>NW_028322113.1:2408632-3010790 GCF_001445615.1 Aspergillus lentulus
CATCAGATATTCGTTGAATTGATGGCTGAGACGTGGAGGACTTTGATAATCGCGGCGGGTCTCTCTGGGATTGTAATGTCCCGAGATTGACACATCAAACTCCATCCTAGAGCAGTCGAAGATGACTCAATGTGAGCTCCTCCTCCTGTCTGTGACTATCGCACCCAAGTCGAGCCATGTACTGGCCAAATGGAGTTCCGCGGGTCTATGCGATCAATGGCCCAGGGATTCCAATTACTTCACATATCCAGCCCGAGGCAAAGGAGCGTGAGATTGCCGAAGAGGAGAGATCTGCAACGGATCACAATGTCAAGGGAGAGGGGCCCGAAACTGGGTCGGCCTGGGCCAATGAGGCCATTACTGGTCTGTGTATTTCTCGGAGCGGTCACATATTTGCGACGATGACCGACTCCTCGATAGCTGTTTGGCAGACTAGAGTATGCCCTTGCGAGCCTGTTGGTTGTTATAGAGCGTGAATTGATCTGCTGACTTGCCGTTAGCCTACCGCAGTTGTTGCTGCGATTGCCCGCTCCGCCTCATCCATGAAGACATATGGGTCGAATGTCTCTGTTCTGATGCATCCTGACTCGACGATACTTGCTGTGCAGACACTGGGTGGATATTTGCTTACTTATACGATTGCAACTGATCCCACCAGTCGCGTATATCAACAACATTTCGATCAATCGAGTCAGAACCGTCGTCACCAACTCGCCCGACTGTCCGCGGAGGACGATGCGAATGCGGTGCGTGATGTCAGCCTCCGCTTTCGGATGGCAATCAAGATCGAATCTGGTATTGTCAAAGCTCTGGCTCTTGACCGGGAGCTGGTTGTAGCCACCGTCAAACCAGCGGCTGTCCAATGCATTCGGTGGGCTCCTGACGCCAGCGGAGCCCAGACCACATCAGAGCTACTCAGTCGTATTCTGAATGTTTCGAAGCGCACCTCTATCACGGATATGGTCTACGATCGAGCAATCAATCTATTGGTGTGGGTTACCAGCGAGGGACAAGCATATGCCGTACAACGACTCCCGGAGAGCACCAGCACAGCAGACTCTCCAAGGAAACTTTTCCAAGGCCACTGCTTCCACGATCCGAAGCATGATGGCGAACAAGCAGTCAAGGTCGCGATCAATGCCCGGTTTTCGTTGCTCACAGTGAACTGCGCCAATGGTGAGATCCTCGTCTATACAGCAAAAGACTATCTTGGGAATGTTCCATTCTCACACAAGCTCCAACTACCCGCTTCTCCTACTACAATTGGCATCTTGAACTTTATGTCCTACTCTCCGGATGGATATTGTCTTTTTGCAGGCTATGATCATGGCTGGACAACATGGAGCGTATTTGGCAAACCGGGTGGAAACAGCTTCTCGGTGGATAGATCACTCGCTGCAAACAATTCTGAAGACTGGTTGACTGGGGTATCCAATGGATGCTGGGTAGGCGGAGGGTCAGACATACTATTGACAGGGCGGAATGACCGTCGCATATGGATCCTTGAAACAGCCCGAAGCGCTCTTACGGGGTGTTTTTCTTCAGCTAATCTAGCCAGGGGCTTGTTACAGACTGGCACAGAAGTCATCTTGTATCGCGGCCATGATTTACCTGATCTTATGACAATCTCGGGCAAGGACTCGTTGTGGCATCATGCACAGTATCCTCCAGCGTATCTCCATTCCCAGTGGCCGATCCGCTCGAGCGTCGTCTCGCAAGATGGGCGATACATAGCCATTGCAGGTAGACGGGGACTGGCGCATTACAGCGTCAACAGTGGTCGCTGGAAAGTCTTCGAAGATCCGAAGACAGAGAATTCATTTGCCGTTCGCGGCGGCATGTGCTGGTATGGGCACATTCTGATTGCCGCCGTGGAAAGCGATGGCTCCTACGAGGTTCGTCTTTTGAGTGTCACTAAACTGTTTTGAAGCAACAGAAGGTTGATGGTTTTTTACAGCTGCGTCTATATTCCCGAGAACTGTCTTTGAACAGGCATTCAATATTGCACACAGAACACCTTCCCTCGCCGGTAGTGTTCATAGGACCTTCTGGCGAAGACTCCCTTCTCGTCTACACTTATGATAACATTTTATACCATTATATTATCAACTCGATGCAGCAACGGATAACCCTTGTCCCTGTTGGTCAGATTGCGTTCAATGGTATTGTGCGGGCACCTACCAGAGTTCGGGCGATTAGCTGGGTACTGCCGGAGGACCAGATGAGTAAGTATCACTCTCATGGGTTATTGAAATGTGGCAGTTTCTAACGTCTGGCAGGAAACGGTGACCCGTCTCAGGATGTAAAGGTGGCATCGGTGCTACTCTTGGTTGACGGAAACATGGTTCTGTTGCAACCTTCCTTGGCAGAGTCTGGCGAACTTAAATATGATATGCGGGTGATTTCTCACGACGTTGAGTACTATATCTTGATGCGAGATCAATTCTCCTTCAATTTTGCACCGCCGGTGGATGAGTCTATTCCAGCCAGCCCTTCGGCTGAGGCGGCATTGAGTGCGTACCACCATAGTGATCAGTCATTGCGGGACTCCCTCTGGATGTTCTGTGGCAAGGAATTGCTCGTCTGGGGAGATGTGCATGACGTTCTGCAACGAGAGGAAGTGCCAAAGCCAATACAAGTGCCTTTGGACTTCTACCCACTGTCAGTACTGTTGAACAAGGGCATAGTTTTGGGTGTCGAGTCGGAAATGATACAAAGACGTGATGTCACATTTGCAGCTCTGAAATTCGCTATAAGGGTATGATCTTCCATTTTTCTTTTTTCCCTTATACACGTCACCCATGTTGCCATATGTACTGATGTTGAACAGACTCATTTATTCCTACCATATGTCCTACAACATGATCTTGTCCGTGGAGACATCGCGGCAGCACTCACACTATGCCAACGTTTCTCCCACCTCTCATACTTCCCACATGCCTTGGAAATGCTTTTGCACCACGTCCTGGATGACGAGGTTGATAACGAGAGGAAAGAAAGCAAGACAAATGATCCCTCACAAAGACACGAGCCACTATTGCCATCCGTCATTTCATTCCTTCAAGCATCACTGCCGGTTAAAGTGTTTTTGGACATTGTTGTCCAGTGCACGAGAAAGACCGAGCTTCGCTCATGGCGCACACTGTTCAACCACTTGCCTCCTCCGAAGGATCTTTTTGAACAAGCCCTGAGGCTCAACTCGCTCAAGACGGCAGTGGGGTATCTGCTCGTCTTACAAGCCATGGAGGACGAAGGCGAGGGTGGTCACGAGGCTCCAATTGAGGACTATGTTGTCCGTCTCATTGGACTTGCCTCGCAAAATAGTGATTGGGAGCTCTGTGGTGAACTGGCGCGGTTCCTAATTGCTCTTGATGCATCTGGGGATATGCTTCGACGCGCTATCTCGCGGGTCGGGCTGAGAAACGCAGTTCAATCAGGAGGCGGGTTGAACTTGAACGGCTCGGGGATCAGTGCGAAAGGATTAGGCTTGGGCATTTATTCACCACCGTGGCCAACATTATCGCCAACATCGTCCGTATCCCCACACTCGCGACAACGGATTAGTTCTGAGGACCAAGGGTCCCCTGTGGGCAGCGCGACAGACGATCAGAGCACATTCTCTGCGATCAGTCACTAGCATGTACGCAAGAGCGTGTCGCAGCTTCTCTTCTACAATTGTATTCAATTGAATTTTATCCGTATATAGACGTTTCCCTAAGCCTATCAGGCTCAACAGTCGGAATGTTCATGAAAGTCATCTTCATTGACGAGACAGAGTTTCATCAGCCATGGCATATATGTGCTGCTTCCATGTAAAGCATAATCACTTGGCAATCCAAGCGAAAAAGAAGGAATCAAATCATTCGTCATTTATCAAAAGAGAACCAACTCAATCCCAATGCATCTTCCACAAGCCGTCGCCTAGATAATGCCCCTCGTCCATGACCACACCCTTCTTCTTCTCCTTCATCTCCTCCGTTCCGACCTTCAACGGCCCAACCATACACGCATGCTCCTTCCCTTCAGCCATGACCGCAACCACCTGCCCCTTCTCCAACGCATGTTCCGCATCCGGTAACCGCCCACCAGGCGACGTCAACCCAGGCGCCATGAGCGTCGCGCCTGAAAGCACGAACCGTATCGCGCCCCGGTCGATCTGAACCGTCGGCAATGCATCAGGGTAGGAATGAAGCAGTTTGAGGTGCGGGATCGGTGGCCCATCCATGGGCTGGTAGAACAGGGGAGTCGATTCGATGGTGTATAATGTCGCTCTATCCGGTCTGTAGCAGTTCCATCATTAGCCAATAGCGTCTTTTCCCCTTCCAAGGGATATCTGGTATGGGGGAATTACAATTTCACGGCATCGAGCTGGGCTTTCTTGGGGAGGATCTCATCGATATACGGCTCGAAGCCGGGATAAGTGTCGAGGAATCTTTGGCGCAGGCCGCGCTGCACCGAGGACTTGACTTTTGAGCGGCCGCTCGGGGGGATACTTTATTTCATCTTCTATTAGCATTCGTCATCGATTTGCTCGAGTCAGATACGCAGTAATGCAGCAATGCAGTGATTTGTCTTGGGGCAGAATTCGACATTTGTTGTTTGCGGAGGGGTAACAGATAACTATGGCTTGCTGGCTCTCACGAGGTTCTCACAAAACCCAACGTGTCCCAGGACACAAACTTGGACTCCCAGGGTACTTACTCTTTCTTGAACATTTTGTGGTATGCGATGGAGAGGTCAATGGTCGGTCGCTGGGCTTTTCTCAGCGTCCAACCAGTCTGCTATTTCCTTCATGACCTCCGACGAATTGCGCCAATGGTATGACGGGCTTAACGCGGGGAGGGGCCGTAGCTGTCACGTGTTATTTGAAGCTCTCTTTGTGCCTGATCTGCAAGGCACAATATCAATTTACATACTAAATTGGAGTAATACGCTATTCAACCTATCCGTGGTCACACGACAAGTACGCAACTTTGAATTTTCAAATTTCGTGATATGGAGTACTTTCTACCATGTCTGGGTGGGAATCACAAATAAACCCAAGCAAGGTATCAGCCTATATGAGCTATATCCAAATTTTGATTGATCAATTTAGCCCTTGGCAGCACCGGCCTTGATGAGGAGGATGTCACCATCTTCCACAACATAGTCCTTGCCCTTGGTCATGATCTTGCCGGCCGCCTTGACAGCGGCTTCGTCGCCATACTCCCGCAGGGTGGTGTAGTTGTACACGATGGCCTGAATGAAGGTCTTCTCAAAGTCAGTGTGAATCACACCAGCGGCCGCGGGCGCCTTGGTGCCCTTGCGGATAGTCCATTGACGGACTTCGTCTGCACCAGTGGTGAAGAAACTAGCCAAGTTGAGAACTTGGCGCATAGTAACAATAACCTTGGGCAGAGCGGACTTGGTGTTCAAGGCCTTGCACTCCTCAGCGGCCTTGGCATCATCGCCGAAGGCAGCCAAACGCTCCTCGAAGGAGACGGAAATGGGGATGAGAGGATCGCCGGGAGAGTTCTTCTGGATCCACTCAAAGACCTTGGGCAGGTACTTGTTCTTCTGACGGATGTAGTCCTTCTCGCTGAGGTTGACCAGATAGACAACGGGCTTGGCCGTGAGCAGGAAGAGAGGGTTGATAACCTCAACCTATTGATTGACCAATTAGTATCTGAAGGACACACAACTGGCGTAAACAGAATGTAATGGGGTGCAAAATAATCAGATAGGACATGATCTCATAACAGCCTCTGCGTTGTAATTAAAATGAGGCTGTTCGACGAGCTGGGTTATATCGAGCAAAGCTCTTATTCATCATATGAAAGGATGATACAGAAATAATCGAAGAAAAAGCACAAACATACCTCTTTGGGAGCCCAGTCACCCTTGCGGACGTCGTTTCCATCTTTCAGGAATTGAAGCACCTTGGCGACAGTGGCCTCCTCCTCACGCAGCTTCTTCATCTCAAGAGACTGTCCGCCGCGCTTTGTCTGCTTGCTCAAGCTCTCGAGTGCCTTCTCAACAAACTCGATATCCTTGATCCGCAACTCCTCGCTGATGATGGTCAGATCACGAACGGGATCGACGTCACCCTCGACGTGGATGATCTCAGCATCGTCGAAGCACCGGACGACCTGGAAGATGGCATCGACAGCACGAATGTGGGAAAGGAAAGCATTTCCCAGACCAGCTCCAGTAGAGGCACCGCGGGTCAGACCGGCGATATCATACACTGTCAAGTTGGCGGGAACCTGAGACTTGGGCTTGTAGTGTTCGCAAAGCCAGTCGAATCGCTCATCAGGGACGATGACACGAGCCTCTTCGGGGTCAATGGTGGCATAGGGGAAGTTGGCCGGGTTACCCAGAGACGACTTGGTGATGGCCTGGAAGAGTGTCGACTTGCCGACGTTGGCCAAACCGACCTAATTAAAAAGCCATTGTTAATTGGATGTTGGTTTCTTCACATCTGTGTGAGTATAGCAGATGAAAGCTACATGATGTAGGATGAGGATGTAAAGGAAGAAAATTGTTGCCGGATGGGAATTGTGATTTAAATAGGGGAGGGGGAAAAAAAAAGCAAAGGCTGGGAAATAGGGCAGAAAAAAAATAGTACGGTGGGGTCAATGCTCACATACGATACCACTCTTCAAGTTGTTTCCTGGACGGCCCAGCAGGACCTTCTCCTGGACAACGGCCTTCTTGGGAGGCATCTTTTTCTTCTTCTTGCTGGAGTAGTTTCGGCGGGAGAAGGCAGAAAAATAAGGAGAAGAAGAAAACGGGGAGAAAAAGGGAGAGGACTGATGGAGGCGCGAGGCAAAAGCAGAACCAGCTGCGGATCGTTCTAAACGGAGGGGTAGAGAAAGGAAGAGAAAGACGGCGGGCGGTGCGGGAGACGTGATGAAGAGCGCCCACCGACAGTGGGCAGAAGAAAGACTGGGAAAGAAGAAGAGAAGGGAGGAGGGGTCAATTGAGGGGAAGATAGCTTAGACTGTCACAGTAATCTTCGTTATGCAGTCAGACGATAATTGGAAGAGCAAATTGAGATGACAATGATTTCCTTTCCTTCTTGTACAGGATTCGCTAACTTTCTCTTCTCTATTATTATGATATAATGTTCGTGCTTTTCATGTTCTCGGAAATTTTGCAATTTTTCTGCCAGTTGATATCTCACCGCCCACATGACTGCAGACCCCCTGGTCATGCACGTGACATTGGCCTACTCTGTATACGGAGGTAGTGACAAAAAAGAATTAGACGATGGCCGCAAGAACACTTTGCGGCACAGTTCAAGCCTTTCGGAAGTCAGATGGTGAAGCAAGACTATAGCTTAAAAAATATGTTACATCCGGATATATGAAGTGGAAGCGAAGAAAAAGCCCTGAATCCGCAGCTCCTTGACAATAGAAGAAAATGGCTACCGCTCAATCAAAGCCGGCCGTAAGGAACCCGAATCATCAACGCCGTATAGAAAGACCATGGAGGAAGAATGAGACTGTTAACTGTTCTTCTCTGATTTATGTTTCCATTGCATCATCGTCTTCGGACTCGTTGTCCACCACGCCCAGCAGCTTGGCATAGGGAACGGTCACTCGCTGAAGATCCCGGTGTTTACCTGACGACAGAAAGAAAAGAAAAAGTTAGCGACATATGTCCATCAAGTGCAAAAGAAAGAATGTCACTGCAACTTACCCAAGGCTAAAATCACCTCCTTCAACAGCACCTCGCGTGGCCAGCCACAGAGGGTCTCCGAACTCTCCTGCCAGTTTCGATCCTCCTTTTCGTTCGCTTGTAGCCGGCGGACTGTGCCTGTCTCGTCCTCCTCCTCGAACAGGCCGCCAATCAGACCCTTCAGCAACTCCTCAACCTTCATCTTGAGGCCTTCCGCTCCGAGACGCTTGGCATACATAGACAAATAGAGGCGGAACTCGTCTTTAGCTCCCAGCGATAAGGCAGCGGCGAGTCGGTTCTCCATATGGGCTATAGACACACTTGACTCGAAGCTCTCGTAGCCCTCGCGAGATAAGAGGACTTTAATCAGGCGCTGCAGGAAGTACGCTCGTCCGCGGAGAAGAGTCTCATTTGTCGTATTGCGCTCCAGGAACGGAATGATACCGGCTGAGACGGCGGCCTTGGTTTCCTTGTCTTGCTGCGGTCCCGCAGACTGCAGGTTGCCCACCGGAGCTTCCGTGGAGTTCCAGTACTGACTGCCGACAGCCCACCACGCCTCGGAGACGCGCTGCCAGGTGTACATGGAAGGCGAGTAGGAGTAACCTTCGCCATTGGACAATGCGACCACCACCCGGCCCTCCGAGTTGATTCGCGCATTGGTGATTGCTGGAGCCGCGGAGGGGTGCGCACCCAGCGTGTGAATTGCTGCATCGAGCACGGGTTGGAGGGAGATAGGGGGGTGAGGGGAGGAAAGATGCTTGACGTTCCAGACATAGCACATGCCCACCGCTGATATACAGAGGATCCATGGGCCATTGCATTCCAGAATCACTGGTTGTGCTTCAAGCACGAGAGCGCTGACAAGTCGCCGGCCTGCGGGCGACCAGATGTAGACTGATCCATCTTCGCAGGCGGCAGCCCACATGCTCTGGTTACCAGTCACCAGAAGCACAGTCCGTGGGAGGAAATCCTGCCAGAGTGGCTGTTCGCCGCGAAACAGCGTGAGGCGTACAGGCTCGCGATCTACAGCTCTACCTGTCAAGCTTGCAGGGGAAGGATTACGAGCCTCGAAGACAACATCAGCCCGCGATTTCCCCGGCTCTCCTGTAGCGCTAGGCGCTTCCGTCGGCTTGCCGTTGGAATCGATGGCTCGCACGATCTGGCTGCGGACCTTTGGTACTGCGAGACGGAGCTGGCTGATCGCCATGCAGGGATTCGTTACAGCAGGCCTTATGAACTCCGGCGTTGGCTGCTGTCCCGTGGGTGCAGGTTGACGCTGCGCCGGAAGAAGCCCATCCGGCGTATTTGCGAGGATCGGTGTCGCGCCGTTCTGACTTGCCAGTGCAACCCGTTTCTCCACATGTCCATCTTCATCGCCCTCGAGTTGCGCGATCTTTCGCTTATTTCCGAAAAGCAACGCAGCAAGTCCACCCTTAGGTAACCCATCAAAAGGCTTCGAAAGATCAACAATCGACTGTGGCGCATCGGCCTTCACTTGGCTACTAACCGAAGCCATGAGTCGTGCCTGAGGGAGAGACGACTCCGCCGCGCCGGCTCCGGATACTAGAAGAGGCGCAATTCGCTTCTTGCCCTCCTTCGTGTACGTCGGGCGCTGCTTCAACCTCTCCAACTTCGCCTGATAGGGATCTGGCTTCTCCGGTTCCGGAGCTGCTGGTGTTGCTGCGGTGCCATTAGGTTGGGCCTTCTGCGCATCTGGAGCGGGCGAGGGACCTCGTGCAGGTGTTGCACCGTTTGACGGAAGCGGTGCCGCCTTGCCATTGACCATACTTTCTGCTGTGGCATGGCCATCGCCCATTAGAGCACCCATTCGCCCCTCGACGTCTTTGATCTCCCCAGCTTTACTCTTCTCCTCAAGGAGTAAACCATCAGTAGTTTCAGCGATACCAGCGCCTCTTCTGTTCGTGCCGAATTTTGTAAGTGACTTCTCGTTCTCCTCCATCGCCATCGGGTAGCCTAGCTCCCCGTCCTCAAAGCGAACGGCAAGAATCGTACCATCGAGGGCAGTCGCAAAGAGGCATTTTCCATCGGGACTCCAGGCTAGATCTGAGATTGACTTGGCAGCCATCTCCTGGGCGACCACGATGGGTCTGGGGTTGCTGGTGATCCAAATGCTCAGTGACTTGTCTCCGCCGGCGCATGCGATGACTGTCACATTCTGCATTGCATGGTTTTGATTATCAACCGCCGACTTGCTGACCGGTTGACTTGAATATAATCGTGGGGAGAAAGCGCACACCTCCACCGGTGCTTCGTGGCCGATGAGGTTGATATCACCATCCCACGAACCTCGGTTGATAATTGCAACGGAACTAACAGGCCCGTTCACTGCGTTGGCAGCCGCAATGTGCATTCCGTCCGGAGACCACGAGCAGCGACGGAAATAGGCAGTAAGTGGTGAGTTTTGGAAAGGCGCGGATATAGTGTGTTCGAGCACGAAGTTGTTCATCTGATCATGAGCCGTAGAATTCGGCGAAGGCGACGTAAATCGAAAGATACGGACTGTGCGGTCGTCACTCGCCGTAGCGAAGTATTTATTTGCCGGGTCGAATGTAATTCCCTTGACATGGCTCTGGTGGATGGAAAGTGTCTTCAATTTTTCGAAGGTATGCCCTGACCAAACCACGACCTTGGAATCCAGTCCAACAGATACCAAAATTGAGGAATCGTACGACCATCCTAGATCTTGAACATCATTGTCATGGCCGATCAACCTCCGTATCGTGCGCCAATTCTCCACAGGCGGCGCCTCGTTCGACCCTAGCATTTTCGAAAACAACACCGGTTAGCGAGCTCCCTTCCCACGGTCCAAATAAGCCAGCACCTACCGAACGTCGACGCATGCGAAGGAGGATTCGCATCCAACGTATAAATACAGACTATCTTATCGTCCGCACCCGACGCCAGGTACTTCCCATTGGGCGAAAATCGAACC
This sequence comes from Aspergillus lentulus, assembly GCF_001445615.1. Classification (NCBI taxonomy): domain Eukaryota; kingdom Fungi; phylum Ascomycota; class Eurotiomycetes; order Eurotiales; family Aspergillaceae; genus Aspergillus; species Aspergillus lentulus. The sequence goes on from NW_028322113.1 coordinate 2,419,248, forward strand.
GTATGAATCGTGCCCGAGTGGTTGCTCATCGACGCAAGCTGCTTGGGCTTGTTTGCATACTCGGGGTTTCCCGTATTATAGATCGCTTCCGTAGACCATATTCGAACGTATCCGTCTGCACCCAGGGTAGAAGCGCTTATATCAGCATCCATCCCAAATCCGCGCTCCATACGGCTTGGCCCATAGATTCGTCTGGGAATTTCTCACCTCCAGCTGCTGTGACCAAACGGCTTCCATCCGGGGAGATGTCGCAAGCGTAAACCTCGAAGTCTTTTCTCTCCCCTATCCAAGCAAGAAACAGTATTAGCACAAGTTTAGTAGCCAGGTCGAATCTTCGAAGTAAAGATGTGTGGTTCATGGTATCACAAATTGCCAACAGAAAAAAGGAAGACAAAATGCACCTCCATGGGTCAGCCAAACCGGCTTAAAAATATGCATTGCAACAGCTGCGGTTTCGCTCGCAGACTTCAATGATGTTTCGATTTCCGCGTAGGACCGCTATGTCTGGGCTGGGCTCCTAGTAGGCTGACGTGGATGCAGGACTGTGGGTTATCTGGAGCATCGCAGAGAGACGGCGCTGCAGCTCAGCCGATGATGAACTATTATTATTGAACGAATGACAGAAGGAACAATACCCGGAAGTATTTGCTGACTAGAATAAAGCTTCAGATTGAGCAAAGGGATGCGCCAGTCCGTTGATGTGAAATTTGTCTGGAGACTAATCTAAGAATACGCCAACGCGAACAAAGGAGGACTGATCAACCAAGTCGCGATCTCCAGGCGCGGGAGTCGGATGGTCCGAGCTTCCTCATATTCTCCGCCTGCAGGGACTATCCGCATATCTCGCATATTATCTTGACGATGGACTGCATATCCTGCATTGATGGCATTGATGATGAGATATAAGAGGCTTTATGTTATTCTTTTCGTCTCCACCTTACTATTGGGGTACTGTACATTATACACAGGAGAAGAGAAAGAATAAGTGTGAGGAAAATCAGCTAAAGCCAACCAACACTTGCCGACAGCAAGTTTTGTTCTTCGCCACGGTGGCTTCCTGCCTGCACTCCTGAGAACATGCTAGATAGTGTTGAGAAGTAGGATCATGGTTGCAAAAGACAAGAGGCGGTAAGGTACAAGTTGTCACGAGATATTATCGTACACCAACAAAATCATTTCAGCTGGACGGAGTCATGGAGGGAGATGCCTTCAGCGTAAGGAAACGCCCGAAATCTGGAGGATTGTGCCAAGTGGTTATCGAAAAGAGTCATCTTCGCTTAGAATCCTCTACCTTCTCTGTTGGCTCGCCTGGTCAAAGCCTTCCAAGACACTATCAGCGACATTCTCAACCTTGTCGGTCTCAGACTCAGCCTGACGCTGGGGCTCAGAAGTGTTCTTTTCTGGCTTTTGATGCGAGTGCTCAATCTGAGCAGGCTCCTGCACTCCAAGGGCCTTCGCGGCAATGGAGCGCGCCTGGCTCTCGTTGACCTTGCCATAGACTGCCATGGCATTCGCTATCATTCCACCAAGGTCGCCAACATTGCCAGGAACAACGACAGCAGTTCCTTCACGCGCAAGATTCGAGAAGGCCTCGACGTACTTCTCTGCGACACTGAGGCTGACAGCACTGTGCGCGTTCTCACTGCCCTCTGCAATCGCCTTAGCCACGACCTCGATACCTCTGGCAGTCGCCTGCGCCTTGAGCATAATCGCCTCTGCCTCACCAGAAGCACTGTTGATCCGCTCAGACCGCAGAGCCTCGGATGCAAGAATGACGGACTGCTTCCGACCCTCTGCGATGTTGATCGCACTCTGTCGCTGACCCTCAGATTCGAGTATCTCCGCACGCTTTGACCGCTCTGCCGTCACCTGACGGTGCATCGCTGCAACAACGCCTTCCGGAGCATGAATATCCCGAATCTCATAACGTAGACAGACCACACCCCAGTCCTGAGCTGCCTCGTTGATAGCCTGCGTAATATTGGTATTTAACGTGGCACGCTCCTTCAACACATGGTCTAGCGTGAGCTGACCAATCTCCGAGCGCATAGTTGTCTGTGCTAGTTGGGAAATGGCATATTCGGCATCCTCAACGCCGTAACTGATCGACAATTGAAACGAGTCAGCTTGCTTGTCTTAAATATCAGGTCCCCTTGCGCGACCTGCTGTCTCCATCCCCCTGAATGACTCACCTTGCCTTGTACGCGTCAAATACCCTTGTATATAGCACACCATCCAGCTCCAACGTAACATTATCCGCGGTAATGGCATTCTGGCTCGGTATCTCAATGGCAGACTCCTTCAAGCTCTTAACGTATGCGATCCGATCAATAAAGGGGATTAAGATTGCCAATCCAGGCTCTAAAATTCGATGGAACTTGCCCATCCGCTCAACGATCCATGCGGTCTGCTGAGGGACGAATCGAATGACGGTGTTCATGGGAAGCGCGGAGCGACTTGAGAAGTATGTCGCGGGTGCACCGCCGGGCAACGACCCGGGTCCGAAGCCTAGCAGTGACGATTCTGGCGCGGTCCGTCGAGATGTTGAGGAGACATTCCGCCGTCGAATGGTACTCAGGGTGTTGGAAGATATGATGCGAGGGCCAGAAAGACAAGGGTTCTGAAGGGCCACGCGGTTAGAACCGCGAACGGAAGACCGAAGCAGTCTCGATGACTGCCTGGACGTCACTTCCATCATGAGGGATTAATTACGAGAAATAGGCGACGGACGTGTGGAGCGAATTTGGGAGTATTTGGGACAAGTTTGATCTGACAAGCTCTCGTGGGGAGAAGCTCGGGTGCAGCTGGCTACTGCGATCGTCACTTGCCGATTTGATGGCCTGAGGCAGAATGTCATGCTGAGTCACCGCCTACCTCCTTCTAACTATTTCCTGTTAGGAAATTGATCGAACTTCCATTTGATTTGAGCTTGAGCATGTTGTTCGTAACTCCAATAGTGATGACGACGTGAGCACGAGCAAGATCTTACTTATGGTAATCGTGTTTTGGAGATTCCCATCACGCACTTCGGCTGACTCTTTGAGAAGCCGATGAGAAGTTTCGAGTGGTGCTCCTGGAAGCAATTCACTAATACGAACACCTACTCTTAACACGATTGTAGACATGGTCAGGAAATTCGTCTATTTCAGTTCTGAAAAGATCCTCCCTTTTCCAAGGAAAAATGAACACGTTCCGAGAAACAAAAATCAAACAATTACCCGTATTATGCACGCCGCATTACTCTCACAGTAAGAGACCCATTTTATGCAGAATAGAAGAAAGGATGAGAGGGTAAGAGGAAGTTGGAGAGAAGATGTCGCACCGCAGAAGGCACCATGAAAGCAGATGGAGAGATCATCTCTGGAGTCGTCCTAGGTGCTTGGAAGGAGAATCCGTACGGCGCTTCCCGATTTCTCCTGTGCGCAGTCGATTATTGCTTGTTTCAAAGTTGAGGTTTCTTTTTTGCATTTTCCTTCCATTCGTACGGAGACTCGCATGCAGGACAAGGGACAGGTTACCGCAGTGGATAGAGAAAGCAGAGAGAAAAATAAAAAGAAAAAGAACAAGTTGCCGAAGTGAACTCTATGGCCGTGGGAAATCGGTTAGGCTCGGCGCACCGCAGAAGCAAGCATCAGAGACAGGTGATATTGCCCAGTAAATCATGCCCGGACTCCGAAAAGTTTTTTAACCCTTCCCATGACTGAAGCAAAAAGAACGGGAGCGTCGGAATAAGAAAAACAAAGCGACGAGATGCCGAATAATATGTATCCATCTCGTCTTGGGAATTGATTAGCGGGAACTCGCCACAAAAAAAAGTAAATGCAGTAGCTGAGATGTAGTGATGCAAGTCATGATAGAGAAGCACGAAAAAAAGTTAAGGACGGGAGAAGCAAAAGGAAGAATAACAAAATCACTTTTCCAGCTCGGCTCTCAAGCTAGCATCGAGAAGGCTGTCGATTTTCAGGCGATTTCCTGCGTCGCAAGCTTGACTATGCCAGGCCGAACGTAGAGTGTCGAAAGCCATGTGTTCTCAGGTGGCTAGACAATTCCCCCCTCTATAAAACAAGGGGGTCTTCGACCACCTCATCAGGGAGGATCTTTTTGCTCGACAAAAAAGCACCATAAAACCGGGCGAGCCTGTTGAACCCGCTGCTGGCGTTTCGAAAAGAGAGATCATCAAGCGCTAGACTCTTAAATTCATTGTACATTTGTGCATTGAAATTTGAAACCAAGAAATGTGACCAGAATTGGTACGGGGCATCCATCTCGCGGTCATCATCTTGATTGGGCGTTAGTTTTGTTCGTAAAGAACTCGTTTTCGAAAATACTGTAAGGTTCGTGGACTAAATCATCGGAGGACAGCAGGAGACTGGGTTGAAATCTTGTCTTCCATCCCACAGTGTCGACGAAGGATCTTGGTGAAGACTATCGTGTGCCGTATCACTCACGAGTTGACTGTTTCACTATTAGTACAATGAGGAGTGGGAGAAGACGCCACTGGAAGCACGAAAGGTGAAGCATACCTAATGTCATTTGCCGTCGAGACAGTGGGACGAGGGAGGGATAATTCACTAGAGGGAGCTAGTCCGCCCGCTGTCCTAGAAGTGTCAACAGATCCGTTGAAAAAGGGGGGGAGGGGGGAATTGTCAAGAAGCTGAAGCCATGCTACGCAAGAGAGCTTTGGCCTGCGCACCACGTCTATCAACTTCTCAACTTTATCATATGAGAAGGGACGGTCATCAATGGGGATCCCTACATTTGCGATTTCAGCCTGGAGAACTACTGGGTTCGACGGCGAGAATTCTGGCGCGGTAGAAGATAGTGAGGTCTTCAAGACCTGAGGCTCGGTGCTACCGTTCGGGAGACCATTTGTTGCTTCCTCGACGTGGTTCTGCTCATCAAACTTTCCAGCATCAGCTGAGAGAGACGGGCCCTCATTCTGAGCCGAAGGATCGCGCTGCTCGACGGGAAGAACCCATTGCTCCCATTTGTCTCTTGGTCGCAACCGATCAATGCCATCCTCGCCGGTCTGATACTCAACGTTTCTCACTTGGCGGCAGGCATGGCGCAGCATTTCGAAATCCTCGGTGAGTGTCTTGACGCGTTTGAAACTAGCAATGACGGACAGTGGCACAAAGCCCTGAGAGTCCATTTGCTTGCGAAGGAATAGGTCTTTGCAAAGATTGTCGACAGAAAAGTAATATTCCCTGCCAGGATTAATTTCTGCCGCGAATCACAAGAGCAACACGATAAAAATAAAAGGCACAACTTACAATTGCATCGAGATCATGCTCATGAGAGAGAACGGTTCCATGTACGGTTGATAAGGAACAGCAGTCATTGGGCCAGCCGGTATCGGTTGATAACCGTACATAGTGTTGATATCGGCGGGGAAAGGATAAACGCCATACATAGAAGCAGAGTTCGGCAGAGAAGGCGATCTCAGAGACATTCTATGTCCTTGTTGAGAGCCGTTAGGAAGGCCATGATGAGATCGCTGACGCTCATTAAATCCGAAGGACTTGGGATGGACGAATGAATGGTGCCCCATATGATTGTTAGGGAACTGCGAGTTTTGCGAGCCGGTGAAGCCAGAATGTCCTCCACGGCCGCGGTGAGAGCCCCTGCCCCTGTCTGCACGGGATTCGCGAGAGAAGTCCTTCTCTTTGCGATCCCCGGGAAAACCAGCCAGGTCCGCTGACTTCGGTCCATTCTCGAAGCGGCGGTCGTGAGTTGAGCTAGCGCGAGGGCCAGTGTGCGTGTCGGCCGAGGGATGTGAGCTCTTCAACGTGCTATCACCGCCCTTGTGGGCTGCATCGTGGTTTCTCGCGAAAGGCTTGGCATCGCCGCGGTGTCGTGGTGGGAGATTCTCATTCCCACCACCTTGTCTTGGAGCCGGCAACCCATTCACATTTTCGGCTCCCTTAGGCGCACGGTTTCGGTCAGCAGCTTGTGTGCCTTTGCGGGAATCAGCCAGTCCAGCGTCAACGCTGTTAGCGCGCTTCGAAGGGGCGGGTAGAGAGTTAGCACGAGCGGAGTTGGGCTCATTTCTGCCTCTGTCTCCAACGCCATTCTGTTTAGCGGTAGAACCTTGAGCTGCCTTGTCAGCACCAGGCGCACCATGAGTGGCATTACGAGCTCCATCCCTTCCGACTCGTCCAGCTCTTCCACCCCTGCGCGCAGATGATGGCAAAGGCGTATTGAAGACAGCGGTTGGTACATAAGGAACAGGCATCCACTTCTCCTTTCCGTGCGGCCGAATGACAGGGCTCTTTTCAGATTTATCAGTCTTCTCTTGAGCCTTTCTCTTCTCTTCCCCTTGTGCGACTTGAGGTGTAGGCCACGAAGAGGCATCGCCCACAGGTGGGATGGAAACATCTACAGAATCACGATTAGCTTGCCGATTTTGGACTAGAGCGGGCTCCCTCTCCAGAAGCTCAGAGTCCCATAGTGATTACATTCGTGGTAAATAACCACGAATGACCGGATTTAGACTTACTCTCATCCCGGCCTTTGCCTCCGTCGGCCCTCTTTTTGTCCTTGGGACCATCGGATGTAGCGTCCGCTCCCTTCTTCTTAGGGGCGGTTTTCGGCAGCTCCTGATGGTTATCTCCTGATGTCGACGAGGCAACGGATGCGGTTTTCGATGCACTGGGTTTAGCAGATGGAGCGGACTTAATTGCTGCGGTGGCTTTGGCCTTAGCTTCCTGAGCTTCCTTTCGTTGCTGCCAAACGTTAACCGCAGGTAAGGGTGCTGCTTTCAACTCCTTCAGAGCGACTTTCTTGTCCTTGTCGAACGAAGCACTAGATTTATCCTTGGCATCCTGAGCGTTGCCCTGCTTATCTGTTCCTGAAGCTTGGGACTGCTTATCCCAGTTGGAGTCGGTAGTGCCATTGGGTGTATTCGACCCCTCCTCTTCCTTCGATACTGTGGATGTGGAAGAAGCACCCACGCTAGGTGAGGACGTCCCGGAAACATTGGTCTTAGAAGGAGCAGTTGCTGTGCTCTCCGAGTCCTTGTCGGTACTGGCAGCGGCCTTCTCTGCTTCCTGAGATGGCTCTGCCGTGGGAGCCGTGGTCTCTGGCTCCATCTGCACACTCGAGTTTGTGCTCTGCTCATCTGCCTTGACAGCTGGCTTATTCGGCTCTGTAGAGGCCGGGTTTGCCGCCGATGGCGTCGCAACGACACCCTTGGCTGCTTGAGCGTAAGAAAATGTAGCAGCCATTTCTACTTTCGAAATTCGAAAGGGAAGTGAAGGATAAGAAATAGAGGTTGGAAGAATGGCAGACTATTTCTTTGCTCTGTGATAGAATGTGAAGGTTTCCTCTTGTGTTCTGCCAGAGAACAGGTCCCTTCGTTGGAAAACTCCGATGAAAGAGAAAGTGTATGCGCCGATTCAAGGCGAGAAAGCTTCAACACGGACGACAGTCAGGATATTCAGACTTCTGCCCTCTTGCTACCCCGTCGAACTGCAACTTCCCGGTACTTGAATCACTCCAACCTCGGCTGCAGCCTGTAGACGTGGTCCGGTAAACAGATCTCAGTGAGACAACCCGTAGCTGGTGATAATGTAGAACGTTATTCTCGGTAGGAAGGATTTATCACGCGAGGACCATCGATGGAGTCGTCGAGAGCGGTTTCGTTGCGGCGATAGCTAAATGACGTCCTATTGAGAATGATGGATGTTGAAAATGTTGTCTTGATGACAAGGACGCGAAAGGAACCTTGGCGACGAATTCAAAAATATCCCACGATAATCACAGGGAGGCCTCGTAGTGATCTGATGTATTCAACCTCAAACACAGAGGGGACCTTGGTTGTTCTTTCTTATTTTCCGTTACGCGTATTTCCTGCTTCGAGATCCAACCCGTCCGTAGAGAAAACTGTGCGTTCAGACGTTCTCTTCAAGCAGTCGGATGGTAAGAATGCGAATCGAAAGCCTGTCTGACAGCGCGGCACGTTGTTTTTCGAAGAGGGAAAGCCCGGTGTTGTCCCTGGTGTAGCGAAGCCGAAAGGCGCGACTTGCACGTGGCGGAGACGACAACGCAGAGAGATTCCTAGAACCTACTGGACTCGAAGGATGAGACGACAGCAGCTTCAAATAGAAACTTGGATGGACAATGCCAAACAAGATAACTGGAAAGTAACAAATAAAAAAAAAGGTTGTGTTGATTCAACCGATCGATATGCCCTTGCCCGCAGGATTGTGGGAAAAAGGAATTCGGAAGAATGGGAGAGTCGCACTGACGGATAGCACGAGCTCAAACAGCAACACGGACACCAAGAGGGCGACGAGAAAAAAAGACGAGAGTGGAGGGAACTGAAGAAACTAGCACGTCCCAGGATGATGTGAGGGGAAGAGAGGGGAGGAGGGGGGTAAGAAGACAACGAGAGAGAAAGAGAAGGGAAATAAGAAGGGAAAGGGAAAATGAAAAAGTAGTAATAATACTGCCAATAGCGGAGGGATGTGGAAGAGCCGAAGACTGAGAGCGAGAGTAAAGACAGAACCCAATTCGTTATTGTGGAATCCGCAAGTGCAGAGGGGAAAAAAAAGAGGGTACGGGTTAAAAAAAAAAAAAAAAAAAGGTTCAGTGTCTTTTTTTTTCCGCGTCTAAGCCTAAAGCTCTTAGGCTTTCATCGGCCTGTACGGAGTAGAAATCAAAATAATCCCATTAAATCAAAAGGTTCCTCCCGGTTGCCGTACGCCCGTCAGGAAGAGTGGGAGGTTTTTAGTGGGCTTCAGGGCTTCTGTGGGTATTGATATTTCATTACTACCTGATGAACCAGGCCTGGCACAGGTCCTGTATACTCACCAATTCATCCATATGTACTCTCGTAGTTTCAAGTAATTCCAACTGCTGGCTCTCTACCTGAGGTTTTGATTTCCATTTGGATTGTATTGACTATACTGCGCTGGAGGAGAAGGAGGTTTCTCATGAGAGTCCTTATGGCTTGAGGCCTTTTGACGTTGATACATGATTACCTCAACCCTTAACGGTTAAGTAATCAAAGAACTAAGGTACTCTGGTTTCTGAACAGCTAATACAACCCCTCTACCCCTCCTTTGCAAAATTAATAAATACAACAAGGGCATTGTTTTATAGTCATAAGTCCTTCTGAGAATTAGGTATCAATAATGTCCAACAGATAGATGAGTTGTTGTTGGCAGGCACCGAGGCTATACGTCAATCCCTTGACTATATTCCACGATTCCAGTTAGGTACTATTTGGAATCTCAGGACCTTGAAGATCTCCAGGTACATTTCCCTTTCAACTTCTGCGCCTACCCAATCATCCAGAACACAGTCAAACACAAAGTAACATCCTCCCTTACGTCTATCTCTCAGCGCCAACATACCTTCGTATCCGAAAATAGATCGAGCGGAAGAGGAGGTATACAACAACAAGACCGTGTAGCTCTACCAAAACCGTAGGACCGTGAGTTCTGTTGCATTATAAGCCCGATATTGGCAACACGAGCCTGAGTGATAGCCTCCAAAATAGAGAAATGGTCTTTGCTTCTCTTTGAAGTACTGCGGAGCGTTATATACTACTCCGAACCCGTACACAAGCTCTTATTCCACCTACTGTGGAAAGTAACGCATACAACGATACGTCCAGGCCTCATTCCATTCAAGGGTATCCGGACATAAATATACTTTGCAAAATAGCACATCCATTTAACTTTACTAACCCTTGCAAGGATAATTCAGAAGAAACCGATAAAGATGATAGTATCGTAATTCATTAATACCTCTCAACTCTCGAGGACTCCAACAGCCAGATGGGGTAATATACTAGGTACGTGGCGGCGGCTTATCTATTAGTGTGTATGGTCATTGTATTACATGGGATAGCTCCCAGCAGGAACACAACTTGTTGGTGCACCATTTATCCTCGTGCGACTTGCCTTTCAGTCGCTAGGCTTTAGATGAACATTGATCGACCTCAAGTAGTACATAACTACTTCTCTATCCCGTCTTTGGTGCTGCTCCCTAATGATATATTCAGATGCCTCCCTGGCCTTCAGGTGTATGATGATAGGATCACCTTTCCTGGCTTAGGGAAACTGCCAGCGGGGTTTGAGGTCGATAAACCGGGGCCTCTTGCGGAGCAGTTCAATTCATCCATCAGACTGCAAGCATACCCCATCCAGCGTGTATCTCATGCGCAGCCTTTCGCTTCTACGGGGTATAGCTGCAGGGCAGGTCGACTGACAGTTACATAACGAGACCCTTCCAATCCTTCTATGTAATACACATGCAACGTTCAATCTCACGTGACGCACCGAATTATGGCGTTCCGCCTTGTGCCGTGGGGAGATTCGATGGTTTGGATGAAATTGCGGTAGACCTATTCCTAATTCCTACTAGTCACATCATGGATTTGTTCGAGAAGAACGTGGATGGGTTGATTTTGTAACCTGTGACGCCGCTAACGGTTACATGGGCAAAGTAGTCGCTTAGCTTTTAGCAGCCCGCATGGATCGTTGCCATTAGGGCTGAGTCTGCATCATCCTGCCGAGTATCACCAACAACCCGTGGGGTGAATGATGTCGGAATTTTTCGGGGCTCAGTGTCCCTGTGTAGTAGTATTTTAAATTTATCCAAGACCCAGAACACAAGTCCGTAAATGCAGCTTGCTTATTTCAGACGAGCAGCCAGACTGAGATACCCTACGGTGGAGGGATGACTTTTATATCACGTGAGACCAACAGGGGTGCTGAGACTGAGGGTAGTCTGACTTAAGAGACTGCTGGAATCACTTCAAATGGCATGAGAGCGATTGTCTGTGGAAGCATTGATTATAGAACTCTGTGAGGTTTAATTATAGCTGGAGAGCCGAGGATCACACGTCCGTTCTCGCGGGTACCGCTGCTCACCAATGCCTCACACTAACCAGCACCTGTTCCCTGGGATCCAGTTCAATAGAAGACTGTTGGGAAGTCACTAGGCCCAAGCGGGTGAGGACCTGCCACACAAGCTTACGCTTGAGACCTTCGCGTACCGGGATCTTCTCAAGCGCGTCAAGCCCATTGAAATACTTGATATAGGTCGGCCATAGATCCTTCATTGGAGTGCTTAGGGCGGCATACTCAGGGTCTATCTCGCCTCCAGCGGCATTCGATCCTTCTCCCCGGCGACGGCGGCCGGCGGATCGAGGGTGCTCAGGAAAGCGAGAGACAATCTGTTCCAACCACCGTGACTCCAGTGGTGAGGCGCGATGAGGGAACAGGATCAAAGAAGACGTTCTCAGCGACGTATTTCGATCTACCATGGAATGTGAGAGACGTAGGTCGCTCTCCTGCTGGTAACGCCCGGGCATTGGCGTCTCTTCCCCGCTACCCTGGCTTGCCAGCGATGACGACGAGGACGAACTAGCATCGTCGTTCTCATCCGCCTCGTTCCCGTTTTCGCCATCAGCAGACTTCTGCGCCTCCAAAGATCTGCCTTTCCGCAGATACTTGTCCACTTCTTCACGGCGAAGAGCAACTTCTACGGTCATCTTTATCTCTGGGGTGACTTTGATCCTTGCAAATGATCGAAGTTGAGTTACCCAACCCCCTCTTAGCAGCCATGCCAAGATAGCAAAATATGTCTCCTTATGGTCTTTGCTCGGGATAAAACTTCCATATGGTCTCGGTGTTCCGCTCAGGGCAGAAAGCATCTTGGGCAAGCTGGGGAGGGTTGGAAATGCTGCCTGGTAGGCAGCAGTGGCTATTTCCAGCTTGCTCAAGTCACAGTTCGGAGATACAATGTACGTATCACGTTGGTGAATTGGGGGTATGGCGCGTGCACGGCGCCAGTATACAAGATGACTGGCCAGCATTTGTATGGTCGAGAGGGGTATGCCGGACGATGCGGATATCTGCGCAAAGGATTTCGTTGGCCTGGAGCACCGAAGATAGTGAGCAAGAGCAGGTGCCAGAGCACCTCCGGACGCTTCGACGTCCTTGAGAATTGCCGCCTCGTTGTCCAGCAACAACAGCGCAAAGTGTTTGGCTAGCACCTGGTGCGGTGCGGTGTTTCCATCGGCAGCAGGATCCTCCACCGGGGTGACACTATCTGCAGTGGTGAGCCAGAGACCCGGGTACGCTTTATCAGTCGGTCCAGGCAGGTAAGGTGTCGAGGTTAGAGGAGGTATCTGAAGCGATATGGAGACATCTGGACTGAGCGGAACGGATGCAATTTTGGATGCGGATATGCTGGTGTGGACGGTGTATATGGCCCTAGCGAGCGACGATTGATTGATCAACTCCGTGTAAAGGGCGTTGAGGGAGGTTCCTACGTAAGAAGGATCAGCATCGGACGTCTCAGAGAACGTTCTTGAACATTGCGACTTACTCCTCTCTTTAGCTTTTTCTTTGAGATGTGATATATGTTGGGCCTCTCTCCAGACATAATCCGTTCGGGCCTGCTCCCATTTCAAGGCTTTGGCGAATTTCTTTATGATATTGTCGTAGACTTCCCTAGTGCGCATGGAGTATTCCAGTAAAGGAGGGTCTAACACGAAAACCACGTTGAACATCGTCATTGAATCCTTGTCCTCCCCGTCCAAGCAGTCAACTGATGACCTTCCGGCTTTGCTGCTACATCCGGACGCTCGTTTGGCCTCTGGGAGTGCCGTCTGCTTGGGACTCAATGTCTCAGTCGACGCCGCCATCAGCTCACCACCGCCGCTGGCGTTGCCGCCAGCATCGCCGTCCTCGCCGTCCGGCGCATCCTCCGCATTCTCGTTATGGCCCAGTTCACCACCCTCCCACTCAGCACGCCGCTTCTTATTTTTCTTCCGTCTCTGTTTCCTCCACGTCCCGTCCTCGCGAACAAAAACCGGCCACCCAATGAACGCCAGGTCGTTGATCCCGACCTCGAACCTTCGCTTATGCCATGCAGGCGACGGACTCAATAACTTCTCCCAGACATCAGCAGGAAGTCCCAGAAGTGACTCCCACGGTGGACGATACGGCCCACCCGCTCCTCCCGACCCGTCTTCTTGCCTGTCCGACGCCGCGCCCGAATCCTCCTCGACATCTGAATTGCCGCCTCGTTTGCGAAACGACGTCCGGCCGGATCCCATCGACCCAGCGCGCTGGGATTCTCCGCCGGGAGAGACAGACATGGCAACATGATCGTCGAGGCCGAAGTTACTCGACCGTCGCCCCGACACCACACTCCCGCTGAGGTGGCTCTGGCTCTGGTTTTGGCTCTGAAGCTGGCGCTGGTGGTCGTCCTCGTCGTCATCGGAGCTGGAACCACTCTCCTCGCTGGAGCTTGATTCATTGCTCTTGTAGCCTTGTCCGTTCTTCGAGCGCGAAGTGCGTCGTTCCTTGCGCGCAGGTCTCAAGCCATTCTCGCTGAGTGGGTTGGGAGGGTAGTGGAACACGAAGCGTGGGCCCGCACGTGAGCGGACAATTAAGATGATGGCGACCAGGCACGGATCTGGTGGACGTGCAATTGACGACATTTGATGGTAGTGGTTATTCCATTAGTCTTGTGTTGCTTTCTGTGGAAAAAAGGCTGAGCATAAGCCAATTGGAGCTCCCTGGGAGCATCTAGGAGCGGTCGTTTGGGGTTGTCGATCGCGGGATAAGATCGAAAGAAAGTTTCCCCGCATCAACTTTCAAGGAATAACAGATCCAGATGAGCCACTAGCCTCTTACTGACAATATATATCTATCGTCCAAAATCGACAAAACAGTGTTCACTTGAAATTACATTTACGAACAGCGCATCGGTACGCTTTTCTTTCGACTGCTTAAGATTGGTCCAGCCCAGCAGGCATTGATCATGCACGGCATTTATTGATTGCATGTTGATATACAAGAGATGCGTATGTCCAATATATACAGATAGAGTAAATCCCCATAACTCCGGGAGCAATATAGCAATAGTCGTGAGAGCTGAGGCATTCATATTCCCTGACTTCATGATGCCCAGTATATCGTACACTCCCCATCTTCAGTCGCCAAGGGTACTATGACTTTATCCCTGCATTCTGCGCTGCCGTTTTGTCGTTTTGCGCTTCGTCTTTCTCAAACACGAGTCCGAGATTTTTGAAGTCGTCCGGCGCCATCAGGTTCCTGCTCGACCAACGATGTTAGCACCCATTCTTGCGACATTAATGATTTGCACCGGGCTTGGTACGGCCCGACATACTTATCCATTCGACAGCTCAGGTATCCCTTGGCTAGCTTGCGACACTCTTCGTCGTTGACCCCTCTCCTCAGCTTCAGACATTTCAGATACTGGGAAATAAGGTGCTTGCATTCGCCTGTACATTGTTAGACCGTGATCTTGCCCCATCCGCAGTAGCAATATTCCATGGCAATGCTCGTTTCTTCGAGAACTGATATGTTGCTGGAACGATCCGATCGACGCTCTTCTCCACTGGGATCCAAAGACAACACGGGCAGTGGAAAGTTACCTTCATGATCAAGTGGGAAACTCCCTCGCTCAGGACTAGTTGATCCGGTTAGCTGCTGTCTTATGTCCGGTCACAAAGCGTTGGATTTCAAGAATCTGAGCAGTTTAGAGAGGACTCACGGAGTAGGCTTGACATTGGTTGCGCCACCACCGGGGCTTCCGAAACTCATCGCGATTAATTATACGAGCAGTGAGCCAATCAGACAATGAGTAGTAACAATAATGCGAAATAGAGACGAATTAGAGCCAATGAGTAAATGCTGTACGGAGTTGAGCTGTCGGATGTTGAAAATTAAGGCCAAAATAGGCCGTTCTCAAACAGGGCAAACAGTCCAAACAAGTGAGATCATCATATCAGCAATTCGGAGACGCGCAGAAGGCTACATTCGCATCAGCACGGGAGAGCTTAGGTTGATGCTATGACCTCTCCTTCGCGGGCTTTTAACTGGTTTGGGTAGAATGCTCTTGATCTGGTATGTTTGCTCCAATGGATGAATTGTCTCGGGAGTATGGCTATGGTTGGATTCTCCACATTATGTGGACTATATATACATGACGTTGTTCCCAGATCAGCAACTGTAAGGTAGTCCAAAATATCTTCCCCCAAGACAGCCAGCTCTAGGATCTGATAAAATCCACTTTTCGGCCACAAATATACCGCCAGGATGCCCATGTAAGTCCACAAATCGGTGGTCAGCACCTGCGTTCATATACATACCCCGCGTGCCGTTCATATCAGACTCAGACTAGCAACCACTGATACTGTGGACACAGGAAACTTGAAGGAAGCTGCCAGTGCGGCGGGGTGCAATTTACTCTCGATTCTCAAACGCCTGTTCCTTATCAGCTTTGTGCATGCAGCATTTGCCGCAAGGTTGGTGGCTATAGCGGCAGTGTCAACCTAGGAGGTATCGCGGATAGCCTCAAAATCATCAAGGGAAAGGATCTCATTAAGTGTGTATTGACCCTAGATATGCCTGGTATAGATTGCTAGGTCTATTGGTCGAGCGTTGGTCTGATAAAGGCAGGAAATACAACGCCATAAAGGACCGTGGCACTCCCAACGAGGCAAAATGTTCGTCTGAACGCAACTTCTGTTCCAATTGCAGTACTATGCTCTGGCTGTGGGACCATCACTGGCCGGAGCTCATCCATCCTTTCGCATCTGCCATCGACACCGAGTTGCCGGTCCCAGACGAGATGGTTTGTGTCTTGGCAAACTCCAAACCATCCTGGGTACGGTGGCCCGAAGGCAAGAAATCGGTGCATGATGTCTACGGCGACGACAGCATTGAAGGGTGGCACAAGAAACATGGTCTATTCATGGAATGAGGAATACGCTGCAATTCATGTGATGTTTACTCAAGATATCATTACCAAGGATTAAAAAATCTGCATTTCCCTAGGACATATAACTAAGCAACTGTCTGCAAGTAACAAGTTAGCCAAAGTAACTTTTGGGGTTGTTTGAGATTGATGATCAGAGAAGACGAGGTATCAGTTCTCCAAGGTGAAATGATGTTTTTCTTCAAGATGTATTCAGTAAGAACACAGCGAATCAAGAGATCATCATACAACATCCATGGCAAAAAGAATAAGGGTAGCACTCACACTGCAGTAAACGTCGTTAGCAATCACTACGATTCAGGTATCCCTATAACAATTCGGACAATCAGCAAGCCTGTCCAGAATAATTCGTGTGTGATGCAAGCGAGATGAAGTGTCAACTATTGTCAGGCTGTGATAAGTTAGCATGTATCGGAGCAACCAAGACCTTGAAGTACTAACCTCATTAAATCAGATTTTTTGTGTATGATGTTCATTTCCAGAACGCGTGAGCGCCCAGATCAAACAGTGTGAATAACGTGTTCATCATATAGAGTTGACTGAGGAATGCATGGACGAATGACGGGAGGTTGGGAAGAATAGAAGTACCTAGTACAATTTGTTAGTCGTGTCCGACAGTTCAAAAGTACGACAACTGAAGACAGCCGCGAAAAACTCAGGTGACGAGTTCTCAACAAGTGATACGTCTTCACAACATCCGCAGAGTTTGTACACTCTACTTTTGATGGATGGGGAAGATGCACACAATCTGTCCGCCCGTTCGTTCAAAATATCTTCATCGAGGGGCTGTCAAGGCAGTTTGGAGTGAACCGAATGGTATTTACCTATTGTACAGCTCGTTAGTCATCGAGGACAACAATAAATGAGATGAACAATTCAGGCATGATATGAAGTAGTCAGACAAGGCTGAAACTTAAGTTTAGACAGATTCCACATGGTGATTAAGTTTGAGGAATGCCTTAGCGTGTCGTAGAGTCATCACTCAATGTAAAGGAAAGAAAGTTGAGAAAATCAGTCCGCATACCTTTTACTATTATTGATGGGATATATCCCAGGTGCTCAAGTCATGGTTTGACAAGGATATTCTAATAGACATAACGTCAGCAAGCTATGCAAGGAAAAGACTGCAGGTGATCCAATAACATGTTGGAAAGTGTCAGAGTAATTCTAGAGACTTTGAAGGGGTCCTTCATGAATTTTCGGACGTGGATATCCTGTTAAGGAAATCATCCTGCACTGTCAAGGGACATGGTGTTCAGGGAACAGCATCGACAAGCTTACCTTCTCTACGCGAGTGATCAATTGGAATCATATGTTAGTGATCATTGCAAATATAATGATGAAGGAATCGGAGATTGGACAATCATCATGTCCGTTGTCAGGCTTGTAGTTGCAAGCTATGATCGTCGGTAAAAAAATATTGTGGGTTGAGATGAAATTTTATAGGAAGAAGCTTTAGCGTGCGGTAAGCGGCTTGTACCATAAGTGCTGTTTGACAACTTTTCAAACACCACACCACCACAGTATGGAGGCCGTTGATAAGGTGAGGTTCCTTTCAAGAAGATGGTCAATGGCACTTGAGTTATACTATGCGAATTATCTTCTGGATGGCTGGAGCTATCTGAATAGGAAAACGAGCTCTTTTGCCGTATGAGCGATGACCTCGACGTTGAGCTTGCATGTGGAGTACTACAACTTTCTTCGGTTCGCATAATCGCCTGCAATGCCAATTGAAAAAGATAAGAGGCTCAAACAAGAGCTGAAGAAGCAGCTGTTTGGAGGTATATGATCAGGAGACTTTAGAATATTTCTACCTCTGGCAAGTCGAAATGTAGAGCGCTTGCCCTGAATAACAAATGGCACCCACAAATCCCCATTCTGTGCCGTCAGTCTGTTTTAAGAAGACGTCATATTCGTCCGCATTGAGCCAGGCAACTCTGGCCTGATGTTAGCTGGTCACCAAGGCAGAGACTTCGTACGTCAAACTGACGTTACTTTGAAATCCCGGCTTTGATTCCCTGCCTTCCAGATGTCGCTCAGTTATAAAGTAGACATCTTGACCATAGAAAGTGACTATCAGTACATCATCGACTCGCCAGCTAGCATTGAGACCTCATTACACATAATCACTTGTCAATAACCAGAAGATCGCACAAAATGACAAAGTTCAAGCTCAACACCGGTGCAGAGATTCCCGCCATTGGCTTCGGAACTTGGCAGGACGAGCATGCCCAGGAGGACGCCGTCACAGAAGCCCTCAAAGCAGGATACCGCCATATTGACACGGCGAGAGTGTAAGTCTGGATTTGACTTTGCGTCCTCTCGACCGGCATTTGTCTGACGCGGGACAGATACTTGACCGAAAAGGCTGTAGGAAGAGCAATCAAGAAGAGTGGCGTGCCCCGAGAAGAGCTTTTCATAACGACCAAACTCTGGAACAACAAGCACCACCCCGATGATGTCGAGGGAGCACTCGATGCTTCCCTCGCTGACTTGCAGTTGGACTATGTCGACCTCTACTTGATGCACTGGCCAATAGCTTGGAAACGGGGCGATGAGCTCTTCCCCAAGGAAAACGGGAAGTATGTTCTGGAGGACATTGACATCGTGGACGTATGTACATGCTTGGTATCCAATCGGACCTATGTGCCCAGCCACTGATCGCATGGTCGCAGACATACAAAGCCATGGAGAAATTGCTGTCTACCGGCAAGACCAAAGCCATTGGCGTTTCAAACTTCTCCAAGGCAGAGATGGAACGTTTGATCCAGAACACCTCGGTCGTGCCGGCCGTACACCAGCTTGAAGGTCATCCTTGGCTGCAGCAGCGTTCCTTTGTCGATTGGCACAAATCAAAGGGCATCCATGTCACCCATTACTCTCCCTTTGGCAACCAGAACGAGATCTACTCCTCAAAAATCCAGATTGGCAAGCTGATTGACGAGCCGGTATTGGCCGAAATCGGGAAGAAGTACAATAAGTCCTCCGCACAGGTTGCTCTTGGTAAGTTCCCTTGCAGACTTATTCAAGCTGGAAGCGACGTTCACTGACCATGAATCGCACACTCAGCCTGGGGTGTCACACAGGGCCATTCGGTACTGCCGAAATCCAAGACCCCATCTCGAATTAAAGCCAACCTCGAGGGCGACTTCCACTTGAGTGATGAAGATATGAAGAAGATTCAAGGCATCGACAAGAAGCTACGCTTCAATGATAGCAGCGCTGATTTTGGTCGGGACTTCTTTACAGACTTGGAGGGCAAGGGGTCGGTTTGAGGTACACATTTATTATTAGCCCCAACCAAAGAAATGATGTAGCCTAGAGCAATAGGGACGATGAGTTAAAAAAACGAAAAAAAAAAAGCTTAATGAATGTGACGAGTACGACATTTCCAAAGAAAGTTCATTGATCGTCAAAGAATCGGCTTGGCTACCTGGAAAATCGTGGCGGAGTTCAATGGTTCCCAGCCGCTGCCAACGAGATACAAAGGCCTCTTAATCCCAGCAGCCACCCAAACCATCCTTCTTATCCTTGCTCATCCGCTCCCGTCACTATATAGCTACTCGCGTGACCTCTTTGGCGAGTATTCCATCAAAGTGTTCAAGGGCGAATTTTCATCATCTTGATCCACCAGTCAACAAAATAATTGCTTGCGTAGCCTACAGTTATCAGATCCATAGTCCAAGACCACTGCGTTCCCCACGATGCGGCCTGCGTTAAGTCGCATACCGTTGCGCTTAGTATTTTCCTATATCCTGGACTGGATCTTCATAGTGTATGATGGCTGTCCCTGAACTGAATATCAATGAACACTTGTGTGTTTAAAAATCACGTTGGACTAACGTATTTACAGCATCGTTGCGGTGATAGGATTTGGCTTTTACAAGGTCAAACCGAACCATAGACCATTCTCCCTAACCGACCCAAGCATTTCCTTTCCGTATACGGAACATGAAACAGTCTCAACCGCTGTCCTAGTGGTGGTAGCTCTGATTGCTCCGGCTGTCATTATTGTGATCACAGCCCTGCTTATCCCCATGTCCACAAAGGACCAGAATGTGTCTCGATCATCACACTGGAGATACAAGCTATGGGAATGGAATGCAGGGTGGATGGGTTTGGCGGTCGCTTTTGCATGGGCATGGATGGCGACCGAGGGTTTGAAGGACTTATATGGCAGGCCACGACCCGACATGCTTGCGCGTTGCAACCCGGATCTCTCGAATATAGCCACTTATGCTGTCGGTGGCCTGGGAGAGAAGCTTGCGGGGGCCCCCACACTGGTGACTTGGAAGATATGCCAAAACAAGTCAAAAGTACTTGCAAATGACGGATTTGCAAGCTTCCCCAGCGGACATTCATCTCGTAAGTGGCTGATGTCTGATCCAGAGGGTCTACACATATTGACACCTTGCAGTTTCTTTTGCCGGCTTGACATACTTGACTTTATGGCTGTGTTCAAAGTTCTCAATCGCATTTCCATACCTCGGACACTCTTTGTTGAACCGAAATCCGATCGGCCCGACACATGGATCAATTCGAAAACGTGGAGCAGCCCCGCCGGTCTATATGCTTGTAATCGCGTTTGTGCCTATTGCAGTTGCCAGCTTCATTGCTGCATCCCGCTGGTTCGACTATCGTCATCACGCTTTTGACATTCTATTTGGCAGTATCATGGGCGCTGTATTTGCATGGATCGGGTTTCGAATGTACCATCTCCCCATCACGCGAGGCGAAGGGTGGTCTTGGGCGGCAAGAAGTCGGAGACATGCGTTCTTCAAGTGTCCCAGATTCCCAAGTGAGGCAGATGGACACCCGCCAATTGATACGCACGACACTCGAAAGACAACACGGCAGGATGCTGATGTCGAGAGGGAAGCTGAGAATCTGGTGTAAGATTCTATCTGCGGAGAGAAATTTAATGTTTCGACACAGCGGTGGAGTTTCAGGTAATAATGTGTGCATGACACATGGAACGTGAATATGCCTGTCATGAAGATAGTATCTCGGACCACCCAAAAGATATTTCTGTGTATATTAGTTATTTGAGCAGGATGCGGATAGTATATGTATTATTCAAGGCGCTGAAACATACCAATCGTTCATCTCCATCCACCAACTCTGCCTTCATCCCATCGGGCCTTGGCTTCTCTTCTTGCGGCCAACTTGGCAGCCTCAGCTCGTACTCGTCTGACCCAATCTGCGACCTCCTTTT
This sequence comes from Aspergillus lentulus, assembly GCF_001445615.1. NCBI lineage: Eukaryota > Fungi > Ascomycota > Eurotiomycetes > Eurotiales > Aspergillaceae > Aspergillus > Aspergillus lentulus. Next base: position 2,440,234 of record NW_028322113.1, read on the forward strand.
CAGTCGCTCGCCCATGATGCTCTTCTTCGAGGAAGCTTTCCTCCACCGCTCGACAAACAGCCTCTTGCTCGGAAATAGAGGCTGAGAGCCGTTGGTAAAGAGCCTTGGGCGACCACGGCGCCAAGGCAGCATCCATTTCTGATTGTTTCTTTCTCCATGAAACTTCTAGCGATTGGTGTTTCAGAAGAAGCGTCTCCGTAGAAGCGCGCTGTTCATCCAGACGCGCTTGCAGTTCAAGAAGATGTTTGGTCAGATCCTGATTGTATTTGAGGAGAGACTGGAGGTTTTGTTGTTGGGCTGTGCACGCCGGGTGTTGACTTGCTAGAGCGGAGATAAGTTTGGGGTCTTTCAGAATTGCTTGCAGATCAACGGTCCTATAAAATTAACAAGTTAATATTCAGTATATCAATCCCATCGCAAAAATGGCGCTTGACAAATACATACGATTTGTCTTTCACAACGTCTGGTAGCCAGCCTTCTTCTACTGTTGGAGGCTTCGGAAGAGAGTTGATGTTGTTGGCATGGACCGCTTCACCCATGGAAGGGGACTGATATCTGTTTTCTCCATTTTTCCCTTCCTGAGCTTGGTAATACCCTTGAAATTGCTGCTGCGGCGTGCCTGGTATGGACTGATTGAGCTGTGGTGTCCCCCTGCGACTTGTTTCATGGCTACTTGGCTTCGGAGGCGGAGGCGGAGGAGTATCTGGATTGAGTGCAGGATCCATAATGAAAGCCACAGTGAAGGTCTGTAGCCCAGAGATGTGTACAGAATTGGGTCTGATAATGATGTGCGTGATCCTGCCTTCAAGGTATTGTCCTCTATAGAGAATACTCCGTAGTAGTTTCGGATGCGGGGAAGCTGCTCTGCCGCAATCACGTGCATAGTCCAGAATATGGAGTAAATTGTTGTTTTTTCTCTCTGACATTTCTCTACACATAACCTTAGATTGAATGGTACTCAGCGTCTATCAGGAGCGAATAGTTGAGTAACTGACAATAATTTCAAGTGCAGCTTGAAATGAAAAGCCGAAGTGCTAACTGGGCGCCTGGGAGAGTGACCATATGTATTTACAAATTTTGAAACATGAACATCCGAAAAGATAGACGCATCAGCATGACAATACAATGAAGCCTGAATAGCGAAGGGCTATCGCCTCTCCTTGGATATCCCAAGGGATATTCATATCATCTTTCGAAGACTTGCTGGTCTTGGCGAAGAAACCGAACCATCAAGATCTACACGAATTGGACAGCCCATACGTCCTTGTGATGACATTGAGACTCCATATCCTCATCTTGGATGATATGCGAAAAGAACGACGACTCTGTAGGTTTCCGAGTCTTCGATTGGCCAAAGCTGACTGGCATCTGGGTTCACCCTCAAGTTCGGAGGCCTTGCCAGCTTGGTAACAAGTCCCAGTGTATGTATCCTTCCGAGCATGGTGGTAATATAACTGGGGACAGTGCTATGGCTTATTGGTATTTGTTCCCATCATCACCCCTCAATTCCTTTGTCTTATTCCGTTCTCCGCCGAACATCTCTGTCCTGTGTCTCAATATTGGAGCCATTAAGGGCATCCATAACCAGCTGTCGTAGTTGGTTTTGCGTAGCTTCGCTGTGGAAGTCTTCCCGCGCGGCGAGCTCGTCAATCCGGCGTTTAAACTCTGGGTCAACCTGGTCCGTCCCTGCGCTCGCTTCCTCCTCCGATACTGTTCCCAGGTTGACTCTGATATTCGGCGGCAACGGAGGAGGAGCATTCAAGGCGTCTAACGATGAGCCTGCAGGTGCTGATGGAGATATGCCCATAACTTTTGCGAGGTATGCTGCGACATCGGGGAATGTGCCGTCGCTCTCAATGGTCTCCTGCGCCGTTAACCCTTCGTCGTTCCTCTTATTATAGTCCACACCTAGCTCCTCAACGAGACATTTGGCGATACCAGCGTTCTCGGTCACAAATAGGCACGTCTCGCCGTCCTCATCGAGAAGATTGACGTCCACATTAAACTCTCTGACAAGTGCGCGTAGGAGGTCCGCATGGCCATACGAAGCCGCGGCGTGCAAGAGAGAGTATCCATGCTCATCTTGACAGGACGCGATGGCTGGATTCGAGCGCAAAAGAGTCAATAGGCCCGAGGGGTTTTCAGCGGCCAGAATGTAGGGATTCGGTTGAGTCATCGTGGCTGTACAAAAGCAACAGATCTGGGCCAAACGAATGAGTCAACCAAATCAGGGTCGAATCCAGACCGCACAGAAATGACTAAATCATCCGAAATCTCGTACCTGATGGTGCAGATGGCAACGGTACTGAATGTACTGAGTTTTTAACCAGAAGAAAAGTGGTAAGTCGGGCGGTGATATATATATATTTTTTTTTCAGTTTCCTTTCCCCTCTGCCCCGCAAATCAGACATTGGTATGATCTCACTCATCTTTTTTGGTGCGGTCTCATTTTCCTCTTCCACAACAATCACAGTTGACTCATATAATTCAGGCAGACATTGCAAGGCTTCTTCTTGAGCACGAGGCAAAGGTAGCCTCTCACTTTCCTGAGGTTAGGGGGTCTTTTTAAAAGAAACTTCATTCACAGTCTCCCTCTAGTCATTCTGGCATCAGTCGTCCTTGCTTCCTTCCTCTTCAATTCCTCCTCCTTTCCCTCAAAAGAATCACCATTGTACACAGCTACACCTTGCAATCATACTGGTGCATCTCTATAGTGAACAATTTCAATATGGTTCAACAGGATCCGCAGGAAGTTGCGCATCTCGTCGGAGCCCTGGAGGCCTCCAGTAAGAAGAATAGAAGCGAAGGGAAGAGAACATTTACCTGCAAGAAATCGACTTTCGCCGTGGCAGGCTCAGATAACATCTCCGTTGACTCATGGAGGTTTATGGACTGGGACTACAAACGCAGCAATCTTCCGACCTATGCCCGGGGTTTGTTCACGAGCAAGAGGAAAGACGGCACTCCCGAGATTGTAGTGCGCGGTTACGACAAGTTCTTCAATATCGACGAAGTACCTACTACCAAGTGGCAAAATATCGAGACAAACACAAGAGGCCCCTATGAGCTCAGTGTGAAGGAGAACGGATGTATTATCTTCATCTCCGGCCTGGAGGACGGTTCCTTGCTCGTTTGTAGCAAGCATTCGACTGGAGTGCGACAGGACACGAACCTGAGCCACGCTCAAGCCGGAGAAAAGTGGGTTGAGCGTCACGTTGCTTCCACGGGGAAATCCGTCAAGGACTTGGCCAGAGAGCTGCGCAGGCTCAACCTTACAGCAGTTGGAGAGCTCTGCGACGATAGCTTCGAGGAGCATGTCCTTGCCTACGATCCGGTAGCTGCAGGAATATATCTTCACGGGCTTAATTTCAACGTGCCACAGTTCGCGACATTGCCGAGCTCAGAAGTACATAAATTTGCAGATACATGGGGTTTCAAGAAGGCCAAATACCTCGTATACGATGACATCCGTTCGGTCAAAAAGTTTCTCGATCACTGCGCTGAGACCGGCACTTGGGATGGCCGTGAGACGGAGGGATTTGTCATCCGGTGCCAGCTAAGCGAAGGCGGAGGCCCATATAGGGACTGGTTCTTCAAATATAAATTTGAGGAGCCATACCTGATGTATCGACAGTGGCGTGAATGTACCAAAGCGATCATTGCCGGGAAGTTTCCGAACATCAGAAAGCACCAGAAAATTACCGAAGAATATCTTCATTATGCTCGGAGGCAACTCTCCCAGAATCCCAAGCTGGGCGATCTCTATAAGCAGAACCATGGAATCATCTCCATGCGAGAAGGGTTCCTCAAGGAGAGAGGATTAAAGGGATCAGATATCATCGCGATGGAAGCGGGGAAACCGGACAAAGTGACCGGAGACGTCATTCTAGCACCCATCGCTTCGCTCGGCTGTGGGAAAACAACCCTGGCTCTCGCTCTAACCAAGCTTTTTGGTTGGGGCCATGTTCAGAACGATAACATTCCCAAACAAAAGAACAAACCGAAGAGGTTTGCATTCGAAATCGCCAATCTCCTCGCGGATAAACCAGTTGTGATAGCAGACCGCAACAACCATCAGAAGCGGGAGAGAGAGCAGCTCATGGAAGATATCCTCCCTGGGTCTCCGGGCGCACGGTTTGTAGCTCTCCACTACGTTCACGAACCAAAAGACGTTTTACTTCCTTCGATCAGAGAGATTACGCGGAAACGTGTCTTAGAGCGAGGAGATAATCACCAGACCATCCGCGCTGGGACGAAGAACTCGGATGAGATTATCGGCATTATGGAAGGTTTCTTGAACCGTTTCGAAGGAATTAACACCGAGCGTGAACCCGACAGCGGCTTTGACCATGTCATCGACTTGGATGTTGCGGCATCTTCACGGGAGAACCTCGAAACCGTGGTGAACGCGCTGCATTCATTCTACCCGGACCTTCTGCAGCGGGTTCCCACGTCGCAGGAACTTGACAATGCCATTACCTGGGCAATGACGGAGTACCATGTCCAACTCGACCTCAGCTACAGCTACGGGGCTACAAAGCCGAGACAGAATTGGAACAAGAACAAGGGTCAGAATGGCGCTGCGCTGACCCCAGCACACGTCCAGCCCCAGGAACCGACCCCAAGCCCTGAAGCCCTAGCCCAGAAGATCGAATACTTCTGCATCTCTATCCCAACCGCCGAAGTGACCAGTCTCCTGCATTCGCTCTTCCCAACTTCCACAGCGCCGGAAAAGGCACGCCTGTACCATCATCTCGTCAACTCGCGTCGTCTTCAGCCCACCTTCCACGTCACTCTCATCCACCGCGCCAGCAAGTCCGAACGCGCCGATATCTGGGACCGCTACGCGAACCAGTACATCGCCACAATGAAGGAGCAGCCGCAGGCTCAGACCGCAACACCTGTCCTGACTCCTACCCTGGCGCCTGCGCGGATCCGCCTCGAGCGTCTCATCTGGGACGACCGCATCATGGCGTTTGTCGCACGCATCATGCCCCCCGAGGACCGCGAGCAGCCCGACTGGCCGTGTGCGAATCCCATCCCGCACGTCACGGTCGGCACCGCCTCGGCGGAGGTCAAGCCCAAGGAGAGCAATGACTTGCTGAAGCGGTGGCTGGAGGTTGGATCGGGCGGGGACACTGGGATCTGGGAGGCGGAGATTCCCGGCGTCAAGGTTGTGCAGGGCTCAGTTGGGATGGTGATGAGTCGGGGGAAGTTGCTGAAATGAGATGGAGGATTTGTAATGAGTCTACTCAGGGGACGGAATTGACAGTGCCCTGAAACTACGTATTGTTTGCTATGCATCTTCTCTACTTGCGGTAGCGCCAGAGTCGGCTGAAACCGACACAGTGGATACCAGCAGTTAATGGTCATCCTTCCCATGCCTTTCGTAAGCAATAAACATATTTCAAGTGTATCAACAGCAGAGCTCTCCTGATTACTTCCGACTGTCCCAGCAACGACTCGATTAACGGTTTTGCTATAAAGTCTAATAGGTATCTATGAACAAAGTGTACGGTACATGTACAAAGTCATCAAATTCAGCCTCAACGTAGATGCATCAGATGCTGCTCGATCCAGGCAGGTAGGGAAAGGCTCATACAGTGCAGACATACGCTACGAAAGCCACCAAAATAGTACACAGCCGTCAGCAGCACAGTAGTAGCATCCAAGAATGTGAACAAAAGATGATAAGGGAAGGATATCAGCTGGTCATCCAGGCTCCGACGCGCTGTGCTCCGAATCGTCCCATGAATTGCAGTCCGGTGCTACCCATGGGGAAATAACTGACCAGATACCAGGCCAGGGCTGCAAGCTGGAAAATTGACGAAATGAGTGTTAGGAGGGTGGAGTGGAGCTGTTTCGAGTCAAAGGTCAGTAGAAGTTCTATAGTCTTATCACGCAAATATTCCATTGCCGTTAGATGAGGATGCTAGTGCCAAAGTGAGAGGAAAGATGGACTATAGCAGAACAAGAAGCAGTCGACAATCAGGGGCATGGCCCGAATCGAGGTCTGTACGACGCAACCACACTCAAAACAAGGGAAGCGAAGGTGCAGTGATGTCATCGTAGGAATGAGGATGCTGACTTGCATATGCACCCGCAATTAATTTACGGCAAGGGGGACATTATCGAGCCGCCAATCCCGGTCATCGCGGCGGGAATGGCGCGTAGAGACGAGGAAATCAAGGCACTTACTCCGATAGCAAAGTAGAGAGTCATGGCAATCGAGCCAAAATAGGCGGCAGTAAATGGTAGCCGTGATCCCGAGACCAAATGCTTAGCGTAGACTAGCGGTCCCATGAGGACAGCCCATGATAGTAGAAAGAGCAGAGAACCGACAGACCATCTAAGATCAAAACCGGTTGGAGTCAGTCTAAGGCACGGAACCAAGATATTCTTGTGGATGCACCGAGACCGCGATATCATAAGTCACAGCAGAGGGTACTACACCACCCCCCAGCCACGGCATGACAACGAGTGCACCGCCTCGTGCCCCTCCTTTAAGGTTGCTGAGAAGAATGCAAGGAGGGCGCAGGGTGGATGATAGTCATTGGCGGGTTCTGGAATGGCACTTACAAAATGGCAAACTTGCGGGGTTTCAACGATAGCACTGGAAAAAGGAAAAAGCAAATCATGAAGCACACTGCGGCACCGAGGTTGCAGGCGATGAATATGAGCATCCGATCCCATCGGCTTACTAGCGAGGACAATGTTGATCAGTACGCTTGAAACACTCAACTCGAATGAAGGTATCCGCGGCCACTAGACTTTGCGTGAAACCGACCTAGATGCAGGAACTGAGTCCCAGTCACCTGGACCAGGCGAAGTAACCGAGGGCGGTGATCCGGATATCTCGGTCATGAGCGAGGATGACTTACGGGCAAAGAAACCTTCTTCCTCCTCCCGTCGAGTTGGGGCTGGAAGAGGAGCTCCTGGAGCTTCGTGAGTGGGCAGTCGCAAATAGCCCTCTCCTTGGCCGAACGGATTCAGTGACTGTAATTTCGATAGAAAGGGGGTGGAGGAAGTGTTAGTACGAGCTGGTAGATCCGCATCTCTTCGAGACCAGCCCAATGAGTTGACAGAATCTCGGAACGAAGTCGTAGCCATGACTCTGATTCGGCTCAGTCTTCTGCCTCGTCAGGTGTTGACACCTACCAAAAGATGGTGAAGAGGGTGGGGGATCCCGTTGCAGACGCTATTGCTACAGCTAGAAAGGTGAGCGTCTCGCAGACCGCTGAAGAAAGTCGTAGTAGAATTCCAAGCTAAGGAGAGGCCTGCAGGGACTATGCACGACGGAGACCAGTATGTGCGTGCAGATGATCTGCAGGAATCAAGAATGGGGGTGTGCGAATGCAACGCAGCCACAGAGAGAAGGAAAATCAAATATGAGAACTGGCTCTTGATAGGGTCAAGCCCAGGCGGGCCAGCTGACTATTGCGCAACTGGACTAGACTCCCGAGGAGCTTGGGCACGGGATGATGATAATCTGTCTAGCGCCGACTGAAAAGGATAGCCTTTCTCGACGGCAGTTTAGTTAACGTCTCAAGCTTGTGATCGTCGTTTGCAGAGTTATGGAGGTGTACTATCAGGCTTCGGCTAATCGACAGCTGTATTTTTCCCTCCCACAGGACGAGTCAGCGTCACTTCAGGATGGACAGAAGGTGTGCCAAAGAAGCGCGATTCCACTATCAAGTTCAGATACCAGAGAAGCCCAAGATGGTATATGTCCGATAAGAGTGGAGAGTGCCGGAAAACGAGAAATCAACGCACAGCTGCACGATGACGATGCTGTTCCGATAGCGTAACGTTGGAAAGGATACTATTTCGAGCGGCGAGAGTATAAAAGGCAGTCGTCGATAGGCTGCAAGATAATCAGTTACTGTCATATGACTCAGATTAAACAAGAAGGGAAAAAGGAGACGAGAGGGGAAATAAGCTGTTAAGGAGGGGGGGAGGAAAGTGCGTAGTCGATTCCCAGGTCGAGGCAGGACAAGGCTGCTACATACCTCAGGATTTGATTCAGTAGATGCTTGTAAAATGCAAGCGTCTCCGCAAAGCAGAAGGCTTCTACTATTCCTAACGACTATAGTGTCGGTGTTGAGATCTATTGGTGGTTGTTTCACCTTCTGAATCGGCGACGATAATGGTCTTGATGAGTGATGATGATAATAATAACGATGATGCGGAATGTTTCCCGATGGCCGCAACAGGAGCTTTGCTGGGGGAGGCTGGGCTAGCGGGAGGACCGCTGGCCAATGGGAGAGCTGGAAAGAGTGACCGGTGATCAGATGATGGGACTAAGCCCAGAAGAGCTGGTGTCACCCCTCAAAGATCTCTTGGCCAATCACAGACTGTAGATGCCATCTGCTGTAGTGCTTCAATACATTTCATTGGTTGACCGGCTCATGGCTGCCCTCCATGTTAAAAGTAGGTAGGTAGTAAATCATGTTCCTATCCTGTTTTGTTGACGTGCAACTGCTTTGTATTGACAGTACCATAATTGACACTGATAATAAGATATACATGGTGGAAAAGAAACCTGAATTATGTCGAATTATTCGGAAGTTCTTTGTGAAGGACGCCCAAGCTGAAACCCTCTGAGCAGTGAGGAAAAGAGCAAAGGCGACACATCTAGCGTCATTATGGTAGATACCCCGTAGACCGGATCGGAAAGTGCAAAGAGTACCTACAGGTAGCTTGGACGATGGTATTTTACGGTGAGGGTTGCAGATCCTAGTATTGAAGCGTATCCCTGCTGCAACCTTGCTTGTCAATTGAGCAGATCTTCGCTAGAACCGCCATGCAATTACTTGCATTCTGAATTCTGGTGATGTATTTTCGGAAGTCATCCGAGAATAATAAATCATGCGCTAAGGGCAGATATATTCATGTAGGCGAAGTTGCATGTCGGTTGTATTGCGTGGCGCTTACAGAGAACTTGTCGCACCTGTAATCGATGTTGTGGTAGGTAGGACATGGGAACTTGTGCGGAGAGATGGCGCATAGGTAGGTCGGTATTATCCGAGCTCTGTTGCTTTTGGCAGATTAAGCAGGTACTTACTCTGAGAATGTTACACCCCGGAAGCCAGGCGGGAGATAGACGCATAATTTGAGATGTATCACTGGAATCGGCCTTGTACCTACAGAGTACATTATCCTCGTGGATGATCCACCCGTTCAGCGGATCTAGCGGAGATATTCTCCCTTTGACCTCATAAGAGGTTGCTATATGTCTACAAATAGAATCACCAATCACTGCCCATTATATGACTAGGATGAGGAACAAAGCAGGGCGTATCGTAGCAAATCAAGGAAAGGCGAAACAATAGCTGATGTATTACGCCGGCCTTTTGTCAGCGGAGGAGGGAGGGGAAGATATTCTTGGAAGTCAACCAAGATATAGAAAGCTATTTACCGGAGATGTACTCTGGCAAACCCCGAACCGGGGTCTCTCGCAACCTTGGATACTGTACTGTAGTTTCCATTATTATTGCTAAAGACTCCTTGTAGCGACCATGGATTGCTGTTGGCCATGATCATGCAATCCGAACCTTGACGGGACGGGACGGATACGAGCCAGAGAGCAGGGAGCTTTTCATCACAATCGGCAGCCTAGTCATGAATTTCGAAGAAGGAAGGAAAATGGAGTAAATTGTAGATGTCTGAAATATTAGTGGAAGAGGTCAACAAAGCGATCTATAAAGCGATGTATAGCTCTGACTGCCTACCCTTAAGACTCCACTGTGGTCATCTCAGGTAGGAGGCTGGAGTGATTGAGCCTATACTGCATGAGCTTACCATTTCCGAGCTGTTAAATACCAGCTGAGAACCATGACTTCATAGTCATGGTCAACAACCAAGATCAAAAAAATCAGCCATTTGGCTAGTTGTAGATTCTTCTCTATCTGATCAAATTTGAGTGAAAACAGCGGGTTTGGTGATGTCCATTGCTGACAGCATTCCGGTTAATAAGCTTCCCCCCCCCGCATTCTTCTGACGACAGTATTCCAAATCATGATCTAATCGGAAAAAGATCGAGGTATGAAGCGCGACAGCCGTCGATATTCGCATACATGGCTTCTTCGCTCGATCCTCAAAATAGTGATAAGGTAGGCGGAATATGAGAGGACAAGCCTGGTTAGACCATCAACATACCCCTAGTGTTGTCTCTAGTGTCTAGTAGTTCGGGGTGCAGGACGCATCTCGGAAAGCGACATGACACACCACCTTGCAGGGTGTCACGGACCTCTTGGAGACTAACAGGATTGTCAGACTAAAGCAGATTACGAGGTTCCAAGCTGTGGACTGGAGACTGAGCTTAACTCCGTACTCAGCTTTGAAGCGCTCGGACAAGTGGCGAGACAAGACAAGAAAAGGACGGATGATGAATCTTCGCAATGTTATTGTTCCAGTCTAGTCTGGGTCCAAGCACCAGTTGATACGAACATGGCAGTGACTTGCAAATACACCACCACAGCACCACGAGCTAGAAAGTCAAGTCTCGCGCTGAAAGTGAAACGGTTGAGCCCCTCCACAGGCCACACCACATAGCGCACTGGCGATTCCTCCCCGGGTATGGATTCCAGCCTGTCGAAATCGTCGATCTTCCTAGTGCCTCTATTCATAGATCTTAGACAAGAGACAAGTTAGAATCACAGGAGAGACAAAGGAAACTAACGACGACGGTTGCCTTTTCACTAGCTCAACCCTTCCACATGGTGGTGTCCCGCGAATCAGACATTCTTGATACTTGATTCTCGACTCTGCATAACGAGACTACGGAGTACTTTTCCACCCTCCATCACTTTAACACTCCATCGGTGTCTCTCCCATTTCGGCCAAAATATTTGGACGAGGAGCATACATACACATGGAGCAGAAATCATGGCCATCGCAATGCAGCAGAATAAGTTGGCGAGATGATGTCATATCTGCTTCGTGCAATATATCAAATACTCACATTGCTTGATCATTCTGTCTGTTCTTCGGTCGAGGAGTGATCATTCACTAGAATTTGTATAAATCATGGTCGAGAGTGGAAGGCATGGTATGTAGGGTATTCTTTTAGGCCGGCTGGACATCTGATACATTGCTAGCAAGGAATTATCATGAAAGCAAGGCAGAGAGGCTGGCCATGAGAGTGAGTCATGACTCCCTTGTTGAGGACGAACAGGTGACAGCCATCGTACTGGGCTGCTTGCTCATGGGATGAATGCCGACCTTATGAGGATGGAGGTCAATAATGCCCTAATATACTTGACTCGAGATCCTCGTCTTGTCCAGATCTGCCACTACTACTTCGTCGTCTTTCTCAATCCGGACTGTAACACCCTCCATACACCATCGTTCTTGTCTTCCCCCCTCCTTTGGTAAATAAATCCCCTATAATGAAATTGCAATATGAAATTTATCACTTTGGTTGACCCTCCATCATCACATACTTCCTCCTCCATTGCCGCATCGCCACTGGTCGGTCCACACCACTCTTTATCTTTTTACTTCATTTATCAACCCGCAGAAGAATTATCTGATAATTCAATACTCTAGTAAAATAAAATAATAAATAATAAATAATAGAAAGAATAAATAATTGTATTTTCCGGTAAATGGGCAATCAGGGTACGTAATGCTGTAGCGGCATCAAGCCTCATCGATAGACGATCGACACCCTGCATGACCATCACCGTGCTATATCAAATGAGAGCTTCCCAGGAGCGCCTCGAGAAGTCCTTAAAGCCTTCATTCCTTCATCCTTTCCATTCTGCAAAGGCGTTCGAAAAGGATCATTCGTGATTACTGATTACTCACCTCTCACAGTTATCGTCTGGATTCATTGTCCCGGTCAGAGGACAACTGCTTTTTGTCTATCCACTATCCCCAACACCCCGCTTGAATCCGATTCGATTCTTCTTCATGCAATTTATCATTCGTCAGAAGACGGACCGAAATCAGATCAAACCAGTTCGCTGCAGTACTTGCCGCAGAATCCATCCTGATTGCTCCTTTGAGCTCGAGCCCTCTCTTCCTGGCTCCCGACTTTCCCGTGTACCAAGCGGATAACCTCAAGCAACTGTAAGCCATCCATCCTAGCTGAGCCTCAGGGCTACCTCTGTTTCCTTCTGCCTGTCTTTCTTTTCTGGATTCGACTTGCTCTGCGTTCCTCTCAACTTCTTGTACCTCCTGTAGCCCCTTCTTTGCCCCGGCACCAGCTTCACAAAGGGCAAGGCTCTTGCGCTTCTGCCTGTTCGCCTGATTGGGCTCTTTGGAGCTGCGGCTCAGCCACGTGTGTTTCTCTTCAAAAACCCCCTGGCCTTCATCTCACTCTCTTCGTATTCCTCATGTTCTGTGCATGGAAGAGCGCCCACTCCTCCTGAGGGATCAGAGCTGATCTGCGCTGCCAAAACAGATCCCATTAGAGTGCTTTAATCAACACAGTTCAAGTCGTCGCTTGGTAAGTGAATATATTTTACTTTCTTCTTTTCGATATGTTTTCATCTCTGTCATTGCTGCCGTACCCTGGAGATTCTATTATTGTTAGGCGTGGAGAGATGCGGTCCGGGTAAAAGGTCCATGCGGGCATCCCTCCATGCAGGATAATCAACATGAGACGCGACAAACCACGATGCCTGATGGTTACCTTCTTCCACCAACGCAGTGTTCCGAAACAAGGCGGATTGTACCTACCCCTCCTCTTTGGAATGGAGAGTGAGCCAAGGAATTCTACGCATAATCTTAAGAAAAGATCCCCCACTTTGGACAACATCTTACAGCGTTATCCATCTGCTGCACAACCTCGCTTGCATCAAGCTCTGCAGGGGAACCCGTCGGGAGAAACGCGAGCCGAAGCTGTTCGCAGATTTCTGCTGAAGAGGTCGTGGCAGCGCTGATTTGCCATTTCCTTGTTCGGACATCCTACCCAAGGGCTGAGCTCCAGAGGGGCAACCTAGCCTAGTGCTTTTTGCTTTAGGATACGGACGGAGGTCTACCCTTTCGGACCTGGATTTCCGTCTCACACCCGCCGAAAAGCGGGCGAGAGGAAAAAGAAAGAAGTGCTTCGTTTTGCATGACCATGATACGCAAGGGACAAGCGTTCATTACATGATCTGAAACCGGAGACACAAGAAACAGCATTAAGAGCGATCGCTGAGCACATTCGTGGATTGCGCCGTAATCAATATAAGCGGTCGAAAGCTCCGCATGTTGTCGCTCTGACCGCCTTCTGGGGACAATCCCTTCCCCTCCACCCCTCTCATGCTCAACGAGACAAAACGATCGATTCAATGAATGGTCCTAATATTGATAGTCGTCAACCGGGGACTGCTTTACTTTTATTGATTGGATGTATCGTTACGAGTCGTGTCTACGGATGATATTGATCAATTTGTTGCCCACCGCCTCTCCCCGGGTTCCGCAGTCACAGTGTCCAATATTCACCAGGCTTACCCCACTGTCCATCTCCTGGGCCAGTTTGGATCTAATCACTTTATCCCCCTCATTTGAGCTCATCTTGCTCTAAGATCTGTCATATCGGGAAAAGGCACTGAAAGAAAAGAACCAGGGACGGCGCAAGAAGATAAAGGAGAGAGGCACCGCGGAGTTGTCTGCCTGCGAATACATTGCTCGCCTCGAAAGGCTCAGCCAACATTGCTTTTTTGATGGTTCTCCCTTATCGTGGCTCAACCCCCCAAATCCCGACAGATAAACCCACATCGCCTCTCTCTCTCTCTCTCTGTCTGTCTGTCCCTTCTTGTCCGCTTTGGTCTGGCCGCCTCTTCTCCGTTTTACGACTACTTTTGGATATTCCGGCCACAACCATCGTCACCCTTCTCGTCACCTAAATTCCTTCTGGACACGCATCCTCATCCTCCGATCCTCGATTGACTTATTTCATTTCTTTCTATCTTCTAAATTTGCTTTCTTATGATTTATTGCCTCAGAATTTTTTCTGTGCTTTTCTCATTTGCCTGGTGCTTATTTTTAGGGCTGCCGAGATCTTGACTCATCATTCTTCGCGTGGTTGACGATCGTCAGTGTGGCCTGGTAGTAAGCTAGTACACCCCCCACGATACGCGCGCATTCTCCGAATCGCCCGCTTCCGAATCACATCCCTTGACGGGTTCACACAGCCACTTGTCCCGCATTAATATACCCAACTTCATCCTGCCAGCATCAATTTCTCCTTTTATCCATACAAGCGTACGTATCATCATCCCTATTCTTCTCTGGGGTGTTTCCTTCATTGGCGCATGCGTTGTGCAGCCCCTCACATCTCTGGATGATTCCTTTTCCTTGAAATTTAGCCAGCTGACGGTCGCCTTGCAGACAACCGACAGCTTTCATATGCACTCTACCAAAGTGGTCATCACGTACCCTTCTCGATGCAATAACAGATTTGTCGGTGCATCGCCATAGAATTACTTCATTTCGCCATTCGAGTATCCGGGATTTACAAATTGTCGCAATCCCCGCTACATCCCTGAGACCTTCAATCCATCGCCACTTAAACTTCCGAGTACTATATTCTTCTTGAGTTGATCTCGGGGAGTCAGTCTATGCTATTTGCTCAAACGCTATGAGTGAAGCGAGCATTTTCATCAAGAGCGACCCAGACGATCACAGCAACAACCATTTCATCATGTCGCAGAACGGCTACTCCATAAACAACCAATTTGGAAATTCCAACGAGGCCGTGGATCCCTCGGAGCTGACCATGCAGAACAGCGGTTTCATGTCCTACCCGTTCGGTTCACAACAGAATATGTCATCAAGCTTCAACTTTGGAAACTCTGGAATCGACACAGACGAGTTGCTGGACCTAGAAATCAACGGTCAGAATGGGCTCCCACGCGATACCAGTATGAATTTCATGCAGGACCACTCCGGTGCTGGCATCTCTATGAGTCATCCCGGCCATATGTCGCAGATGTATTCCAACACCCCTGAAGGGGCTCCGATGCACAGCCCCTTCATGCACAGTTTCAATTATGATCATTTCCGCGGTCTGAACCAGCAACAACCCAATTCCTCCCATCTTCAGGGTTCCCATTTCGAGCAGAGCTACCTTAACTCCAAGGCACGCCCGAGTCTACAGGCGATCGACCGCACGTCTTCCGATGGACGCAGTCCCATGACCCCTAAAACTCCAGCTTTGGGTGCCCTGACTCTTGGAACTCCGGAATCTGGTAGTTTCCCTACACAACCGATTCGTACTGGATTGCAACCACGGCATCAGAAGACTTTGTCCAACCAGTGGGATGGCACTCCCGGAAGCGCTCACTCCTTCGGTATGGAGTCCCCCATTTCATCGCCGGGCCATCCCTCTCATCATGCCGCCATCTCGGAGATCCTCAAGTCTGGCAAGCATGCGTCTTTGCCCGCCAAGGTTGATACACACATGCCGGGCAGCACCCAGGATTTGGAATCGCAAGAAGCAAAGCGTCGGCGCCGGAGAGCTTCGCACAACCTGGTCGAGCGCCGTCGGCGAGACAACATCAACGAGCGTATTCAGGATCTCTCGCACCTCGTGCCGCAACATCGTCTGGAGGATGACAAGGTCCGGAAACAACTCGTCAATAACAGTGCCATGTCAGGGAATGGATCCGGTTCAAACGCAGCCACCTCTCTCCTGGCCGGTGGCAATGGCCGTCGTGCTACTGCTGGTAATATCACTATGGGTCTTCCCATCGAGGAGAAGGAGAAGGGCCCTAACAAGGGTGACATCCTGAACGGTGCCGTGGGTTGGATGCGCGACTTGATGTGGGCTCTGCACGTTAAGCTGCAGCAGGAGTCTGAGCTCGCGGAGTTGATCACTAGTCTCGGAGGCACCTGGCCGTTTGAACAAACGGAGGAGGAGAAGCGCATGCGGAGTGAGATCCTGGACGCCTTGGAGAAGAACGATCCTAGCACCTTCACTTACAGCCGAGGACCCGGCAGCGGCTTGAGAGTGCCCAAGCATACCAACTTAGCGGGCGAGCCCATTTCCCAGAACGGGGCGCTGAGCCCGCAGAGTCTCAGCCCGTCCTACAACAGTGGTGGCAGCAGCAACGGCGGGAACTCGGGTCAAGCACAATACTGGAACAGCTCCGGCCACGCGGGAATGAGCTTCAAGGAAGAAGATGAGTACGCAATGGAGCTGCAGTAAAGTATCTCTCCATTTCTGTGAGATCGCAACTCAATCGATCGTTATTTCTACGAGTGCATGTAATGACATATTGCATACACAGGCGTCACACGGAGGGATAGGGTTCAGCAGTTGACCGGCGTACGAAGTCTTGACATCTCGTCATTTTCGACCTTACCATCCGGATCTAATGTTTTCGTCATCTGTCGCTTGTTATTCTTTGGGCTATTGAGTGTACCTGATTACTGTTTTATATTCATGGGTTTGTCCGTTCAAGATCTATCTTGTTTGTTCTATTTCCTTCTTCCTTTTCATTCTTTCCAGCTTTCCCAGACCTCGGTGTTATGTTGCATCTCGACGTCGATATCGCTGCATAGCACCAGTTTATGAATGACTACAGTGTTTTATTTCCCTCGGCGGTAATCTCACACCAGCAACAGCCCTTGCACCACCTGTTGACTCGCCTTGGTTTTTCCTTTTTCAGTCTCCAGCATATGTTCTGTTTACATTATATCGATACCCTGTTTCCCTTTCTCCTCTTAACATACACGGCTGTCTTGTGTTCTCTGCCTGTTTCGGATGCTTTCTTCTTACATGCGGATCTTTGCGCTACGGCTTTGTTTGCAATGTACCTTTGACTGTTGTTGTGAACGAGCGGCTCTCGATTCCTAATCATTAGTGCTTTATCAGTTGTTCTAATCAATCAAGGGCTTTCAAATACGAATAACGCAACCTTTCCTACGTATTGAGTGTGACCCGGTAGCTAGACATTGGCCGGATTCTGTAGAAATACGCTGGCCTATTACAATCGTCACTATTTACAACGCCTCTCACAATCGTAGACATTACTATGTCGGCGAGACATGTCAATTCATCTAAATCCTAAATAATTTTTTTGGCCTCTCCTGCTAAATAAAATACATCTTCTACTCGCCGCGCATCTTACGGAAAAAGTCCATGACACCCGTGAAAACAACAAGCAGAATACCACCACCAGGACCCAGACGGAGAACCTTGGGGATGAAGCCCTTGTAGAGGGCGCCGAAACCTTCTTCCTTCATGACGGTGCCAACGGCAGGCCAGGCCCAGTTGTACTTGGGCACCTGGCCGGCGACCTTGGGGGAGTTCTGGATGCGCGACTTAACGACGTCCATGGGGGTGTTGAGGACGGTACCGGCGATACCACCGATGGTACCGGCGATCAGGTCGTTGCGGGTCTGCTGGGACTTGTTGCCGGGTTCTGGGGCGGGGAGCTGCGCGCGGACCTGGAAGATGCAGCCGAAGTAGCCACCGTTCCAGAGGATGTGACGCCACAGCGTCGACTCGAGACCGTTGTACATGGCAAGAGGGCCCTCGGTGGCGATGATCTTGCGCACCACGTCCAGCATACCGTTGTACTTGCCCGCGGAGGCGCGGTCCTGCAGACGGATCTTGACCAGCTCAAAGGGCACGACCACGAAGGCCTCGGTGGCGCCCGCGGTGGCACCCGTCAGCACGGCCAACGACTGTGTCTGCTGCTGCACGCCGAACAGGCCCCGGTAGAACGAGCCCCAGCTGTCGTTGGCGGCGAACTTGGTCGCACGCTTGGGAGCCTCCATCAGGATGGGGGCCGAGATACCGCGGTATAGACGTGAGAATCTGCTCAGAGTCATAGAATTAGCTTCCGACATTCACCGGTTATTTCTTCCCGCCTAATAGGGACGGTATGAGTTCCGCGCATATGTGCATATGGCCTACCCTTCATTCTTGATGATCTTGCGGAAGCAATCAAACATGCCATTGTATCTTTCCTCTGCAGCGGTGGTAGCGACATTGGATTGAAGTTGCCTGTAAGTTGTGGCATGATGAGCCCATGTCAGCTGCGCTTCCTTTCAACCCGACTTCGCACGATCGCATTCGCGCGTCCAAAGTTTCCAGAGCACTTACACTCGTGTCTTGACCACATCCAATGGGTACCTGTGTAATTTAAAATCACATTCGTTAACGGGCTAAAGTGAGGTAATGGGTGGGGTTTGACCGAGGTATCGCGTACATGACAAGAATCTGGAAGCACCGCGGAGTTAGCACTCGAGAACATGGGAACCGATAGATCTCAGCGAGCTCATACTTCTGATACGCCAGCGACAGCTCCAGCGGCGAACTGGTAGGCAAACGGAAGAGGCTTTTGGTTGCTAGACGACATGGTGGGCAAGCGATTATCCGGAGTGAGATAAACAAAGAAATGCGAAATGACCAGACCCTAATCAATTTCAGATACAGAGGCCAAAAGAACTATATTAAGCGAGCACAGACCTGACACCAGCAGGGAAAGCAAAATAATTGAACGCAAGCTTGAGCCTGAAGCAGTGGTGAAGATAGTAAACGAGGTTCTGCGGTGTCGGAGAGTGTCGGTGCTTGCTCACCGGGCGTCGTCCCGATCGGGTAATATTCGCTGCCCCCACGTGCCGTCCTGTCCTCAGGAACTCGCCCCACGGGGTCTGTTTTTCCGCATTCATTTACCCGATAAGAGCCGTTTACTGTTACTTTTCGAGATATTAGGGGACGATATATCATTCTATTGTTCTCGTCATTATCGGCGTCATTGTCATCATCATTATGCATAAACACATTCAGTCATCACGGAGTCTATATCCACAACATCATCAACCCTAGAGCACCAATCGCCCATATCGCCCTGATCGAGTGCCGGCTGGCTTCATTCTCCGGCTGGCTCTTGGCCAGGGTTCCGCTAGCAGATACACTTGCTACAGCGGTACAGCTGGAACCACATGCATACCCAGTTGGGCAGCATCCTCCACCCACAGTGTCTGCACAGCTAAACCAGCCGCTGGCGCATCGTCCCGTTCCACTGGCCGCTGTCGTCGTTTGGGCTGGCACGACGATGGTACGGCCGTCCGATGTGATGGTCGATGATGCCTTCGCAGGGCAGGACGTAGTGTCACAGTCTCGCCCTGTCCGGCAGCAGCCTCCTTCGTAATAAGCAGAACACGCATAGAACCCGGTCGGACAGATTGAGCCTGTCTGGCTGCTCTGGGAGGTGGTGGCGGTGGAGAGGCTGGTAGGTCGAGCTGGAGGCGTCAGTCCGCCTGTGGATTGTGTTGTCCTGCTGCTGGTGCTGCTAGTGCTGCTGCTCGAGGAGTGGGTTGTCTCTGGAGGAACGGTCCGAGTACCAGTCGACACTATGACGGTGGAACTCAAGGTTATCGTCACCGTGAAGACGTTGGCACCTGTGCAAATGAACATTAATCAGCCTATCACGCAGATAAACTCAATCCGAGCCGCAGAGTCAGCAACCTGAAACTTACATCCGCCACTGACACACTCATAGCCGGGAATACAGCAACCGCCTCCCATGGAAGCCGGACAGCTCATGTACCCCTGCTGACAGGACCCGATGACGCCAGAACAAGTCTGGCCTTGAGGACAGCAGCCTACGTCACCCAACCCAGTGTCCTGGACCAGCACACAGGTATCTCCAGCACCACAACAGCTGTCCGGCCGGTCAATCGCCGTACAAGCGAAAGTGCCAGTCGGGCACTTGAAATCTCGCCGGAACAGCGGGCTGAAGCCCATATTAATCGGCACCGACGGCCGAAATGGATATGCCCGAGGCTGGATCTCCGGTGCCTCGTGGTTGCCGTAGCTTTGAGAGCTATACGTCTCGGTTGTGGTCAGACCAACCTCGTGTGCCCCTTCAAAGTCCCAATAATTAAAGAAGAACTTCTCCCCCTCATCCTCGGACATCTTCTTGACACCGCGGATGACTGCCCCTGCGAATTCAGAGTGCAAGTCGTCATTCCGTCGGAAGAGATCCTTGATGGCTGAAGTTGACGACGAGCTGCCATTCGCTGAGAAGGCATGCACCAGAATCGACGCGGGTGCTAGGGCCCAGACTATGAAATGGATAGGCCGCATCGATCCGCGTACCCTCTGTAGCTTTGACTCGATTAGTATCATCAATTTAGTCTTAAGAAGCAGATGGAACCATCTTACAGAGCGACAATGAGTCGTCGATCAAGCACAGGTATATAGCTTAACCGGGCTTTCAGGTGCCTATCGATAAGGTCGGCAAATTAGAATGACAGTCGAGAATCAGCCAAAACAGAGGCTTGACAACAGTAGATACAGTAGTTCTCATGTCATGAAGTCCGCACAGGGCTCTCGTAGTATAAAAGAGAAGAAACAAAATAACAGCGCACTGCAGGCCTGAAACATGAAAATAATAATAAAGATGTGGCTGGGGACTCTTTACATCTGATTCTGCTGGCAATACAGAGAATCGTTACTCACCGCTTTTTTATGCAGCGCAATCGAGTATCAAATCCTTGAACGCATGTGTATTGATATTACGAGAGATTAGATAGCTAGCTAGGGTCTTCCTTAACTGCCCATGGGAGGTCTATACGAGTTTCACAGTATGCACATATTCTATTCCTCGTTGAGGTAGTATAAAATTACTTGAAGCTGCAATATGTCAAAGGATGCAAAGACAAAAGTATCATCACAAGGGTCATAACACGCCGCATGAGGGCAGGGGTATCGTCAGCAACATGCAATGCTCACGCTTCCGAACAATGTAATGACAGGGAGAAAAACACAGATGAACCTGGATAAGACAGAGTACTGGCATGATAAGAACAAAGTGCAATGAGACGACGACTGTGAAAGGGGAAAGGGAAGAGAAAGAATGAAAAGTAAAACAAAAATACAAAAATCGCAAACGAGCCGCTTTGGTGCGGCCAAGTGCTCTAGAAGAGCCTTGGTAGGGGTAGAGCAGGTCGTTTGACGTGCTCAATGGCGTAGAAAGTAGACAAACAACAGGAGTTATTATGTTGACGAGTCTACTGGGCCTTCACTTGTCGTTGGCTCGTCCTCCTTAGTATCTTCTCCTTCTCCGTTGATTGCCTCCGACGCCGAGGCCTGTGCCGAATGTGTCGTCTTTTCCTCGCCCTTGCTCGTCGAGTCTCCATTGTCAGCACTTGCTTCAGTGTTGTCTTCTGGCGAATCTTTGATTGAAGGCTGCTCAGGCTGCTCAGGCTGCTCAGACTGGTCAGACTGCTCGGGTTGGGCAGAAGCTGCCGCTGCCGATTCCGCTTCTGCCTTCTCCATTTCTGCTGCTCGGGCTTGCTGTCTTTCCCAAACCTCCTTCCGGATACGATCGTCTTTGACTCGACGTTGTCGCTCAGCTTCTTCCACGCCGCCGCTCTTCTTCAGCTTTCCCTCTTGAACAAACGCCCCAAGCTCTTTCTGGAAAAGCCCTATCCGACGATTCTCGAGTTCCTTCTGTCGAGCTTTTTCTGCCCTTTCGATCGCTTCTAATCTCGATTCATGATTAGGCTGGAGTGCGCGAACCTCACCCAGGACGTCGTCCTTCGCCTTCATGGGGTCGACCGCTGGGTCAATAACCACGTTGCGCGAGGTGTTTCGCAGAGCAACGCCTCCGTTGACATTCTGCTGCAACGCCTGCTGTTTGGTAGCTTGTTCAACTAGAGCAAAAGTCTGAGCGGCCTTCTCGAGATCATCTTCAAGATCGGCGGCCAGATCTTCCTGCATAGTCAATTGATCGCGTTCCTCACACACAAGCTGGAGCTCCTTCTCCCAAATCTTCGTCCAAATCGGTTTCTCCCGCTTCAGGAATTCTTGCATCTTCTTCATCTCCTTGGTGACGGCGCTAATTTCTTTGCTGACGCTTTCTAGCTGCCTTGGGAGTGGTCGGACTCCACGTGATACCACGTCTTTACGAAGATCTTCAACCAAATCCTGAAGGTCGTCGACGCGCCCAACGAGTCGTTCCGACTCATCTGCGAGTTCTTTTTTGCCGGCGTTGACACGGGCACGACCAGCGTCTCCTTCATAGGACGGCACGGCAACATCTGCAGCTGCAGATTTCACACCATTTGCCTTAACACGAATCGCATTCATGGAGCTGGCAATATCCGACGAGAAATTCGAGTATGTCTGCCGTAGCACTGCAAGATCACGCTTCAGGCTCTGAAGCTCAGCCAGTTGGCTGCTACTTCCAGTAATAGGGCCCTTCCGAGCGGTTCCATCTGGAAGAGAAGTCGGAATTGAGACGGGGGGCGCGGCGGCCAGGCGAGCAATCTCCTTTGCGGCCTCTAGCTGACGGTCTGACACGCGCTGGATGATGCTTTCTTGTCCTTCAAGAGAACCCTTAACGCCTTCAATCAGACGGCGAACTCCTCCAAGCTCATCATCGAAGTGTTTCTTGACCTCGTCAAGTATATCCACATTTAAGACAAGAACTGACCTATCTTTGACGTCATTCAAATCTTCCAATTCATGCCGCACCCCAGAGATCGGGTCTTGAATATAGATCTCTGGCAGATCGACCCCGTTGTTGTGCGTGTTCCACGCAAACTTCTCAATGAACGCAAGCTGCAGTCTTCCGATGGTCAAACCGCTGTAGCCTTCCGGAAGAACATATTTTTTGATCTTGCTTTTGTACTGTAAAAATAAGGTAAGTTCTTTCCCGGGGGACGGCTGTTCAGATGCAAACTGCGAGGTCTGCGGTGGAGTTGATACACCGGTAGACGGTCTTTGCATGGTTGAGCTTGGTGTGCCCGGCGCTGCTCCTTCATTGGGTATGGAAGAATCCTTGGTCGGTTCAAATGCCTCTGCCAGTGATGGTTCCTCGGCGGACTGAGGCAGCCCAGGCTGTTTTCCGGCGACTGTAGGGCTATCGATCGTACCATCTTCAGATCGGAGTGGCACTTTGTCCGGACGTATTTGGGATGCAACGGAAGCATTTGCCTGAGACTCTGTCGGAGATGCGGTGCGAGCCTTGGTGAGCTCGCTCTCTCCTCCTTGCGCAAGGTGAGAGGATGGCAATGGCTTCGCGGTTTTGCTTGGGGTAACCGCATCTTGCGGACGATTCGTCGACCGTTGTCTCGCGTGTGCATAAGACCCTCGCAAGCGTACTGCATTCAAAGATTCGCGGACATCACGACCGCGATTTGGGACGGGAGAATTCTGTGTTGGCAGAACGGGGACACCATTCGTCGATGCTCCCAAATGTTTCTGTATTTGGTAGGCAGAAAACCGCCGCGAGGCTCGTCTTTCCAGTTCTCCACTTCTTTGGAGGGCACCCAAGGCATCGTCCTGCTTGGGAGGAGGGGGCGGAGGGGGAGGGGTAGGATAACCAGAGAAGTCGGGTGAAGGCATGGCTACCTTGGAGGAAGTTTCGGTCTCAGGTTGCGATGGCTGAGATAGGATCTGCTGCGCCTCTCGTCTTGACGCTTCCCTCTCCGAGTAGCTAGTACCCTTCGTGTCGCTTGAGGGTTGCACTGTAGAACCAGCATGAGCCCCGCCGGACTGGTCTTCGAGTGAGCCACTGCTTCCATGCCGACGATTACCTGGCCTTTTCGGCGAACTGGCGGTGGCTGCGGCTTCCTCATACATCTGGTTTATAACGGCACTCCCCGAGCTTGCCTGCCGACCAGGTAAGGGGCGGCTTTCTTCCCTTTGCTGCCGCGAACGCAAGCGAGCCTGCTTCTTCTTGAGACCATGGAGGAGGTTGATAATTATGTCACGAATACGAGGCAGATATCGATCGAGGCTCTGAGGAGACGCATCCTGGCTCAGTGTATCCTCGAGGATTGTGCGGAGGAGGTCAGGGACTGGGCCCAGGTCGGAGGTATCAACACCAATCGCATTGAAGGCGCGGCAGGCTAGGTTAAATTCGTAGCCCAGTCGTACATAGACGTCTGAGACTTCATTCTCAGATGCCTGTCTTCGAGACCATTGAGTCAAGGTCTCCAGTAGTTGTTTTGTAGCGACAAGGAGATGGGTGACACTTTTCTCGATTTGGGAAATTTGTCTATCGGGCTGTGAGGATTTGAACAGAGAAAGCGTCGTTAGCACAAACAAGGCAGAAAAACAAGAAACCAAGCCAGTATCTCGAAAGGTACAGTCGGAAAGCACGACAGAAGGGGCAATATGCTTACCACAACAGTCCTTGACGACTGAGACCTGCCCGAGCTGGATGAACTGCGTGGTGCGGAAGACTGCGAGGTCATGGCGGAATCGGCACTGCTCGCAGACCCAGCGGGAACGTGTCGAGGTGGACTTCGCTGGGAGCGAGACGAACCGCTCAAGGTAGACTGCATTCGTGGGAACACCTTGGGAACACCTTCCTTTAAACAACACGGGCAACAGGGCGATATTCCGGGGAAGTTGTGGGAACAAACCCAGGTCGCCGAAAGGGCAAGAGAGGGGGCCAACTGACACCTGGAGAGGGCGTGAGGTGGGAAGGGAGAGAAAGTCACTGGAACACCGTAATTACGTGAAGATGAAGGAAACAAAGTCAAGGAAAGTGTAAGAGTGAGACGAACAAGCCCCAAAAATCATACCAGCCACCACTTGTGGTGGATTAGCAGATTGTTCTCAATGGTGGACTTGGATCAATGCTGATCGTCTTGGGCCGTAAGTCCGCACGGCGCACCTATCTTATGAGTGACAGTATTAATATATCTAGGTAAAATAGTAAGGTAGACTAAGTTCCGATCTTGGGGATTTTAGTGGTTAGATTACTGGGACTGCCGATGATTAGGCGCTTCTCAAGGACATGACCCTTGCCTGAGGCCACTAATAATATCAGCCTAACTCATCCGTTTTAGAAACTACCTTACGGTACCTACCTTTCTAGGGTTAGGTACCTTCTGTAACTTACACCTACCTTAGTAAGGTAGAATTGGGGGCCTCAAGAGGGAAAGTTTCAGCTGCTTCCCTGAGCTTTTTGAGACACCAGCCTCCGCCATTCTTCCACGCAAGGACAATGACGATAGCAGACTCATAGCAAGGCTTTTATTTAGCATACGACCAATATGTACACGGGTGGAGATAGCACATGTGCTTCAGAGAAAGGTACCTACCTTACCCATGTGTGGCCTTATCACCTTACATTTATTTCAGACACCTTGAACACCACTCTTCCTCAGTATGGATAGGTATATTGCTCTCGTCAGGCGGAGAATGGCGGAGTGATATTACTGAAGCAGATCTACTCCTTGTACAAATGTGAAGCAGCAGATTGTTGACATGGAGACTGAAGTATTACAAAATGCGATTAACCTAGATGAGCTTACGGTAGGATTGCCCAACTAGACTAAGGTACTTTAATAGTGCAAAAGCAGTACTTAGTGAGGCAGGCACACATGACTTGTGGATTGTCAGCCCTTCAGTTATTCTATATCGATCGCAAAACAGTGAAATAAAGTACTCTGTATGGCTGCAAGGTTAATATAGCCATGAGATCTATCTTTGTATAATTTGAAAACATCAAGCACAGTGTAGCAAAACAACTCATCCGACCCCCCAAACGAGAAGATCATTGTATGGAAAGTTATAGTAGCCACTGTTCAGGCATCCACAGCCCTCTTAGGAACACACTATTCTCATTCTCACTACTTGCCCACTGAGTGTGGAGATCAAAGAGAGACCCTTATATTTAGGGACTTTGGATTAAGTGATTTATATTTTATGAGGTAGTCCCCAGAAGACTGCCTATCTGCTAGCGATCAACCAAGGATACTTTATGCTTATTTTTCCATTCCAGACCCCCTCGAAATTTGCGGCTGTCATCGACATCATCATGCCTTACGTATCTGGAACGGTGGTGAAACTATCCACCGTCATCATTTTCATTCCTAGCGGAGTGGAAGGAGCTTGGTCTTCAGAGCTCTCTGCGTCTAAGGTGATTCGGGAGAGAGTACTAGAAAACTACCTAGGTAGAGTAGTGTGTGCGTAGAGTAGTAAAGTCTCGCCAGTACAGCTTTTTGGAGCCTTGGTGCCTGAAACTCCATGTTCCCACTAGCATTTCGCACCCCGTTGACAGTCTGCACCCTTCGCACCTACTTACCTTACCTTACCTTAGTGCTCCGTACTCTGTACTACCACAACCTTACTGGACCTCATTACCACACCTCCTTCATCTAGACTCTAAACACACCACCATCCTCTCCTTCACCTTCACCCTCCTTCCCCTCTTCCTCCTACACCTTGAATAATTTTTTTCCTCTCCCTCTTTTACACTTTTCGATTTTTCCCTATCGCTGGTCGAAGCACCGTGCTTCCATTCTCCTTCGATAGCTGCTTCGACCCTTCGTTTTTCTCCCTTTGCTGTTTCCTTCCCCGCGTCACCAGCGTCCTAATTCGCTAGCTGTCCTTCGTCGCTCCGTCAGTGCAGCCGCTGTGCTGTGGCTTCGTGCCTGTTCAAGTCTTCTACTTTATCTAGCCTTGCGTTGTACTGATTTTCACGGCGCGAGCTCTGTTTAACTTGACGATGGCTTCCACCGTCAACTCTATGTCAGCTGCCAACAATGCATCTGGTAATGCTGTCAATGCGGCTTCGCAGAATCCTACTGGCAGACCGTCTTTAAGGACTACAAGTTCTAAGATATCGGAGGGTGGTCGGCGGCAATCTGGAAGCCCTTTTGATGGCGGTGCTAGGTACGTTATCTGAATCGCTCCTAATCTGTTCCATAACAATCATTTGCTCTCATGTTGTTTCGTTTCACCGCTGGTCTCCTCGCAGTATTGTTTTCCAGAGCCCTCTCTATATTTGTTTGTGTACCTTACTGCCATCAAGTCATACCCTGTGTCACCTCCCCATTCTCCTTCTCTGATCTTTTCGAGCACAATGGTGCTTGAATGCAATTTTATGTTCGATCGCCTTTTGACGGATAGCCGTGGTTTGCTAACACTCTCCTATAGACGCAGCAATTCTCAAAAGGCTTGGACGCAGGGCACAAATCCAGTCACCCAAAGATCCTCGTATTCACCACACAACGGAAACATGACTCCCAAACCTTCCATTTCTCCCAAACCCACTTCGAGAGAATCGAACACGCCAGATCAGCATGCTCACGACCGCCTCATCTTTCTGCTCACTAGCTTCATTGTAAGCTTGTCGCCCCGTGATATAAACAGAACCGGACATTAGGGGTGGGATGCTCATTATATCTAGGGACTTGATGCTACTATCACCACAAGAAGCGGAGAGAGATTCACTGGAATTTTCTCTTCCTCCTCCCTCGAACCTCACGACTCTTCCATTCTTCTCAAGATGGTCCAACGGCCGGCAAAACAAGACCATCAAAGAGCCAATGGTGTGAGCGATGTCGTCAGCCCTTTTCTGGGCACTGCGCCAGATCACAGCATGTCTTTCGATGTCAAGGATGTGGTCGATATTGCCGTTTCGAGTGTTTCGACTGCGGAAGTCACAGCCAAGGCGCCCAATGGTATGCCACCATTTCCACTTCTTCCCCAATACTTGTCACAATAAAAATGTTCCTTGCTGATTAGCCTCAGGTGCTTCAAGTGGCTTCAAGACGGATACCGATATTTCAGGGAACTTCGCGATGCGTGAACGAGCTCTGAAACGATGGGAGCCTGCAGCTGACATTGAGGTCGACCTGTCCCTTGAAAGTACAAACGATACGACCGGGTGGGATCAATTCGAGACCAACGAAAGACTGTTTGGCGCCACTAGCAGCTACGACGAGAATATTTACACCACTCGAATAGACCGTTCCGATCCTTCATACAAACAAAGAGAGGCAGAGGCTGCTCGTATCGCTCGGGAGATTGAGGGTACCAATGTTGACAACGTTCATGTCAGGGAGGAAAGAGGCTTGGTTCCGGTCGACGACAGTGGGTTGGATGAGGAAGACAAATATAGCGGCGTCCGCCGGGATGAGAAGAGCTTTCCGCCGCTTGTATCAGGTCAGCCGAACAAATACACTCCGCCGGCACGCCGACAAGTCGCTGCGCAGCCCGCTACTCAGCCAGTTGCAACCCCCGAGGCCACTTCTACCGTTAAGCAGACAGTTGCGACTCCGAAAGATGCAGCTCCGGCTCCCGTCCAGTCCAAGGAAACAGTCAAAACTCAACCGAGGTCGAATGCAACGGCGACCACGACAGTCTCTGAATCGGAACAAAAGTCGATTCCAATCAAAGCTACCTCATCTGTCCCGTCAGCTCCAAAACGGCCCGCGGCTGAGAATGCCTCTGCAAATGTGGAAGCCGAGGTTCTAGACCATTTCCGTCAGTTTGCCAACAGCGAGAAACTTAAATTGCAAGAGCGGCGCCGTAACCAGGCATCATATGACCGGACGGTGAAGCTGAACGAGCTGATGAAATTCTCCAAGAATTTCAAGCTTGCTACACCTGTCCCCAAGGACCTGGTACCTATTCTTGCGAAGGACCCACAGAAGCAGGAGGAAATTATTCAGAGAGCTCAACAACAGGCCGAGGAAAAGTTGGCCTCAAAGCCTGCCTCAGGAGTCACTGAGCAGAAGCCCACAGCTCGTGTCGGTGGAACAGTGCAGACCACTACGCAGCCTGATCGCCCCAATTATCCTCGTGGTCGCCAGATGTACCCTCCCACCGGCCCGCAGGCTGGACCCGCTGGGCGGCTCCCACACCAAGGAACGCACCCAGGTCGTCCGGGCACTGGTATGCTCAGTCATCGACTGGCTGATAACCTGCAACAGCGGAAGGGAGCGGCAATGGCGCCTGTGCCTACGCCTTTGCCGATTCAGGAGGTTCGCATTCCTCCTAGTGGCCCTGCGGCAGATCATCCCGGTGTATCCAGCCCGAATAAGACGCAGACGCCTACCTCTGCTGTTTCAAGCAAGTTTAACGTGAAAGCCATGGAATTCAAGCCAAACCCGGCTGCGAGTACCTTTACCCCCGGCGCCTCGTCCAGCCCATCGGCATTTGTTAGGGGCCGCTCTGTCTCCCGCGTTACAAGCCCTTCTGTCTTCTTTGGCGCGAAGAAGCCACGGCCGATCTCTGACCGACCGTCAATCAATGACCAGTTCAACCCTATCAAGCGCATGAAGAAGGAGAGCGCGGAGCAATCCGATAAGGCCTATAATTTCAACGGAGGCATTCCTCCGGCTTACAAGACCCTTCCCACCTGGGATGTAGCTCCGGCCAACGAAGACAAGACTTATGTCCAGATGTTCAAGCAGCCCGTTGCCCTGCCATCGATTTCTCCTCAAAGCCGCTCTTCTTCCACTCCTCAAGTTCCTCACCAGCCCCAGCTGCCTTTCCAGTTTCAACAATCGACCCCGGGAATGCCTCCAGCCTCTGGCCCTCCTCATGGTTCTCACAACCTGCACCCTCAACAGCATCATGGTTCTGGCCCAGGCCATTTTGAGGATCATCACCGTATGCAGATGTCGGCATCGACATCTCAGGTCTTCCCTTCACCGAGGTTGCAGCACGGGTACCCATCTCCTATGGCCCCGCATGCCCAGCTTGCGTTTGGACAGCCTGTTCCACAGTTCTATGTGAACCAAGGAGGTCCGCAACCAGCTCATCTCAGGCATTTTCCGGGAGCACCGCAGTTTGTCAACCCTCAGACAGGCATGGGTGCCCCGATGATGGTGCAGCAGCCCTCGAGCGGGCCATACATGGGCGGTCCTCAGGGCATGACGCCTTATGCTCCTCAGATGCAGATGTATTCTCCAAACCCGGGTCATGCATACCCTCAGCATGCCCCTCCTCCGCAACCCCACAGTGGCTACCCAAGCCCCAGCCGCGGTGCCCCCATGATGATGCATCAGAATTCTCAGCCGGGGCAGCCCCCTCAGCCGGTCATGTTCATGTCACCGGGGCAACATGGCCAGCCCGTGTACGCTACTCAACAGCCAGGTCATAGTACGTTTTTGCAGTTGTGCGCCCCAGCTAGATTGTCTAACTTTCAATAGTGCCTCCCGTTCGTGGTAATTATCCTCAACAGCAACCGCATTTCCAGTCTAGTCCTCATCAGAGCCACCATTATCCACCTCATCAACATCGAACCCCGAGCAGCGGATTTAACCAGATGCCTCAGATGCCACCTCAAATGTCTTCTCAGCCCCCTTCGGCTGTATCCTCTAACCCTCAACCTGACGCTACGGATGAAGTGAAATGAACGATGTCAACATCTCCGTCGTTGACGCTCGAGACATACAAATCTTGCTGAAGTGGCAGCATCAACAGATCGCCGCCACTGGGCCTTTGTCGAGCCTTGTATCCTCCCTTACAGTTGATGTGAGGCTTCCTGTTTGGTCGTGGAACCTTTGCCCTTCCCTCATCCCGGTCTTTTCTGCCGAACCATTTCTGTACGTTTGGTTCATCGTCGAAAGCTGCCAGTGGTAAGATCCTTCGGGTGGGCAAATTCTGAAATCCTAATTGGTAAGTAGTATGTGGAAGCCGTATGCTCGAGTCGTTGATGCTGACGATTACGTGGTCAGCGTCTTGATGTCCTCTGGGGTTCTCCTCCGTTCCGGCTCGCATCCGAACAGGAAAGTGATTATATGAGAAACGCGGAAGTGTCTTCAACGTTAAAGTCCGAGTTTCATCCGCTTTGTAGGTACTGTTGATGAAGTCATATATCTTGACGCTTCCCTGTGGAACAGACAGATGCTGTGCTATTCGAAGGACTACGCGGATGGATACAAATGAAAGCCATCAATTCTACTTGTGGCCTCACGGTAGATACCTACCGCTGGAAATTTTATAAGCCAATCATGTTCTGGAGATTCTTTATGTCTTAAGTTGTTGATTTTGCCTGCTTTTTTACTTCTTCGACGTTCTCATCTAAGCTGCTGTGGTAAACGAAGGAGGGGATGTGGAAGGGCGCGTTGAGAACGTGTCAGCCACTCTTCAGGCATCGCGGAGGAAACTGGACTACTCGAAACCTCCATCTTGAAGACCAAATTCACATTTAGAGGTGGGAGGGATGTCCGAGAGGGGACGCAACGACTAGCTATCACGCAAAATAGTAAGGGATGACATGACCACTGTGAGAACTATGACGAGGACTTAAATGGAGGTCCGTTAAACCTATCGTCCGAAGTTAGCATCGAGTTTTGTCTTGCTTGTATGAGAGGTTTGATGTAAACAATGAACACCACTAGCATCTCCTCAGGTCTTTTCAGTTTGTTTTGTGGTCTTCATTCAACCAAGGGCGACGGTGCAGCCGCGGTACCATGTCTCCCACTCAATAACATCGAACAAATCCCAGCGGCCTAGCAAAAGCGAATTCCACGACTCCACATCGGAACAGCTCACACCATGCCGCTTCCTCATTTCGATCCAACTTCTCCGTGCCCCTGGTCCATTCAAACAGTGACTGGGAGTCGCAAGGGTAGAGATACCCCGCTAAGGATATGTTTGCCACAGCCATTGGTTCCTGAAGTTCCTCATGGAGGCGAAGCGGACCAGGAACCCCAGTATGTGGCGCCATATTACTGATTTAATGTACACATGTCTCTCCAAGGTAAACAACGCCGTGAGCCTCGCGGCCAGGACCTCGTGCCTTTTACAAAATCATGTGCCTGTTTGGCTGAACGAGCCCAAAGGGTGAAGAGTCGAGGATCTGAGGACAGATGGCCGCCTGTTCTCGGTGTATCTTGGAAGGGGGATTCCGCAGTTCCCAGGTCGAGGATTTTTCCTCGCATGAGACGGGGGTACCTTCGGCGGGAGATGCAGCGCGTGCTCTGGGATAACGCGGTCTGACCTTTTACCAGTGTCACATCACTGGAGATGCGTAGCGGTAAGGGAGGTGGGAAGCAAAGTGTTAGAGCGGAGGGGGCGCTTGGAAAGACGTACAGATTAGTAGACAAGAAAGGCGAATTTGATGCTGATGATTGACGTGATAGAAGCTTAGAAAGTGGCTGTATGGGTTGTACATAAATCATCGGTATGCGAACAAATAGGAAAAGCCCCGTGTAAAGTCACGAGGGCTGTACAGCTCGCTGGTTCTCATTAGAGCCGTAGAAGTTGAAGCAAATGTCGTTTTGAGAGAAGGAAGAAGCGCGTGGAGATGGAGAGATGCGGGCGGAGTGTTTTGTATTGTAGTCACGGACGGAGTAACGATCGCCCTAAGCCGTATTGGGCGGGGTATACTGAGCGCAATTCTGGCCAAATAATCGATCAGTGTCTCCCCTCAATCTCTCAAAGTTGCAAGATTCCGAGGAGTGGGTGTCCTTTTCAAACGGACTACCACATTTGAGTCGCACTAACAGGAGCTGTCAGGTAGTTGAGCAACTACCATTAACTTGGAACGCCTGACATCCCGGCGCTGAAGCTCCTGCGTGCATCCGAACAACTGATTCTCCTGCATAACAAAACACTTTGGCTCCGTCTCCGCCATGGATTTCCTCAAGTCAGCCGTCGCATCGGCGATTGCAAAAGGCAGTTCATTCCCTTATTCGCTCGGCGACAGAGTCGACCTCTCAGACTCAATCTGGACCCTTCATAATGCTACCAAACGGGTATGATACTTCCCGAGACGCTGAATTCCAGCTCACTTACAATGCGTTGTCTATAAAGGAAGACGGCTCCCCGTGCAGCGTATTCACCTTCGATATCTCTTCAAATAATTCTCGGACCCCGTTGGCCAGAAATGCCGTGCGTAAATCGCGGACCTTGAGACATCCCGGGGTAATAAAAGTGCTGGACACTATCGAGGTACTAGAAATCCTTGGGCGCACTCGTCACAGGACATGATGCGAGACGGTCCTTTCCTACTTGGCGCGTATATACTTACTTACAGAATATAGACAGATACCAACATCTACATCGTGACCGAGCGGGTTGTTCCTTTGTCCTGGCATGTCAAGCGCCGAAGTCTGAGTCGGGAAACATCAATATGGGGGCTGTATACGGTGGCTGTAAGTGCCGGAATCCAAAATCTGTGTCTCGACATCATTGCTGAATTGTGCTTTTTCCTCGCTCCTACAGTCTACCCTCAAATTCATCAATGAAGATGCCTCTTCCGTTCATGGGATTGTCAGGGCATCCGCAATATTCACTAGTGAGAGTGGTGAATGGAAGCTTGGAGGGTTTGATGTCTTGAGTTCCATGAACGACGAGAATGCAGTGATATATGTGAGTCGACCACTGCCGGCCAAGTCTGAGGGATCTTTGAACTTGTTGACGCAAGTACAGACATACGGTAGCCTTGTACCAGACGCGGCTCGGTACACTCCACCCGAAGTTGTCAAGGGCGGCTGGGATATAATCAAGAGACATCCCTTGGCAGCAGTTGATGCTTATGGGCTTGGCATTCTGATATACGAGGTCTTCAATGGCAGTTTTGCGGGGGGTGACCAAGTCGGCAAAACGACGAATATTCCGCCCAGCATGCATCAAAGCTACAAGCGTCTCTGCACAGCCAATCCTAAACTGCGGTTGAGCGCGGCGCATTTCGTTGAGCAAGGGAAGAAGACCGGTGGCTTCTTTCAGACACCGTTGATCCGGTTGACGGACGACATAGAGAGCCTGGGCCTTAAGAACGATGCTGAGCGGGAGGAATTTATCAAGTATGTACAAAGCACGTCGCGTATTCTGCTGCGGTAAGAAGTTGTGAGCTGACTTGACCAGTGAGCTTGATGAGCTTTCGGACGATTTTCCCGAGGAATTCTTCAAGATGAAGGTCCTGCCGGAATTGCTCAAGTCAGTTGAATTTGGTGGCGGTGGCCCGAAGGTCTTGAGTGCTATTCTGAAGATCGGGACGAAACTGTCACCAGATGAATACAGTTCCAAGTTAACGCCTGTCATTGTTCGCTTATTTGGCAACCCTGACAGGGCTCTTCGGGTCTGTCTACTCGACAACCTACCATTAATGATTGACAACCTACCGCAGAAAATCGTAAACGACAAAATCTTTCCGCAGATGGTGAGCTTGAGCGGAGACTCCATTATCTCGGACAGGGACTGACGTTGATCTTCTAGACGTCAGGATTCACAGACGTGGCACCTGTTGTTCGAGAACAGACTGTCAAAGCTGTGTTATCGGTCGTCAATAAACTCAGTGAACGAACTATTAATGGAGACCTGCTGAAGTTCCTCGCACGAACCGCAAACGATGAACAGCCAGGTATTCGGACCAACACGACCATCTGTTTGGGTAAAATTGCGAAACATCTTGGACAAGGCGTAAGTGGAAAATGGCCACTTATTCTGGCACGCTGAAAAGTACTAAAACTCGCCTGCAGTCACGGTCAAAGGTTCTCATTGCCGCCTTCACCCGATCGCTGCGAGATCCCTTCGTCCATGCCCGCAATGCCGGTTTGCTCGCGCTGGCTGCGACAATCGAGTTTTTCAACGAGGAGGATTGCGCAGGGAAGGTTCTCCCCGCTATTTGCCCCTCTTTGCTAGATAAAGAGAAGTGAGTCCTCGGTTTTTTATCCCTTATTTTCGCCCTGATTGTCGGCACTAACAGAATATCTAGGCTGGTGAGAGACCAAGCGAACAAAACTCTAGACTTGTATCTACAGCACATTCGCAATTTCAGCAGCTCAATGGCCGATACGGCAGTACCAGCCACTGCGAGCGCAGAAACACCCAAGGATGCTGCACGAATTGGAACATCAAATGATAAGTCCTGGGCCGGGTGGGCAATCTCCTCGTTTACCAACAAAATTACGACAGCGAACGGCGAGATACAGCCAACTACGGGTACTAGTAAACTGGCCGAGACGGAGGCAACTCGCTCAGCATCCGTACCACGCCCCACAAGATCATCACCCTCCACGCAGCTAGACCTACCTAAGAAAGTATTACGTGCCGAAGCTCAACCTCTAGGACGATCTCTATCGGATCAGCCAGTTTCAAGCTCCGTAACAGCGAACGGAACGGACGATGTTTACGAAGCTTGGGGTGCTATTGATGACGATGAGGAGGAGAATGGATTCAAAGACGACGACCCATTCAGTGCCCCAATTGTCACCAGCTCCCCGGCGCCAAAGTCCGCCACTGTTCCTTTCGACGATGGAGGTGAGCCCGATTTTGCCGGGTGGTTGGCCGCACAATCCAAGGCCAAAGCGAAGAAACCCTTGCCCAAGGGTTTGAGCAAGCCCGCCGCAACCACAATCGGTACTCGACCCTCCAGTCATACCAACCTTTCCAAACCGAAGACTGTGGAAGGCCCCACCAAAAAAATTGATACGAAGCCTAAGGATGAGGGCGAAGATGATGGTTGGGGTGACGCCTGGGATTAATGCAATAGATACGGCTGGTTGATCTCTCAGTCTCCCTTGGATATTCCGCATTGCAAGCCATGGAGTTTTGGAGCTTGAATAGCTTTAAGATACCAAGCACATATTGTAACATGACGATAGACTACCAATCCTGCTGAGTTTCTATTGTCCGTATATGCCTTATCGATATGAATGAGACGATGCTTATCAACTAATCACATGCTGCCGATCCCGTGATCAGCACGCTGTCTTCCTTCTGCTCCGCCGCTTTTGCGGGAAGTACTCGGTGTGAGCTTCGGCTTCATCATCAGAGTCCTGCTTATGGGGCTTCTATTACCGAAAAAATTTGTGCATTTGTGAGTTAGGAGGCGGGATCAGTCAACTAGTAGTAACGTGTGGCCCATGCACAAGGAGCTGACTGTTTTCTTCGACAGACTTTCGTTAATTCTGCTGCCTTCGCAGTACTCACCCGGTCTCAAGCCGTGCGGGCAACACTGTTTGAGGGGAGATTTGGACTTTTCCGATAATCAGTCAAATGCGCGATGCGTGATCATTAACCAGCCCATTATCTATTGTTTTCAGTAGAGTAGTCGCTTCCAACATTGCGGTTGACAATCATTGGACAATCTTGTGATGGATTCCGACGAGGCTCCTCCTCCATACTCCGCCGTCGATCCCTTACTCGCGCCGACAGTCAATAATAGAAATAACAATGGGTCGGCGGAGACAGCTCGTACCTTTCTTCGTCTTCGCGGAGGTGAAGCGTCGTTGAGCGATATCGCGTCCAGAGATGGCTCCACAGCTTCCGTTGATGGTTCCTCAGCGGCGTCTTTGGCCCTCCCAGCCAACTTCGCATCCGCTACGGCCTACTTCATAGAGCGACCTCCAACTAATTTTAGCGAGGAACGGCCTACTCTCTCGCACCTTCTCACCATCTACCCACGGAGCCAATCTAAAGACTTTCCCCGGCGTCCTCGGTGTTGGAGCCCTCGGACGGCGGAGATTACCCAGCAGGACTGGGACATGTTTCTAAAATATCTCTTTCCTCCGCATCTGGGGCTTGCAGCATCGTCAGCTCACTTGCCTCGGCAGCTGAGAGCCGAGATACAAAGAGATCGAAAAGATCGCCCCCAAGAGACCGATGAGCAACGCAGGCTGCGCATCGCAGCTGTGATTGAGGAATGGAACGAATGCTTTTTTGAGCCTCGTGCAAGTCGCATCGAATTCATTTATGTGACGGAATCGGAGAATGCGCCTGTCTCTCCATTATGTCCTCGTTGTTACCCTGCCGCGACTAGGGCAACGCGGGCGAACCGGTCAACGCAGGCACAAGAAGCTGGGGGAAATTCCTCATCCGTCCCCGCGGGCATGTTGCCAACCGTCGCAGGGCAACAGACAGCGCCACCAGCAAGCGGTGCATACGCACCTGGAATATTCCCGTACCCAACTCCGCAGATGCCTCCTGCTCCCTACCCACCATATGGTCCTCCTGTCTTCTTTCCTGGTATGGTTCCTAATACCCCTCCGCCTCCTCCTGCCACTCATGCATATCCTTACCCTCCTCAACCCCCTTCACAATATCAGCAGCCTCCCTCGTGGGGCTGGAACAATCCTCCGTATGGTCCGCAGTACCAGTACTCGAGCACCTCCAAAGGTGGTCCTCTTGGCTGGTTATCATCGCTGGCATCGCATGCGCAGAAGTACAGTGAGCGCATTACGGAGCAAGCGCAACATTATGGAAGGCAGGTCGAAGAGCAAGCCATGGCTCATGGACGCTGGATAGAGGAGAAGGCCGGACTTAACAGTCGAAAGCTTGAGGACGTTTTTGGCGGCCTCTCCAGCCCGCCCCGTGTGGAATATCCTACGAACAATCCGCAAGCGCAAGGCTTTTACGCCCATGGCTACGGTTACCCGCCAGTCAATGTGGTGTCAACTCAACCCGTGACCCCACCGATCACTCAGGCTACTCAGCCCGCTCAGCCTGCTCGTAGAACATCAGTCGGCTCTATTTCATCTGAGTCATCGTTTTCATCGATCGATTCGATATCGACGACGTCTGACCTCAGTTCGACCGATTTGGCGACCGTTCGAGCACAGCTTCAATCTCTTAATAACCATCACGACCGTGAGCTATATGAAGCGGCAGTTGGTCTTCGGCGTCAACTCGACGTTTTGCGCGATTCCCGTCGCCAATCTCGTATTTCTGGAAGAGGCAATTGGAGAAATGGGCAGCAAGGGCACTGCCGTGGCAGCTGGGGCCGGTGGGAGTCACCGCAGGAACAGCAGCGAAGCTCTGCTGAGAGACGTGCCCTGAAGGAGGAGGTGAGAGCCACCAAGAAAGCATTCAAGGATGTGTTCCGTCGTGCCAAGGATGAACAACGGGAACGACGGCGGATCAAGCGTAACCGCTGGCGTCAGGAACGACGATTGCGCCAAACATCAAGGGAGAACGAGCATCCTCTCGAAACTCCTCTGGAGCA
Organism: Aspergillus lentulus; assembly: GCF_001445615.1. Taxonomy (NCBI): domain Eukaryota; kingdom Fungi; phylum Ascomycota; class Eurotiomycetes; order Eurotiales; family Aspergillaceae; genus Aspergillus; species Aspergillus lentulus. The sequence continues at coordinate 2,477,835 of NW_028322113.1, forward strand.
GCAGCTGCAGAATCTAGAACTGAGCAATAGCCAGGAGAGTGGGACAATGGTTCGCACAGGCGCATCACATGCGTCCCCACGGCGATCTATGAGTTCTGAGGCCAGTGGGATTAGCTCAATAAACACTCCAGGCACTGGATCCGATAGCGGCAGTCCCCGCGAAGGCGTAAATCCGGCGCACACAGAAGAAAGCAAAGAGCAGAAGCAAGGCGAGTCCTTGAGAGGAACTAATAATTTTCCGCCGAAAAAAGACAAAGGTGCTGGCTCAAACGATGCATCCTGATGGGCGCCTGTCGTTGGACGGGTGTTGCTTACGGGCCACGAGTGCATGGAAAATGCCAGGCCTATACAAGAGGGTACTTGGCTGGTACAGGATCTCCGTATACCTGGATTCTCTTATGATGTTATGACTTTGGCATTTTTAGTACATATTCATGGACGTATTTTGGTCTACAATGTTGATACTCGGATCCTATTTCATATAGCCTTGTTTAATGGACTTGTCACTCCATACCCTGTAGATCGAGCACGTTTGTCGAGGAATTCGTGCAATTGTCCAAGAGGTTAGCTCTCAGTGGTATATAGAATGACCACGAAAACTCGGTTCTACGAGCTGACACTTTGTTGCGAAGGGTTCGCTTCATTCCTCTCCACCAGATCGCCGACACCCAAACTCCGACCGACCTTGACGCGAACGGTCTTCTCTTCCTTCTTGCCCAAACTTCCAACTTCGTCGCCCTCATCAGCATCCTTCTCGTCACTCTTGGCGCGCTCTCTGTCCTTGCGCTCAATCTCCTTCCAGTCCAGCCATTGATCGGTAAGGTCCAGGCGCATGGCGTACGCGTCCTCTCCATCCGCGTAGTACTTGCTCTCGACGGACTCGACCTTGAAGCCGAGGGTGTCCCGGTACAGACGTAGAGCGGCGGTGTTGGAGACACGCACATGCAGCGAAACGTAACTGGCGCGATGGGACTCGGCCATAGCACGTTCTTTTTTTCGCAATCAAATGCCGTCAGTCATAAATAGGGAAATTTGAAAAGGGAAAAACATACGACTCATCCTCATCAATCTCTCGGCAATACCCAACCGGCGATGCGTCCGCATCACACTCAAACTCGTGATATGCCCGTGCTGCACCCCGTCCGTCGGCTCCTCCTCCATCTTCGCAAGCACGTACCCGACCACCTTGGGATACTGCCCGGAGAGGTCGGCGGTACCTGCGCCTGTGCCTGACGTGCCTACGGCACTGCCCTTGTGTTTCGAGTAGCCATTGCGGGGCCGCACGACGGCCACGAAGCTCAGTTGCGGCCAGGTCAGGGCATGGTAGAGGTAGTATTTCAAAAAGTAGTTTTCGGGGAGGTTGGTGATGTTGCAGGTTTGGATGGAGGGGAGGAGGTCGATGTACGAGGGGTAGGAGGAGAGGGGGACGATGTCGACCATTTTTGATTTCGGCTTGAGTTGCTGCGATGTTGTGGAGTAGGTGGTGTACGGGAGGTTCCTGGTACTCTGGCCAATCTTCAAGCGATCTGGCACTTATATAGAGGCCAATTGAGACTGCCTGGCCTTTGACCGAATGGAAGATGGGCTTGAATGGGTGCGGAGCTCAAACAATGGAAGACTGATAATGATGACTGAGAACCGGAAATCATGTGGCTGGAGCGCGCTAAACCCTACTCGAGCAGCCAATGGATATGCATCATCAGATCCATTTCGACAAATACACTGGCACCCTCTATTGTTCCGGCGAGGGTATATGCAGTTCACTCAAACCTATGTGCAGATAACCCATTGTTCCATATAGCAGTCAGATCAGTCTTGAGAACCATGATGCAGAACAATCCCTCTTTCTATGCATAAATATACTTCTTTGTAGAGGAAGAATGCTATGTGAACAAACATATGTACAATGTCAAATGTATCGATGCAGTCATATATCATCATGAAAGATAATGCTCAATGTAAATAGCAACCCACAACTCCAGACGCACTCAAATAAACAAAAAGCCAAGGTCTATGTGGTGACAGTCTATATAAACAAGTCCAAACCTCAAGTTAGAAGATCGAAGCAAAAAAATGAACACCTGCAATAAATAACAGCGCGCTTAACAAGCTCCCTGCCGGCATCAACATAGGAGCAGCAGAAGTGGATCCACAGCATTCGCCGTTGTAGGTAACGTTGTTCATCTGGGCTGCTACACCAAAAACAGAGCCATTGAAATTGCCGTAGTTGTAGTAGTCGACGAGGAGGAAGTTGGGGGGACGATTCCACATGGCTATTAACGGGTTAGAGACGGAAATCCTTTCCTTGAAGCGACTTCACAAGCATGAGAAGAACTTACTGGTGCAGTTCTCGGCCATCCGTCCGAGACTACCCGGCCCAGACACGGCGTTCGTCTGGTTCAATTCCGCAGTGTTGGGGATGAGCAGATCGATGTTGGCAACGTTGATCTCGACGTTCAAGTTGTGGTTGGCCACGTACAGGCGATTATGAGCATCCTCATTTGAGAGACCAGGGGGACGCTGAACGGTGCAGGGGAAAGTCGGGTCTGTTGGCGAGAAAGGCGTCTCCCACATCTGGGAGAATTCGTCCATAAGCCACGGAAGAGCAGTTTGGTTGGCTTGATAGTCCATAAACACGACGGCTCTCTTGCCGGACAGTATCATCGTCGACAAGGTTGGCCAGTCGTCCAGGGCCATGGGAATCTTCGGAGGCGTATAGACCAGATCCAACAGGCCCGAGTCCTCGATGGGCTTGGAGAAATTTCCCGGTGCGGCATAGTCGTAGTTCCCAATCAGAATGGTGACCACGTCGTACGGGTGCTGTCTTATCCATTGGGTGACGGTCGTGAGGTACTCAGTCAGGGTGCCCACGTAGAGTAGATCACAACTGGTATGACAGAGATACATGGTGCCGTTTTCATAGTGAGTCTGGAATTGCACTGCACGGATCCCGTGTATCAGGTTAGCAGTCGGCCTCTCGCCAAGGACATGTTCTTCAAGAGTACGTACGCATTCGGATACCGTCGTTCAACTGACTGACCACCTCCAACGCTTGGTTCGCAGCAGCATTGCCTGGTTTGACAAAGGGACTGTTGTGAGCGGCCACCATGGTGATGTTTGAGTACTTGCGAGCACAGAATTCGGGATGGCCATTGCAAGGCTGCGTGTTGACGACGGGAGATGCCGAAGCCGACGCCGACGCAGTCATAGTGGCATTCGCCGTGGCATTGCCGACCAGTCTTGTCATTGTATCTGAGGAAGTGGTATGAATGGTCGAGTTACCGACAGCGGTCGCGTTAGTCACAGCGGCCGAGGAGAGAACTTTGCCATCGCTGTCGGTGGAAAGAGTGAGAGTGGAAGTATAGGTAAGATAAGTGCCGGTAGGCAAAGTTGCATCGCTGACATGGTCTGTGATTGTTCCCGTGAGGGTGAAGAGAGCATTGGTCGCTGTTGTGGTGCTAGTAGGAGAGGTATCTTTTGCAGCCAGCGTCAGAGGAATGGCTGCTGCCACCAACAGTGGCAGCCAAGAGGTTAACAACTGCATTGCTGCTGCGAAGGACGATGCGGTTCGGACAGGTTGGAAACTGCAATACATAGGTTGTTCTATCTCAACTTGAAGGCTATGAATTGAGACTGCAATCTATCCTTTGTATGGCCCTACCGAATGGATGAGCTCTTCAGAGTCCGAGCCCCAGAATCCGTCAGTCGACGGTTTGAGAGGTCAACAGGAGAATCGAGAGAGAAAGAGAGGGTGCGGTAAGGTAAGTTTAGATAGGTATCATACCTGTAACGACCATCCAGAGGTTGACGTAGCGTCAAGGTGCCTTACCCTACCAGTACCGAGAGACGCCTGGGACTACAGTAGATATCCGTAATTTGAGAAAAGCTAAATCAGGCTTCCGAAGCCTAAAGGAGCATTAATGAGAACCCACTTGCAAGCCACGGGACAATCAGTGGCTGATCCCAGGCAGATCGTGGCGCTCTTTAGCGGATATATTGAAATAATACCCAATCATAGATGGTTCTGCATTAGGCAACTGGAAAACAAGGATCCATACAGTGGGGCCCCTCGGGGCTCAATGACGTTGGGTTGCATTTCAGGGGCCAATGAACAATTACAAACGAATAAAGGGTACTTGCAGTGGTGTGCCCGAGTCATGTTGCTCAACAGTCCAGACCGTCACATCCAATTATTCAGATTTTTGACCGCTTACTCTGCACTCGAGAGTAGGGAGGCCCAACACAGGAGGCATAAGGGAATGTCCAGCTATGGATATCCGATGTAGAAATCATTCAGGTTATCCTGTCTGAATTGGCGCTACTCCTCTTACCAATGCGATCAACGGATCCATGATGATAGCATAGCGTAACCACCAGGCCGGTGCAATTGACTTTGATCACTGACGGTAAATTGAAGATCGCTGACGAAAGTGGGATTTCTCAGTCAGAAAAGGGATATTGATTGACAGATAGACAGTATTACTTCATAATATTATTGGTCTAAATCAATACAGCTACCTATCCACTGCCACAGCCTCCCTCATGGCCATTTTTCTTTTTTCCCTTTTTTTTTTTTTTAAGCTACCCACTCTGAAACCTAGTTGTCCCTTTCCACCGAGTTACGAGTCACGACGTAGTGCGTACGAGACATCAAGTCTTTCCTGGCTTAACTGCCCGGTATCGATCTACTAGACTACGTCTCTAGACTGATGGCAAATTGATGTCTCGAATCAACTCCCTACTCTGAGCTCGCGTTGACGCTCTTCATCCGTCAAGTTCCCTTCTGTCGAGATTGATGCTGAAAATCTACTATCACTCCGTCTCCGTCTCAATTCTTATTCTCTCCTAGACTACACAGTATATCTTTACTATCAACCTTCCATTCAGCATCATTCTCGTTCTCCTTGGTTATTTCCTTGCCTTCTGAGGATCCGGACACTCCGTATTGACAACTTATCGCCTGTCTCTATCGATGTCTTAACGTCATTCATCCTACGTCCCTGGACTAGCTCTGCCATCATTGGGCTTCATTAATCACTTAGATATTTCTTATTATTATTCCCATCCGTGTTAAAGTTGCTTTGATATATTCTTCCAACCCTGATCCTCAGGACTCCTAGCAATCACAAGCTTGATCCGTCTTCCCCAGAGCTCTATACTTATTCCATGGCAAAGCTACCAACATTCCAGAGACGATCAGAACGGCCGGTGTACGGCCGGTCCCGGTCAACGGTGCTTTGGCATCGGATCATACGCTCTTTACTCTATCTGATAGCCTGGGTGTTCTTGCTTCTGGTCGTCATTGGCAATGTTTCCGACAAACCGGTTCTCCGACAGATCTACTTTCTCAAGATCGATCTATCAAACATCGTTCCTTTGTCCGTCCCAAACGCCGTTCTCATAAACAGTATTGCCAGAACTATCGGTCTTCATGACTTCTACCAGGTGGGACTATGGGGTTTTTGCGAAGGATATATGGACTCCGGGATCACCCGCTGCTCCAATCCAAAAACCCTATATTGGTTCAACCCGGTCAAGATCATCCTGAGTGAGCTGTTGGCGGGAGCTACCAGTAGGTCATCTCTCCATCTGAAACTGTTATTTATCGAATGTGCAATGTTAACGTCAGTTTCTCCTCTCGCCCATAGTTGCGCTCCCAAGTGATATCACCGATGCCCTCAAAATCGCTCGCCTCGCTTCTCACTGGATGTTTGGTCTCTTCATCACAGCCACTGTCCTGACCTTCATCCTGATCTTCCTCGCTCCATTTGCCGTCTCCTCTCGTCCTCCTCAGACAATCTCGCCTGATCCTAGTGTCAACGAATTGCACCCTCCGCACCGGCGGCGCACCTTCGTTTTCCTTCGGGCCTTTCCTTTTCTCATTCTTACTTTCCTCGCCGCTCTCTTCACCATTGTTGCATCAGTCGTTGCCACGGTCATGTTCAGCATCTTCAAGAACGTCTTCACATCATCTGGGTACGATCTCAACATAGGTGCCGAATTGGGTGCCCGGATGATGGCGTTCATGTGGATTGCGTCGGCATTCAATCTCCTGGGTTTCATCTTAGAGCTTGGTTCATGCTGTGCTGCCTGTTGCGGCGGCCGCAAGGCCCGGAAAGAGCTCAAGTCCATTAAGAAGACAGAACGAGGGGCTTCAAACGAGAAGGACAGCCCTCATAGTCCTGCGACGACCATAACAAGTTGAACTGGGGCACTACCGTTAGCTCTTTTTCAGCGGCATTAAAAACTTTGTCGCTTCCTTTGTCTCTCGCATGACCCTGACTGGGAACGGATTCTCTCTCAGACTCTCAGAGAGCACCTCCACCGGGAGGGTTCCGTTCATACACCAATTTCCCAGGTCAGGCTGGCAAATCCGCAAGTGAAATGCTCCAACAAGTGTCAATAATCGACTCGATACCATGTACATATATACGAGACCTGTTACCTTACACATCATCGTTATCTCGAGACGTTATGTACGCCGTCCTGATCAGCTACGGTGAGATGTGGACTATCCGTTCCAACGAGCGCGTCAGGTCCGGACAATCCCCACGAGCACACAAAGACCATGTGTCTCATCTTTAGACGATATATAAACAGTGATCTATTCTCTATTTTCTGGAGCTGGTACCGATTTTGGGTTTACTTTTTGCTGAATATTCATGAATCTTACGACCGCATAACGATTGGCATGATTGCTTAGATTCCAGGTCCAAAAAAGGGATGTGTCTTGCCCATAGATATCTCTGTATTTTGAGCCGAGTTGATAGATTATTAGACTTTATTTTGGAATGGAAGAATTATTTTAGCAACGATGTGCTGATGTCTTCTTTTAATTCATCAAGTGCTGACTAGTCTACAATATGCAAGTGTAACTCTGATCTGGGCTATGCATGAGGATCCTCCAAGATCTGTTGGACATGGTGTATCGCATGAACGCTTCGACAGATTATCAAATATGCAGTATCACCGTGATAATGACATGGGTATTGAAACGTAAAATTGTTCAGCCTCGCGCCAGCTCCTCCTCCATCTCGTGAAGTAGATCGTCCTCGACATTCACTTCATCGTCATGATTAGTGCTGCTTGCTGCCTGAATCTCGGGAGGAGGTATGCTGGGCGGCTGATTGCTACTTGAGCGTGGCGCAGGAGGCTGCTGAGAGACTCGAGGCGCGGATGCAAAGCGTAGCGGAGGTCGAGGTCCTGCTCGAGCTACCGCAGGCTGTGCGGAACCTGATTTCGCTGTTTCGAGCCAGTTGTACTTCTTTTTCTGCAATGATTGAAGAAGCTCCCCGCTTTCCTGCGTTGGCTTTGATGGAGCTATCGAAGCTGGATTGGGTGTGATGTTGGGCGCTTCGTCAGTAAGATCAATAGTCACCGTTCCTGGCTGTGGCTCGGCCGGAGCGGGGTGTTGCGCTGATCCAGTTGTGATGCCACTAGGCGGAGAATTGCTAGGAGGCGGATTTCGATGATGCACCGGGGTATAAGGAGTGCTCGCAAACTGCTGACCGGGAGCAACAGATTGCGGATGTGAGGCAGCCTGTGGTGGACACCGGGGTCGGTACCCGTGCGGAATAGGGGCCACGGCAGGCATTCTCTTCTGAACCTGGATCTCATAGAGGAGGTTGTTGTATATGACACTGAGATCATGCAGTCTGCCTTTCCAGACTTCTATTTCTTGCTTGTACTGCTCCGCTCTTCTTTGATGTTGGGTGGACACGCGCCGCAGCGTCGCGTTTTCCTCCTCGAGTATCTGTGCCCTTGACTTCCCTGTTGATGCTTCCAGTGCTGTCCATTTAGACCACGTATCCCTGTATTTGTCTCTTTCGTATTTGAGTTGTTGGACTTTATATTTAAGGTGCGAAAAACGGGCGTTGACTTGGTCGTTGGCGATCTGAATGCACTTGACGTGAATTCCCGGAGCTGAGGGAAGGTAGCCCAAAGGCCCATGGTACATCGGATATGGAGATGTGTATTTAGGTACATGATCAACTCGCTGCAGAGTCTCACGGTCTGCGTTGGCAAGAACATCTTGCGTATCCAGAGAGAACTGTCGCTTGGTCAATTCACTTGTGGGAAGTGATACGCCCTCAGTCTCATGATCGAAAGTCACAGGGTCTGCAGCTTGCACCTGGACGTTGAAGCTCGGGCGACGAAACGCATCGTACGAAGGCTCCGCGTCTGCAGAGTGAGGTGCTGGCCTGTTCTCAGAAGAATACTCAATTCCAGATAGGTCCGGTGGAATGTGGAAGGCAGGATCTTCAAATAGAGGATCAAAAGGGTCAAAAGGAGGCGCGGGTAATTGCGAGTCTGCAATACCGCCTGGTGTATTGGGCACTGTTTCAAAATGATCTAACTGAATAGTGTCGGGCGAGGAGAGAGACGGTGTTGCGTCCAAAGAAGGAGCACTGGAGCGTTGTAGTGAATCCGGCATCAGTCGTTTTTCAGGCCTGTGCCCCACTTGGAAATCATCAGCCAAGGCTTCGTCGGCGGTTCGTTTCAAAGAAGAAGAATTCGCGTCGAAATTGGGCAACACAAAGTCGGGACCAAAGAGAGGATCGTAGAGCAGATCGTCTGCATTTGGCGTAATGTTCGAGCTCAAGGGCTGTGGAGGTCTGGTCTGCGCTGCGGCATTTGTGGCAACTTCAATCGACCGGACTGGACTGGCGGCTGGACTATCAGGAAAAGACGGCCCAATTTCGTTGTTCGATGAATGCCCCTGTCTCAACAGAGACGGATCGTCAGGCGTGCCCTTGCGTGAGCCTGTCGTCTGATCATCGCGGTTCGACCCTGCGGGCTGACCGGCCATAGATATCCTCACATCTTCGTTGGATGAACCTTGCTCGTCATGCAAGGGGTTCGGTCGAGTGACATTGGTATGTTGTAGCAGCTGCGACCCAGGGGGAGGTGTAAGCCCCAGATCATTCACATGCATATCATGGTAAGATGGGGGAGTTGGCAGATCCTCGGGAGCAAAAAGACTCTGAGGGTCATATGGTTGCGAAAACAGAGGGCAGGTCGGGAGAGAGGTAGAAATACCTTCAACCACACTTCCTTCCATCTCGACCTCAGAAAGCCCAAGATAACTGGAAGTCAAAACCAGGGTACACGGAATACCACAGGTATGAGCTGCTGGAGCGGTAGCTCAAAACTTATTCGTTGGTTTCATGCGGCGGATATTGACGTTGCGAGGTACTGACGTCGCCGAGGCGTAAGTGATGTGGCGAGCAAAGCAAAATGGACAGAAAAAGCACAGAGAACACCGTACCACATAAGACCCGATGAAGGCTACTGTTGAACAGATGCGTACGCTCACGCCGAGTAGCTGTAGTCTGTGGTGTTCAGCCGCTTGTGCCACTCTTGTTGTGCACAGCTAAACACGGATAACTATGCCAGAGGGCACTGCTCGATCACACAACAGCTGACTGGTAACACAAGGACCATCTAGCGAGATATGCAAGGTACTGCTAGTAGAGAACGAGAAACAAGAGATACCTGGGATAGAACGATCAGGCGAGTACGAGTTCGATGAAGTCGACTCAACAAGATCAGACTCTGACAATCAAGCAAGGAGAGCCAGGGTCATTTTGGGCGTGTAATAAACGGCAACCAGGGCAAGCAGAGTTCGGTATACGCAGAAGCAAGGTGAAAGAGGCCGCAGCCCTTCGCATAGATCCAATAGGATGAAGAAACCTGGAGGGATATACGGCAAGATGGAGCTGGAAACATGGTGTAAAAGTGAAGCTGCAACAAAACAATCACTGCTTTTTTCCAATCTGATAATGGCGTTCCGCCTTTTTCACCGCCTGTGCAACCGCTCACGTGTGCTCCCCATGAGCTGTTGCACTAACCCCATTCAGGATTGCAATCAGTGGATATAGGCCGGCAGGAAGAGTAGTCTAGGTACCTCTCTAACATCCCAATACTTTACTTCTCCCCTCATCCGCAACGACCAAACGAGAACTCTCAATCATCCAGCATCCTCGAAGGATCTAGAGCTCTACATCGTTATATCTTACTCATAATGAGTGTCATTCTTTGTACTGGTAAGTGTGGCATGGGAAGATTTCGCAATCTCACTCTCTGTCGAAGCTGCATGACTGACGTAGTTGTTATGGGATGTCGTAGCGGGTTATGATCATACAATTCGGTAGGCGAAGCGAATGCTTTCCGGTGCTACCTGATTCTTTAGCAAACTGTGCGCTGATCTGTCGGAAATAGATTTTGGGAGGCCCTCTCAGGAATATGTTCGCGGACAATTCAGCACCCTGACTCTCAAGTCAATCGTCTCTGCATCACACCTGACAAGCGCTACCTAGCGGCCGCGGGACACAATAATGTCAAACTTTATGATATCAAGTCAACCAATCCGAATCCAGTCATGACGTTTGACGGTCACACGAACAACATCACGGGGGTCGCATTCCATTGTGAGGGGAAGTGGATGGTTACCAGCTCCGAGGACGGGACGGTGAAAGTATGGGACACTCGTACTGGAAGCTTGCAGCGCAATTATGCACATAAATCTCCAGTCAATGACGTGGTGATCCACCCCAATCAGGGTGAGCTAATTAGTGGTGACAGAGCGGGTATCGTCAGGGTTTGGGATCTGGGGGAGAGCGTCTGCACACATCAACTCATCCCTGAGGAGGACGTTGCTGTTCAGAGTGTTAGCGTCGCAAGCGATGGCTCTCTTCTCTGTGCAGGGAATAAAAAGGTACGCGCTGAACTTGAAACTTTTTAGCTTCGTTAGCTAATGAGCACTTGGTTCTAGGGCAATGTCTACATCTGGCGCATGATCCAGGACGCCGAATTGACTCGTATTGTTCCAATCTGCACCTTCCAAGCTCACAAAGACTATCTCACACGGGTTCTCCTTTCTCCTGACGTCAAGCATTTGGCGACTTGCTCCGCCGACCATACCGCTAAGGTCTGGAATCTCGATCCGGATTTCCCCCCGGCCAAGATGGCAGCGATAACAGCAGCCAAGGCCAGAGCCAACGGCAAAGAGTCGCCTGCTCCCGAAGCCAAAGAGCCTGTAGCGAATGATCCCGTTGCCTCCCCGACATCACCCAAAGTCCATGACCTTCACGTTGGCGCTGATCTGGGAAGGAGCGGGGAGTTGAACCCGATTACCTACATCAGGGGAAATGCGCCTGCGAATCCGGAGCCGCAGCAGACTTTCCCGGTGCAACCGGATGGACCTCCCATGGATATGACTACCGGGACGCCGTTTCTAGAGACCACATTAGCCAATCATCAGCGCTGGGTGTGGGATTGCGCGTTCTCTGCAGATTCCGCCTATCTTGTCACCGTTTCGAGCGATCACTATGCACGTCTGTGGGAGCTGGCTTCGGGTCAAATCATTCGTCAATACAGCGGCCATCACCGCGGGGCAGTATGTGTCGCATTGAACGACTATTCAGAGCCCCGTTGAGGTTGGGTAGAGTAGCTCAGTGAAATTCCGGGATTTGCATGTCGTACTACATGTCCATGTTCATGATCTGTTCTTTCTTTTGTCTCGATTGATTCACTTATTCCTTGGTTAGCATGGCGCCTGGTCTCGGGAGAAGGAAAGCTTTTACTACCGCTTCGTATGGTCTTCGGTTGTCACCCTTAGCTTATCCATTCTAATGATTTTTTCTCGGACTTCTTCATTATCTACTCATGAAACTGGGCGGTTTTTAACTGGCATTGAATTTGAAGACACGATTGGTTGAATGCATTCGCTGGTGCAACCTTTTTAACCTCTTTGCTTGCCTCCCGAGACCCCTTCCACCCTAGTGTGCTGGAGAGTTGACTTGTAAAAGTCTCGGCACCTGGAGTGCTGATACAAATTGCGGCAATTCTTGAACTAAGGGATATCGTAATCAACATTGTTCTTGTACATCAAGCCTCTGAGAACATATAACAGGTGAAGGCATGCGAACACGATTGCACAGTCATAGAAGAAATGAAGATGAAATGGAAGTCATATCAAAACGAAATGTTGAACTTTCAAAAGCTTCACACAAACTTTGGCTATTCCTTTCTTTCATTTCATAAATTTCTTGATCTGAATGAGACTAGCCCAGAGCAAACCATGTCACACTGACAACGACATCGAGGCCCCGCTCTTCAGCCCCGGGGTACTTGAATGTCCACATTCCATCACGGTTGACGTCCCAGAAGGCGCCTGAGGCAGAGTGCATACCACGTTTGCCGGCATTGCTTACGGCCCCGTCTGCTGCGGAAGACTTATCGATCAAGCCTTGTTGAACGATGGTGCTGTTGACGGTGAACCGGTATGGAGGTGATGTCGCAGGAGACTCTGGTGCGGTAGCTGCAATGAGGGCCTTGAGGATAGTGTTCTATCGAATCAAAGGATTATAAGTCAGACATGCTTTCGGTAGTCAACGTGCCTGAAGGCACATCATTTGCCGCAGGTTGATACTCACAATGATCTGGGAATTCCATTCGCCAACCTTGGCGTGCTCGTAACCCTCGGCGCTCTTCAGGGCCACATCACAAGCCTTGGATCGACCTGTCAGTACAAGTATAATGCCCAAGTTGAGATCTTCGCTAACGTAAGGTATGGAAGTCGATCACAATGGCTACTATTGCTGGAGTGGAAGAGGCAACCAACGTACATCTGTGGCGATCTTGGTGAGCTCCGGAATGGGTATGGGCTAAAACATAGAGAAAAAAGACAGTCAGTATCAGCGACTGAAAGATCAATATTCAAATGGAAGAACAGATTTCGATGCGGAGCGTCGCAGATGCCGCCGGTAAGATAGATAGGGTCGATCACGCACAGAAACAGGTCCCTTCTCGACAGCCATTGTATATGAGTTTCGTGTAGAAGGCGTTCACAATCGTGATACGTGAGCTAAAGCGCTATAGTCAGCAGGTATATCACTTAGGGAGCCTATAAACTGCGGTGCAGGTCGAGGAATGCGGCGTAACGACGAGTGCTGGAGGTGCGATTGCGGGGGAATGAGACCGCTGTCGGAGCTAGTCGAACAAATCAATTGACAGATCCAGGTCCAGTTTAAGCTTACCAGGTGGGGTACAGATATGCAGGAAACTTAGATAACCAGATATGGATAGCACTGCAGGAAAAGGGAGAAGTGAAAGGTTAGGAGGTCACAGCCGCTGTGCTTTCTGCTATGGATGTTTGGGGGACGAGACAACATCGGAGTCTGTGGCATCATGGGTGTGGCTTGGCGGTCGATGATTGGACAATGAATTGCGCCAAGCTATTCCTTAATCAGCTTAGCCTCTACTTTATCTCAAACCGTCACCGCCACAAGGGCACGGCAGAACGATATTCCATGTCGAGGCCTCAGGCAATCAAAGCTCAGCAAAGAGATAGAGCACGTGGGGACTCTTTGGCGGTCGAATTGGGCAGAAGCTCCATCAGCGCCACGCACTAGTCTTCTTTTAGCTAGCATTTGGCCGCTTGTGCTACCGGGAGGGGTATTTCTCCCGATTAGTCTCAGTCCAGCCCTCTTAGCTGTCTCTAGTTACATCAGTCCAGCCAGCGCCCATATATTATCTGCTTGCGACCATTATTATAGCTTCCTTCGGGCTGTGCGGTCTTCCTCTTTTACGGACTTTTTTCTTCTAGTTGTATTCTACCATATAAGCTGCAGGATATCAGTGATCACGTACATACGCGTTGTCAACCATTGATCAATTGTTCCTCTGTCCAAGCCAGCCTTGGTAGCTCTCTTGGTACTCCTATCTGCCTTCATTCTCCCATTTATTAGCAATTTTTCACATTCACCGATAATGTCGAGCCAACCTCTGCTGCAGACTGCTCCAGGTATGTGTCATGGTAGCAATTGAGACATCAATTTAGTTCGCCGAGTACTTACCCATCACCCATCGATACAGGCAAGCGAATTGCCCTGCCAACCCGGGTCGAACCCAAGGTCTTCTTCGCCAATGAACGTACCTTTCTCTCGTGGCTCAACTTCACGGTGATCCTGGGCGGACTGGCCGTTGGCCTGCTCAACTTTGGCGACCGCATCGGTCGCATCTCCGCCGGATTGTTCACGATCATCGCAATGGCAGCCATGTTATACGCTCTTTTCACATTTCACTGGCGGGCGCAGAGTATTCGGCGACGTGGGCAGAGTGGAATCGACGACCGGTACGGTCCCACTGTCCTGGCATTGTCGCTTCTGGCAGCTGTCGTGGTCAACTTTATCCTCCGTATGAAGGTGGACTGAAGATCGTCTTGCGGGTTTGTGCCGTCGATCTTCCTTTCCTGCCCGTAAATGTCCCCACATCGCATCCTCTTTGGGTCAACCGATAAGCCAACGATGCTTCCGCGCTTGGTGTTTGTATAACACTGCAACAAAAGTTCAAGCAAACTGAACGATGACGACTTCCACTTATGTGCCGAGAGCTGTGGGCCAGCTCTTTTATAGGTTTTCTTGTCTAGGAATTTGGTTTTTACGCCGCATGTATCTTATGTTCAACTTGGTCTCCATTTCGCCTTCTATGTCCGCTTCGACCAAAGGATTCCGAATGAGGGTGCGCTGAATGGTAGAGGCTTCAGGTGGCAGGTCTCTTGAGATGAAAGCACATTGTCTGTTACATGAAATCTTTGTCCAAAGTCTCAAACGATTCTCGGTCGTCCGCTTCAGATATTTTTCATAAAGAAATGTTTTGAGGTCCGAGAACTCTGCCTATTTCTCTGCGCATTAGCCGTCCCATTGCTTTGTACTTGATCATCCAGTAGCAACTCCTCCAAGCATGCCTTGTCCAGGCTGCATATGTGGCGGTAATTCCCACAACATCCAGCTGAATTTTCCGGTCATCAGAAGAGGATGATCATCCAGTCAGCTCGTGGGAATTGGAAATTGATGTTCATCTGAAGCAAATTCTGTTCGGAGTTCGGAGGTCGGTACAGTCGGATGGAGCAACATCGACTCTCATCACTCAATCTCAATACTTCTTCTGTTGAAAACATGTCGGTTGTGCACTGAAACTTTCAGAGCAGTCTGCCTGGCGTAGTCGAACATCGTAGACCGTTGGAGATGCGGGATGAGGAGTTTCAACGAACACCGGCTGCATCGTCTATCCATAATCATAATTGCAAGCTTGACATTAGACCGATTTATTGACAATAGAGTCGCTTGGAACCAATTCGAGTACTCCGGATCTTTGAGCACTTCCTTAAGAAGTGTCTGATTGCATTTGGGTGTCTTGCTTCGCTTATATGGGCTTGCTCTGCAATAGGGGGTTGGAAAGACATCATGGTAATGCGGGGGGTCGATCTATGCATTATGAGATAGTCTTTTCACTGAGAACTTTCCCCGAGTCTTTGCCAGACACGATCATGGTATCTGTGTCTCTGGAGAGTTGAATCGGATAATGTTAGTGTGCATCTTCCTCTGTCTGGAGATGGACCTTTTGGAATAAAGTACAGATTAGTCCCAAAGCCAAACCAATGAGCCTCTACCAAATCTATTAGATACATCCATGGCCGTTGTCAGCACATGCAAAGAGGGAATCAGATCCTGGTAAGGTGTGTGATAGGTAGTAGACATGGCGGCAATTATGATTCGTTGTGATTGCGGTGGCGATGCACTACCTAAGGTACCTTCCTACTATAGGATTGCTGCTGTAATGTACCTTAGATAAAGAGGTACCTTAGCAGTGACTACCTAAGTTTTCTACCTCTCTACCTACTAGGTAGATAGCTACGTAGTACTCAGTAAGTAAGTATGGGGTAGACGTTCTATCCCATGGTTCCAGTAAATATAAAGGTACACAAAAAAAGGCCGAGTCTTTTGTTCCAAAATGCGACTGCTTGATATCCATTAAGAGTCGCCCGTAAGCAAACTTGAATCCGTACTTTTTAGCCAGTTCATGAGTTGAAGCCAAGCTGGACCGCGCAGGAGCGCCGAATAATATGGGCCAGTCCAGGCCTCGGATCACATCAGAGGATCCACTGAGAATGTATCCTGTTTCTCTGACCCGGACTAAAAGTAATCTGATTTGACAGGTCATTATTTCTGACTGCTGTAGCCTGCCCGGGGAACTATGGAACAAGTCAACCGCCTGTTATTTATGTAGCCTGTTAGGCTGTACGATAGATATGTGGCTACCTGTACCTAGGCATCTAGGGACAGGATGCTGTCAGTAAAAGGCAAGATGAGATGACTGGGTAACTGGGTGACAAGTGTGATAATAATAATAGTAGTAATAATAATTACGGAGTTTTTCTGTACTCTCTTTGGGTACGTTAGCAATAATAATGTCTCAGGTTGAGGTCTGTCTTATGAGGTAGGTTTTATTTTTATTCTATTATTGACTGCTAAGAGGACGACTAGATAACTGTAACTGTCTAGTCTAACTGAGCACTAAACTCCAGACTCCACGCTATTACTCCGTACTCTGCTGTGTATGTTGCTTCCATGTTCCCTCTGAATCAATCAATCAATCAGCTAAGCTGATCTCCATTCCCTTTCTCAATTTCCCATTCGCATTCCTGGTCCTCCCCCCTCTTCTCCCAAGAGCCCAACAGGTCTCTTAGACTACACAGCCATCTCCCTTCCCTTCCGTCACTCTGGAAGCACGATTCCGTCTTCAACTATTACGACTCTACGAGATAGTCTGGGGCTTCCCTCTTGTCTGAAACTCTCTCCTCATCAGTCAGTGGAACTATTCCGTACCTTGGACAGCCTATCTATCCATCATCCATCGTAACTCTCGTCACTCTTGTCACACTGCAACCCAAGTCACTCAACCGACCGTTGCTCGAGTCTGTTCCTGGTCCCTGTCCTAATTGCAATACTGCAGTTACTACTCCTGAGTTTCTCAGTTATTTGTTGCTGTTTGTTTCATACTCTTCTCATCATCGCTCCTGTTGATGTTATATCCTTGTTGTTGTTGTTATTATTAATCATAGATTACGCCACCCTCAACCCACTCCATCCATCCATCCATCGTCCATCCTTCAGCGTCATCATTCCCCGTATTCCCTCATCTCAAGCCGTGGTTGACTTCAGCTTACCCCTTCTGCCTGTTTTCTTGCCTTTCTCGTCCTGCATGTGAGTCGCTGAGAACCTGACAGGTCCTTTGATTGACTCTTGATTCTTATCTCTGGTAATTACCTAAATTATTATCCTTCTTTGTCCCTATTCCCCCGCGCTCTCCTCTGGTTTCCCGTCTCACTTTCCGATTCCCCCCTTGCTTGTCTGCCCTGCTCCTTCTGAGCCCTGACGGTCGCAAACGCCAATCGACGTCCAAAAATCAAGAACCAGTCCTATTATCCCTTTGATCCGCAGCATCCGTCCACCCATCTCCATCATTCACTTTTACCTTCTTCCCTCTTATCTATCTAGATTGCGTTCGCCTGCACCAGTGCATGGCCTCAACGCGCAGCAGACTACTAAATCTACACCTATTTTCCTCTTCTTCTATTCTGTCTATTCTTGTTTAGTCTAATATTATTCTTGCGGTTCCTCCCCTTTCTTCCTTCCTTTTCCCCTCCTATCACTACCGTGGCTTCTACTTTGGACGTGTCGCAAAGTTTCCGCCACTCAACCTGACATATCAATACCCTGGCGTCCGACCAAATTTCGCATGGCATGTTTCGGCTGCTTCCTTGGTCCTCTGCTCTCGGAGGAAATAAGGTGATGGCGGAGGAGCTCAAGATGCTTGCGATTTCGCCACACTGCGCCTCTCCGGGCCTCAGCAGTATCGGATTGCCCCAACTGAAGCGCAAACGCTCCGATTCCAGTGATGCGGCCGCTGTCGAGGATGCTCCTGTCGCGACAAAGTTACGATCCGATGACGCGTCGAGTAATTCGCTCTCCGGCAAGAAGACCCTTTCTTCGACGGTAAACGGCGAACCTGCGGTGTCGCGAAATTCGGCATCCCTCGGAGATAGTACTTCGAACAGTTCCATATCAAAGCCATCCAAGTCGCCCCATCGTCGCCAGAGTTCGAGCTCGTCCAGTTCCATCACTGGGGATAAAACGGCCGCCCCGCGCAAGATCGACGTGGACACGTTACGAGAGACATTAGAAGCGCAGCTGAGCTTGGAGGTGCTGTTGAAACACAATGAACTGCGCTTGATCGACCAGGAGATCGCAAAATGCCAGATTGCGCTGGAACAACTGCGCCGGTGCGCCGAGATACCATATCCCGGATCTCACGTCGCTGGCGTGTCGCAGTCTGTGAGTAACGGCACAGGTATGGCGGTACATGCTCCTGGAAATGGTGTGGCGCCGATATCCCCAGCTCCATGGGGTGTCACAGACGGTCCTTATACGCGACATTATGCGCGATGGCTCATTCCCGATCCGCGCTTTGACGGAGGAGAACTCGAGTCAGGGACTCCTCTGACTCCGGGCGCTCTCGGCACTCCGCTGACCGAGGGTCGTTCGACTCGTGGCAATCCTGTCGATGGAGGCTATCTTGCCAGCAAATCTCGTCCCCAAAGAGGCTCAGCCGGGGCCAAATTGCAGTCCCTTCCCAGTGGATATCCCACACCCAAAGAAAAGGCTGGTCCTATGATTATCCGGCGAAAGTCGGACGGTGTGCTTGTCAAGCTTATCTGCTTGGATTGTCGGAGGGATAATTTCTCGAGCACTCAGGGCTTCATCAACCACTGTCGCATCGCTCATAACCGGAATTTTGCCAGTCACGATGCCGCCGCGATGGCCTCAGGCGAGCCGGTCGAAGTAGATGAGGCAGGTGCCGTTGTCCCTGGAAAGAATGATACTCCCAGCGCAACTGCGGCTGGCTTCGTCCACCCGCTTATTCGATCCGCGCATGTAATCGAGCCATCAACCAAGATTCCTTCATCGGTTCCGGAAGGTTCCGGTGATACTACGACCCCGCGAAGATACTCTGTCGCCAGCCGACGGGCATCGTCTGCGGTGGAGACACCGACTATGCATTCCCAAGCAGGCAAGCGAACCACGTCCGTAGGGGGGAAAGCCTCCCATCGCAACTCGTTCACGGGGTCACCTGATACCCCACATCTTTCCTCTCTTATGCAACGCAGGGGTGTAGGGGTAGACCTGGATAAATTAGTGGGCGAAGCGAAGACGACGATGGATCTCGAAGCTTATTCTTCGGAGGCCGAGTCAGAAGATGACCCAGCGGAGATATCTGTAGATGCTGCGACACAAGCTCAGAAACCCCTTGGGAACCGGGCCGTTAGGCAGTCAATGCGAACGACGGGATCTAAAACCGCATCGCAGCGGCCCGGAAGCCGCAAGGGATTTGATAATACAAATCACCACTCTCCATCTCTGAATGGATACTTTCAGTCTTCCTATGGACCGGCATCTTCCGTGTCTAGGTCAACTGCCATGGAGGACTTGCGGGAAGAATTGAGTCCAACCACTTTGGAGTCAAATCAAGCCCCAAGTCTGGTGAGCGACGATGATGACTACGGAGCAGCCTCAGAATCTGACAGCCCGGAGCCAAGCTCATCCGAGGCCGGTGACCAAGATGAAGAGTTTAGCCACATTGATGTAGAAGACGACGAAGATGCTGCGGCCTCGCCGGCAACCACGGGGCCCAAGTCGGATCCGGACATGGGCAGCGGTGCGGCTCATCCTTCGAAATCCTTGTCGAGATCGCTCCGACGAAATAGCACGAAGAAGAAGGACCGAGTCATGTCTGCTTCGATTGCCCCCGTGAAACGGAGCAAAGATGAGAAGCGGGTGAGCTTTGTCAGTCCGAACAGCAGATCCGCTAAAGGCAAAAGAAATGCCTCGAAGAAATCCAGCGGAGGACGCAAGCATTAGACTTGTGCGGGTCTCTTTTGCCTCTCTCCTCTTCGGTTTCTTTTTCCTTTCTAGAGATGAGAAGGAGCGGATACCCTCGCGTGCTTGTAATCGTGTAACTCTCTCCTCTTTTCTTTTTTTCTGCCATGGACGTGTTCTCCTCTGTGATGAGTGCGGGCGTATGTGTCAGTTCGAATGGTACGGATCGCCTTGCGATCTCTTCGTTGTTGAAGTTGATCTTCATCTCTGAGAGCACTACTGCGGTCCTGGTGATGCCTGATGCCGGATGGTTTCAACAATCATGTCTTTAGCAACATGTGCCTGTGTTTTAATGTCTCTCAGCCTTTCTGGTGTGGTGATACGATTATAGTATGATTTAGCAGATGGAACTCGAATCAATAGACGAAGACAGTTTGCTCTGGTCAGCAGCGCGTAGGTTACCCAGCCATTGCAAAACTGGAGAATCAATCCGGTAAATTATCGATTCTGAGATCAATACAGCCCATAGAGTCACACTTGAGGAATTGGATTGAGATCTCGTTGTAAATGTTCGGAGATTGCGCGATTGAGATATATTTTTGTAAACGCCACAACACTTCGTTACCCGATGACAACAACAGCAACATGGCGCTCTCAGAACGTGAAAACTCCCCAAGCGATGCAGAAACAGATCCCCAAGGCCAAACAGAGGGGTTTCCCGAGTTCTCTCCTTCCCTCATCTCCATTGACACGTTCAATGACCTCCTTGCACGCTATCCTACCACCGTAGAAACGGTGATACGACGCAAGGAGACCGCAAAGGCCATCAAAGCCGCCACAGCCCGAGAGAAGAAGACGAAAGGAAAGGCAAAGAAACACGCGGCAGATTCTGCCGCCTCGCAGCCTACCCTGACACCGGATGAGAAACAGTATATCGACAACCAAGTCCGGGCGTACCTGTCTCTGGACGCGTTGCGGTACGGGACTCTACCAGCGCGGGTGCGGGGGAGAGCTACCGCTGCTGCTACAGCTACGGAGGGAAAAGAATCCAAGACAAATGTCGGTGGATACCTAGAGAAAGATGAGCTGGTGCAGTTGATGGAGTGGAAGCTGTATGTCCCCTCAGTTCGTTCATTTCATCCTGTCACACGATGTTGATAGTGATAGAAAACATGGCGTCTACCGTCCCACGCTCCTCGGCCTGGTCCGCTCGAACCAGGCTGCTCTCATCCGCCGGACGACGGCCTCTGCGTTCGCTACTGCTCCGGCGTCAGATCATATGGCCGATCTGGTGTCTGCGGGCCCAGAGGCAGAGGCGGAGTCGGAGTCGGACAGCGCATTCCCCAAACAAAGCCTGGAGTCATTGACCGCTCCGCTCCGGGGCGTTGGGCCCGCAACGGCCTCGCTGATTCTGTCTGTTGCGACGGAGGCGGCGCCGTTCTACAGCGATGATGTCTTTCTTTGGCTTTGCTTGGGTGTGTTTCCATCTGCTGATGCTGCTGCCGCCGAGGACGATGGGCAGAAGAAGGGCGGAGTGTCCAAGCGTATACGTCCGAACGGCGAACTCAATGTCAAGTATAACCTGCAGGAGTACCGGCAGCTCTGGGAGGCTGTGCGGCGGCTGCGGGCTAGACTGGCTGCGCAGTCGTCTGATGCGGTTTCCTGTGCGGATGTTGAGAAAGTGGCATTTGTGCTGAGGCATTATGATGTCTCGGCTTATTCTGTTGAGGATGGTCCTGCTGCTGCTCAGGGAGATGAGCAGACGAAACGGAAGCCTGATCAGGATGTTCAAGCGGGGGAGGAGAGAAGCTCGAAAAGAAGACGATGAGCTTTTATTTCGCTTGTGAGGATGATAGTGCTGGAATACATCATCGCTTGTGCTCAACGCATGTACTATTAACTTGATTCAGGCAGAGTGAAGTACGTATATTTCTTTCCCTGAGGGATATGGCATATTACAGATTAGTTCAATGACACGAAGTACAGTACATCCTCCTATCAACACCCATTATGTTCCATTCTCTGCAAGTCACTCCGCCCCATTCTACGCTTCCCGTAACCTCAATCCCGAGCTGGCGATACACCACCCTACAAGGCAATAAACCCAGCCAAGACAGCAGCCAACAAACTTCCACCCTCCACAGCCAATCCCGCAGCCGCACCGGTGGACGGGGTAGGCGAGAATCCAGACGAAGTAGTGGTCGTGGTGGCCGCCGTCTCCGCCGTCTGGGTCGCTGACGACGTCTTGGTTGCCGTACCGGTGGCCGTCGAAGTGCTCGAAGTGGAGTAAGCCTGGGCCGCATTGCAGTAGGACGTTTTGGTCTGTTCGGCGCCGAAGCTGTCGGGGTGTCCGGGGCAGTTGTTGTAGCATCTTTTGCATATAATTGCGTTAGTCGTGTTGACTTCTGAAAAAACAGAATATACTCACGTCAGGACATTGATGCTCTGGTCACAGAGGCATTTCCAATCGTTGGGGCCGCAGGCGGCGAGCTGGGGCTTCATGGACTCAAGACAGGCGTCGACGATGCTGCAGCGTTCTTAGCATGTTTTGGAATTAGCCTAGGGTTGATGGAACGGACTTTTGGGCTGCGCATTGCTTCGTGGAGGAAGAGCCAGTGCTTGCTGCTGTAGTCGTCTGCTGCGCTAGAGTGGAGCCGGTGAAGGCGACGAGGAGAGTGATTGCGGAGGTGGAGTAACGCATCTTGAGCAGTGCAAGTAGGCTGGATTAGGGGGGAGGTGAAGCAGACGCTTGTGAAGTGTGAGTGGTAGAGTAAGGAGGATGAAAGAACAAACGAACGAACAACAGACAGAGAGAAGGGGAGCACTGAGAAGTTCTAGGTAAGGAACTTAATAAAAGACATGGTCAGGTCACACGGCTTGTGCAGAACGACTAAATTGGGCAACAGACCCTGCAAGGGTGAAACTGTACATGGAGTAGTCTAAGTATCGACATACTAGCTAGCACCTGCCAGAACTCTCGGCAGGAAGAGATCCCTAAGACATGCAGCGTCCGCGCATCCTATGATACGTCGGCCCAATTCCCCAGTCTACCGATTAAATATAGTATCCTTCGAGGTCGAACAGAGACCTAAGCACAGTACAACCAAGCAGCAAGATTCAGGGTCCTCAATCAGCAAGTTTCAGTATCCGCCTACACACCCTGATCAGGAGAATACCAGTGCATCAGGACATGAGATCAACCAATGACAGCCGCGCAGCAGAGACACTATTGACAGACTAGTCTACGAGCCGGAGATATCAAAGCGTCACATTGTGAAAGATCGGGTTGCGCTCCATACGTCTCAGAATGCCACAGTAAGCATTACCAGCTTTTGAAGGGTGTGGCTGGCCTAGGGCCTTCGATACGATGCTAAGCGGAATCACTACCTCTCTAGAGTCCTTGGCAAAGGAGCTGATAGGCCTGCCCGACTTTCTGACTGAAAACTGTATCTGCTTGGGTTGTGTTGTGTTGTTTCAGGGGCAACTGGTCTATTGATCCGTGAAAAATCCGGGTTGCAGGCCTCATAAATCAGAGAGGGCTATTCTTCAACTAACCTTGTTCTCTGATCTGCTATGGAAGCTTCAATGGTCTCATTTTTCCCGGAGTGCCAATCGGCAGATTAATCAAACATCTTAAGAAATTGACCGGTCACATCGACCAGTCCACAGATCCTGATGCAAAGCTGTTGCTACGCATTTGAGCATTCTCCTTTAATCACTACACGGTCGGCTAAATGCACCACCAAGATCCTTCTAATGATGAGGAATGTTCTCTGGCTTCACGGTATCCATAAGTCAAAATAATACACAAGTATATACACGGTGCGCCGGCAAAAGAAAAAACATGTTTCGTATGGGAAATAAAAAAAGAAAAAAGAAAAAAGAAAAATTGAAGTCGCGTGCAAATCCACGGTATAACGTTCTTCTCCAAGCAAGCACATTGTATGAGACAAAAACCTTCGTCAGGCGGAGATGGGGGAATATGAGAACGAAACGAGCGAGAGAAAAGCGATTGGAGGGAATCGAGATAGCACCGATGGCTTGACAAAGAGCGATAGGAATAGTAGCGAAGGAAACACCCTGCAGCATCTGCATATGCAAGAATGGGAAACTTCCCGCCCAATTTTTGGCCTCGCTTGGAATCACGCCGCATACCCTAAGGCGAGCGACACAATGCTAAAACAAGAGATGCATGGATAATCCTGTTTCTTGATGAAATGCTTGTCTTGTTCGAAATCGAAAGCAACTACTCCTGTCCAAAACCCAATGTTTCCTCCACGGCAATGGACATCTTGTGTTCCAGTGTTTCGTACGACTTGTACGGGGGAAGGTCAAGACGATTGAAGCTAGTGCCGTCAGCTCGCGAACACAGAAACATCACAAGAGGGTTAATAGCGGGAATTCTACGTACCATGTGTGAGACTTGGGTAATGCTGCCGGATCACCAGACTTTTCAATGGTGAACCGTCTCGGCCCGTCAGAGCCTTGAAGGTCCTTGAACCCGTTGACTGGAATACGAGATGTACCAGTGGTGAATTGGAGAAGACGCGACTTCTGCTCAGCATCCCAGCTTCTGACAACCTTCCAGAAATTCTGGATGACTTCGTCTGACTCCTGGTAGCCACGGTAATCTGTGTGCTTCTTCCAGTCATCTACGTCGATATCGGCAATACCTCCGATCAACAGCTCCAATTCACGTTCGTCAAAAACGTTGACCAGATCCGCGGGAATCAGCTCGTTAAAGCCGGACATGAAGGCGTTGAACTGCTCCTCAACGCGCTTGACAATCTTCCACTCAGTGACCAGCCTAAAGAGCCCGTTAGTATTTCTATCCTGATGGTTCTCCGCATTCAGAGGCAATGGAAGATAGCAACTTACTCGACATATTCTCCCTTGTTCTCGTTTGTGACAGGAATATCTCGGCCACCGGGCTTGAGATCGATCGTGCGACGCTCACCAAACTTTTCGTCATCAACGGAGAAGGTGAGTTCCAGAACACCTTCAATATCATTATCCCTGTAGATTGTTAGAAACCCTGAACCACCCCGAATACCGGCGGAACAACTTACAAAGTCCACGTGAGATTACGGTGGAGATCTTCGTCAACACCCTCCATATCTTGGAGAGAAACCTTCTTCCGAAGCATCATCTTGTAGAACGCACCAATGAAAAAAGAATCGAGGAAACGGCGGTGGAAAATGGCAAGTCCGACGACTCGTCCAATGAACTTGAAATAGTTGAGGTGCTCGGGGTTCACGCCCGAATGGGGATTAATCTGTAGTGTGTAATTATCGTGTGCGGAGTATTCGAAAAGGCAATAAAACGGATTAAACATTTCGTGGGAGAGAAGGAAGAAGAATTCACTAGGCTAATCGTCAGCAAATGCAGGTCGTATCAGTCACGACGAGACGGGGTACATACCGAGAAAGACCACCGTAGTCGAGACCGTCTTCACCATCAAACTTGATCATCAAGCGCTTCTTCAAGTCTGATGCACTCTGCCGCATGATTTCGGCGTACGAGTCCTCGAAGATATTGTTCCGGCGCACCTTGACGTGACATTGTCCGGACATGATTCGCAGAGCGGGCTGAGAACGGAAGTAAATCAGCTTGCGCCGGAAGTCACGCTTATACTGTGGTACACCCTGGTCCAAGGACGACGGCAGGCGGGGGTCGTCCCACGTCGTCGTCTTGGTGTTGTGATCGACAAAGTACACTCGCGCTGTATTGGTCAAGCGCATCTCCCAACCACTGGGCAGGGGTCCCAGCTGTGATACCGGCTGCTGTTGGATCGTAGTATTCGTGCCATTGGCATTCTGTCCATACATCCGGATGTACTGCTGCCGTCGCGGGTCCACCCATGTCGTGGTACGGGTGTTGTGATCCACAAAGTATGGTCGCCCCTCGGGGGTAGTCCGCTGCTCCCATCCCGGAGGAAGCTCGCCAGTGCCTGCAGTCGTGGCTCCTGTTGCCATCATAGAAACAGCATTGGCACTGCCCCCGGCCGGCGGGGTGTGGGCCTGCTGCGAACCCTCCGGCAGATTAGGTGAGTTGGCGCCAGTACGATCCTCCGGTAGCATTCGACTCTGGTGGGCTCTCCGTTCAAGTTGCATATTAGCTTCGCGCTGGGACCGTTGCGCATGCTCATTGTAATTCGATGATGGCCTTGTCCAAGTGGTGGTTCTTGTGTTGTGGTCCACATAATAGGTTCGTCCCAAGTTGTCTTCTCGCCTCTCCCAGCCGGCTGGCAGTCGACCTTGACTATCTTCGAACGAGCTGAGGTTGGTGCGAGATCCATGGCTATTGTTGGCGGCTGCCCCAGCTGCGTTGGCGGGAGCGGCGGTGCTTGATGGCCGGGTAGTGGAAGGAACACGTTGGGGATTAAGGGATGGATTCGACACGGATGGATCGACTGGAGCTGCAGTACTGGCGGCGGGATGCGAAGACGACGGGGCCACTTGCGGGACGAGGCCGCTGGATGTCGATGACTGGACATGTGACCGATGCAGGCCATTAGCTTGATTGGTATTCGGTGTGCTCAAGTTCGTAGATAGGTTGATGATCAATTTGCCGTGTACGACCAGATTATCATTGGACTTCTTGAGATCCCGAGTGAGCATTTCTGTTTCGAGGGGTAAGAGACGAAAGGTTAGCCGATTGATGTCGCAGAAGTGCCGAATTGGACGTGGCTCACCATCACCACCCATCTGTAAATCGATCACATCTCCAATTCGCACATTGATCACACCGAGGAACCCCTGGTCCTTCTTCTTGAATTTCTTCTGGTCAAAAATCTGGATTGCGAGGATACTATCTTCGTTGACCCGCCTGGATAAGGATAATCAGCACCGGCTACATTCTGAACAGTAGTTGTAAGGCGACGTACAGATCAAACATCTCATTCCAATAGGGGTTCAGTGTCTTCTTGATCACCGATGTCGTATGGGTTTGCTCACCACCGACTGTGGCTACAGCGAACGGATCAGGGAATCCTGCGAAAGCACCACGAGTTAATATTCGGACGACAAGCAATATTGCAAGAATGTAAGGCATACGGAACACATCGCGCTTGTATAACCCATCCGCCGCAATAACTGTCAAGAGTCAAGGTCAGTTTCCATCGCAAAACACCTAGGATGCAACTCCGGCAGAGTCGGGATGATGCAGGGCAAGAACTGTGTTGCAGCTTACTTGTGAGCCGAAGGTTTGGCTGGCTATAGATGCATCCACTTGTTAGTATTTCGTCCTCGCAAACAATCAACGCAGACCGATCCGCTTCTCGGATGCCAGTCGAAGTAGGGAGAGGCGAAACTTACGCAGGCAGATTGGAACCCATGCTGTGCTGGCAGTTCAACACCTCTGGGAAGTAAAGGGCCGATCAGGGCGAGCCGAAAGAGAGATCCGCGGCGAGCATCCACCGCTTGGCACAGACAGGACGACCTTATGACTAGCACTTGATTTCTTCCGGACCGAGCTCAGACGTCGATGGATGCGGGATTGGCGGTCGCGTGTGTTGGAAAAGTGGGCGGAGGTTCGTGGGACGGAGGAGGAGGGAGGGGGAGGGACGACGAGTGGGATGGGAGTGGGAAGGGAGAAGGGGGAAACGAGAGTCGCAACGTTCCTCTTCTTTTGAGGCTCTATGGAAGCGATGACAGAGGAGAGGAGGTCGAAAGTTCGATGATAGCGAGAGTAAGAAGAGACTAAGGCTGGAATGGAGGCGCGGGCAAGTTCTCTGGGTCCCGCAGCGATGGACTTCCCACTCTTCCCTAGGTGTACCTGTCTCGTCGTGTATTAAGTAATTTGGGGCTGAGCAAGCACTAAGCAGTCCTGACGTTGGCGTCTGGGAACCAATAATAAACGTAGCGAGGGGTCGACGGGAGGTGCAACTTTCAACTTCCAAGGGAACATGGAATCAGTAATGCAAGTGATCGAACTGAGCCAGTGGTTTTGCGCGGGTGTGAGCGGAGCTGGCTTGGTCGGCTGTCTTGGTCGATATTCAATTCCGATATTTGATGCTTCATGGACTAGTCCTGGTCTCTAGGTAGCAACATTTTCCTTTTTCACAGGTTTGATCGGTAGACGATACTGTATCTCTTGGACAGACTGTGGCAAAGTAAGAGGAGCGCCCAAGAGCACTAGTCTGGAAAATCCTTCCTGTCATGACTCGATTCTATTTCACTTGTCTATGGGATCATTGCTTCATCCTCAAGCAAGCTGATTCTATTTAAAGTCATTCGAGACTTCCAAGATCCGCTCCCCGAATGACCAGGGGAGATCGCTTGGGCGGCTATCTACTTACTCAGGTCGAACCTCAAATGTAAGTACTTAGGTACATGAGTACATCTCCTCTAGCCACTGGCAGCAATAATAATACCTTAATGGTGCTTATCTGGTCTAATCCCATGTGTTTTTCCAGAAGAAAACTCTGAAATAGTGGAGAGGTCACCACACTTCGATCACATTCACGGCTTGTTCATGTAGGTAGATGTGATCCAAACTCTGCCATGAGCAGTTATGCCATGCATCTTGACTTGATATGAACTTTCCTTACGTATGACATGATATGACACCGATCTTTCAGCAGTGGGGCAGTCCACCAGCTCGAGACTTCTCCAGTCGACTCTATTATGATCTCTATCTAGACTACCCGTCCGGTTCGCCCTATCGTTCCGACAGATAGCGCCATCTGACAAGTGACAGCAGTCACTGTCTATGTGCTTCGTCCAACGCAAATCTAGACACCTGCCAACAATGGCTGTACCCCTAGCACATATTCGCATAGATAATTTTTTAACCAGAATCTGAGCAATCTCGGTCACAGAGCCAACGACCCAGGAATGGAGATATGTGGAGATATGCTGGTTTACTCCAAACTTTGAAATAGACCCGAATGGCTGATCATGACAATAATCCGATATGATGATATCACAGAAAATAACGAGAAAGAATTTGAAGCCATCTTAGTGATCCACCCATCAGGTCCCTCCATCAATGGTGGTATGTTGATGGTTATCGTACAGTGCATCCCCAGTCCCTAACTCCAAGAGATTCCTACCCTGAAACCAGAGAGCGAGTTCCATCCCCACGTGAAATCCAGTGTACCACAGCGGCCTCCTCTGATGCATTCATTCCCCATTCCGCAATTCAGTAGTCTTGCACACTGGGGAGCTCGTCCCAACAACAACAACAAACATCGGTTTGACTTTATACGGAAATGGAGCAGTCTGCTCGCATCTAGTAAGGTGCATAGCCTCGACCGCGACCGCGACCGCCGCCGCGATAGCCTCCGCGAGGAGGGAACCCGCCGCGGTAGAAGCCACGGCCGCCACGGAAGCCACCGCGTCCCCGGCCCCGGCTGCTCATACCAGGCAGATTGGTCCGTTTGGGGACAACCTAATCACGATTGTTAGGTAACGTGCAAAGAACGTACAAAAGATGATATGTACGGAGTTAGACACTGACCTTCAAGTTGCGGCCACGGAACACACTTTCGTTCAGAACAAGGGCCTGGGCGACCAGACTAGGCTCCGCAAATTCTACGTAGGCGTATCTGTAGGAAGGGACCAGCAGTCAGCAGCTATGTTACTTATTTTAGGAGTCGGTATCCAAGAGAGAAGACAGCGACGCAGGCAGCCGCCATCTTTCCCCGGAGAGATCGGCATAACACACCCTTTGGGTTGGCCTGTGAATTTATCCAGAAGGATGGTAACGCGATTGATGGAGCCGCAGCTCTGGAAATGCGCCTGGATTTCCTCGGGCGAAGCGCCGTAATCCACATTTCCAACAAAAATACTCCGAGCATCGATCTCCTCTTTGTCCTCGCGTAGACTCTCGGACTGTTGATCAAGAGTAGCTTGCATTTCCCGCAACTTTGCTGCTTCGGATTCCATCTCGGCTACCCGTCTCTTCATTGCCGCAATCTCTTCCTACATTTCGGAGCGGCTGAATTAGCTTCTCTGGATGGTTTAAAAGAGACAAGCAACACCCCGTATGCGCGACGATGCCACGAGAACATGGACCATCTGAAGTGTAATGTAGAAGTGGGATGTCGGTGTCAAGCTCCATCTCCAGCTCCAGCTCGACTCACCTCATCGTCCGCTCCTTCCTCATGAGTCTCCAGACGCTCATCCTTAACCTCCTGCTCTTCCGTAGCCATATTGATTGGTTTGTCGCGGTAGCCGATTTCCTCCGCTTTTGACAACGCGAAAAGTAAAAGTCGATAGCAATGACGATGTTCCGCTTGTCTGGCCTAGTGCCCGCGAGACGAAGATTGAAAGAACAAAGTATCCGACCAGAAATGGGGAACGAAAGAATTCAGAAGCACAGGAGAGTCCTGGTCCCCTTAAAGAAAGAGCCTTGGCACAACAACAAAACTGTTATAATGGTTGTTAATCAAGCAGAGCAACAGACAACGAATGTGATGTCTTCGTTGATCGGCACCTGGGTTAATGCGACGCTGCTCTTTCTGGCTTAGCGGCATTTGCCATCTGAACATCCGTGAACTTCAAGAAGCCAACAATGATAGAAGCTCTGGACACATATAGTTCGGAGAGGCAGATTGAAAATGCCTTCAGATCATGGAATATATACAACCACGACAATCATTGGCTACTTCTCATCCGAGTCACGATCATGGTTATATATCTGTCTTGTGTAGTTTTTATCATATATCTTGCATCTTTTGGCCTCTGATTTCTAGAGATATGCGGATCAGAATAGCACTGTATAGACTTCAGATGTTACAGGGGAATCCATCGCCTCTGATGTACCAAGTCGCGTCAATCAGCAGTATCACTTGTACTGAATCAGGATCGCAAGGTTCGACAGCTTTATAGACGGTAATAGTCCACCGTGACAACCCATACTAGCAAATGTAAAGTCCTTAAAGAGCATATCTCGGTGATCATTGACTGAGGTATTTTCACGCTAGCTTCAGCATTAGAGAACAGACTATGGAGCGCTAGAGAGTTGACAATGAAGTGGAACAAGGGCGTCGTAATCAGGGATGTCTATGGGATATATACAGCACATTAAGAAGTGAAACGTCGACTTATGAGGATGGGATATTGTTCTTGCGGAATGAAACCTTCTCGACCGCAACAGTCTCGACCCCATTCGCATCCGTCTTCAGCTGGTAAACATACAACACCAATACGTCTCCTTGGATCTGCTCCTCATCAGTAATCGTGGGGTAGGGCCATGAGCGGCGCATATATATACGCAAGGTCGGGATACTCACATCCATCAAACAGAAGCTGGGTACGGGTTCTTCGCCTTCTGGCCAGTAACCCGTGCTCATAGCACCTGTGGCACTTCCAGGATTCACAAAGAACCTGCCTTCCATTTCAAAGGCTTCGAACCGATGTGTGCCTCCCCACAGCAAGATATCTACGTCCATTTGGCGGGCCGCGATCAGGAGAGCATCGGCATCGCCCGGCGGAATGATGGTATGGCCATGAGTAAAGCCAATGCGGAGGCTACCGTGAGTCACCACTTTGGAGAGGGGCAGGTTAGGAGAATCGACATCGAAATCGCCTTTGACCAATTGTAAGTCGGGGGCAACCTGGCGCAGAAACTCAAAGGTTTCCCTATCGGTAAGGTTGCCTAGGCATAGGATCTGACCGATCTTCCCCGGTGTTAGGAGCTTCCGGAACTGCGATTGTGTCAACCAAGACAATGACCAAGTAGAGTGAAACCGACAGTGTGTACCTTGGCTGGGAGATCCTATCCAGTAGCGATTGTAAGTAAGCGCAATGTCTAATTAATCATTGGGGGAGGGATGGAGCCACTTACCGGAGCTCTATCAGGAATAAACAAGTCACCAATGACCAGGACCAGGCGGGATGTCATTCTGTATTGAGGGGATTGCGGGGTTTCGAAGGGTTCAACGGCCCATTCCAAAACAAGAAAGAAATGTTGAGAACCCGCAATCGAGAAGACGAGAGAGTGGCTGAAGTTGGTTGGCTGTTATCGATGATGGGTTGTGATAATATGGACCTGGAGATCTAGATGGGATGGGCAAAGTTAAGGTAAGCCTGTAAGCCTAAGGCAGGTACTTTCGCGGGGAAAGCTTAGATATGCGGCATGCCTTGACGCCTGGCGCCGATGCCGCGCGTGGTTTCATTCCGCTGTGCTTGGGTACTTTTATACAGAGTAGATACTATTGAACGAGATACATACGCAATACTCAACCTACGAGTAGCTTTTGGCATTGAATGTTGAATAGCGACGTCTACATAAGTCGTAGAGTGCCCAAAATTGTATACAACTTCCCTTGATGTGTCAATCGAAGCTTACACCCTTAGGTACCTCCTGAACTGGCGAATATCATTAACCATACTATGCCTCAAGTGTCTTAACAGATTTGAACGCTCCAATCATCATCTTGTGACTCCCAATTTATGAATATAAGTCAAAATAGCTTCATCTAAGTAGACTATCTACTTCTTACCAGGACGGGTCACGGAGGTAATCGCAAGACGGAAGGCTCCGCCCGATCGATGAGTCGAGACGCCCTAATAATTTTACGGCCGATACGGAGCAAAGAAGGAGAAAGATTTCTTTGGGACGCTCAATAATCCTCAGGGTGAAAAAAGGGCACACAGTCTCTGAATTGGGACCTCATATATCCCTATATAAAACTTGCGATTCAATCCCTTCAATTGTGGTCATATTCTACTACCCGGTATACATATCTACCAGATAATAACAAATAATACCTGCCGGTGATCCCCGAACCCAAAAAAGTCCCAAGTTTCACGAGCTTGAGCTTGTGAAAGCCCCTCCATAACCGGTATCCTTTACCCCGCGGGCTCTCCCGTCGAGAGCCGAACGACATCGGAACGCTGGCGACCAAGCAGACGACGCAGCGCCTGAGCCTGATCTCCAGACATCTGGATCAGCGTCTCCCGCTGCCTGAGCTTAACACTCCCTTCTCGACCGAGAGACATTCACTCCAGCCAGACGATCTTGAATATAAGCCTGTTGATCGCACCTCTCTACCTTCCACGCCCAAGACACAATCCACTTCCTCGGCTGCCAGAATGTCGTCCCAAGCCCCTCACTCCACCCTGTTGATTCCAGGACCCATCGAGTTCGATGATGCTGTCCTTCAGTCTATGTCCCATTATGCGTGAGTTCCCCTCCCTGGAGTCTGCCTCAACCGAAGAGAAACATGATTCCTATCATGGCTGTCAATCCCCCTGCTAAAACTGTCCTCTCGATACTTCTAGTGAAAGCCATGTCAGCCCCGCCTTCGTCAAGGTCTTTGGAGAGACCTTGACCCTGGTTCGGAAACTCTTCCAGTCCACCAACCCCTCTGCACAGCCATTCGTCATCTCCGGCAGTGGCACACTCGGCTGGGATGTTGTGGCTTCGAACTTGATCGAGAAGGGCGAGAATGCGCTCGTCCTGCACACCGGATACTTTGCCGATTCCTTTGCTGCTTGCTTGGAGACATACGGCGCACACGCGACACAGCTCAAGGCACCTATTGGCGACCGTCCGTCCTTTGAGCAGATTGAGCAAGCATTGAAAGAAAAGCCCTACAAGATAATCACTATTACCCACGTTGATACCTCGACCGGCGTCCTCAGCGACATCAAGCGCGTCACGGAGATTGTTCGCCGGGTCAGCCCCGACACCCTGGTGGTTGTCGATGGAGTTTGCAGTGTCGGATGCGAGGAGATTGCCTTTGATGAGTGGGACCTGGATGTGGTCCTGACTGCCAGTCAGAAGGCGATCGGCTGCCCTCCCGGTCTCAGTATCTTGATGCTCTCCGGCCGGGCCATCGACCGTTTCAAGTCCCGCAAGACCCCTCCCTCATCGTACTTTGCCTCAATCGCCAACTGGATGCCAATCATGCAAAACTACGAGAACAACAAGCCTTCCTATTTCGCCACTCCCCCCACTCAGCTTGTTCACGCTTTGCACACTTCTCTGTCTCAGATCACCGCACGCCCCATGGCCGAGCGCTTTGCTATCCACGCCCAGACTTCAGACCGCGTCAAGGCTGCCATTGCCGAGCTCGGTCTGCGCCAATTGGCCTCCCAGCCGGAGAGCCAGGCTCACGCCATGACGGCCATCTACCTACCCGACGGCCTGACCCCTGCAGACGTGCTTCCCGGTCTGTTGAAGCGTGGTGTCATCTTCGCAGCCGGCCTGCACAAGGAGATCGCCACCAGGTACATCCGATTTGGACACATGGGTGTGAGTGTGACAGACCCTGCGCGCAACGATATTGACAAGGCTATCGCGGCGCTCAAGAAAGCCCTCACAGAGGCTAAACAGGCCAAGGGCTTGTAAACTATGGAGGAGGATACATCAGGTTCGATGTCACGGGTTCCTTCTTTGTCTCCTGTAGCATGAATAAATGGCCATTCAAGCTTTGTCTACTCATAGATCACACATCGATGCACTAAGTAAATGGAAAGGATGATATAGACACTCTTGGTACATTTAGATCTTGCATTACTAGGTAATAATTGATCCGGACCACATTATCCAAGGCGAATTTTGAAAATGATCGAGTTTACCAATGCAGTAAATAGTTCCTTTCCTGGTGGTAAAGTACGTACGCGGGTTCCTTAAGTGACCAAGTCCAGTCTTCTTGCGCCGAGGCAGCAACTGAGTTCTTCACTGCCTGTACTACATATCGAAAATACCACTGTTGATATTTCTCGTCATCGAACCTTGAATCAGAACGCTGAACGATATGGACCGCAGGAAAGGAATCGAACTGCAGACAGGACAAGTCTAGAAAGAGAACGCAGGACAAATCAATTATTACAAGGAAGTAAACTTAATCATAAGAAAGCACAACACAGGCAGGGGGGTATGAATAATGCTAGGCATTCATCATGGGCATCGATAGAAATCGGCTCGCTTTACAGGAAGAATGAGAAAAATGAGTAAGAATGCAGTATATCAGTGCCAGAACTTTGAAATCCTGTATAATTTTCATTTTGCTCCGTTTGTTCTTGCGTCCCTTTCTTCGTCGCTGTTCCAGCTTATATTTCTCCTTCCCCTCTCCGCAGTGCCAGAAATGCCCGCACATCGGTCACATACTGCAAAGCTTCAAGCATAGGGATGAGATTCAGCAAACCGTTGTCTGTAGGATCATTGATCCAGCCCTCAATCGGTATAGCATTATCTAGACAGGGTCAAAGTCAGAATATGAACAAAACGAAAGACAGGCGTTCAATAAGGATTCCACTGACGCACCTTCGTGAAAAAGGTAACTCATAGGGCTATTGTCCAGAATCATCACTTTGCTCAGGTCAGGCTCCACAGAACTGAGGTCCTTGATATATGCGCCATTGCGGAACGTGCAATGCTGGCGGTAATACCGTGCGTGGAAGTACTTGCGTTCCTGCTCGAGCCAGTCGATGACAGGGTCCGCATATTCCTGGACGCTGGCGGTGAAAATAACCAGCTTATACCATTTGCATACTTTTCGTAAAAAGTCGTCGCAATTGGGCCGTTTATGAACGTAGTAGAGGATGGGATGTTGCGGCCCTAATGTAGTCGGTGGTCCACCCGGGGTTAGAGCAGTCGTCATGGGAGTAGCAAGCTTGACTTCAACCATGTGGCCGCTGGACATGCGACCGCCTTTGGCTAGGGAGTGAATAAGAGTCTCATCTAGGTCCAGTACCAGGGTCTTTTGAGGGGCGCGTGAGTTTCGGGGAGCGGCAGTGTACGAAGGTAGACGAGCTGGAATCAGCGGCCGAGGAGGTACCGGAGAATGAGGATATTTCGTGACTTTATGAACGGAGGGCGACGTGGGCGATTTGAGCGTGTCTGGACTCACAGCACCTTGTTCTCCGGTCGCGCCAGTTTCCGACGTAGCACCCAGATCTGCGCTTTGCGTCCGGCGCTGCCTCTCTCGCTTTAGCGCACCTTCATTATGTAACTTGATGCGGATGGAGCGGCGAGGGGTACCCCCTTCTTCAGTCGGATCCAGGGCTGTGGTTTTCGACTTCGAGGATCGAGCCCGAGTACCCGTGAGGCCCTGGGTGCTCCGACGATCCCCTTCCGACTCTGACGTGCTCGATGCGATCGAATCTCGCGATACATGACTTCTCAGCTTTCTTGTGGATCCACTACGTCGTCCTGTACCGGTTGTTTTGGGTTCCTTCTTCGCCGAGGTTGACCTACGGGAAGCGGAAACGCCGGCCATTGAGCGCCCCAGCTTTCGTACCGGGGCCATTGGGGAGTAATGTCCATCATCGTCTCGAAAGCACTGCGCTATAAACACGCCCGGAGCAGCCAGAGTTGATAAGATGAACTTGATCGTTTCCGCAATGGCGTCAAAGAAACGCTCTGCAATCAGTCCCAGGGTACTCCTCGTAGCAAGCGGTCCATCTCTCTGAATGCTTTGTATCAAAGGCGTTTTCTCAGTCAAGGTATGTTCGGAGTAGTCTATGTCCGCTGAAGGA
Organism: Aspergillus lentulus; assembly: GCF_001445615.1. Lineage (NCBI taxonomy): Eukaryota > Fungi > Ascomycota > Eurotiomycetes > Eurotiales > Aspergillaceae > Aspergillus > Aspergillus lentulus. Next base: position 2,513,992 of record NW_028322113.1, read on the forward strand.
AGTCCGGGAGTATTGTTAGGGCTTTTCTCCAATACATCAGCCGAATGAAGATTGTCGTGACTATAAGACCGAAGCTTGGATCGATCCTCCGGTGGGACCACTGGCCCGATTTCTCCTTGCGAGCGCGACCTTTGTCGGAGACGATTCGAACTGGATGTCTGACCAATGACTCGGGAAGATAGGATATTCAACGAGTTCATCTTCCAACACGGCCCACGGGAGTCGGGGCTGGCGCAGTTATCTACAGGATACCGACGGCGAACTCAGCGACTTTTCGATTCCCCTTCACCTCATGGCTTCGCGACATGGCAACAAGAGGATGACATACGACTTGTACTCACCTCAATGCGCCAGGCGACGACCCGTGCTTCGCAACCACTTCCGCTTTTCCAGTCTCAACAATGGGGGGTTGGGAATAGTAAAGAGGAGAAGCCGGAGCAGTCGATAAAGGGAACTACCTATTGGCGAGCGACTAGCAGTGGATGCGTTCAAGAAACCTGAAATATAGCGGACAAAGGGTATCAGAAAGAAATAAGGACGAAATGAAGAGAGGATTAGGATAAGACACGGCGATATAACAGCAGATGGCGCCGAGGATGTGGAGTAGGTAGATAGTCGTAGTAGCAAGCAGTACTTTAGCTCGGAGTCCATAGTCGGAGTGACACTGGTTGGGCCGAGCGGCAGATCTGAGCGGAAAACTCCCTCACAATAGGTAGATGTTACTATCGCATCCCACATTGTTCCCCTCATCGTCATTTTGAGCCAAGTCTCTGTTGAGCTTCTAGCTTCAGGAGCTTATTACACGGCTTGTCACTGGTAAGCGGCTTTTTTTTTTTTCTCATATCACTTCGCTCTTTGAGTGCGTTCCCTCGATTGCCCCTCTTAGAATATCTGTGTGCCACCCTAGTGACTCAATCCGCTAACTACTGCCCAAGAGACTATCAAGACACTAAGATATTGTCCGATTACCCATGCTCTGAGCAGACTTGACTGTAACTCAACCGCATCCTTCATACACAACCATGCCATCTACCTCCGCGGCTTTGACGCCTGGTCTGGCGTCTTTTCTCAAGTCTCTCAGGACCACTCCGATCGACACATCCATTGACAACCTGATATCGTGCGTTTCTGGCGTCTCATACCTTTTGCGCAAGGAGCTACTGTTCTAACAGTTATGGCAGGCTTCTCAAGCGGAGACAGATCCGTCATTCCAGGTCATGCGCCACCGCGACCGCTTACCTTCTCCTCCGCGTCATCTCAGCTTGCAGGACGACAGATGCGGGTAAGCTGATTGAACGGGTGCAGAGTGTGGGGAGGCGATTGGTGGCTGCTCAGCCAAGAGAGATGGTGGTTGGAAACATCGTTCGCCGTGTACTTGGTCTCATCCGCGACGAAGCTGAGGACGAGAGAGATGGTGATTTCACTCTCAGTGATGCTGGATCCGAAGGTCAGCCTCAAACGCCTCGTGGTCCAGAAGGTCGGTAAAACGCCGTTCGCCCTATACTAGTAATCATCACTTTCATCTCTAACGCTGCTTAATAGACCCATCCGATCCGCTGTCACTGCGCCACGAGGGCTCTGAGCGGTCGTCCTCACGGCCGCCTTTCACTTCGCTGGCCACCACCCCAATCTCAATGTTCAATCTGCTCTCACATCCGGAGCCTGAAACATCGCTCCCCGGTACTCCCGCATCGGCTTCTCCGTCCGGTAGATTACTGGGTCATGCTCCGACCAGGGATATTCGCGCCGAAGTCCTGGACGGAATTGGAGAGATCATCGATGAACTGGGCCAGGTGGACGACCAAATTGCGGCCTATGCTCTCGACCACATCCACTCCAATGAAATAATCCTCACCCATACTTCCTCCACGACCGTTCAGAAGTTCCTTCTCAAGGCCGCCGCAAAGCGCAAGTTCACCGTGATTCATGCGGAATCCTACCCCAACAATCATGAAGCGACGCACACCACCGTTAGCGGTGCCACTTCCACTGATGAAGAAATTCTCAGCACCGATTCATTCCAGAAGCCGCTGATCGCCCTGGGTATTACCGTCATTCTAATCCCGGATTCGGCCGTCTTTGCTCTCATGTCCCGAGTCAACAAGGTTATCCTGGGCACGCACTCTGTCCTTGCCAACGGCGGGCTGGTGGCTGCAGCCGGGACCCGGGTCATTGCTCGTGCTGCCAAGGTACATCAGACCCCCGTTGTTGTCGTCAGCGGCGTATACAAACTCAGTCCGGTGTATCCATTTGACTTCGAGTCTTTGATCGAATATGGAGATGCCAGCAAGGTCATCCCGTATGAGGACGGGGATTTGATGGACCAAGTGGATGTGCAGAACCCTCTGTACGACTATGTTCCTCCGGAACTGGTTGATCTTTACATTACCAATCTGTAAGTCACTTCCTTGGATTTGCTACAAGAAGACGCAGCACAGCTGACCTTAAACTTTCCTGCAATAGCGGCGGCCATGCGCCATCTTATCTGTACCGGATCGTGTCAGACCACTACCGCAAGGAAGATATCAACTTCTAGGTTCTTGTGAAGCGTGATAATAGCTCGTAGAGAGGGGGGGAAGGGTAATACGAAGCTTATGATCTGTGGGGGCAAAAGAGTAAATCACTCTCAATCATCACATGAAAAGCCTTGGAAATCAGAGGCGTTGGGAATAGAAACGGTCGATACCCCGGAAAGGAATCTATAAAGCTTACCTGTAAACCCCAGTGTATTAGCGTATCGAGGCCCGTTTCATTTTGGCCGGAACATTAGTTACATAGATTCAGGTTGCAGTTCGACCATTAGGTACTGCATTTGTCCAAAATCTACGAGCATGAGAGGCGGACCACAATATCGTGGGCAACAGGGGAAATAAGATATTGTTTGAACATTTGACATTCCGGGCCCTCCCCAAAGAAATCAATAATCATGGCGCCATGTTTTATGAGTATCTCAATCATAGTGACTGCAATGTATTTGCAAGGTCATCCGTCCCGAATCATAATTTTCCAGACCATAGACCATATGTTCCCAGGCTTCGATGGAATGGGGCCCTTTCCCGGCAACCAATCTCCCACGGCATCGTCCAATTCCTTTCGTATGAATTGTTTACGAACGGGGCTTCTCCTTCTTCTCCTTCCACAGAGCGAGCAGACCGACACCAGAGACCTTGACGACCTTGAAACGCACACCGGGAATATCACCCTTGGCCTTGCCCTTACGACCGAAACCAGCAAGGAGAACCTCGTCGTTCTCGTCGATGAAGTTCAAGCAACCGTCGTTGGGGACTGTAGAGATCGTCAAGTTAGCATTTGAACATGTACCACAATAATTTTTTTGCTTCTCTTCCACGTCTCCCATCCAAAGCCGATCCCCGACTTCCCTAATCCCTCGTGCCATCCATCAAATATTCCATCTCTTTTCTATCCCAAGCAGTTCACCGAATGTGCATAATGAATAGAAAAGGGTTACCCACCGAAAGCGGTGACCTTCTTGCCGTTCTTGATCAGCTGGACCTTGACACACTTCCGAATGGCAGAGTTGGGCTGCTTGGCCTCAACTCCGACCTTTTCGAGGACGATACCCTTGGCATGGGAGGCACCACCGAAGGGAGAGGACTTGAAAGCGGTACCGAGAAGGCGCTTCTTGTAGTGCAAGTCGGCCCAGCGCTGCTCACGGCGGTGGTTGGCGAGCTTGCGCGCGGCGTTCAAACCACGGGGCTTTCCCTTACCCATCTTGGCGTATTATGTTCGAAGGACGGTCAACTGTAGAAAATGAGAGATTTTGCGTTAGAAAAAAACTTCCTTGTGCGGACGGTTCGTGGGCTTGGTGTTGCGAGGGGGATCGGTATCGGGCTATTATCAGAAATGGATGTGCGGGTCGAAGAACAATTTTGATCGCAAAACAAGTTTTCCTGCGAAGATCCAGAAGACCAGAAATAGGAGCAAGTTTATACGTACCGACTGGAAACAAAGTTATCGCCAAAAGGCCTGATGGGATGGTTGTCGAAAGTCGAAGGTCGAATGTTCCTTCACTGCCAGCGGTCTCGTCGGGGCGAAAATGTTCTCCTGTGCGCCTTCGCCCTAAACGGCCCGCTAAGCGAGGCCCCGGAGCGGAGAAACATCGACCGTCGGTTATCGATAAGCGATAAGCATCCGGAGGTGCTATCATCATTACTGACCGATAACAGACTACGGAGTACCTCTCTACTGAGTACAAGGATACTAATTAACAATTACATTATTAGTGGAGGAGATGCACCTCTTCGTCCAAGCGATTGCATAACAGCGACACTATGGACGCCGCTCCGAAGTTGGAAAACTTACGGAAGATAAGCTCCCAGCGTCTTCCACCCCCTGTTCTCTTTCAGGGTCCCCCTTCGCATAATGCATCTAATCTCTCTTTGAACCCGCCCCTGCCAGCTGTATCTTCGCCGGGGGGGAGCCAGACGGTTCCTTTGCAACGCAACCGCCCGTCTCGAGCCCAGGGCTCTTTCGATGCGAGTTCCTTATCGCCATTTGTTTCTCGCGCTCAATCTAAAGGTGAAGTCGATCGATCCGAAGCCATATGGCAGGAGATGCAAAATGCCCTATCGGAAGTCGAGCTCAGCGCAGTGACCAGCGAGCATGTGTTCGGGGAGAGACACTCAGAGGCACTAGAAGATCTCCGTATGAAGCAACTGAAACTCGCGCAAGCCTGGGCCCGGAGTGAGGCCGACGAACTAGTCGATGCTGCCAAGGGTTTGGAGTCCAAAGGGATATCTCCTTCGCGGCGAGGGTCCCAAAACGTTGGACCCACCGGCGAAAGAGCCCCGATGGAAGCTTCTGTTCATAGGAATATGGACGAGGAAACGGAAAGAGACATCCTGTTAGCCCGAGAAAGGCGAGAGGCCAACGATCGATACTTCGATCGGGTCAACAATGGTGTCTTGGAAGTGGTTGCCAAACTTGAAGAAGTTGCACAGGCTATGCGCGCAGTTGAGAGGGAGAGCAAAGACATCTGGAGCGATAATGAGAGCATTGATACAACCCATTCGGCGGCAAACACCAGTTGAGAGACTCGCTCAACGGTGGCGACAGATCTAATTTGAGAGTCAAAGCAACCCCGTGTATGGTGTTTCCATTGTCTTCAGTGGTTACCGCCTTACAGGATCAGCAGTCGGTCCAGTAACTGGAGGATGATGGCCTTTTCGAGAGCACAACGTGGATCCATAGTCTCTCGCCAAGCTATCCTGAAAGAGTGCAGGTGGACACTAGTCAGGTTGACCCGCGCATTGACTATGAGGCCGCCTGTAGGGAAGGTGTAGCTGTCCCTTCGCTCAGCTCAGGACGGGAGTATCTCTTAAGGCGTTGCGCAATGGTTCATACCTAGTTACCGGATATACGGATCAGGGAGCAAAATGCACAAGCTAACGTGTGAATCGATAAGCCAACTCCAACAGGGTAGGAAACCCAAAATCATAGAATGCAATCACGCGTCTTCGAGAAAATCCAAGGGTATCTGGTCCTAGCTGCTTGACTGTAGAAAGCAGCACCGATGAACATGTACAGTATAGCAAACTTTTTATTCCTTCTTCATAAGCCTCATCGCAGCCTTCCATCCTGCGATTGCAGTATCTCTTGCGTCCTCCCACCGACTCTCATATGCCTTTCTAGCCAGTGTCTCCACCTCCTCATTCCAGCGATGCTTTAGAAAGTCCTTCAATGTAAGTTGTAGTCGCGACCTCTCTGGGTCAAGCTGTGGCTGGTCCTTCGGCGCCAGACGGCGGTCATATGCGCCAATTGGTGATGCAATCCAATTCAGCGATCTAAGTTGTTCACGAATAATATGACTCTGCTCGAGGCGATTGGCTCGGTGAACTTGAATTGTTAGATATAAGACCGTGGAGGTCAACGCAAACCCGCTGAACTGCGCTCTCATCAGTATCTGTAGACTGCTGATCTTCTCGGTTGCGCCTGATGCGAAATACTTACAAATCCAGCAAAGAAGCCCATAATGTAGCTCTTGTCCTCCCAGTCAGATTACACAGAATCACCGATGTGGACTTGAGATTAGGTGGGGGAGGATCACACCACCAGTGGCTCTCCAAGGAACAAGGGAGCCGTGATGTCGGCTGTAATCACAACAGCTGGACAATCCGTTATGCCGGTTGGTGTGAGGTATAGATATCAAATTAGAAGCTATGTGTGCAGAATAAGAAGTGATGTCAAGCTAGATTACTTTATATGGGTCATAGACTGTCATGCATTTTCCTCTGCAATCTATGCGGACAAGATGGGGGACCGAATGCGCGACTCCGATTGGCCGCAGCGTTTCAGAATTGAATCTTTCCATCCGGCATTACAGACCAGCGTTGAGCGTCTCATAGAAAAGTACAACCAGTGCGCCTCATCTTTCTACGCCCCCATTGCTGTTCAGCCGGTTGCTGCCATTCAAAAGCAACGGACTATTGATCTTATCTCCTGCCCGACTCCTCTTGTGCTCGGATTCAGGGCATTTCAACGACAAAAAAGAGACTACCAAAACCAGGACCATAACGATTCCCCAAAACAGCTGTCACCATGGCCGGTGGTGCTGCTAAGTACCGTCATCTCAGCCGCAAGTCGTCACATCGACAGGCCTTGCTCAGAAACTTAGTCACATCGCTTTTCAAGCACGAGTCTATCACAACAACCTGGCCCAAAGCGAAGGAGGCTCAACGGCTGGCCGAGAAGTTAATAACCCTGGGCAAGAAGAATACGGAGGCTAGTCGAAGAAGAGCATTGTCTATTTTCTATGTATGTGCTCCTGCTGACCCTTTCTGTCAATTCTGGTCAAAAAGTCCTCGGGGGAGACCGGGAACCTCATTGGCCTTCGGTTTCCCTCGTCTGAGGGACCACAGAACAGCTTCTCTCGAAGACTTTGAGAAACTCCTGGCTAACTTCATCACCAGACACCCCATGAAATCCTTCCAAAACTATTTGGGACCCTCCGTGAGCGCTACGCCGAACGTCCTGGTGGTTACACACGAGTTCTGCGGGTCGAGCCTAAGAAAGATGATCAAGCCCCTAGCGCCATCCTCGAGCTTGTTGACGGACCGAAGGATATGCGATTTGCCATGACAGCTCGGACCGTTGCGAGACAGCGAGCACAGGGCCTCGAGACTCTCAACGAGCTGACAACCCTGAATGTTCACAAGGTGACAAGGTTCCGGAAAGGCGGTGTCGAGGACCTGGAACAGGCGATCAAGCGGTTAGAAATCGAACAGAAGAAAGGCCCTACGACGCAAAAAGGCGAACAGGAGGTGGAGTCCAAGCAATAGGCCCTGTCGCCGGACCAGTTCCAATGGCCAACAGGAGGAATTTCTCAGGTACAAGGGCTTAGTTGGGCCATCGGTACTTCTCTCTATCGATCTTGGTGCGCTCGGAACTGCTCTGTGATGATTATTGTATTTGTATCTGTAGTTTGTGTCCTTCATATGATGCCCTTTTTCTCTTGGCATCGATTGGAACAGAATGCCTGTATATTTGGAAGTTGATTCCGCATTCTCACGAAAGTGCTTAGGTCGGTATTGATCTCATGTAATCTACTAGAAGAAGTCACTATATCGTCGTTTTCTCTTTTCTATCCTGGTGCAATGATTCCAAAGAGCGCTTGACTGATCAATTTCGGTTGAAAGAGGGATGGCTATTGACCGCGCGGAAGCGTCGCTACAATCATAGTGAACCCGTTAATTTTGAAACTCATTTCCATTTGGTAGCGCCATGGTTTATGTCTCTGGAAAGTATTTTCATCTTCTTTTTGTCAATAATTGAAATGGGCGATACCATCAATAGCCGAAAATATGGCAAGCCAGCCCTTCTCAGCCAGTCCGTCCACGAGACAGCAGGTGTATGAAGCCAACTATTTGCGTACTCATAGCGAGACTCCCTTCTCCTCTCCTTTTTATGTTGTTGGTCTGAACGAGCAAACATTCTCTCAGCCTATTCCACACTACTATCTGCCAGAGACACACAGGTTGCACGATGCACCAGCATGCAACCAGATCGTCGGGCGGCAGAGTTTAGTTCACCTTGGGAAGACTTGTCCCTCCCGAAACGACAAGAGGTCCGTTCTTGGAGTTGGTCAGTATGTTGGAATTGTAGGAGTGCGATGGGGCAGGAGTGATATGATGCTTCAACTCGAAGTCAGAGGGGATCTCGGACGGTGGTGGTTTTCGAGGCAAATGAGAAGGCGTTCCCCATTTTGCGATGGAATTTCTGCTACCGGGAGGGCCACCCCGCGTCACGCCTTGCGCCATCGCACTTCCCTCTTGAGCCTTGTTATTCGGGTCTTGATATCCATTCCACTGAGTCTGAATACCGGGCTGCATGGGAGGATACGAGTTCATATTGTGTTGGCCGGTCTTGCTCGGGTGACGAGCCAAAGAAGTCCCACCGGGTACAAATGAGCGTGTCTGAGGATTGAATGGGGATCTTGCAAAACTGCCTGGCAGAGGGTGCGCGTTTGGATGAGCTTGCATGGCTGTGTTTAGTGATTGTTGCCCTGGATATTGAGCATAGGGATAAGAAGTCGGATTAGGCGGCTGCGAGGGATAATTCGGCCAATGAGCGGTGGGATGGGTGCGATGTGTAGGCTGATAGCCCGCAGCATACGGGGACGACGACCAAGTCGACGGCGTCTGCGCATATTGTGCCATGGTGTAGTTGTTCAGCGCAGGCGATGACTTCGCCGACGATTGCTGGGTGACCATCACCGGTGATTGATTCATAGTTGTGTATCCTGAATAAGGAGATTGCTGGGGTACAGCGCCGCTCTGCCATGAACCTGATGTCATCTGAGGAGAGACGGGTATCGAGTATTGAGGTAAGGGATTCAGATTGACGTGGTTGGGGTACATGGCACTGTTTGGAGCACCCTGAGCATAACCCGGAGGAGACATTCCGGGCCCTACCATATATGGGGCTTGGTTAGAAAATGAAGAATCATTCAGTGCCATATTATAGGGAACCGTCCCATTGTTATACTGCATTCCCGGGTAGTAGGCGTTGAATTGAGAGCGGGCCTCAAAGCTGTCGTCATGTGGAGTCTTCTGTCGGTGTGTTTTCTTGCGTCCACTTGTTGAGCTCGAGCGTGACATACTCGTCCCCTGGTCACTGATATCCGAGGATTTCGTCTCAGGAAAATCGCGGAAAATCCGCTCTCTTGCTTCCTGGTACTTAGCTTCTCGCTCTTCTCGCGTTAAGGCCATCCTATCTTTGGCAGGGGTGGCCCCAGCTGAAGAACCACGTTCGCCGTCGTTGCCACTGTCGCCTACCTCCGATGCGGTCTTTGAAGGCACCGAAGAGCTTGCTGCAGTGCTTCCTTCGGTGGAAAACCGATCCCCGTCATTCCGGCGCATGATTTTCATGGCTGGGACTGCTGGTGGTGGGGTGCTATGAGTGGCAGCATGTAAAACGGAGAGCGGAGTCGGTCTAAACAGTCAGAACGAAGTCTCAAATTGGTAAAAGAAAATCAATGAGACGCAGGATTACATACAATCGGCAAAAGGGTGTCCTATGGAGACGGACAGACGTAACGTTGTTATCCACGAAATGGGTCAAATGATAATAATCACCCAACTTGTGCGCGAGTAGTCTTCCGAAGGCATTCGAAGGTGGGAGCTCCAGAGATTGCTCCCTACATTAGAACGTCAGATGCGGAAACGAACAGCGCAACGATCAACTAGGAGTCCACTTACTTCGAATTTTGAATGAAATTGCGGACTTTCTCCTCCAGCTGAAGAATCAGTAGGCGGTCCTTTGGAGATTTCATCGCCTCAAGCAGCTTTTCGTCCGGCTCGAGAGGGAAACCATTCAAACTGTGTTCAACTGAGAAGCCTTCTGCACTACTAGGCAGGGCAAAATTATTGGCGACGGAGTCCGGGTGAATTATCCCATCCGGTCGCTGGCCACCATCAGCAAGCACAACTGGCCGGGGCTTTTGGCTACTAAAGTCTCGCGGATGATCCCTGTATATGCGGACACCAGATTCGGATCCCGTAAGTGAGTTCGCTGCTCCCGATGCAGGCCCCGAAAGAGACTCTTCCTCATCAACAGCCTGTACGCTGGCGCTATCGTCGGGTCGCAAAGAATCTTTTTCATCCATTGCGAAGGTGGTAACTGAGGCCATGCTCTTCGAATCGAAACTCGTCTGTTTCGTTGAGGACGTTGAGAGATGCGTACGATCATCGTCAAAGGACGCCTCCCTTTTGAGAGCTCCATGTTCATCGACTTCTGAAGTAAAGCTGGGGCTCTGTCTGTCACTACTGTCTGTTATATGGACGTCTTGTACAGCTCGCGCTAGACTGTCTGGACATGAAAGCCTTTCCGCGTTCTGTGAATCATTTCGTTCGCCTGACCCGAGCTCTTCTGGTTTCGATGGCGGAGCCATTGCGGCTATCTATTATAATCATTAGAGAAACAGAGGCCCTCGGACACGCCGTGACGCCTTCACCTGGATCAGGACATACCTTGGCGAAAGAGAGGCGATGCTCAGCCTCTGTAGAATTTTCCGAGGCCATGACCATGCTAAAATCCTCAAACTAGCCAGAAACCCCTTCTTTCGAGAGGTCTTTCTTCGACGTGCGCTTCAAACAAGTACAGTTGTACTGATTCGGAAAAGACTCCGGGGAACAGGCTGCGGACTGCTTCAATATGCTGCGAGTTCTGCTTGATTTTCAACAGGACGAAACCGAATTTCGAATTGAGAAGATGCCACTCAAAAATCCCACTTCACACAAGCCCAAAAAGAATGACGACATATCTCTGAAAAGGGGAGTTCGCCATATGGAAAGCTGTTCAACGTCAGATATATTGCGTGCATAATGAGCTGTGCCCTGTAAATCATCGAGTTTCTAAAAGAAGGGAAAGCGAGGCAAAGAGCAACGGACAGGATATTGACTGTTCTTACACGATGGTCAAAACGTCTGGTTCATGATTTTCTGGTATAATATTTCGGCAAAGGGAGACACAACTTCTCCCACCACGGGTATCTAAAAAACCCAGTCCAACCCAGATCGGAGCGGGTCAAAGAGAGGTCGATTACCCTGCTAATAAAGATGGAGGGTCATAAAGAGCCCCAGATAGTCGATGGAGTACTGGAAGGTGAATAGGTTGAATTCTTTTCGTCTTTTTGGGCTGAGAAGGAACGAGGCAGGCGATGATCAGGTTGGGGTTCGCTTCTTGTCTCCTCTATCAGTGGTGCGCTTAACCGCGCGCGTATGTAAGTCGCTCTGGCCCACTTGTCTGGCAGGTCCGCTTGAATAGCCGCGGAGAATCGCGATTGCGGTGTTCGAAAAATTGGGCTTCGTCAATTAAGTGATGAGAGACTGAATACTTTTTAAAGCACTTTTTGCGGCATCTTTAAGATTGCATCTTTCACATTCGTACAATTATTATTTTTTCGATTTTTTTTCGGGTGGGCATATCATTTGATCCAGATGAATCGATACCGGAACGCACCAGGCATCAGAGGCCCTACTAAGGCGACTGCCAGTACTCTGTGTCAGAAATGCTTGAAACGAGATAAGTACATAGATCTCGTGGCTATTATACCTTTGACTGACTCCTTTATACGACACTACAGTTATGAATGCACGGTATCTGCACAGGAACGGCCATATACAACTCGACCTTCTCGCACACAACAACTGCAAAACCCCAATTTGCGACCGAAGCTGACGACTGATGTTCCAAACGAACTGTTAGGGTCGTAAGTTGGCGCATGAGTTATTGGGTGTGGAAAACTTAGCTGACGCCAGTGGTAGGAGAGGTGTCGCCGATGAGATATTAGCAAGACGAGGAGAGGAACGAGGTCGGAAGAGGGAGCTAGGGGATTCAGATCCATTTGATGACAGTCATCATGCACCGAAGCGGAGTAGATCAGAGTCAGCTCACTCAGTGTCGTCCGTCTCAACGATATCGACCAGTCGTTCGCATTCAGTCTCGCCGCCACGGCATGAAGTTTATACTGAAAGTAGGGGGCGAGACCGAGCACAATCAATGTCGTCGCCTCAACCACAGTCAAGAAAGAGACGATACAACGACTCATTATCCGACCATACTGACTCTTCTTACTCCTCCGGTGGGCGACAGCGCTCTCGATCGAGGGAATGGGAGACAGACAGAAACACAAGACGAAGACGTCGGGAATCTAGCCCTGAAGAGCGTGGTCGACCTAGAAACATCTCTGAAGACGGCAGCCGGAGGGGTAGGACACGAAGCCTAAGTATGGATCAGAGCCGAATTGCCAAAGAAAGGCGGTCGGCGACTCCAGATACAGTGAAGGGACGGCACCATCCAACAAGAGAGTCGAGGGGAAACATGAGCCCGTCTAGGCACCTGGACCGCCAGCGCAATCATGCCTTCAGCGGACCTATGTCCGGTTCAGCGCGAAAGGAAAGAAGCCTCAGTCCTTACAGTAAGCGCCTAGCGCTCACTCAGGCCATGAACATGGAACGCTGAGTCGGAACAATTAAGTCGAGTAAAGCAGAGTTTGGAGATTTTCCTCTCGGCCTTTCGACAGGATTGGAAATATTGTACTTTCTTGACCCCAGCCAGTAATGTACTATAGTAATACAGAAGAGCATAATTGCATTAACATCCATGCAATCAAAATGCAGATGACCGCTAACGCCTGTTTCTGACCGTCCCGAGTCCCAGCTCTGCAGCGCCAAAGTAATGTGTTGTATGGTAAAAAAGCATGTAAGTCCATAGATCAACCTGCGCCAATTCTCATGGGTATCATGAAACCTCGTCCATCTCTCGTCTTTCTTCTTCCTCTTCCTTCTCGCGGACGTGAATTCCTTCCACCAGCATGTCTCCTTCAATGCCCACCTCCTCTCCCTGCTCATCTTCGTTGCGGGTCGTTCCCTGCGCCTTCGCTGCTCGTTGCGCATTCTCCATGCGCTGTCGAACAAGTCTCGCAATTGCATTTTCTGTCCTCACATTAAGAATTTTCATTTTTTCATCAAGGTCACGCTTTAGGTCCCAATTAGGCTTCTTTGGCTGCAACTTGAATAGGTCGATCGGTTGGTCCTTCTCCTCATCCTTCTTCGCCTGCTCCGCCGTAGCCTTCGCTATCTCAGCAGCTTGGGCTTCAAGTGTCTTCGCCCCTTCTGTTGGCGCTTGATCAAAACCCAGCTTGGGCCCTCGAGTTTCTGCATCGAAATTGCGTCCGGAGAGGTATTTTCTTGTGGCATCGGGAGCGGCATCCTCAGGCTCATGGTCTCCAGCACGCGCCTCTGTGAGTGTCTCCGGTTCCGGTTGCTTCCTCTTTAGAGCTGCAAGCTTCGCAAGACGGGCTTTGCGCTCTGTTGCCGCCGCATCAAGAGAGGTGTGATTCAGCGACATTGTGTTAGAGGGAAAGAAGTAGAAGAAAAGCAATGGTAAGTAAAATTCCAGGGTCCGAGAAATACCGCTGGCTTCGATTAAAGAGGTAATAAGTTCGCTAATTTTGCCCCAATGCGACTTTGCGACAAAAGAAAAGGTCTCTGAGTTTTTGGTACAAGAAGAGAGGTACCCGATCGCTTTCTGCGGTGTTGATAACATCCATATGATTTATCGGCAGTGGTGCGCCACAATGAATTTTCACTAGCCACATCCGGGTCGGATCAAAATTGGCGGGCATTTTCTGCGGATTGATCCATCCATGCAATGATCTATGAAACTGTCACTTGCCGATTCGTCGCCGTCCTCATCGCTTCTAGGATTCGCTAGTATCCTGTTCGGAATAATTTATCAATGTACGCGATCAAGAAGTACTGAATGTCATTTTGTCCGCAGCGTCTCCTTCGTTCCCGCTTCAGCGCTGGACTGCCTTCCTGGGATCCGCACCACAGATGGTATCAACCAGGGACGGGCATTCAAGGCGCGAGAGCGTTATATTCCAGTAATGATGCGTCGAATACGAGAGCTCAGCTCCCTCCCGCCGTTGATACCGCTATTATCCGTACAACGACCCCCTATACTATTCCGGAAGATCCTTGTCGGAAAAATGTAGTTCGGAGATTATCCTCTACAACGTCCGCCGTCGATAAGAGTTCCAGCGCCGGTTCACCCTCCGGGATTGATTTAATTGAGTCGCAATCGTCCACAGTGCTTGAGGGCTCTTCTCCTGGTGCTGAACAGGAGCTAGTTGCTCCTGATCAAGGTGGAGGATATGCGGGCCGACGACCGAGATTTCCAAGCTCCAAACGCCTGCTTTCGATCCCAGGACGGAGTAGTATCTTCACCTCAGGTCCGGCGCCAGCAATAATCTACAAAACCAAGGTCATGGTTAGGGGTCAGCCCAGGGATAGACAGAGAGTTCTCCGTCCTAAAACTGTGGCTCTGGAGAAGCGCATCAGATCTCAGACCTTCTTTCACGAAGGGGCGAATATACGCACATGGAGGATTGCACAAAGCGATCTGTACAGGTCAAAATTCTACGAAAGAGAGATCCGAAATGAGTTCTTGAGAGACTTGAAGCTGAACCCCGTCGAGCTGGACCTCCTGGAGAAACTCAAAACGGATAGTCAGGGCAGTTTCCATGAGGCTTGGGAGGCGTTAGGCAAGAGGGACAAAGCCCTTCATTGGCACAGTCTTTCCTTATGGTTGTTGAAGGAGTCTCCAGAGCTTGCCCTAGAATTCTTGTCAGTGACCACTCATGGCAAGGAGAGGCCTGTCTTTGTGATGGTCGCAGATGCCTTCCTTTTCTTGGACTCCTTTTACTATGACAGGCTCAAGGACTGGAGAAAGGGGCCGCACACATATCAATCTGTCTTCAATGCTGCCTTGGGCCCCCGCAATTGGCCAATTCTCTTTTTGCCGCAGAAAATCGTTCGACTTTATGTGAAGCGCGCTGATCGTGACGCAATCTACTATGCTTATAAACTTGTGTGTGAGCGAAAGATTCATACTAAAGCGGAGACCCATCTTTGTTTCATGTGGCGATTTATCGAGTTCAAGGACGTCAATAAGGCACTTGACGTTCTTGATAACGTGCGGCGAATGAAACAGGTTGAGTTTGGGATGGATTCTCAGAGCGTGATGCGCCACTGCTGCAAGCTTCTCACGCTTGATTCGGTTCAAGAAGGGCCGGAAGGGCGAAATTTCTACATTCTTCCCAAATTACTCAAAATGGGTGTTCGGCCAGATCGGGATATGATGAACGTCGTTTTGTCCAATGCTTTCAAAACAGGTGACGAGCAGTTGGGGCTCGATATGCTGGAGTATATGAAAAATAATGGCCTTGAACCAGACTCTTACACCCATTTGATCCTCCTCAATGATGCTGTTGCGCGAGGGAATCGAGACCGCGTCAGTTCATTGATCCGGGAGATCGAATCTAACGAGGAGCTACTGAAGAATCCTTGGATCTCGAGTAAGATCTTTCATGCTCATTTCGTTTTCACTGCGAAGCATATAAATCCAGATGACGATCCGGATGCGGTGTTCTACTCCATGCTGGAGATGTATAACAAGCTACATGATATTACTCCTTTGAAGGAGCTTTCTATCTTACCACCTGAATACACGCCTCCACCAGGAGGTGACAATACGCCACCGACCACGATCGCTTTATTCCTCATGATTGCAACATATCTACGCTGTCGAAGGCGTGTCTCTATTGCTCAGCGCCTTTATACGAACTTTCGCTCCCTGGTGCTGCAGGGACACCCCACAATTGCTCCTCTAGCAGCAACCGATCACGTCTATAACGAGTTCCTTGTGGCGTTTCGGGACAATCCTCGGGGGTTGCGGCCAGCCATGCGAGTAGTTGAAGACATGCTGCAGACATCTGCCCTAACAAGCAATACCCGGGCGATGCACGAACGAGCAAGTGGTCATGCCTTGCCTTCTGTTCGAACCTGGACAATCTTGATGAGTTGCTTTATCTTCAACAAACAACCGCACGCAGCAGAGAGAGTGAAGGAGATGATGGCTGAACATAATGTTGAATTTAATAAGGTCACCTGGAACATTATCATCAGTGGTTACGCCTGCAAACAAAGAGTTTTTGACCTTGCCCAGACAATCAAAGCTATGGAGGACGCGGGATACGTCATTGACTCCTATAACATGAAGGCTCTCCGTTACCTTCGAGACCCTGAACGACTGTGGGTGGCTCTGGAAGAGTTGGACAAGCTATCACAGCCTTCTCTCACCACGTTTGCCGACTCTAAACTCGCACCTTCAAAGAGCGACAAAAAGACAAGGGACGAGCTTTTGGACCAAGGGCTTAAACGGTTGAGGGAGAAACTAAAGCCCAAATTATGAAAGATACCCCTACATCTTTTGACGTCTTTCTTCTCATTGTTTATGGTTATTGCATCAGAAGCGCGGGTTCTGGAAGATTGGATGACTTCCAAGGGCAGGGAGTCACAGCTAAAGCATGGGTGTTTCTATCGGTATATAGAGCGTTTCTACAAATTCCTTGTAAATTATCAGCCGGATGTATGTACATTAGAAATAATCATGACAAACTCCCTACGCATGGTATTCCATATCCCGGTAGAAGTGGAGAAATGAATGAACGCCGACAAGTCAGGGAAGCCACGGAATTTGATATCATGAGCCATAGAGCTGAGGTATATCTTTCAGCCACCAAAGAAAATTGAGACCTGAAGTTGATACCATGCGTTAGCTCCAATATGCATTGGATAGGATGACGCAGAATCGGGCTGTACTCACCGCCATCAGTACGCAGCAAATGCTAACGTACGGGCTTAGACGTTCTCCAATCCGAGCGCACTTCCAGAATATCCCGAAGAACCTGAATGGTGCGAAAGTCAGTCATATCCGAGTAACCTGTGGTAGGGACAAGTGAAACGACGGATTGCTGAGAACCTACCCACGCTGGTTGCGGTCCATGATTCCTGGCATGATGGAGTGCGCATAAGTGCTTGTGCAAATAATAAGCAGGAACACAAGGAGAAGTGACTGAAAGTTGAATAAGGCAGACTGCGACATCAGTTAGCGTTACCCTAGCCTGGTGCGCCATGGTGAGGCCCTCAAGTAGAGAGCATTCACTC
Organism: Aspergillus lentulus; assembly: GCF_001445615.1. Taxonomy (NCBI): domain Eukaryota; kingdom Fungi; phylum Ascomycota; class Eurotiomycetes; order Eurotiales; family Aspergillaceae; genus Aspergillus; species Aspergillus lentulus. The sequence continues at coordinate 2,531,022 of NW_028322113.1, forward strand.
CATTTTAAACTCACCATCGTGACTGTAGCAGAGGGTCACCACCCTTCTTCCTTACACACAACTCTGGCAAAAGTCCTAGTTACTCGATTGATAAATCAATCAGTTCGTGCTTTTGAGGACGGTTATCCCAGTCTTGTGTCTGGTGTTCTCTCACACAAGAGGGCAGATCACAGTGATAACAGCTCTGACCGCCTTGGTAGTCCTGCCGGCATGAATCCTGCTCACCGCTCTAAACACCGCCATGTCCGCAGCGACAACACTGCCGGTAATTCTGCGGCTCCTCATACTTCGTCGTCTCTTACAGCAGAAAGATCCTCGCGACCGCAACAAGGCACTCCAAAGCCATCAGTCCCAGCACGATTCGGCAGTTCTGGCCATGTGCCGAGCGAACTCGCTCCTCCTTGGCCTTTTAACCCCCAGGAGACTGCCCTGATACGCTCCGGATATATTCCAGCCTTCAAACCAAAAGTCCTAGCTGCACAGGAAGATCCTGCGTCGGAAACAGATTCCAAGAAAAACAAAAGGCAGAATCGAAACAATCCATCCAGCATGGCGGAGCCTAGAGCACGTGCTGCAAGGCACAAGGGTCAGATGAATTTTGCATCGGAGCGTACGTGATTACTTTACCGCTTTTCAATACCGAAATGATGTCGCGTGTGCAAAGGGCTTCTGCAGCTAATATACGGGGCTATCTAGTGCGTCTTCTTCTTCTGGCATATGGAGATCCCAGCCCTCATCCATCCTTCCCATCTGAGCCCCTCCCCGAGACCGTTCGTGTTCTTGATGAAATCGTCACCGACTTTGTCCTTGAGATGTGCCACAATGCAGCCCAGTATGCTAGCTACTCCCGTCGCCAGAAGATCAAGGTCGACGACTTTCGTTTTGCGTTGAGGCGCGACCCGAATAAACTCGGTCGTGTCCAGGAACTCTTGCGGATGGAGCGCGAGCTGAAAGAGGCTCGTAAGGCATTTGATCAGAATGACGATCAGGTCGGAAATCTCAAGGATGCGGGCAAGAAGGGACTTGAGGAGCTGGGTGACGGTGCGGATGGAGCGGGAGGAAAGAAGGGCAAGGGCAAGGGAAAGCGACCTTCCAGGAGGGATTCGGATGCTACAGAGGATACTATTCTGAAGAAGAGGAAGCTCTGAGCAGTCAGGCTGATTTGCGACGACCTTGTCCAGCTGAATATCTTGGCCGTCGATGGTACTTTCACGTTGCTTGCGATGATGGAAAGCCGGCTGTGTCTCTCCAGGAAAGGCGTATTTCTTCTCCCAAATCACACGACATATGTGAGAATCATTGTCTCGAATGATCATTGGAAGCAGCTGGGAGTTTCCAATGTACATGCTCTTGCTCTGAGCGGGTACCAGTGATGAGACTTCGTGTATCAGTAGTCGCACCAGGGAGCTCCCGTACTGTGTATCACCTCTTTTCTTGGCTTCTTTCTTATCATTATGACGGCTTAGAAGCAGCTCTGATACTGTCGCCGGCCGTATGTCGCTCGGGATGTATGTAATGATCATCAAGAAAGGGCTTCTCAGACTCTTGTGCCTATGTCTCAGTAGCGCCTGCGCGTCACCGCTTATGGTGGCGAGCCTCAACGCAAGTATGCCACTTCAATATCAGGAAAGAAGTCATGGCAGTGCCTGGAAAATAATATTGAGTAAAGAAAAAAGATAGAGACGACACCTCTGGGATTCGAACCCTGTTGTAGATTGTTAGATACTGAGGGGTGTATATGCAACTATCATAGCAGAACATACCAGGCGGGCGAACCCACAGGCTTAGCAGGCCTGCGCCTTAACCACTCGGCCAAAGTGTCCGAAGATGGAAATACTATCGTGTATAGTCGTATATGGAGGTCTCGGCTTGACAGACCCCAATTCTTAACTTAGAAACTTCCACAACTACCTCATGTACGGAGTACTCCTTGCTCTACTGGGCGTGGCAAATCCTAGGTACTAGTCACTTTTGGACTGCTGGCCGGAGCAGCCAGGAAACTTGTGTAATGTACCCAAGGAAATGTGTGAATAGCTATTTGACTGATCTCATTAACACTGTCGTACCATGATTAAGCGTCCCCAGAAACTCCAATAGCACTGCAAGTATGGCCGCTACCCCACAGGTTACACACCGAGGAAAGAGGAAGAAAAGGAAGTAAAGGCAGGGGAATCTGCACAAAAGCTGCGAGCCTCAGTTAGATTCTAAAAACGTTAGAGGGTTAACTACCTTACTCCATACTGGTGCAGGGCTTCCTAGCCCAAGCGAGTTCTTTGGGTAACAAGCCTGACATTAGTAATCTTCCATTTTGTGATCCTCGACATGGCGAGCTTGGCTTCAGTATTTTTATTTTGAGTGGCAAATTAACCATTAGACACTTTGGCCGAGTGGTTAAGGCGCAGGCCTGCTAAGCCTGTGGGTTCGCCCGCCTGGTATGTTCTACTATAATATTTGCATAATCAAACATCAAGTATCTAACAATCTACAACAGGGTTCGAATCCCAGAGGTGTCGTCTCATTCTTTTTTTTTCCCTTTTTGCCGTTGCTCCCAAAATGGACCCGCAGTGGGCCCCTTCGACCGATGTTTTCTACATTCAACGCCACTCAAGTCTTCGGATCTCGCGTGGCCAGTAAATTTCTTTTCTTTTCTTTTCTTCTTTCTTTCTTTTTTCCCCCTCCTGTCTATTTATTTCCTCCCGACTTTTCGTTCTCCTACCCTATCTAATTTTCTCAGATAATAGACTAGCCCTTGTTAGCTACAGTGGCTAAGCCTCCAATGATCCTCCCAACGTTATCCAGATTTGATGATTTGAGCAGCATTTCAAATAGTTATACGCATCGCAATCAGATCCATGCATTATATTCAGACTCTTCCCAACGCATTATTTCCTGCGCTTGTAGAGATGCCATTGTCTGCTCTGGGCTCTGGTTGTAGATTTCAAGAAACCCCCATTTCCTTACCCATTGACACTTTGGCCGAGTGGTTAAGGCGCAGGCCTGCTAAGCCTGTGGGTTCGCCCGCCTGGTTAGTAACATCGTCATTATAAAGTGTCAACTTTCTCTAACAATTCCCAATAGGGTTCGAATCCCAGAGGTGTCGTAATCTTTTTGCTTCTTTTTACATCTTTTTTGTACCATTGACGAGGTTCTCTTTCTGAAACGCTAAGTACCCCGTTGTAAAGTGCTAGGCGAAGCGGCGTAGCAATCCACGGTATCTAGCACATATATCCATTGAGTCATGACTAACACAGTCACTGAGGTAGTGATCGTCTCATAAACATTCGGTTTACATCGCAACTATGACCAAGGTCCTCCCTGCTCCAGAAAATAAGGGCCGTGGAACTCGATCCCCGCACATGGGTGTATATTCATCTCCCCGATTTCCTCCCCATTTATCCCTCTGAGCAAAGCCAGAATGACTCCTGTACGCCGTGCTTTTCTTCGTTGGACCTCTTGGTCGCCTCGTCGTATGTCTAAATCTCGCCTTGACCCGGCAACAGCATGCGTAACAAAGAGGAAGATGTAGACCCGGGCCACCAGAACTGAAGAATACTTCCAAAGCAAACCCAGGACGAGATACAAAACAGACACACATCAATAAGAAGACTGACGGGGGGGAAAGAGATAATGATAGGAAGAAATATCACAAGGATTGAACAGCTGTATGAAGAGAAAATGCAGGTATCTTCACAATATGTCCTTATTCCCCTCACGCGCGGGTTTCCTCAGTGGCTCGTTCTTGAGTACGCTGCTGTCCGCCACGGCCGCCCTTGCCGCCTCTCTGGCCACGCTGAGCGCCAGCCTCGGCACTGGCGCCCTCTCCGCCCAAGGTGAGCTGAGCAGTAGCTAGCCGGTTGGACAGTTCCATCTGTGTGCGAATGGTGTTGGCCAGGTAAGACACGACCAGAACGTCCTGGATGTGGTTGTTACTGTAACACAGTTAGTAAAACGTAAGAAACCAATAAAAAATAAAAGAGGCCGCAAAGAAAACATACAAGTCACGTTCAATGTCGGCGGGTTCAACCTTGGGAGCCAAGGCCAGGGCATTGAGGAGGAATTGGCCCAGTGCCGTCGAAGCGGGGGCTTCTTCATCAATGACGGACTCGACGTATCTGGAGACTCTGTCGATCATGCCAAGAACCTCCTCGATGGCACGCTCCAGAGCCTCGATATCGGTGAAGATGTTTGTAGCACGGCTTTCGGCGTCTTTGGCGGAAGCGATAGTCTCGAGACCACTTTTTTCGGCCTCGCCATAGCGAATCTCATAAGGGACAGGAATGAAAGCGGCGCTGTCTGCGGCCCTCTCAGCGGTCACACCGACGGGAGCGGAGATGTAGGCGCGGGTCTCAATATCCTTCCCAGGCTCAGTAGACACTGTCAGATGGACGGCAGGATGAGGCCATGTGCCGTCGCCCTGGCCGCTGTAGAAGTTCTGGATCAAGGCGGAGAAGGTGTTCAACTCGGACGACGTGGCGTACCAACCAACCAGCACTTCCTTCGGGTTGGCTTTGAGGTGCAGCGCAAGCATTTGCTTCTGGTATTCCATATCCACCTCGACTTGGTCGGTCGTCTCTGTGTGTCCAACAGCGAAGGTGCTACGAATTTCCACCTCGGTTCCATCCTCTGACCTGGTTCCAAGCAGGGTACCGATGACACGCTCCTGGTCGGCATTGCGACGGAGGGAATGGTCGAGAATTGAGAAAATTGCCTGTTACAAGGTGATGAGTAAATCCCATCATTCAACATCTCCCCAGCCGTATCTAGGACATACCTGAGGCTGAATGACAACATTCAGAGGGGCGGTGGTTGGTGCAGACCCCACTGCCACTGGGCCCAGAGGGCGAGCAAGGTGAAGGAAAGAATCGGTTTCAGCCATGTTGGAGATGTGAAAAATATGCCGAAGCCTGTTTCTCTCACAGTCTTGAATGCTTCCTCGCCGGTGGTGGGGATGGCTCTGTAATCTTTTTTCTTTCTAATTCTTCCGCCCGCTCAATCTCGGCGGAGTTCTTCGAGGCTCAAATTGTGTGTGCGCCCAAAGGGGAATTTCGCGCTAAGATAAGATAAGACCGAGCCCCCAACGCAAAGAAAAAAAAAATATGAGCTTGAACAAACAGCAGGACTTGATCAGGCTTGTCAAGAGCTGTAACTCAAGCGCAGACTGTCGGAGAACTTTTCACTAACCCGGAAAATGCCCCCTGTACGCAATAGAGGTGGTAGGTTCAGCAGAGGACGTGGCAAAGGGCCCAGGGGCCAGACCAACAGAAGGAATGGCTTCACCACCTCGCGAGTCGAAGACGTAGAGTAAGTATAAACCTTTCCTCTGTTGCACCTCTCGCTCTCTGAGTAACAGGGAATTCATCTAATAGACCGGAGGGTCATTCCGATAATGAATCGCATCTCAACCACGAGCCTGCTGGAGATGAAATGGACCACGAAACCCAGATGGACGATGTCTCGTCCGATAGCGACAATGAAGACCAGCAGACAGCTCGTCCGTACAACGAATTGATCCAATTGCTGCAAGTAAATGCGGAGCCTAAAGGCCCCGCTCGAAAGAAGAGAAAGGTTGAACACAACGGTGGAGAGAAGAGAGATGCCGTACCCGCCGCGAACGGAGAAGAGGACGATGCGGCCCTACTAGGAGACGATGATTTGCAAGAGCAGGAGCCGTCTGACGAAGAAGAGGAAGATCACCCAGAGGAAGCGGACGGCAAACATGAGAGCGACGACGAAGAAGATGGTATTGTCCGAACTGACTCGCCCCTGTTTATCTAAACTTCTAACGCTGTGCAGCAAACGACCCTTTTGAGAGTCATTTTTCGGCAGTAGATGAGAGCGAGATGGCATTGACGATTAAATCAGCAGAAGAAAAGAAATGGAAAAGCACGAAGAAGGAAATCGGTAGCGGGCTGAAGTTGGTACGCGCTATTCCCGACGTTGGCGAGGGCGATGTATCCTTGCTACCAGCAATGAAGCACTTTTCAAGCGTCAAGGTAAGCCACAGGCCCAGTCTAGAGACTTAATATCGACCTTCGAGATCATTTCTTCTGAATCACTTATAGCTCAAGAAGAAGCTTTATGGTCCTGCCACAGAGCGGATCCCAGCAATCAGCGGTGACGCTCAGCATCTCGCGCCTTACATCTTCGGCTACCAAGACGTTCTATACGGAGCCCGAGCGACGTCGAACTCGAGCGCGATGCGGGATATTCTAGCCGTTCATGCGGTCAACCACGTCCTGAAGACACGGGACCGGGTGGTGAAGAACAACTCTCGCATTGCCAAAGAACAGGACGCAGACCTAGACCTTCGAGACCAGGGCTTTACCAGACCGAAGGTGCTCTACCTTTTGCCGACGAGGCAGGCTTGCGTTCGAGCGGTCGAGTCCATAACACGCTTCTTCCAGCCGGAGCAGCAAGAGAACAAGAAGCGGTTCTTGGACACATTTTCTGCAGCCGACGACAAATCCTGGGAAAACAAACCTGAAGATTTCCGGGAGCTTTTCGGCGGCAACGACGATGACATGTTCCGGCTGGGTCTCAAATTCACTCGGAAGACCATGAAGTACTTTTCGCAATTCTACAATTCGGATATAATCTTGGCGAGTCCCCTGGGTCTACGCACAATCATGGATCAGGCTGAGTAAGTAGTTCTGAGTCTTGATTCTCCACGAGTTTACCTTGCTGACTGCCGTCCAGCGCAAAAAAGCGTGACCATGACTTCTTGTCATCAGTCGAACTGGTGATTGTTGACCACGCCGATGCTCTGCTCATGCAGAACTGGGACCACGTGTACTACATTCTCGATCATCTCAATCTACAGCCCAAAGAGGCTCACGGGTGCGATTTCAGTCGTGTGCGAACGTGGTACTTGGACAACCATGCCCGATTTGTCCGCCAGATGATTGTCTCTGCTTCATTTATCACACCCGAGATCAACTCCTTATTCTCCACACATATGCAGAACTTCGCAGGAAAGATCAAGGTGACGCCGGTGTACGCGGGGGCTATCTCTGAGGTGCCCCTCCCAGTATCCGTCAAGCAGACCTTTTCCCGGTTCGACAGTCTCACGCCGACCAAAGACCCGGACTCGCGGTTCAAGCATTTCACCACCACGGTGCTCTCATCCTTGGTGCGAAACATCACCTCCAACCGGGACAAGAGCAGTGCTGGAGGCACGTTGATCTTTATCCCGTCGTACTTGGATTTTGTGCGGGTGCGCAACTACTTTGCAACATCGTCGCAAACCACCAACGTCTCGTTCGGGGCGATCTCGGAATATAGCGAGGTCCGGGAGATGACACGGGCACGCACACACTTCATGAACGGGCGGCATTCGGTGCTGCTGTACACGGAGCGTTTGCATCATTTCCGTCGGTACCAGATCCGGGGCGTGAAGCGGATCGTCATGTACGGTGTGCCGGAGAACCCGCTGTTCTGGGGGGAGATTGTGGGGTTCTTGGGCTTGGATCCGGCGGGCGTCGTGGACGCGGCGGAGGGAGGCGTGCGGGCCTTGTTTTCCAAGTGGGATGCGCTGAAGCTGGAGCGCATCGTGGGAACGAAACGAGTGGGCAATATGTTACGGGAGAAGGGAGGAGATACCTTTACTTTTGTATAGGAGCATACTTTGGCGGGGTCATTCATCGTATATATCTTTGGTTTGAGCGAGATATTCAGACAGCACTTATACTTTGTGTGCCACCAAGCAACTACAAGGCCAATGATACTGTACTAGCAGATTAGCAGGTAGATTCCAGTAGTTCTTTCTACCCATTTGCCCTCGAACAAAGTGCAGAGGATGCCAAGTCCTTGATCCCATAAACCCTGCCAGCCGATCATCCGTCCACAGCCCCCACAGACAACACTAGTACAGTGATACTTCTTGCTTAGTCCAATGACGAGGGCTACTAAGAAGCAGATGAGAGAGACTAGTCTCCTTTTTGGAGTAGCTGCGAAGAAAAAATTAAGCAAAACCATATCGATGTTTGGAGCAATTCTTGTCCTCTCAGCTGACTGAAGCAAATACATATAGTCGCTTGATCAGCTCTTCCGAGTCATGGCGTGAATGGGCTATTTCATGATATTTATGATTGACGATATTTAATGCCTGTTTATGATATAAATATTCTATTTCTTCTTTGGCTTTGGTTATCAGTTTTTCTTACAGGTTGAACGATGGGGTCCTCGCAACGCCAGTACAATACTCTCCAAAATTCCGAGGAGATCGCTGCGCCTCCGTTATCGGAGAACTGTCTGAATGGTTACGAAGATGATATACGCAGACCATTACTGGGCTCATCGTCCTCGACAGATCTTGAAGGCAACGGCAAGGAGGGCTCGCAGTCATGGCTACGAGCTGTATACGAGGAAGGAAAAGAGATCTGGCTCCAGGGTAAGGGCATGATTCTGGTGACCTTGGCGCAGTTCTTTGGTGCTTCGATGAATGTCATGACCCAGATCCTTGAGCTTGACAGCGGGTTACATCCTTTCCAGGTTGGTTTTATCCCAGGAACGCCCGCGGGGCGCTATGCAACGCATCGCTGACCAGCATAGATCCTCTTTGCCCGCATGTCGGTCACCGTCGTGGCAAGCTACCTCTACATGTGGTATACCAAGGTTCCACATCCTTTTGGGACTCGTCCTGTGCTGGGCCTGCTGATCTTCCGGGCCATGGGCGGTTTCTTCGGGGTCTACAGCATCTACTACGCGGTCCAGTATCTACCTCTTTCCGAGGCCACTGTCCTGACCTTTTTGGCACCCATCCTCTGCTGCTACGCTTGTTCACTCTTTATTCCCAACGAGACATTCACTCGCAGGCAGCAACTGGCCGCTGTGGTCTCCATGGGAGGCGTAGTGCTGATCGCGCGCCCCTTCTCGTCGTCAGCGACGCCTCCCGACCCGGGAGAGCCGGAGGCGCACAAGCCCGGCACCACGGACGAATTTCAGCGTATCGTGGCAATTTTGGCGATGATGGTGGGAGTCCTCGGGTCAACATGTGCGTACACGTCGATCCGGATCATCGGCCAGCGGTGCCATCCCTTGGTCTCGGTCACGTATTTCTCAATGTTCACTACCGTTATGTCGTTCCTGGCTATGTTGCTGGTACCTTCCGTGCCGTTCAAGCTGCCTGAAACTGGGTTGGAATGGGCCTTGATTGTGGGACTTGGGGTTTGTGGATTCTTGCTGCAGTTTTTGCTGACCGCTGGATTGTCATACGTGCCGCCACCTCCGAGAAGATCTCGGAGGGTCTCCGGAGGAGATGGCAGTGAGTCTAAGCCGGCGAGATCCTCCTCTGGGTCACGTGCCACCTCCATGATCTACACGCAGATGTTATTTGCACTGTTTTATGATAAGGTGGTCTGGGGTAACACGCTCTCGCCTCTGAGCTGGGCAGGCTCGGCGTTGATTGTGGGAAGTGCACTGTACGTGGCGTTGGTGCGTGACGGCAAGAAGAATGCTGCTGCAGCAGTTCCAGTTGACGAGGCCGCAGAAGAAGGGGGGGGACCGGTGGCTTGAAGTCACTAAAATTGATGGGGAGGGTGGGAAAAGAGGCAGAGGGGATACGCTTGTGAGGTCAATGCATAAACCTGGAAAGAATAGAGAGGTATTCGCTCGACTTATTGGTCAATGCTGGTGCATGAGAGATCGAAGGAGGAAGGTAGGCCGACGATCTGTGAGCAGGGATGCGGATGGAGGAGTGGATTGAAGGTCAAAGATGGTGAAAATTATGGAAGCGGTAAAAGTGTCAATACAATGAACATACCATAATAGAACCCCGTACATAGAAAGCAAACGCTAGCTGATGAGTTGATAAGCAGTCAAAAGCAAAGTACAAGAGTAGACGGATAAATACTCCGCTCAGGATGATCGTATATGCAGTGCTGGACTTACATGTTTCTGTCCCGAAATTAATGCACTTTATATCATTCCATCATGAGCAAGTTGGGCTGTCCAACAGTGCGAGGTAACTTACCTCTTCACTTCAATTTTACCTATGTTTCTTTAGAATTACCTCTCTACTTCCATATCAATGGTAAGAAACTGCATGGGAGTCCGAGAGAGTTGACACCTCAGGTTGCAATTAAACTCCATCTACTCAAGCGTACATAAGGTTATACAAAAGCCCATTGTCCACCAAGCGAGCAAAAACCCCATCTGTAAAAATACCATTGGTCCAGATATATACTAATCTCAAAACGTCATAGGGTAGCAGTCACCACCGAAAAGTCCCGATTCGGAAGGCGGAAACTCCCGGCGCCCGGGAGTGCCAGGGCCTTGACCAATCAGCTGCAAGGACCTACAAAGCTTTTCCAGCAGAAACTGCTGAAGACCAATCAGATATTGAGGATCCGATGAATCTGATGCCTCATGAAGAAGATCGCTTCATGTTTTCATGGGGATAATCCCACGTCAGAGGGGTATCTCTGTATAGACACCTCTGGTGGGCATTTTACATTCTGATTCTTGCAAACGGACGGGTATGGCCCGAGTATATATTCAGATCGACCGATCCACTTTCATTCTGGTCAATGCATCGCTCAATTCACACCTTCAACTATATATCACCATCCTACTTAGGTTCACGCTGTGGACGTCTCGTCTTTCTCTGGTAGAAAGAGACACCATTTTCTCAGTCCTATAGATTATAGATCATAGACCCAGAGAAAAGATGCGACACTTCGATGCCTGGCTGCTGCGTGATCCCTACTCTATCTGGCACTACTATTCGACCGGACGACGATGGCAGGAGATAGTCCGTGAACTCATCCAGGAACGCAAGATCTGTGCTCCTCCTGTCGACTTACCATCTTCGGGCCCATCCAGACCAGTGGACCCTCACGATCGTCCCGTCAACCCGCAGTCCTCCTCGCCGGCTCTTCGGCAAACTGCCCGCAGAAATCCGCTTGATCATCTACCACTGCATCCTTGGTGACGAGGCCGTCCACTTGGTCCAGCTCAAGGACAAGATCCGCCATGTGCGCTGCAAGCACACCTGCTCCTCCCTCGACAGCCACCGACTCTGCTGCCCAGTCACCCCGGCTCGCTGGCGAGCGGGAGCAGCGACCAACGACGGCCACTCCTACAGCATGCTCTACCCGCATACGCACCCGGCCCTCCCCAACACGCTGAGCAACGGCTCCCTCGCCCTCCTGCGCACTTGCCGCGCCATCTACGCCGAGGCCGCCGACCTTCCCTACGCCACCCCGGTCTTCGACGTCGACGACCTGCACACCTTCGTCGCCTTCTCCCAGACCATCGACCCGCACCGCTTGCGCGCCATCCGCCGCCTCACCGTCCAGTGGACGCCCGTCTGGCAGCCCATGGCCGGCCAGGAGCACAAGGCCTCCATCTACACGCACACCCACAACGACCACCTCTGGGCCCTGTTCTGGTCCCGCGTCGCCGCCTGCCGCGGCCTTGAGGAGCTCCATCTCAGCATTGACCTCGGCCGCTTCACCAGGGCCACCAACACCACCGCCGGCGGGCTACTCGGTGGGCAACGCCTGCGGCTGGATGTAAGGGAGCCATGGGTCGCGCCGCTGCTGTCTGTGCGCGGCCTGCGCGTGTTCGAGCTGGGCATCACCGCGCGATGTGACGCTGACCCTGTCGCACAGAGGCTCCTGGAGGAGAAGCTGAGTCGGGACGCGGTAACGCTGAGAGACTATCTCCGTGCGGTTATGTGCTCGGCGCCCGGCGAAGCTGTCCTGGTTCCGGGGGTTGAGCTCTGGAAGCCTTGTTCCGTGGAGGATAGTGATGAGCAGGCGCAGATTGACCGATGGCATCGAAGCAGGCCTCGTCTGGCAATTACTGCGAAGTAGATTGCGCTCCGCGTGCATTCCACAAAGATCTATAGAAGAATTGGATACCCTGGATGGACTCCAATCACCTACCTGCCCCTATACAGACTTTTTATGATACCCTCATGATATATCTCCCCGGCGATGCTTTGATTATTTTGACCTTGGTTTCTGTGTTGGGCGTTTTAGCGATAGAAAAGTGCTTATATTCTGTTCCCGATAGATGCGTTGTATTGCACGTGGCACATTGCAGACAAGCAATCAGTTTTTACCTATCTACAGAATCTAGGTATTATAGATACTAGAAAGTAGAAACCTATACAATAAAACAAAATGCACAAACGAATGAATCAATCCCCAAAATCCCCAAATGTTCCAGCATACCCAACCTTAACCCAGTCAATTCCACGTGTATCGATTTATTCCATCCAAGCAAATGCGTCCAAGTCCGTTTCAGAGCCAAAACCAGGCAATCAATCGTTGTCTGTGTCAAAACAAGGTATTATCGCGACGGATCCAATATCAATCAGAAAGGACAAGAAGAGATGATCATTCGGGTATAGTGAGGGGTCTGAGGTTTCTGTTTCATTTTTCTTCTGCCTTTTCTTCCAGTCACAGGCATTTAGAAGTGGAGGAGGTATAAAAGAAGGAAAGAAATCGATTTTGATCTTTTTATTTCTTTTTTGACTGTTTTTTTGTCATTCGTTTTCGTCCCTGTCTATGAGCCGAATGTCAATATTACATTATACTCAGGCCAAGACACGGTGCCGTAGCCAGGGACACGAAGACAAGAATCATGTCCAAGGAAAGAAATTCTTTTGATCACAACAGGTTACGACGATGCGTGCAAAGATCTATCGGAATCAGTATGGCCGTTGGTCGCTTCTAACTCGGGCTCAGGATCGTCCTCGCTCGTGGGCGAGTGAGGCCGGCTCTCCATGAGCGATCGTCGGCTGCGCATCATCTGCAAAAAAATAGGTCAACACTCGATTCTATAATCGTGGCAGGAAAGGTAATCACAAACCCATGCTCGCACACCGCCGATCAAGCCCAAACTGTAGCCCGTCGCAAAATCTTCGTTTCTCCCGTTTGTTCCGACTGGACTGTCAGGACGACCCAATGCTTCTAGTCGTGACACATGTGATTTCTGGCCACCAGTAGGACTGGTCAGCCCACCATTACCACCACGCACACTGCCCAGGTCCATGCTGTTCCGGGCGCTCGGGGCAGGACTGCCAGGCCGGCTGTTTTGCCATAACTGCCGCAATTCACGGCCCAGTTCCTGGCCAGTGGCGGTCCAATTGTTGCGAATGTTGTCTCGAAGCTCAATGACATGTCGCTTGATCTCCAATTCATTCTTCTTGATCCATGACACGTTCAACTCCTGTCTCGAGGCACCTCGCTTGAATTGACGGGCAATGTACTGGTCGTAGTCGCGGACAATTCTGGATGGAACGAAATGGTCAGCAACCACGTCTGCCAAACGAGGAGGAAACACAAACCTGGTGATAATGCCCGTTGTGCTGACACCCTCAGTTCTCTGCGTAACCAGGAACTTTCCCTGAGCCTTGATCGGTGCATAAATGTCGTCTCCTTCCGCAGCCCCATAAGGCAGGTCATCGTGAGCAACGTAATCGATCTGATGCTCCTCAATGAACTCCGGAGTCACGATCCAGGGACAGTCAGGGATCACCTCGTCCACCCATTTGCAATGGCGGACGCTCTCTGCACGCTCCCGACCGCTGAGCACGGTAAGTCCCTTGCGCTTGTGAGTCTCTTCGTCTCCGGTCACGCCGACAATGAGATACACGTCAGGAAAAGCCTTTTTTGCTTGTTCCAGCTGTCGCATGTGTCTGTCAAAAAACCACCAGCAATGAGTATCAAGTCTATTACTGCAGACAATAGCTGTAATCTAAGAAAATTGTAGACATACCCCACGTGAAACAAATCGAAAACACCATCCGCATAGACACGAACCGGTCGCCCCGTCGGAGGTGGATTGGTGTGGTACCCAACGGGATGCTGCAGCCCAGCTCTCTCGGGCGGTTTCATCAGACGCTCTCTCGTTTCTGCATTGGCGCCGGCGGTCTTGATGTGCAACCCCGGTCGACCGGTCGCCCCATGCTCAATGTCACTACTAGCTACAGTGGTCTCAGATGGCTCGCCGGGATCTTCCTGATGGATGGCTGAGGAGTATTCTGTGGTTCCGTTGGACGCGGCGGCCTGAGCCTCGCCAGAAGACGATTTCCGAGCCCGTTTCGAAGGCGGATTGGGACCCCCGGTCGAGGTCACATCAATTGAAGTATGTTTCCTGTTTTTGCTTGCCGTCGGGGTGATCGGATCGGCGGAGTCGTCTCCTTCCTCACCGGACGCATCGCGAGACGATGGTTGGAGGAGATCGGCTGTGGATGATTTGGCAATGTCGGCCGTTAAATGTTGAGAAGCACTGCGCTTGCGTTTGGCCGCAGTGGACGGAGACGACATGCTGGCTGACCGAGGAGCACTGCTCTACTTCTGTCGGGATGTTGAAAGATATATGGTATCTAGTTGAGAAAAACCATGAGAGATTTCAAGCTTGGACAACCAACGGACAGAAGGGAGGTTGAAGAAAAAAATTGGGGAGAGGAAATGGGGACAGGTAAAGCGCTGAGAGCTAAGGTAGGCTTGTCAGTTAGTCTAATAATAATTAAAAGGAGAGAGGGAGAAGACCCTGAGACAGACAGAAGGCGGAAGAACGAGCAGTACGGAGTAGACTAGACTAACCGGTTGATCAGGCTAGCGGGAGTCAGTCCCGGAAGGAAGCTACCTAGCCCAGTACTAACGGGGCCGAGTCTCAGATCCTTTTTTTCGATCCTCGCGGGTAGAATAGGTGATTCTGCAGAGAGCAAGAGAAACATCTGAGAGAGAATTGTCATATGCAATGGACAAGACTTTTTTTGCACCTCGTGATAAACAGCGTTACGTTACCTAGGGTATAGACTGGTCTATCAACATACCGAGCACAGCCATTACATCAGACTCCACTTACCTAACGGAGTAAGGTACAGTAAGGTAAAGTCAGATACCCCGTTGATACTGAATAGGTACTTCTGTGGGTATGGACTGGGTACCAAAGCGCTATCGAAAGGATTTAGATAAGTATTGTACGAAAATGTCACGCAAACCTATGGGCATTCTCTTATTAATGCAATTCATACAACAATTTCAATAATGCACCGCTAAGGTACCTACCTAGGTGGATTCTGTCGCCATGAGGGGGTGTAATTTTACAATTCATGAATCTGACAACTCATAGTCTTCTCTGCCTCGAACTACTAGTAGATTCTATTTGGTTCTGCCAGTCTATCGGTGATCGCAACCTCTTCGCATATTACTTCTAGTGGGCCGCTCCTGTGTACGATATCGGAAGAGATCCAAAAAAGAAATTTAGCCTACTGGAATGTGTCATATTTCCCTGAAGCCCACTGCTGAAGCATTGGAAGGTAGTGCCGCCCCATCGCAGACGAGAATGATCTTGATACTGTAGATGGACATTCCAGATACGCCGAGAGATATGAAGACCGACCCGTATTGTCCCGTTTCCCTTCATCCACCAGTCGATTTACAACGCCGATGACTTGTGCAAATTCTTAATCGAGCACTTTCCTGGCCCACAGGGCAACCTTCCAAGTCCAGAGCCGGAGAGCGCGATGATGAGCAGATACACCGGCGGGTGATCACAGTATGAGGGGAAGAGAATGGTAGAGGGAAAAGAATAAAGATAAAGCGCGACGTAAGAGCAATGGGTTGGGTAAGGTAAGAACCGAATTCATAGAGATATCAAGATTCATCATCGGTGGGTGTTTTGTGCGGTATCTTGCGTTGGATCAAAGCATAAAATAAACGTACTCTCGTGAGGTCTGCCGCTTGCGGCTCGGAAAAACAGAACATAGCAGAATAGAAGAGGAAACGTCCTATCACTCAGGAAAGCCCCAAAGTTCCCTCCGACACGACATAAAAAGGTCTACCTAGCCAGGGCTAGAGGAGCATCCCACTGAATTTCGCCTTATCCACAGTCACAGGGCGTCGCTAGGGACGGAAGACAGAGACTTTGAACGTCATATCGAAAGACATTGCAAGGGTCGAGGAAACGGAAAGGGTTGAGAGTGGAGGATAAGGGCGGGCCGTTCAGTCACGCGCAGGATGTATTCGCAAAACCAGATCAGGGAGGAGGAACACGCAAATGAATCGTCGTCGCTACGAGGAGGCAGATTTCTCCGTGGCTTCAGTCCCGCTGCCAGAAGAGTTTTTGTTTGTGCTTGAGGGTGATTCGGACAGGTTGGCGGCAGTCGAGGACCCCTCAGCCTTACTCGCAGTCTCGTTCTTCGACTGGGGTCCTGGGGTACCTTCACGATCTCCTCGAGCCGACGAATCGGGCGACTCGTGTTGCAAATGATTTGTGACATCTCGATTTTCCGCCCTCTGGTCAAAAAGTTCCTCGTCATTCTGTTCGGGAATTAGTTCAGTGCCGTCACCTAGGAGAATGATACGGCCGGAACGGACACTGAAGCCGCGGGAGCGGTCGTTTTCAAGATCATAATTATCGGGGGTTTCTTCGAATTGATTGCGGATACCAGGCCCACGGAATTCAGCTGTAACAGCCATTTCTCAGTCAGTAACCCTCGGCGACCATTGGATCCTCGAGACACTTGCCGTATTCAGGCGGCGCGCATGGACCGTCGCCGTTAGCTACCCGCTCAGAAATCTGATTGTACCATTCTTCCTTGGTCTTGCCATTAAGAAGGCCAATGATGATCATGGTCATGTTGTCACATCCAACACCTCCGGTCTCACTGTTAGAAGCAAGGCAGTTGTCCATCATATTCTCACAGATACGGTAAAGTTCCTGTTTTGCAGCGATGCCTCTCCGAACGAACTCGACCACGGATTGGGAGGACTGACAGTCCCAAATACCTACAAGCAAATCAATCAGCAAAGGGAAACAAGACAGTGCAATTTGCAGATAAGCCCGTATAGAAAGACGTACCATCACAGGCGATAACGAGGAATTCATCATCATCAGTCACTTCGTGAACTGTCACATCGGGATAGGCTGTGACAATCTGCTGCTCAGGTGAGAGCTCGGGGCTCTTCTTGAACTCGAAATCACCAATGGCCCGGGATAGGGCCAGATTACCATTGACTCGACCAAAGTCGACGAAGCCACCGGCGGCACTGATACGAGCTTTCTCGCCTGTATTCGTATATTAGATGCGAAAGTTCGGAGGGTTGGATGGCAAGACACGGACCTTCATTCTGTGGCTTGTGGTCGAAAGAGAGAGGCTTTGCGCGGCCCTTTACACCCAATACCGAGCGTGAATCGCCCGCGTTTGCCTACCATTCCGATTAGTCATTCTCCTGATTACGATGTGATAGCGGTATTGTATAGGTTGAAGGCACATACGACCCAGATCTTGTTCTTTGAAATAACACTGACGGCAGCTGTGCAACCGGAGACTTCCTCCTCATATTTCGGGTCTAGACAGGTCAGTTTCGTTGAGAACCCCAAGCCAAAAATGACAAGGGAAACAGAAATAGAATTCCAGAAGCCCCAGAGTGGCGTCCACCTACCTTCCAAAATAGCCCGATCGGTAGCCAGGAAGCCATCCTTCAAGGCCTGCTCGATATCGCCCTTCGCAAAGGCCTCTTGCTTTGCGACGATCTTATGCACGTTTTCTCCCGCGAATAACGCTACTTTATCTCCACCATGACCGTCATATACACCAAAAAAGGCGAGGCGTTTATCGGGATCTGTAGGCTTTTCGGAACCTCCTGTGGATTTGGCTTGGAGGTCTAGGATTGCAGCATGGGCGTCCTCCATGCTGATTCGCCAGCCCTGCATGGCCGACAAACCATACAAACAACATTCATCTTGACCCTCGGAGGAAGTCTATTCAAGGACAAGCATGAAAAATGTCAGCAGTGATCGGAGAGGTATGTTCGAATAAGCAATGGTGGCCGATTGTCCGGGAAGTGTGTCCGCCGCAGAACTCGGTCTTTCGCGTGAGCACCCCACAGGTCCGCATCACGAATAGGCGGCAACCAGAAGACCTCAGACGGAAAAAGCACAATTGTCAAATTCTCATAATTCAATCAAATTGTACAATCAACCTTAACTGTAGCAAAATCGGACGCTGTGTTGCGCACAGAATTTTGCTGTATAGGCGAGCCGCGGGCTTTGAACAGGGGCGGTTGAAATTGCGTAACGAAGACAGCAATGTGGGGGATCGAAAGCACGACGAAAGAACAGATGATTTGCTTACCTTCTCGACCACAGGTTCAGATAAGGTCTGACCCATGTTGTATAGCAGGTCAACTGTTAAATCTTGCGAATATCAGAGATGGTGAGAAGTTTTTTTTTTTTTTCGGGCCAAAAGTCACGCATCCACAAAAGTGAAGGGAGGAGAATTGAAAGGGGATTGGGAAGGGCTCGGCGTTGATCGATTTGAGGGGACGAAGGAGGAGGAGGGGGAAAAAGGCGGAAGAGGCAAAGCACGGAGAACTGGGCTGAGGGCAAGGGCAGGCAGTATGGCAGTAAGGTACAGTAAGCGGTGGTATTTTTACTGCCTACCTTACCTAGGCACCTACCTACAGACCTGGAGCTGGATCACCTCTTAAGTGGCGGTAGTGATCCACCGATGATGATAGTGGTGATGATGAAAATGACGATAGTGATGAAAGAATATCATCTACACTCTTGAACAGTGAAGCGAGAAAGGAGCGATGGGAGAGAAAGAAATGTCCTTTATTTTTTCATCTTCTTCAGACTAAGAATCTCGAACTGGTTGCTGTCACGAGGTGTCCTGGGCCTGGCTTTGCCTTAGGCTTCCATTGACATTTTCAATACTAAGATACCTACCGGGGTATCTGAAGCACAACTACCTGAGGCATTATCATTGTTATCTCCTTCATGCTGTCTGAGGGGAGTAGACAGTAACCGAAGCTGCACGGGTCTATTAATTACTCAATATTGTCAATCATAGGAATCCTTGCATATGTGACAGAATCCTAGGTAGGTATCTCTGTCCAGGCTATCTTGTCCTATAGACGACTTCCAAGTTGACAATATCATCTTTTGCAACTATCTCCCAAAGATGACTTCCCAAGTCTTCTATGGAGTAGTGGCGTGTTCAGATCGCCAGGGAATGAAATACAGAGCTGACACTGCCGGTATTCTGAATTCAGCGATCCGCTTACCTAGGCACCGGAAGTAATTGATTAAGGTACAAGGTTTGATCCTTTCCTGACTATTATTGAAGAAGTATATCCTAGTCCCATTATTGTTGCACATTTAATGCTGTATAGTAGACCCTTGCTGATGCCTGATGTCCAGAACAGTCTCTAAGTAGAAGGAGGTCAGGTGTCTGCGCTAGTACATACAGACATGAGATGATCCATCAACAGTTGACATTGGAAGTGTGCATTACCGAGTATCTGTGTAAACCAAGCATCTCCTGATATGCATGAAAACTAATATAAAGGAATATATCAATCACTTACATATCTACATTATGACTAGATAGATAGCTTCCAAGTTTCAAAGTGAAGAATGGTTCGACTTCCATGTTTCCAGATGGTTGATACTAGTTTACCAAGTATGGCTGTATCGATGACAACATCATGATATAGGTACCAATCTCTTAAGGATGAACCAAACCAGGAGACGGAAATACCTTAGCAATGAAGTAAACGGAGAAATTCACTGGATTCTTCAAGGATGTCAAAACGCCGTGGCCAGCCACTATGTATCTAAACAGAACAGCCCCCCTTGGGAATCAATAATACACCCTGTAATGACAAGAAACCCAAACCGGCACAGCTATAACACTGAAACTTTGACGATGAAAGGATTAAAACAGCCACAAGAAGTGTGAATGATGAATGCTCTATTTTCTGACTGGACATGATCACACAAAATTAGCGTCGTTCCTGACACTGTTTACAACGTCCCTTTGTACACTGTCGCCAGGTTGCTCAATGCTGACAGACTGACGATTTCTCCATCGTTGGTCATAATTCATGCTCTGGTCGCCCCCGTTCTCCATGCCAGCGAACCGCACCAGACTCACCCGGCGTACCGTACTGTCGACTGGAACTGATGAGGTTGAAGGACTCCTCCGCAGGGAAAATCGATGGGTGCTAAAATCGCCCTGGAAATAAGGATTCCCCCGGTACCATCGACGTTGACTCCCAGAAGAATCTTCATTTACGTTCTGGGACTCGTCTGAGGTATCGACCAGGTTTCCGGGCTCCAACCGTCGATTGCTACTCAGGCTTGTTTCGCTGAAGAACCGGGGAAGCGGCGAGATGATCTTGGAATAATTCTGCGCTAGGCTCGACTGGCTTTGCTTTTTGGGTAATGGAGCGATAGGTCGGACGCTCGGGGCTTCTAGACCTAGAGACTGCAAGAAGGCCGAATTGCGGTTGTCCTCTGTATAGACGGACGCAGACATTGCTGACATCGCCATCGAACCCGGACGGTCCTGGATGTAAGACTGTCGACGACCATCGTTGTAGATAGAACTGGACATTGTGTCCGCGCGACTAGCCGTACTTCGAGCTCTCTCCAGGGCGCGGAGACCAGAGGATGTCCGGCGTGCGAATTGCGCCGAGAACATGGGATTGGAGGAGTTTCTATTCTTCGCCCGGTAATGAACGAAGGCTTCCAGTGAATCGGATTCTGAAATAGTTGGGCTTTCTGGCTCCACGGCCCGCACAGTGAGCTGTCTTGGATGGTCAAGAATCCTGAATTCCACGCTGTTTCTCCCACGAGGGGGAGGCCGGGGGAACAGGGGAGCAAGATTTCCAACGCTGCTCTCATCGCTTTGCAGAGACGCGTGAGTGTTTTGCCATGATACACGAACCACTCCATGTCCAGGAGGTCCGAATCCTCCAGCTCCATGACCTGCGCCGCTCAGCCTTACGGGTAGCCCCGAGGCTACAGATGAAATGCCGCTCGAGCGCCTGGAATACCTTCGGGACCTAGATGAGGCCGCCGAATTTCTTTTAAGTGATCTTCTTGGCTGTATAGATTTGAGGGGTTCTCGTTTTGTGGAATTGGCCGTTGTTCGTCTATGTAATGAAGGACTGCTCTGGAATGACAGTCGTTTATTCTGGGGGAGAATATCCTCTGCTTGTTTCTCTTCCTGCGGGTTATGGCGTGTCAAGGGCGCAAAGTCCCATTCGATCGTCGAATGTGAAAGAGAGTTTTCCTTGTCATCCGAATCGTGCGCTTGCCTGCTGTCTTCGAGCGATTTTTCGCTCCACAAAGGCCTCAGTTCCAATTTTGGCGGCTTTGATGATGATGGCGACGGGCTCCTGAAGATGATAGGAGGGTCATCCGGTTTGGTCGTTTCGTATGGCCGGCACGGAGGGAGATCCGTTGGAGTTAGTCTCGGATCTTTCTCAGTCGGAAATTGCCCTTCTTCTTGCGTTGCAGCTTTCGCCATGCGCTTGTGGCGCCAACAGCAGAAGAGCGACAAGAGAACCATCACGAAAACAATAGGGATCACAACCGCGACGGCAATGATGCCGGCTTTCTTTCCGTGGCCACCACTGCCATTGTTCGAGTCTGTTGATTTAGCTACGCTACCGCCTTGTCGGTCCCCGCGCACAGCACGGATGATAAACTGTTCGCTGTCTTCTGCAGTCCCCTCACGAGCAGTCAACGTGATGGGGAAGCTGCCCGGTTGAAGATCCGAGGGTACATGTCCATAAAGGGTCTTGTTATCAGGGTTGTACCGCAGCCAGGGCAGTTGCTGACCAAGAGTCACTTCGAGTTGGACTGAGTCATTCTTCAAGATTAAGTTGTTGAAGACCAGCACAAAGTCATCACCGATCACTGCGTTGCACTCTTTGATGTTGTCTGTGAAGAATTGTGAATATTGCAAAGTGACAATCATTCGAGTGACATCTCCATAGGTATCTCTCACGGAGATTGTGACATTTTCGTTCATGGCATTGGCGGGGGGCGTGCCACTTAAGGAGATAGTATCTCTGTCGAAGGTTAACCAGCTCGGAGCCTGGGCCTCAGTAGAAGTCACTTCACCGTTTCCTGGTTGTCTGCCGTCTAGGGTTAGAATGTCGTGGAAGTGACTGCTATTGAAGTGCTTTCCTCTAGTGAGGAACAGAGTCTGCGTGCTCTGATTGAATGACAAAATGTGTGGGCTGACGGTCATCTCAAAACTCATGGTGGCTGCACTGAAGCCAGCGACATCCGAGGCGACAAGATTGAATGTAAATGTCTGAGGCCCAGTGTTGGGGGTCGTGCCGGAGAACTCGAGATTAGACGGGTCAAACCGGACCCATGATGGCAGAGGGGTGTTCTCCGGGGATGTGCCATAAAAAAAGGTCGACTTGCGAGTATTCGCGAAAGTATCATGATCAAACGAGATCACGAACGAATCCCCGGAGTGCACGAAGATTGTTGATGGTGCTGATGTAGCACCAATGGCTTCAAGTTGTGGCAGCAGTGGCTTTCCAGGATTCGGCCCATCCTCTGCCGTGACGACCAGAGTCACTTCCATGCTTGCAGAGTCTGGCCCATTGTTGGCCACGAGTTTGAATTTGTTCGGTCCCGTATCTAGACTTGTGGGAGTACCGGACAAGGTCCGGCTTGAACTGTCTAGGTGAAGCCATGAAGGTGCACTTTGCAACGAATATTGTGTCCCCGCTTCTGTACCGCTGAAAGTCCCTGGTGAGAAGACGAAGTGAAAAGGCCGTGAGACTCGAGCCACAGGTGGTAATTGCGCATTTACCGGGTAGTTTGAAACTAGACTTGCGTTGACCGCGACCAGCAGTGCCAGGACGACCAATGCGATGAGTGCCATAGCTCGTCAAAGCCTCAAATGCTGTTCTGGGGGTCACAGAGGAGGAGGCTCGCTTGGGTTAACCGTCAGACCATCCAGACACCGGACACTTGGATTCGGACAAGAGTGTCGGACGAGGAAACGAACGAGGGCGTCTAGTATGGGAGGACGTCGTAGGCTACCCACTCTTCTTCATGGTGATTCCGCCCAAGGACCAGCCATCTGACAAAGGAGCGGCGCGAAAACTGCCACCCTTTCAAGGAATCCCTGCCTGAATATTTTTGACGTCACTCAAGTATGGAAGCGAAGAATTGGTTCAAATTCCGATCCGCGCGAACGGAACTAAAAAAAATCACGTTGTGATATGCGCGGTCCTGCAAGGGGGTATGAATTGATACTACCGCCCAGAAGCGAAGGAGGAAAGGCAAACCCTAGGTCTCAAGATTATCCCTTGGAGCACCCAGGGGGAACTAATAAGAGAGATAATGAAAAGACATTGTCGCATCTATGTCGAATCTTAAGGAGCTCAAGGGAACAGCTTTTGGTCAAGACAGGCTCCAGGGGTTCAAAGGTTGAAGCCCGAAAAATCCAAGGGTGTCTCAACCGCGTTCGAGGTCAAGGACCATCCGAATTCCAGTACGACCTGGCGCGTAGTAGTCGGCAATCTCTTCTCGTTCGTCAAACCCACTGCGATTGTACAATGAACGAGCGGGTTCCCTAGCCTTGTCCACCCATAATTGAATGTATTGGCAGCCTTCCTTCTGGAGACGTTGCCGAATGTAGTTCATGAGCTGCATCCCGATGCCCTGCCGACGAAACGCCTCTACAACACAGACTTTGTGCAGTAAAGCTACTCCTTTCTGCCGAACATAGACAGCATAGGCGACTAAACGATGCGGTACACCGGAAGCTGTGCTGACCGCATACAAGACCCTGGTGTTAGGCTTCTTCTTCCAAAGGTCCTCTCCAAAGGGGAATGCCTCGTTAGCCGGAAAAGTCTTTTTCTCAATCCGTGCAATTTGTGCGAGGATGTCAAATGCCTGATCTTTGCCTAAAGCATGAATGTCTGATATGGTTAAATTGACTGACATCGTGGATCCTGCAAAGTTTCTCAGATGATCTACATTCAGCGCTGTAAGAGACAGCAAGACGAGAAGACCACAGTGTTTCAGGGGTGCTACTCTCCTGGATAATTCGGCATGAAGGAGGTAATCGGAAACACGCCACCCTGAAGAATGGAGACTTAAGGTACCTTTTGGCAACAAGCAGACTTTCAACTGAAGAACTATCGCCCAGAAAAAGAATTCAAGCCTGAGGCAGAAGAAAAGATCATGGAGATAGCTGAAGTGACCAATCAGATTCATCCATCGCCAGCTGCACAGGACCCCACCGGATGATCAATCAGGTACATTCATAAACAGTCCAACGAGTGGTAGGTAAATACCTAGGTACATTGGGTACGGTTTAGTTTACATTCTCAAATACAAGACCAAGGCCATCAGATTCCCAACTGCTGCACGAGGCAAACATCGGCTGTTGCATCAATCATCATTGGAAATGCCCCCGCAAGCTGAGGACAAGCGCCAGGCCGCCCGCGAAGTTATCGACATTCTTCACGAAATCTCAACCCTCCTGGTATGTGCTTCCAACCTCTCCATTCTCTGTTATGGCTTTGTGCTATGTACACTTTTTTCGACAAAGATGTCTGGCAGGAGTTGAGACGGCAACTGACGCATGGTGTGAACCTCTAGAACACGAATCTGGACCGAACAGAGCTCTCCCTCTGTGTGTCTCTCATCGAAAATGGAGTCAATCCTGATGCCCTGGCGGTAAGTTTTTATTCCTCTTTTTTCTTGGAAAAAGACACCCCTCGGCGTGATTGATGGGCAAGGACTAACACGATGCTGTGCCATTGACCGGGTATAGACTGTTATAACTGATCTTAGGAAGGAAGCTGCGGCAACCTCGCGGGCTCTTACGAATAAGCACGCCATGCCTGAGTAATTGCTTCTATGTGCTTCGCTGTTTGCAAGATACGCATCTTGCTATTTCACTCGGCTTTCAGCTAGCCGGCATATCATGGTTCTTGGTGGCGTCAAGGTGGTCTGGCTTTCCTGATTCTTATCTATTTTGTGCGAGTCTTTACGTTTCTTCATCTGGGTTGGGACAGGACGATAGATACCCTTTCCGAAATATAACCACTACTACTATTTGATATCGAATGCTCCGAATTGTAAGCTTTCAATACTTCGATTTCCCCTGCCTGCGTCATGGCACCCCTGGTATCATAGAATCGACTATAAACACAAATAGAGAATGGTGGTAAAAAGACAGGATAAAGGAGGAGACGCAACAGATGACAACGGCGACAACTGCTGGCGAAAGATACGCGCTCAAAGGCTGGCCGCTTCCTATGACTTTCCAGCAGTCTCTGTCTGATCCTTATCCTTTATAGAACCAAGCTCACCGGCCATCGCCTCTGCTGTAGCCTTCTTGATACGATCAGCTTCGTCAGCGTTATTCTGCTCTTTGCCCTTAGTATCTCTCTCATCTTCGCTGTCTCCCAGGCTGAACGGATCATTCTCTGCGACAGGCGATGGCTCCACTGTGGCCAGCGGCTGCCATTTGCTCGACTTGCCTCCGGTGGACGTGCGTTTGGCCGGGTCGGAAGTATCATAAAGATTGCCAATCTCAGATGGCGGACCCTCCTGGAAAGATACCTTACGTCTGTCAGGTGAGGGAGACGCTGATTTGTACAAATTTGGGTTGGCAAGTGGTCTCCTGGGTGGTTGTGGTGGAGGTGCTGCAGTGAAATTAGCTATGGTCGCAGGAAGAGTACGTTTCACAGAACTGGACAGACCTTCAGAGTCTCTCAGTTCCAGTGCAGAGAAGTCGTCGCTCAACAGCTGAGGGTCAGCATCATAACGTTCGCGGTCACCGCTGCGACGACCCATATCGCCACTCCTTCTTGGTCGACTGTAACCTTGGCCTTCACCATAGCGCTGGTTAGATGGTCCCTCATCGACATCTTCACCGTCAAGACGCTTTTTGAGATTCTGGACCCAAGAGTTCACTTTGGACTGAGTCTCCAGGAACCCCTTGCGAATGTTCTCGCGGATTACCGGAAGATCATCTAGACCAAAGCGCGTTAACAATAAACCAAGGCCGGCGATATCGAGTAGCGTTACATACCATCAAAAAAGCTATATTCCCGCTCCTCCGACTGATCGCTTCCTCTTCTGGCCCTGTCATGTCGAGATTCATCCCAGCGGGTTTGCGGCGCACGACGGTTGTAATGTTCGGCTAGTTGACGGGCATACAGCTCATCCGCTTCCAATTGCCTCTGCGCCGCAGACGGACGAGGAGGCTTTGGAGGCGCTATGTCTTCTTGCTGAGCGTTGGGGTCGGTCATGCCTAAGAAAGCATTCTGTTAATGATCGCAAGACCGGCACAGGCTCAGCTTCACATACCAAGCAGAGCATGAAAAGCCCGTTCGACATCCCAGTTGCTGGCTACCAAAACTGCCCTGACGACAGATGCTTCGATGGTGGGAAAGGCTTCTTTGAGGGTGGTCTCTGCCTGTTGCCGCGGGCTCACTGGACGGGGTGGCTTTGGCGGGGCAGCTTCTGTACCAGTTTGCTGGGGAGGGGCAGTGGTAACACCGGTTTCTTGAGGTTCATCATCGAAATCCAAGGGACGCGCAGTAGTCGGCGACTCCGGTTTAGGACTATTAGGGCCAGCTGCCGATTTGCTGGGAGTCTTGGGACAGGTTAGTTGTAATCTTGTCACAAAGGGCACATGACAGCCTACCATCTTGTCCTCGTCCGACATGGCTCGGAACGATATCGATTTCAGTTGGTCGAATGAGTGCACTTGTGCAGAGAGTATGAGAGTCTGTCGCGCGAGACGTCCGTCCCAAAGTGAAATACAAAGTATTAGATGAAGGTATCTGTAGGCAGAAAGTAATTCAGGGTCATCGCCGTTATTATTGGAAGACCACCTCCTATCCAAAGCTCCAGACAACGGACGCTTGTGATTGGGTTCTGACCCACAGTGACGTTTGTGGCACGTGATACAGAAGTCCCGCCTTACCTAATCCACGTACTATCCATGTCTCTGAGCCTCAGATATCTGGAAGCAGTACCTCCTCAGAAGAAGTAAAACATAAATTTACTATAACTTACAGTAAATCTGCAGCTTACTTCCTTCTGGGCTTGAAAATACATGGCCTGAGCACTCTGCATAAACGGGGGCCTATTTCACCCTTTCAATATGCCTCAATTGCGTTTCCTTTCTAAACCTCGAGGCTCTAACCGGTTGATTTTACATTACTGAAAGTGGTTGATAGACCAGCATTAACAATGGCTTCAGAATTGGAAATCTCTTCCACCTTCATTCCAGCACTATACAAACCGGCTGCTTTGCTACCAATTGCAAGACATCGCCTAAGCTTGCTTTATCTCGTCGAAACATACCCTGTCACGATCGTCGTTGGACAAACTGGCAGCGGAAAAACAACGCAGCTGCCACAGTATCTAGATCAAGCGGGATGGTGCGCAGATGGAAAGGCCATAGCTGTCACACAGGTATTGTTTGATCCCCTCCATCTTGGCCCAGCACGTCAGTATGGGATTGCTAAGCTGGTTAACAGCCGCGTCGGGTGGCTGCCACTACTGTCGCAGCTCGAGTGGCCGAGGAGATGCGCTGCAAATTAGGCGAAGAAGTGGGATATTCGATTCGTTTTGAAGATGTGACATCTGCTTCAACAAGAATCAAGTTCCTAACTGATGGGATGTTGCTCAGAGAGGTTCTCGTAGATCCCCTTCTATCTCGCTATTCGGTAATTATGGTCGATGAGGCACATGAGCGATCACTGAGTACCGATATTCTTCTTGGAATACTCAAAAAGATCATGAAGAGACGCCCAGACATCCGGATCGTGGTTAGTAGTGCGACTTTGCAGGCTGAAGACTTTCTGAAATTTTTCGCCGGGGATGAATCCCAGGGCGACGGAGAAGTCGGCGAACTGGGAGGAAGCATCGGGAAAATTATTAGTCTTGAGGGACGAATGTATCCTGTGGACGTTCTGTACCTCGAAAACCCAGCAGAAGATTATGTGGAACGAGCCGTCAAAACTGTATTTGACATACATTTGCAAGAAGGGGACGGTGATATTTTGGTTTTCCTGACTGGCCGAGAGGAGATCGAGACCACAATTCAATTGATAACCGAACGCGCTGCTACTCTGCATCCCAAAACACCGGCTCTTCTACCGCTTCCTCTTTATTCTGGCCTCACAACGGATCAGCAGATGTACGTCTTCGAGCCAGCCCCTGAAAACACACGCAAGGTCATCGTGTCGACCAACATCGCAGAAGCCTCGGTTACTATTAACGGTATAGTATACGTCGTCGATTGCGGATTCGCCAAGCTCCGAGCCTATAATCCAAGCACAGGCATAGAGACATTGACGGCTGTCCCGATATCAAAAGCAGCCGCAGTTCAGCGAGCAGGTCGCGCTGGTAGAACGAAGCCAGGCAAGTGCTTCCGTTTGTACACTCAGCAGGCCTATGAGAAATTACCGGACGCTACCGTTCCTGAAATCCAACGATCGAACCTGGCCCCTGTGATCATGCAGCTCAAGGCCCTGGGTATTGACAATATAGTACGATTCGATTTCTTGACACCTCCTCCTGCAGACTTGGTGATACGTGCCTTTGAGCTTCTTTACTCGCTTGGAGCAGTGGATGACTATGCCAAACTTACGAATCCATTGGGGATGCGAATGGCCGAACTCGCCTTAGATCCCATGTTGGCTAAAGTCCTTCTCAGCGCTCGATCCTTCAACTGTTTGAGTGAGATCCTTTCCATAGCTGCTATGATCAGTCTCCAAGGTTCTGTGTGGGTGCAGCATGAAGGTGATAAGAAGTCGGCGGAGAGCAGCCGCAGAAGGTTTGCCGTTGAAGAAGGGGATCACTTGGCCTACCTCAATGTGTACCAGGCGTTTGTCACGAAAGGAAAGAAAGACCCCAAATGGTGTCGGGATAATCTCTTAAATTATCGGTCGATGCAACGAGCTGTTAGCATAAGAGCCCAATTAAAACGCTACCTTGAGCGCTTTGGGTATCAAGTGGACGAGACTCTCTCTGGTCGCCAAGGAACGGCTGATCTAGCCAGACCGGCCGAGCAAATCCAAAGATGTCTGACGACTGGCTACTTCGCACATGCTGCAAAGATGCAGCCCGATGGGACTTTCAAAACGGTCAGCGGAGGGCTTACCCTACATGCGCATCCAACTTCCTTAATGTTTGTACGTGCTTGCCATTGTCAGCCTCTGCCACCATACGTCTCCGATTTACTGACTGATTGATATTTAGAACCGTAAAGCAGATTGGGTCATCTTCCATGAGATATTGCAAACCGGTGAGAAAACATATATTCGTGACATCACCAAGATCGAGAAGAGCTACCTGCTCGAGTATGCACCGGATTTTTACAAAATCCAGTGAAACAATCCTCTGTGGAGCATCGAGATTGGGTGCTTACCCGAGAGTGCAAGCTAGCAGGCAATGTGCAAAGCTTCGTTGCCACATAGTTTCAATCAACCGGTTTGAACATGGGCTTCGTGATAGACGGTGTGTATAATGGAGCATTTTGTTGACAGGGTGATATTGCGATTCGTGCAGTGTGGCAAGAGAAAATCTTGAATATCTTATGACGATACCCAGTAGATGGATAATCTCTATACATAGCCTACATAGCATGGATGGTGCGAGAACATGTAGATAATCTCAGGTATTCCCATTTCGTGGGGATCTGCAAATGTTCCAAAGTTGAGACAAGCATTACGCCCCGGAATCATAGAAGGTCCGCCGTTCTCCCAAGGTCAACGCAATACTCTCAATTTTGGAATCAACATTCGTTTACTTATCTCAAATACAAGCTAACAATAGAAAACATTCTGATACCGCTCTCGTCTTGAGACAAAAATGTCAGGGCATCACCACCACAATCATGACCATGGCGGACATTGCCATGGAGAGGATGGACATGATCACTCGAACGATATCACCCCTGCTATTCAGTCCCTTCTTTACTCACAGATCGCATTTGATGCTATTACTACATTGAACGGTATGCCTAGGTAGCTTTTTATAGGGTCGTTCGCGGACATGCTCGTTGACGCAAAGCGCAGAAGCCACACCTAAATCAGGGACGGCTATTGTGCAGAAGACATGGGCTGACCGATTAAATGATGAGCCTGAACTCGAAAGCGATGCGGATGAGCAGCTCTTAATGTACATCCCGTACGTTTCGTCCTCTATTCCTTCAACTTGAAGCTCTGCTGGCAGTCTCCGATCATTCTCATGTTTTTGCTTATCCCGCCGATTGCCCCTCATCTTATCAATGTTCAATTGTCGCAAAACGCACCAGTACCACAGAAGCCAGCCCTGCCAGAAAAGCTGTAAGAATGGAGTAATACTGACTGTCTATGGTACTACAGATTCACTGGACAAGTCAAGCTGCACTCCTTGCTCATCTACACCGCACCCACGCCATCTGCACCCAAAACCTTGAAGCTCTTTAAGAACCGGAATGATCTAGATTTCGCAACTGCCTCAGATTTGACACCCACGCAAACAATCGAGATCCCTCAGCCGGTTCCTGGGTCTGACGTCTTTGAGCTGCCCCTCAACCGTGCTCATTGGAATGCGACGACTTCGATCACCTTGTTCTTCGAAGACAACTGGAGCGGCGGAGAAGAGGATGTGACCAAAGTTGGATATATTGGTTTCAAAGGCCAGTTTATGGCTCTGAACCGTGAACCGGTCAGTTTCCTCTATGAAGCTGCTGCAAACCCTAGCGATCATGTAGCCATTCCGGGTGTCAGCGGAGTAGGAGGGAGAGTAATGCCTGGTCAATGAGTCCTTCGCTCCATGACTGGGATATATGGCGTACGAGACGATAGATAGCTAAGGTAGAAGTGTTTCCATGCCTGTCACGTTGCTTTTTGGCGCGGCTCAACTCCATTATGTACATGACTTCAAATGAGACTAATGATATGAAACTCGCGTCTGGTGTATAGTAAACGCAATTTGACCGGAAATATGGCCGATGCAAGTTTTAAGCTTTCATGGCTGGAGTACTATCGCCAGAGAAGTGAGTAACGAAAGAGGGACAAAACCACCAGCGACCGAAAATGCTTGAGTCTCTGCCGTATATATATATACTTTGATCGGCAGAAGCAGATGTAATGCATACATCAGGAAGCAGGAACTGCAGTACGCGTCTTCATCCTGGCGGCTGAAATCTCCGCTTCCTCGTTGTCGGCTTCTTTGCCCTTGACCATAACTGGAGGAGCGGTAGGGACCTTTGGTAAGGTGATAGCTTCTGTCTCTTGCCGCAATCTCTCCAACTCGTTCTCAACTTCGTCCTCATCCTGGTTCGACAACTGGCCCGCAAGCATCTGGCTAATTTCCTGTAATGGCATGTGGTTAGCACAACGATTATCTCGTTCACGACGCCGTCGCTTTACCTCTTGGTATGCCCTGGCTTCTTCAGTTTCGCCCATCAGCTTCTCGACAGCTTCGATACCTCCCATTTCCTTGTTGATAGCTTGGAGCACCTTTGTTCCCTGTTGCAAGCCAAAGAGAACATCTTTCTGAACCAAGGAAAATTCCACCTGACTCGTCAGCTGCTCCAGCTGCTCCAGCTGCGCATCTGTTTTACTTAAGAGTGTCTCTTGATATTTCTTGCGACGAAGAGCCAGCAGGGCACGTCGGCGGTCATCTCGCGCAAGACATTCCTTTGCTATGGCGGTCTCGCGGTCTGTGAGGACAGTGATTCGTTTTTGATACTGACGAAGCTTATCGCGCTGATTCTTCAGATCCAGAATGGCCCTTAATACCAGCAATTTTTCTCGTTAGTATTCATTCTGCAGGCTGTTCCGGGCAGGGCAAGCAGACGGGGGATACGATCGCTGCTGGCGTCACATGCGGTCCGTGATAGGGTGCTCAGATTGCACAATAAGAGATGAGGAGTACCTGAAGCATGAGAGAACGGCAAACCTACCTATCCTGAGCAGAGATCTTATGAGAACTGCTTGTGTTTCCCATTGTCGCAGCATACTGCCAATGTCAATCTGGAGTGTAGATAAGTCGGCGATAAGTACAGATGCCTTCCTTACCCCAGAAAGTCAAAACACACTGGAAAATGACGTACACTCTTCAAAACTCTCAGTGCGGCGTAAGGAAAAATACCATGTGCGTATGGAATTTCATTTCGGGAAGTGGTGTCCAATCAGATAAGCGGTCTTCTGGGATCGTGGTATTTTTAACTTGGAGAAAGCCGACCACGGTAAATCTATTTCCCCGATGGCCCAAAAAATATAGAGAATCGGAGGATTTTCTAATAGATTGGCATCACTATTAGTGTCACGCTTTGGACTGGGATTGTTCTTGCGCAGACAGCCCCTGCATTGGAAGAAGATGCGGCAATCCCGTGGGGGTAGGTCGACTCTGAGGCAAGGCCTGGATCGCGAGGTGAGGAGAGACCGAAGATAATGCTCGCCATGTTGGCGTATATCTATAATAAGCTGACTTTCTTTTATTCTAGGTTTACCAGATTGTGCGCAAGATCATCGATGATCAGGGAGAGAACGGTCGGATCCGTCTCTCGGTGCCCGCAATCTATGATACCATCAAGCGATCAAATTCCAGTCTGAACAGGAAGCCGAAGAGGGTATTAGAGGACAGTATTGAAAGGGTCGTGGAAGTGGTTAAAAGCGACGTGCTCGGCGAAGATGAAGAAGATTCTGTGAATGGCGACTTTGAGGGTCTGGAGGAGCAAGCACAACCGGTTCCAGTACGCGACATATGAACATCTCTCCATGCTTGCAATTCTGACCATCACAGGAATCCAACAGCCTCAATCGGAGCATTGTAGGCGCATGGAATACAACTTCGAAACCGCAAAAGTCAGCCGAGCCCAGTGCTTCTGAAAGCGCGCCTACGCCTGCCCCAGTCCCGACCAAGAGGCGACAACATGGAGGTGAATCTCAATCGTCCAAACGACGCAAGGCCGATGTGCCCGTTGATCGCTCGCCTCCGACACATGTGAGCCTCGCGGACCTGGGTGGATTGGACGACGTGATTCAGAGCTTGGGAGATCTCCTCATCCTCCCGATGACCCGTCCACAAGTTTTCGTGTCGTCAAACGTTCAGCCACCCCGTGGTGTGCTATTGCATGGTCCGCCAGGTTGCGGTAAAACAATGATCGCCAATGCGTTCGCAGCCGAACTAGGTGTGCCATTCATCCCAATATCTGCCCCATCCATTGTGTCGGGAATGTCGGGAGAGTCCGAGAAGGCTCTACGAGAGCATTTCGAAGAAGCCAGAAGGCTTGCGCCTTGCCTCATTTTCATTGACGAAATTGACGCCATCACCCCGAAGCGAGAAAGTGCACAAAGAGAGATGGAGAAACGCATTGTTGCTCAGCTCTTAACATGCATGGACGATTTAGCACTGGACAAAACCGACGGCAAGCCCGTGATTGTTCTAGCAGCTACCAATCGACCGGATAGTTTGGACGCAGCCCTGCGTCGCGGTGGTAGATTCGATAAGGAAATCAACATGACTGTCCCCTCGGAACCAGTCAGAGAGCAGATCTTGAGGGCGCTTACTCGAAAAATGCGTCTCGCTGACGACCTAGACTTCAAGACTCTGGCCAAACGGACACCGGGCTTTGTCGGCGCTGATCTCAACGACTTAGTCTCCACGGCAGGCGCTGCAGCTATCAAACGATACCTGGAACTACTCAAATCGAATAGTGGGGAAGAGATGGATATAGAAGATCTCGATGATCTGAGCCCTAAAGTGAAAGAGCTGCGACGGCTTATCAATCACGCGAAGGAGACTCCCCTTGGTGACGAGACGCAGACGGTCTTTGTCTCCAATGCAGACTTTTTCACCGCTCTTCCCAAAATCCAGCCTTCCTCCAAGCGTGAGGGCTTCGCCACTATACCAGACACTACATGGGCAGACATTGGTGCTTTGGGAGGGATTCGCGAAGAACTCAATACTGCGATCGTGGACGCAATCAAATCTCCCGAGCTCTATGCGAACGTGGGTATTACGGCGCCCACAGGTGTCCTGCTTTGGGGTCCTCCCGGCTGTGGTAAGACATTACTGGCCAAGGCTGTGGCCAACGAGTCGCGCGCCAACTTCATCAGTGTCAAGGGACCTGAGCTGCTCAACAAATTCGTGGGTGAGTCGGAGCGTGCAGTACGGCAGGTCTTTGTGCGTGCCCGCTCGTCAGTCCCTTGCATTATTTTCTTCGACGAACTTGATGCCCTCGTCCCCCGTAGAGATGATGCTCTGTCCGAAGCTTCTGCACGTGTCGTCAATACCCTGCTCACCGAGCTTGACGGCCTCGGCAGCAGCCGTCAAGGTATCTACGTGATTGCCGCCACTAACAGACCGGATATCATCGACCCTGCCATGCTTCGTCCAGGTCGTCTTGAAACGCTTCTCTACGTCAGCCTGCCTAATCCGTTGGAGCGTGTGGAGATTTTGCAGACCCTTGTTCGCAGACTTCCTATCGAGTTCAACGAAGATATGAGGAGGCTCGCCGAAGAATGCGAAGGATTCAGCGGTGCGGATCTGGGAAGTTTGCTGCGCCGTGCCGGATACTCCGCGATCAAAAGACGTGATCAGATTAGCTTTGAGGATTTCGTTGCCGCTAAGGCTTTCATTCGGCCCAGTGTTACCGATCTCAAAAAGTATGAGAAGCTCAGGAGGGAGTGGAGCGGGGGCGTGTTGTAGATATCCGACTAGGGTGGCGTACAAAGTCAACGAAAGCATTGTATACCTATGGGATAATGGTCATATACCAAAGGCTTTTTGCCCATGCATGCTGGAAATTTCCTCGTTTGATTGGAACTTTGCCATCCATGAGTCTACCAATGGTTCATTTTCCACGTAATGTCTCCAACAATCCAAATCGGGATGGGGAAGTTGGGAGGTTGCTTGAATCATCAGATGAGGAGGACCTAGCTTCGAGGAAAACAGTTTTATAACTTTTATAAAGCGGATATATCTATTGACAAAAACATTGATGCACACCAAGACGCCTCTCATGTGGACATGACATGATAAATTAACAGTTGGAAAACCCAATATGTACGCTTCGAAGTCGACATGTAATTACATCCAGAGGCGGCAAGTTCCATCCGCGCCTGCACTGACACACCATGGTTCTCTGGGATGCCAGTCGACGTCCAACACACCGAGTTCGCCAGTGATTTTGTGTCCCTTGAGAACCTTGAGCGGTACAATGGTGGCATTGCTGAGCATATCTCCGGTAACACTGCCGTGGAAAATTTGAAGCGAGCCGTCGTCACTGGCATCTGCAAACAGGGGGTAGCGGCCGCCTGGGTGGAACTTGACAGCACGGATGGCCTTGCGGTGGTACCGCAGCGTCTTGTAAGGCCGCTGCGACAGCTCGAGATCATGCCAAAGGAGACGGCGATCATAGGAGCCTACAATAAGGTTGTCTCCACCAGAAGCGGTGGAGGAAGTCGGGTGGATGTCGAAGGAAGAAATCCAGCGAGCACCAGGTTGTAGAATCTTGACGAGAAGTTGACGTGAAAGATCGTATGCGCGAATGCTTCGCTGGTTTGCGACAAAGAGGATTGGTTTCGAGGGGTGGAAGTGAGCAGCCTGAGGAGGACCACCACCCTTGATACGCCGGCGGAAGGGGTACTGAGTCAGATGCTTGGAAAGAGTGTGGATGGCAATGGCCACGGAAGCTGGGGTTGATGAGCCAGGGCAAACCGTAACAAAGTAGTCACCACGGCGATGCCACGAAAGGGACTTGGCGACGTAGCGAAGAGGGATGACAGCGCAGACTCCCAAATCGGCAAGGGACGACGAAGGACGTATCCACTTGGGAGGGTTGTTCTTCTTGTTCGCTTCAGCAGGAGTCGGAGGAGGGATAGATGCAGCATATCCCCAGCCCGCATCCAGAATGTCCAGGCTAGCTTTTTCAATTGCTGGATCGACAATTGGAGGAACAGCAAGGAAAATGTCGTCGCCAGCCGCCGCAGCGAGGATAAGAGCATCCTTGCCCGGTCTCCAACGAACAACATTAACAGGGTCTTCCTCGCTCAGCTTGGCACTCCACAATTGGCGGCCCGTAAGAAGTTCCCAGACACGAACAGTTCCGTCATCGCCACCAGTAGCCAGCCACAGACCGGAAGGATCAACAGCCAGTGTGCGTACCCGACCCTTATGCCCTCTGAACACAGTAGCACAAGCAGTGGGGAACGGTTTCAACTCTTCAGGGCTCGGAAGCTTGGGCAAAAGGCTTTCAGGGTCGATGTTCAACTTGCTCCTACGAACTCTAGGGGCCAGGTAAAGATCCAGGCACCGCTCGAACTTCTCCTTAACAAAGTTTTCATAGCCGGGAACTCTGCGCAGAGAAGCGAAATCGTTAGGGAGAAACTCGCGGTCCCGGTCTTCGGGATCAGCTTCCTCCCAAGCCTTTCGTTCCTTCTGACTAGGCAAGTACTCTGGAGGCGGATGGTAACTTTCCTCATAGCCTGGAGGTGGAAGTTTAGGCGCAGGGATATGCATAGGATGATCTTTTCGCTCCGCTTCATCGGCCCAGAGATCGTACTTGATGACCGTATCATCCTCCTGGTCCTCCTCCGTGGGAGGTTTGAACGGGAGGATCCGGCCTTCTCTGATCGCCTTCACAATCTTCATAACCCGCTTAGCTTCGTGTTTCGAGGGCACAAACCGCCGTTTGGGTTCTGGCGCAGCACTCAATGGCATGATTTCCTGCTGACTGGTAAACCACTCAACCGTGGGCTCATATGGGTTGTAACCATCTTCGGGAATTTCGTTCATTTGAACTTTGCGCAGCAGCTCCAGCTCCTCCTGGCTCAGCTCCAGAGGCTTGCCAGTGGAAGGATCAGTAAGACCTGTCCAACCCTTGGGTATCTCGATGCTATTGAGCAGTGCATCTAAAGCTTCGCCTTTCGCGGGGCGCAGAATCTTCTTCCCGTTGATGTCGTAACCGATATGAGGATATTGATCGTAAAATGAAAGAGGAATGTCGCCGATAGTGTTTGCATTCTCGTCGATATCAGAATACTCAGAATTATCGTCCGGATTGATCTCGTCGTAGACGAAGCGGTCATTCCCATTGGCATCCTTTTCAACGCGATAGTTCAACTGTTCCTCCTCGCTCGAGCTCTCACCATCATCCATCGCAGCGCCAACTTCACCAGACGTGGTGTTTGACTTTTTCTTGGCTAAATCCTCTCCATCCGACGGAATCTCGTCACTGTCGAGTACGTCTTCTTCTTCTTCATCATCTTCATCACTAAAGTCATCGATCAACTCGACCTCAGAATCGCTCTCATCCTCGTCACTCGACAGGTCGTTGGCGTTATCCGAAAGCGCTCCGTCAAGGTTGTCTGTGTTCAATTCGTCTCCAGAAAACACGCCTGCCTCCCCCTCCACATCACGGGTAACTGCTTTGCGCTTCTTGGAAGCTTTTGAACCATTCATATTGGCGAAAAGCGGCTGCGTTCCTCCGACAGGAAAGATTTGAACGATAAGCTGCAATTTTCAAGCGGACTTTTTTTCTCTTTCTGTTTTTCTTGCTTTTCCCCGAAAATGAGATTTCTGACCGCCCACGTGATACACCGCCTTGGTAGCCTCACCATCTTATCGCATTTCGCTGATCTTCCATGGATAATATCAATAGGACCCCGCTGTCATCATTCTTCTGTTATTTATTGCTCCACGTCTCCAGCACTATGGTTATTGCCAACGACCAATCTTGAGCTCATCCAAAACTGTGTTGTAAAATCTCCATCCATCATTCGGCATGCAGTTCGATAGTTTACCTCTCCGTCCTAGCAGTAGTCATGACACCGCCTCGGTGCCGCCTTTGAAAAGGCATGCGGCGTGTGACGAGTGCAGTAGGTACTCCTCGATGCAGGATCGTTCTCAAGTGAACACCGGGGCCTGACAAGCTTCAATAGGGAAACGGAAGTTGAAATGCTCTGGTGAAGCTACGGGCTGTAGTCGTTGTGTTAAGCAGTCCCTTCCTTGCCACTATTCATTACAGAAGCCGATGGGACGCCCACCGAAAAAGCGACCCCGTGAAGACAATGATGCATCCGTATATGAAATCTCAGACAATGGGATGTGGACTGATATAGATGATGGTGGGATTTTGACTGAGGAAGCCGGGGCCGAAGCTACAGCGGCATCAGATGCCCTACGACTTTGTCCTCCAGTGTACACCGCACCAATGCGAATGCCACAGGCCTTTCCTAACCTATTATCTACTGACGATAGTCACAATCACCTATGGCAGTTGGAAGCCGGTCGATCGCTGGACCCTATCCCTGCGACTACCGGTCCTTGGCCTGATTTCTCCAGCGTAACGGCCGCAACGTCTTCTCCGTTCATATTACCGTCGAGCTTGACGCTCATTGATTCCCCTAGCGTATCAACCCCCAGCTCGGACGGTGGTAACAGTTCTCAGTGTACCTGCTTATCATACTTGTATCTATGTCTCAGTCATCTTTCTTCCCTTGCTCCCTTTCCAATATCTCAACACACGTTGTGTTCCTTATTTATTGCTGCCAAAACAGCGCGGGCTGTCATTCGTTGTGATGTCTGTCCCACAAGCTTTGCTCTGGGGATGCAGAATGTCATGTTTACTGGAACCCTCTTGAACGTCGTTGCGGATGCCTGGCTGCGAGTGTCGCAAGCTGACGCTGAAGAACTGGGCAAGTTAGCCGCGCCGCCAGCTTATGTGGCTTCAGTGACGCAGAACTCCCCAAACCCCGCAGAGGCTTGGAAGGACTGGCTTCGACAAACTGTCAGAAGCGCTATTACAGGCGGCCCGGTAGATCCTGCTGGTCAGGTGAGGTGCTCGGATTCGCCAACATTACTTTCTCTCATTGAGGAAATGGAAGCCCGCCAGCATAGATGGCATCGATCCCGAACTGTGGAATCCCCAAATGAACCCGGATCTTGTTCACCTGTCTCCCATGAGGACCATCGGGAAGAGGATATGCTTTGTTTTCGTGTAATCCGAAGCGCCAGAGATGTTATAGCCAAGTTTGAATTTGCACCGCACGAATACCCGGAGGGTGCGGTTCCGGTATGAGCGATCTATTTGTTTACCTACGTGATTGATGTCATGGGATTAGGGAATAATTTATGCTGGGGAGTTAAAGGCTTGCGGTGATTTGTCCTTGGCGCGACGACATACTGTGCCAGATACCACTTCTATTTGCTGCCTTATGGGCCGAATCGATCGATACCACTCTTGCCAATGCCTGACTCGCGCTCCTGGTATTTGCAGTGGAGCAATACATGATTTCGATAAAGCTTTTAGTCGGGTAAGAACCTACGTAGAGCGGCGGAGATCTTTGTATACTCGGGCGGCAATGGACGATTGATCTTCATCGTGGCCTCTAATTTTCTCGTTACTAAATACAATTTCATTGACTCCGAGAAAGTTGTTACAGGATGCAGGGTCATTAATTAGGAGAGCGTGGTCACGAGGCCAAGGACCATTCGAGGGCGTGCGAACGGCCTAGGATGGAAGATTATTCGTCCTCATCGTCATCATCAACGATGTAGCGATTCTTCTTCCTCACCGGTGGCGTTCCGGATGCTCCTGTTTCCGAGACAGGTCGCTCTGGTGACGGCCGCTTTTCTTTGGCAGGTCTCTGGGCAGGGACATCCTCCTCCTCTTCGCCTTCTGCATCCATCTCGTCATCCTCGAGGATCTCCTCGTCCTCATCATCTTCAACAATCTCAGGCTCTTCGTCACTGCCGACAAGGAAGCCATCGTCTTCGTCGTACTCATCTTCCCTCGTGCGTCCGCGACGATCGTAATCTTCTTCGTCATCGGTATAAATTTCACCACGACGGTTGGGTTTGCGAGGCTTGCGAGCGCGGGGTCGCGTAGCGAGAAGGCCGTCGTCATCTTCTAGACCACCTACGGTCAGACCAGCACCACCTGAGCGGTGGGAGAAGCCGACACGACGGCCACGGTCCAGTTCACGCTCTGCGAGCTGCTGACGGCGACGTGCAGCCTTGAGTTTCTCCCGCTCCGCCATTTCGGCCTGTCGCTTGGCCAGTTCAGGGTCCTCCTTAACCTCGATAACTGGCGCCGATCCATCCGCTGTCTTCTTGCTACCTCGCGCAGCCGCAGCCAGAGATTCTTGCAGACGCTGCACCGCATCGTCAGTCTCCACGGTCGTAGGAAGAACAGTGAGGCCATGGGTTAGATGTGAGGTCAATCGGAAAACCGACGAGGTCTCTGCTGCTGCTCCCAAGTAGACATGGGAATCCAGTTTTGTATCGTATTCGCCTGCCTTGTTTGTAGGTGCCAAGGGCTTGGTGGATATTCTGTACTGCTCCTTGGGTGCCGAGGCAAGCTGGAGTGTTAAAGACCCGTCTTCCCACCGGATAATTCTAGCGTTTGATTGCAAGAGAGATTCGTCGTTCGGGTCATGCCGCCAGCACAGGGAGGTCGCCGCAGTAGTGAATGGAGGCGCGACGTAAGTTTCCGGGTCGAATTCCTCTGTCTCTATCGACAAGAAATTTGGCACTGGCATTGTATAGACCTGCGTGTATAGAGTGAGCCAACAGGACGGCATGTTCTCCTTCGGCCCTACTCCACGTACCTCGCCTTTTGAAGTCACTGGCTCAGGCGCCCGGCCTAAACTCAGGTCCATGATGTTCACAGTTTCCTGGTAATCCCCTTCCACGCCATCCTCATCCATGCGATCTCCGGCTCTGTCG
Source organism: Aspergillus lentulus (assembly GCF_001445615.1). Taxonomy (NCBI): domain Eukaryota; kingdom Fungi; phylum Ascomycota; class Eurotiomycetes; order Eurotiales; family Aspergillaceae; genus Aspergillus; species Aspergillus lentulus. The sequence goes on from NW_028322113.1 coordinate 2,571,507, forward strand.
TAGCGATCAATGTCGTCTCCCGAATCTAACTCCTCGTCGTCGAGTGTTCTCTGTCGACTGACAAGCGGTCAGTATGTCTTATATACTGAAGAGCATTGTAAAAGCCTTTCATACTTCTCCTCATTGCCAAAACCCCCTTCCGACCCGTCAGATCCAAACAGGTCAGCGTCGTCGTCCCCATTCATGTTTCCCGCATCAGATCCGAAGGGACTGGGATCGCGCGCAGAGGGAGTGTTGCTGTGTTCGCTACCGACAGGGCTTTCGGCTCGGTCACCAGCCGTGGTTCTTCCTGGCCGGCGTACCACATCTTCATCGGAAGAAGACATGGTGTGTTTTTTCTGAATGTGCTCTGGCCCTTCTGGGGTAACAGAGATTAACGCCTATGGCCGACGCGCAAACGGCGAATTCACCAGTGCAAATTCAGGTTAATTTGTTCCCAAAGACTGAATCGCAAATATGAATAGAGAAATAGATTCCGCGCACGCAATCGAGGTGAACTGCCAAAGTAGCACCTGTTGCGAAGCCTTCGTCGGAGGAACAGCCATCGAGATTGAGCTATGGAGTATTGATTGTCTCCAGGAACATCTTAATCCGTTCCGGACCCAACAGGGTTTAGTGGCGGGAATAGCTCCACAGGGCCAGACCGATAGAGGAGATCAACAACTGGAGAATCTTAGGAGTGCAGTCAGTATTACTCTCTTTCTTCTTTGTACTGTTCCTGTTCCTGTTCTTCTCAAACTCTTTACTTTAGGTGTCTGGTCTAGCTGGCTATCTGGGACCCCTCAACAACAATGGCGACTTTTTTTCAGAGTGTGTAAGTGTGCTGCGCGGCTCTCTTTTAGGTTGGATTTGTTCCTGTAGACCCCCTTCACACCGTCCCCTGAATTCCCAATATGGCAGCAGAATGATCAGACTCGGCGCTGCAGATGCAGAAAGAAAACTTTCCTGCACCTCAGCCTGCATGATTTCTTCCCTCATCCTTTTTTCCTTTGCGCTTCTCGTACTACCCCTTTTAAGGACTCCTCACTCGACCTCCTTCTCCCAGCTCATACAGTCCCAGAGTTGTGAATTGACTTGCTAACTCGCATATTCCTATAGACGCCAAGGATTTGGCAGAGGTGGTAATAACAAGAATAATAACAACGCTCCGAAGATGAACAACGGAAATTCTGCTCAGTCCCCGGCCTCTCAATCTGTTCAAGTGGCTCCTGGGCCCAACTCCCCATCGTTTCCGCCGAGCGTGGACAGCCCCGCACCTTACGACCCTGACGCCCCCAAGTACTTTTTCCAGGAGAAGTATGCCCCTTTGAATGTAAAGGGTAACTTCCTGACCCTGTGTGCTTGTCCGAAGAACGTGGAGCTTGGAGAATGGCTGGCTCATCAAAGTAAGCGATTCTTGTACATCCCCGTGTGGTCAGGTCCTCGGTGCTGATAGTCCGATCCCATACAGTTGTTGAACAATACCGCTTGCTCCACGGAATGCTCCAGGTGATTCAGGAGGTCAATGGTGTCACTGGTTTGCCTGTCTGCAATGAAAGCACCTGTCCAACTATGTCTGCGGGTCGGTAAGTGACCTGAAACTCCCTCCAACATGGCCAAATTCATGCCGCCTCTAACTGAATTCGCCAATAGCTTGACATATACTTGGCTTGTAGACGGGCGTGCCGCCAAGATCTCCGCTCCCAAGTTCATCAACCGCGTTGAAAAGTGGATTGTCAGCAAGATCCATGACCCGGTCATGTTCCCCACCGAGAAGGTCACCAGCACACCTGACACCTTTGCACTGCATGAAGCTACAAATGCCAATCCCGGTAGTGCCGACGCGAATTCTACCGGCGAGGAGTGGATTGGCAAGTCCAGCGGCTTTCCTCAGACTTTCTACAAGGACTGTCAAGGCATCATGAAACAGATGTTCCGTTGCTATGCTCATCTGTACCACGCACACTGGTTGAATCCGTTTTGGCACATCAACAAACATGACATCTTGAACATGTGCTTCGTCCATTTCGTGACCGTCGCCAAATACTATAAGCTGGTTTCCGACAAGGAGATGGAGCCTATGCAGCCCCTGATTGACTTGTTCATCAAACAGCAGCGTATCCCCCAGGAGGCGCTTGCGGGAGGTCACTGGGGTCAGCCAAGCTCTAGCTGAGCTAGAGGATGTCTTTTCTGACTTAGAGCGACCATTAAGCGGTTGTCCGCTGACCTGTGTTGGAACTGGTATTTCATCATACGGTCATGCATAAAGATCTTGGATGATTCGCTTTTCCTATTCCGGGTACCCGTACTAGCAGGTGCTATGACCGTTGTCTTTTCTTTGAGCATTTTCCCGTCCGTGTAGATTCCTTCGAAGTCCGTTTTCGTCCGTCTGGATTCCTGGTACATCTGCTGTCAACAATGCCTGTTTGGCTGGAATACCACATCATTTCGCATCTCAACCTCTCCTCTGCATACTTCCGTCGCAATACTTTACTGCTGGGTAGCATTGTCTTGTGATATTTGCTTCTGGGGATCATCGTGATGTGCATAGATTTTAACATTAAGCTGAGAGAATCAGAAGAGACAATGAATCGATCAACATATGCATTTTTAGTTTGGCTGATGTACTCAATACCGCGGTTCAACATGGGATATCTGTCGTTCAGTTCTGGCAGACGGTGAGATTGCGCAAGGAGCCATGCAAAGAGCGACATGACCCGAGAGCGAGCACAACCCGAGTCAGTCTATGTGGCGATAGAAGGACAACCGCAGCCGGAATTCACTCGGTGACCCTCTAGGTGGTGTGCGTTTCTCACTCAAGGAGTTGGTGAAAGCAACTCAGTGCCTAGCGACTGAGATTGCCCATCCAGATCAGTAACTATGATGCAGTTGGGTGGAGCGTCTTCCACAGGCGCCATATCATTTCAGAAAGCGCACAGAAGAATGAATCCTCCAAAGTCAATTTCCTGATAGGAAAGCCAACCAGCAGCATTGGTGTCTCACAGATAGACGCCTTCTTCCTCGTTGGCCTGCGTATCTTCCGGCCTTCTCGTCGCGTCCTGATGTGCTTGAGGCCGTTCATCCCCCGCAGTACCATTGACGACAGGCTGTGATGATGGAGACGCGGATACTTCATCTCCATCCACTTTAGTATCCGCCGCGACTTCCTCTTCAATCCATCGTTCGCCTCGATTCTCAATCTCGGTCTTCAGGAGTCCAAGTCGGTCATTCATAGTAGTGATGACGCCCTCGTTTTCTGCGATGTACCCTTCCAGCTCTCGCTTATCGCTCTCACTCTCGCAAGACTGGTCTATGAACGCTCTAAGCTCGCTATTTGAGCGGCGCAGGTGTGCGACGGAGTTCCTGATTTCCGAGACCTTTGCGTACACCGCGGAGAGGGGCAGTTCCTTGATGGCTTCGGCAAAGGCTTCAAGGGTGATGGGCTGGGCCTCTTCTGACATTTTGGCTAGCTGTGGAACAAATCTTTTTGAGCTTGAGCAATAGCAGACACCAAGGGATTTTCTTTTCCTAAAGGCGACTATTTTGAGCTATCATGTTTGGAATCTCTCATCGCCCAGAAGACCATGCTTAATCTTATAGTTATCTCCACGTGATATTTATAGAATTCGTATGGGGGGTTTGACATCAGCAACCTTTTGGTTCAAAAATGGCGATTGCTAGGGTCCCTGGTCCAGGATATGCTCATATGTATCTAATTGCAGCTGTTTGTTTCATATTCTGGGGAAATGCCATGCTGATGATTTATATAGGCGAATTAGTGGTAGAAACGGTAATATATATAAAGCATAGTCCACGAGTTTTCCCAGCGAATTTGCCTCTCCACCAGCTGGAAGCTTATATACTCAAGTGTCACTAGAAGGAATGAAAATGTATACTGATTTCCAAAAGCTACTCCAACACTCACAACGCCTGTTTATATATATGGTTCGATTCAGGAACCTCGTCTGTTCGGATAAAGTGATAGGCCGCTCGGAGGTCCGCTTTGTATATTGCATCCACATGGGACTTCTCGAACTCTCCCATTTCATTATCACCATCAACAATATCATCCTCTAGCAAATCCTTGCAGCAGGACCTCCAAATCGCAGGATATGAGCAATGCGCTCTGTGTAGCATGGCGGACTCCATGCTCGGGGCTTGCCCCCTCAGGCTTGCTTCCGTTCAGATCAGCAATGTTCCGCTCCATGCTTTGCGATCTCCGCACTTCTTTCACATGTCGTCCGTATAGTACATTCAGACGACGTCTTTGTACATTGGACCAGAGACCTCATTCAGTGCCATTCCTGATCGCCAATCGATTTGGTCAAACCCATTCACCAGCTTCCGGCAGGTCATTCAGTGCTTCCGTTCCTTTCCTTTCCCAGTCTGCTCCTCCCGCCGAACATGGCGTCCCGCCTCGCTCCGAGCCCTTCTCCACGGCCGAGATCAACAAAATCTTCGGACCCCGAGCAAAGATATCTCCGGCGATGGGCAATCGGGTTCTTGCCGTATTACACGGCAGACGTGTTGCCGGTACTCTCGACCTCGACCTGCCCAAAGACATAACTCGCTCCGTTCCCCCGTCCAATCGTGATGCTGCCCTGGAGTGGCTGCGCGAGAACTATCCGCTAGATGAAGATGCCGCCATTCTCGCTCGTATCGAAAGAGAAGAACTCGAGGAGCAGCAGAAGCTCATTAAGCGGGCTGAAGAACTGGGACTGTACAAGCCTCAATCCGGAACATTCGGTGCTGAGCGCGGTGACTCGAACGACCCCTACGGCAAGAGTGTCCTGAAGGAAATTCGGGAGCGGAATGAGACGCGACTCCTAGCTGAACAAGAGAGAAAGCGCAAGGAATGGCTGGAGAATGAGAATAAAGAGCGAGAAGAACTGTTGCGCCAGGTCAAGCAGAACACAGCTCTGCAAAAGTTCGACGACTCTTCGGCGCTAGAGGGTGAGTACATCCAGCTGAGAGGCAGATGGTTACCATTGATGGAAATACTGAGTTCGTCTGTGTCTAGTACGAGAACGCGCGGATCCTGCAGAGCGTCCTTTACTCGCCTGGATCCAGAAGCACCACTTGCAAGCGACAGACTGGAATGTAGAAGCGGCAGAGAAATTGAGCACGGTGAGTCTTTCGCTTGAGCCTAGAGGGACTCAGTCTCATTGCTGTCAAACAGGCTCGTCGTATTCTGCCAAGCCTCGCGCTCACTCTTCTCGTCCTTGGCCTCAGCTATGCCTTTGCCGCAAATTATGAAGCCCCGGCGAGAGCAGACCGCATATGGCCGGATATGCCCCCAGCAGCCGCCACTGCGTTGGCCATCATGGGTGCGAATCTGACCATCTTCCTTCTTTGGAAGTTTCCACCGGCGTGGCGAATGCTCAATCGCTACTTTATCAGTGTTCCTTTCAAGCCCCATCCCCTGAGCATTGTCGGAAATGTCTTCAGTCATCAGCAGTTCAAACATCTGGCATTAAACATGCTCATGTTGTGGTTTATCGGAACGAAACGTGAGTGCTGATGAAACCTCTCGCAGGGCTTTTTGATGCTGACTGTGCCCAGTCCACGATGATATAGGACGAGGCAATTTCCTGGGTCTTTATATGGCTGCAGGCGCTTTTGGCTCCCTGGTATCTTTGACAGGTCACGTCCTAATGGGTCAATTGATGATCACGTCGCTGGGAGCCAGTGGTGCGATTTCCGGCATCGTCGCGGCATGGTGTCTGCTTCACAGCCAGTACGTATTAGCATCTTGCATCTTTGGTTCTTTACAGTTCCCAGAAATTGGAGAGTTCTTTAGAATGCTGACTGATTACGCACATAACAGGGAAAGATTCACTATCTTCTTCCTCCCCCGGGAATGGCAAGAGGTTATATCCGCCAAAGGATGGGTCCTCCTGACAGGCTTCGTCGCCTTTGAAATTTTCAATCTCGTATCCCCCTTCCGTGTTATGAAGCTCGATCACTTTGCCCATCTGGGTGGATATCTGATCGGCGCTGTATGGGCCCTGGCGTGGAAGGGCGAACGAGAGAAGAAACGCCGGCAGAACAGGACCTGGTTTGAACGAGTTATGTCTGAATAGACCACGGTGACAACTCATGTACTTTATGCATATCTCCTGTGACAATTCTTTCTCACCTGTCTTAGTATGTGTTAGCTTTTCGTTGTCAAGATCCCAGTATAGGTTGCTATGTTTCGTTTCAAGAAGAATACCCAGCTTTTTGCATGAGAAGAAATAGCTGTCTTCGGTGTGATCGTAGAATGAAATCTTTTTTGACTGAAACATGGTCTTACTCTGATACTTGTAGAACTTATATCGCCTCGTCAGCTTTTGAAACTTACAAATAGATCCAGATATAGAAACTTGTCTCGAAGCCTGCAGCTCTGCTCTGTAGGAATGACATCTCCAGCACGAAGGGAGTCTCTACAAAAGATCGACTGACTTTCAACAGCTACAAGCCCTTTCTCTTTCGAAACACCATCTTGACAATCATATATTGGCATTCGGTCGTATCAAACGACGATAGCAAGCACTAGAGACAAAGAAGGACACACTGTTTGATATTCCAGCCTACAGATCGAAGCTTCAATGCTGTGTAGGCACAGAAAGACGTTTCAATGCAATCTAGACCTTCTAGAAAGTGCCCCTTTTTGTTTGTTGCAACAGATTCTTGACCAGGGGCCGGCCTAAGGCACAAACAGACTTCCGGAACCGGCAGTGCAGTGAAGGCTTCATACAGAGTCCAGATCTGCGATGCCTTACCTCACACACCCCGATCAGGTTACGCGGGATCGCATCACTGAAAGCTCTATTTGTAGATTAGGCTTCATGCGCTTGAATTTAAGTGTGAGTAGCTCCTTATGGTCTAATATCAGAGACCTTGGTGGTCAACCAGCCCTGTATGTCGTGGTCTTTTGGAGTGACCGAAAGACCTTATCATAAAGACTCACGAAGAGCCCACTTTGGATGTTCAGACAAGAACGAAACATTGCTTCCTGGTGTTGCCCTGCTATTTTCGCCACGCTAGCGCGTCATATCGCTTCTGCTTTCACTGTATGCCCCATCTCTGCACTTCTCATCTCCCATACCTCTCTTTCTCCTTCTCATCTCCTCAGTTCAAACACTCCATTCTATCAACACAATCTTCCTCAGTTTTCCGGATATCTGCAGAGCTTTGTTAGCTTAACCACACTGTCTCACAGTATCATTAGTCCTCTCCCCTCCTCTTCCTCATCTCCCTCATTTCACCCTTGTCGAGGCCTGACTTCCACCCTTCTCAACGCGAGTGACTCCAAGAGACGGAGGCCTGCCTCCCTTACAATGCCCCTCATGCCTTCCAAGGTGAAGCGTTTCAAGAAAATTGGCAGGGCTCGTAGCTTGCGTCGCTTCCAGATGAGAAGAAGTGACAGAGACATCCACCTTGTCAACGGGACTTCTGCCACCAGGCAAGCACTTGCTGAAGTGATGGCTCTGGAAGTCAAAGACGAAACATACGACGAGTCACAGAGTTCCTTTAGCTTCGCGCCATGGGTCCCATCAAGTGCTACTGGAGACACCCACGTAGTTGAACCAGAGGCACTCACATCCTCCGTCAAGCACCCATGGGGCATAATCGACTATCACCTTTATCTGAACAGTCTCGAAGCGGGAAAGGACATGCATATCAGGCGCGAAAACTTGTATCTCTTCGACGGCACAGACTGTGAACCCATCCGATACTGCGATCTTTTCGTCACCGAGAGTTACAGAATGGAAGAAGACAGCCAGCGAGCCCGCCTGCTCTTCGCCATTCTGCCCATTGCGGAAAAGGGTGCAGTCTTCGGCGAACGAAACTATGTCCTTGGCTATGACTGGAAATATAGAAGTCTGTTCGCCCGCCATTTCAATTGGATGCCCCACGACATTCGTGATATTTGGTCTGTGTGGAGCGAAGGCACAACTGTGTACACCATTTCCATCTCCAGGCTGTTTAGTCTCCTGCAGACAACATTCCAGAAGCGGACCGGAAGGGCTGGCGAGGGAATTTTGAGCTCAAATCCTCTTTGCACAAGCCTTCAAGTGAGCGATGATCCCGGCATGGAGATGGCCATTGTCACTATGTTCGCCCAATTCGCTGCGGACTTTATTGATGTAATCTTCATTCAAGAAGAATATCAGAAGCAGAAGTTCCGTCATCAACTCGCATACTATGAAGACCAATGCCGACAGGTCCTGCAGCGCGCATCGTATCGGGCCTGGTTTGCCCTCCGCGCTGGATCCGCGCGAGCCAAGTACAGAACGGAGAAAAACGATGACAACGATTCCTTCAGACAACTCCTCCAAGATTTGTATGCCTTGGAAGAGGAAGAGCGACAGGAGCAGGAGCAGGAGCACGGTTTTCCGATGCAAGCCGGCGAGTGGCGCGCAGCCGACTTTGAAACTTGGAGATGGCATCGCGAGGAAAACAGAAAGAAGCGCCGTGAGGAAGCTGTCCGGCGCCTTGAGGGTCTCTTTGCTATACCAGACGACCTCCCGGAGATTAAGTCCCCCGGCCTGGAATTCGAAAATATCATGATCAAAGCTGGAGAGCATCCCACGATTGATGAAAATTATCCCCCTGACGCTCCAAGGACCCCTTCGCCCCCATTCCGCCACAGATCAGTTCTCCAGCAGATACAATGCTTGAGCCCAGGTTCTCCGGGCATTGTTCGCCCAGCAACGGAGGAATTCGATGATTTTGAGGCGACTGAATACCATAAGATCCCCCTGCCTCTTCTTCTTCGCCGTACGCTTGAGCTTCTTGAAGAAAGGCCGGACTTGGATTCGCTCGACAACAGGGGCCGATTTGGTTCGCTTTTGACGGACCTTGGAGTGCGTGTCCGCAAGAGGCCTGTTGATGAGTTCACCATTGCACCGTCACTTGGTTATGAGAATGACAGTTGGAAGTTGGAAGTGCAGACGCAGCCTGAGGTAGAAGACCAACCGCCTCGCTGTCTTCTTCCATCCCCTCTGTTTGACTAGAGGACATGTCATGTCACGATAGTGCCGGTGTTATCAGACTGTGTACTTTTTTCGAATGATTACTGTTTCCGTGTTGTTTCACCTTGTCTGTTGAGCTTCTTCTGTTGCGTTTCTGCCTCGCGTTTGTGGTTTTGACCTTTTTCTTTTCTTTTTTTTTTTTTTTTTTTCATGTCCAACCCTTTGAATGTTGATTCGACTTGATTGTTCGTCGAATTGTTCCTAACCTTTTTGTGAGAGTACGATACCCCTTCAGCATTGCACCTGCTTCCTTTCCTCTCGTGTTATTGCTTGTCTTTTCGGCCCCCATTTCATCCTCGAAAATCTGTTCTCCATCTTCACACACATATTGCTTTCGTTTGCATTCAGAAATTCCTTTTGTGGCATGTACCCCTACTGGTGTCGACATATCTGTCGGGTTTTGTCACTGGACACGCCTTGAGGCCACCAAAGATCTTTTGTTCAGAGATTGTTGGGGATAGAAGTCCGGCTTCTCCTCTTGACGGTTTGGTCAGAGTATTAACACTTGTCAGAGTCTTGGAATTGAGGATTCGATTCAATTGTCGAAGGAAACGAAAAAAAAGAAAGACAAAAAAAAAAAAAAAAAAAAGAAAACACAGAACCAAAACACGAAAAAAATGGTCCGAGGATAACAGGAGAAGGAGAGAAGGATCAAAGGAGAATCAAAAACGCAGACATCAAACATCAAAAGGACAACAACATAATCATCATCAACAACATCCCATCACCGGTGATGGGATGATGTTGGTTGGCATGCCGGCATGCGCAACGACGGTGATGGTATGAGGATGGGGAAGGACGCTGAGGTCGACGTCCTAGCTAGACTGGTGTATCTTTAGACAACAGTGAATGGAGCCACATGTCCCCGGTACTTGCCTCCATCAGTATGAACGGCCTAGAGTGACTGTAAGTACTTCATATTCTGCCATCAGCCATGAATCGAAAGTCGAATATGATGGAGAAAGAAGACACAAGTGATGAAATTGTAAGATAAATTCCTCATTGATCTGGGGGGGGAAATGGGGCAAGCACGCAGTGTCATGAGGCTACATGTGATCAAGCAGGTATTCCAGACTAGGTACCGGATCCCATCAAATCCAGGGCAATGGCAGCTGATTATGATCAGTCAGTTTCATGACATTGCTCAATGGATCAAATGTACATGAGCTGAATATGAAATCAAGTATCTATTATTGATCTGTCACAGCTACACCGGTTAGTAGTGCGACTCCGGTGCCTGCTCCATCATTGATTCTGTGTCACTTCTCTCAGTTCAGAGCGCTGTATAGCCTCTTCGGTCAGGTATCAGCAGGATCTTGAGAAGCAGCGGATAAAAGTTCTAACCGTCCCTGTCAAGGCAATCAGAAAACGGACAAGACTGCGTCACCAAGTCTCTCCTCATCGTCAGCCAGATGCCCAACAAGCCCACGTTTACCGAAGTTAACCATGCTCACCGGCCTTTCGTCAACCTACGAACCTCACAGGGAACGCTTTTGGATGTGCCAGGATTATACCATCAGTCAGCAGATAGGACAGCCAACGACATGCACGGAAAGTTATCCTGGATTGGCCCTACTATCAGCATCTGAGACGAATGGTAGGCGCTTGTATAGGTCTCCAGCAGCTGTGTTGTGGCATAGACGGATCTAAAGCATTCTGCCACTGCCTGGAGCATCCTAGACACAGGGATACGACGGACAAGGCGGCGGCAGTGGAGGGAAGATATCAACAGACGGCACTTGCATCTGAAGGTGCCTTAGCATAGGCACCCAGATGATAATAATGACTACTCTGTTCAGCTTTCAGATTGTGAATCGGACATACTACGATAAGCTGGGAAATGATGATTGACTGATCGCCCTTCATGTGGATCATCACTAGTCGAGTCAAAAATGTGGCTGCCTGTGAAAGTGTGGCTAGGGAGAGGATACCTACTTACTAGATACCCTAGTGGATACTGACCCAGTGGCCTGTGACCACAAAGATAGGTAAATCTCCGCCGCACGAATCAGTTCATTTTTTGACTGTATGATTGGTCAATTAAGAAAGAAATCCCCGCAGGCAGCCCCTTCAGCCACATTGATAGATACTTTACCGACCGAGGTAGCTTTACATTATTGTTGTTTATCTATGTACGGTAAGGTAGGTCTTCTCCAGTATCAATAATGTTCATTCTTTGATCCAAGGAGTCTGCAGTGTGCTGCATGAGCACATTTTGTATGCTAACATCTACATAATACTAACAGAGATGTCCAAATTCCGATGTCTAACCGTGTACCCCTCGACGGAGTACTCCATCAGTATCCACTCTCTACCTATCTAGGTACACTAAGGTAGCCTCTGAGATTCCCTAGGTACATCACCGTACATAATGCCAAGCAAATCAAATTCTTAGCAGCTACCACTCTGCACAAGCTGTGGTTCGTGGTTCGGTTCAGCTTGATGATACTCCCATTCTGTCTGCATGGGTACAATATTATTATTATTATTAGTATGGGATGATCATTATTGACTGGCCGACGGTCGCTGGCTTTTCTTCCCTGGTACTCAGCCCTATCGTCATCTCATCATCCAGTTCTCCCTTCAAGGGCTTCAAGCTGTCTACAAACCATCCGCATTTCTTCTTCCTGGCTTGATCCCTTCTTCGGATACCTTAAGATCATAAGATTACCTACCTTACCTGCCTATCTCTCTATCTCTTTCTCCTCTCCTTAGTAAGGACAAAAAACGCTCGTTGATCCGAACCAACTAATCAGCCCTGTTGCCCCTTCGCTTGTACATCGTGAGCCTGAGAATCAATCCCTGGTCTCCTTAATAATATTAATCTCCTCGTCTCTTTCACTCTCTTACAATCATTTGTCTCGTTTTCCTCTCTTCTCTTCTTCTAACTGCATTCTACCTACTCTAATCTGTTGACTTGATACCCTTTTGCTTCTTTCATCTCCTGCCCACCAGCCACACTGAGAGGCTTACCTTACTCCCCTTGTATTATTGTTGTATGCCCCAAACAACCTAACTCGTATCTAATACCCCCATCTTGGTCCCCCCGTCATGGCTCACTACTCCAGCCAGCCAAGTCATGATTATGGTGAGCTAACCATCATCCATCACTGATCAAACTCTCTGTTCTTCTTACAGTACTCGTGTCGCCATGACTAACTAATAATATTATTATTCAAGACGCCGTTCCAAATGGCCAAGCATACCAAAGCAATGCGCAGGTTGAAGTGGTCTGCGGGCCTTTGATCAACTACAAGAACATGACCGTCACCCCCTCCTCCTCCCTCTGGCATGGAAGCGTCTTGATTGTCACGAAACCCGGCCAAAGACAGCCCCAGCTGCTCCTGCGACAATGTGGTCCGGTCGGCGGTAGCAATGCTCCGATCAATGGCGATCTATCGGCCCGTCAGCCCGTCGCAATTGATGGTTTGCGCCTTTGCGAGGATCCCCAGAAAGCCTTCTGGCGCTTCTCCATCACCGTCCCCCTGGAGTCATATGAAGCGCGCTGGGAGTATGACATTCCCGGCTTCCAGTATGCGGAAGCCAATCGAACGATTACACCCTGGAACTTTGTGGTGCCCTCCGTAAACCAGTCCATGCGGCTCATGTTCCACTCCTGCAACGGTTTCTCCGTCGGCACGGATATGAATGCATGGCTGGGTCCCAATCTGTGGAATGATGTCCTTCGCGTTCATGCGCAAAAGCCCTTCCACGTCATGATCGGTGGCGGGGACCAAATCTACAATGACGGAGTCCGGGTGGATGGCCCCTTGAAGGAATGGACGTCAATCGCGAATCCCCATAAAAGACGGACACACAATTTCGATAACTCCCTACGAGCCAAATGCGACGAGTACTACTATGCAAACTACATGAGATGGTACTCCACCGAGCCGTTCAAGACCGCTAATGCACAGATCCCTCAGATCAATATCTGGGACGACCACGACATCATCGACGGCTTCGGTTCATACACGGACCACTTTATGCGGTGCGCCGTCTTTCGCGGCATTGGAGGCGTGGCGTACAAGTATTACTGCCTGTTTCAACACCACCTTGCGCCTCCAAAGTCTACCTTCACCACGGATGCTCCGCAGACCATGCAAGCGATCAACGGCACAGCAGGTGCAGACCCTCGGCAGACAGAGAACACGTTTGTTCTGGAAAATCAGCCCGAGGACAACAGTTGGATCGTTGGAAAGAGCCATGGGCCTTATGTAGAGGAAAAGAGCAGGAATCTGTATATGCGCCTGGGCAAGCGGATTGCGTTCATCGGCGTTGATGCGCGGACAGAACGGACCCGGCACCAGGTCAATTACCCGGAAACCTATGATCTTATCTTCTCTCGTCTTGAGCGTGAAGTGGCAGCGGCCAATGGGGATATCAAACACCTTGTGGTTCTTCTCGGTGTCCCCATTGCGTATCCCCGTCTCGCCTGGCTTGAAAATATCTTGAGCTCTCCCGTCATTGCGCCAATCCGCCTGCTGAACAAGCGGTTCGGTCTCGCTGGCGGCTTGTTCAACAAGTTTGATGGCCAGGTCGACTTGCTGGACGACCTGGATGACCATTACACTGCCCGCCAGCACAAGCGAGAGCGACGGATCTTCATTCAGCGTCTTCAGCACTTTGCCGCTACGCATTCTATTCGCGTAACCATCTTGGGCGGGGACGTGCACCTCGCGGCGATTGGGCGCTTCTACTCGAACCCCAAGCTTGGAATCCCGAGCGAGCGTGACCCTCGATACATGGTCAACGTCATTAGCAGTGCAATAACCAACAAGCCGCCCCCCAAGGCTGTTGCAAACCTCCTAGCTCGCAGGAACAAGATCCACCACATGGACGGGGATACAGACGAGACGCTGATGGCTTTCTTCGACAAACAACCCGGCGGCGTGGAAAAGAGTGCTTCGTGGAACAAGGTGACCATGCCGTCGCGTAATTATGCTTGTATCACCGAAGTTGACACCCCCATCACCAATGGTGATGCCGCCAACGGAGACCAATCATTCCCCATCCCTAAGAACGGCCACTCGCCGCTGCACAAGGGCGAAGCTGATGCGGGCTCGACTCATTCAGCTGCAGACGGCGTCACCAGCAATAGTCACATGCATGGCGGACTGGACGTGGCCGTGCGAGTCGAGATCGACCCGCAAAACACCGAGGGAGTCACCGAGGGCTACGGTTTCAGCAGTAAGTTCGCCTACTCTCTCCTTCGTCTTCCTTTGCGTTTGCTTCGAGAAGAACGGCTGACATGAATGGCACAGTCCCTCCCTTGTCATATGTTGCAGCACAGATCCCTTCACGGCCCACTTCTCGCCACGCGCATTCTTTGCGGGCCCCTTCTCTTCGACCAAACTCTTCGCAATCTGCTCGCCCTCATACTGCTGTCCACTAGTCTCTCCCTACCAATCAGCACTGCGGTGCAGGCGGATTGAGCCGCCTTTTCTCTTTTCTTGATATTCTTCGTTATAATTCATTGGCTGATGTATATCCCGATCTAAGTTTACCATAATGAACATTTGGTGTGCTCTCTTTGCAATCACCAGGGCTTGTGCTTTGGCGTTCGGGTAAAATCGTTTGATTGAAGAATACAACTCTGATGAAGAGGATGAGGTTTCATCGTGATCAAATGACCAAGGAGAAGGCTATAGTAGAACAGCTGGACCCTTTTTCAGTCGTTTAGCTCTCCAAGTCATGGCTTTAAACAGCGTGTATGTTTATTATCTGGGGTATTGTCAAGCAAGAAGGGATGTTTACAGTGAAGTTGGGGAGTTGCACTCTGAGGGTGATGGACGACTACTAAGGAAGGGCAACGTCTCCCCTCCCTCAGCACTACTACTTCATCCATTCATCATCCACACACATCCCCGACTTTCAACCAAAACCCTAGTCAAGCTTCTGTCACCGATCTTGATATCTTGTTTGGACTCCTTCTCCTCAGCATCAAGGTATTTCCCCGCACAGGATGGCTCTTTCGATGATGCGGGGACGATACTGAAAACCCCTCACGAGGTGGCTCTTGGTTGAGAGAGAAGCCTCCGATAAGCGATGATCGTTGAAGAAACTCTAATAAACATCAAACGGATTCCCTTACTGCATCCGGCTAAGTCAACGGCTGCATTTAGTATCCAGATGCTTGCTCATAGTCTCAAGCCGTCCCCAGGGCTTGTTTTACTACTGCTGAATATCTCTTCCTTATCTCTACGACAATCAATTGATCATGCCATATGCCGAGGGACCATCGGTTTGCTTTGGTTTTTCCCTGCGCTTCAGCACACAGACTAGCTTACAGGGGCTGGAGTTGCGGAGCTGAGAGGCGTGAGCAGCTCTACCAGTGTCAAAAACAAGGGGAACAATGCGTGAAAGCTCCATGGATTGTCCAGCATCCCGTATCATGGTTCGTCGGACTTTATTATCAGCAATCGACCCCGTCTAATCATAGATTCTGATACGCGAGGTGCTTATTTTGCGACCATCATTACGTCTCGCGTTCCCAATGCGTATACCATATCCCTTCCCCGCTTGGAATTTGGAATGTGCGGGAGCTGGGTTTTCAACACCGGATATTGGCTCGAATTGTGAAGATTCGATGCGGCTTATCAGTTGTGTTACCACCCTGGAAAGAAGTATCCATGCATGCTCGAATTGCGGGCAACCAGCTCAGCTCTGGGTAATAAATAGACGTCCCTTGCTGACTTGATTACCAGCGCAGGACGTCGGCCTTTTTTCTTAAGGACCTTGGGTTCGTCTGCAGTGCTCATTGTAGAATTCATCCTTCGGCATGGGTGTCGAAGCGGATTACAAACTACCTGATCCCTCCAGCAGTGCGCATAGCAAGGAAGATGTTGATCCTGAGACCGGCAGCGTTCAGGAAGGCGAGGGACTCGACCGCCTAGGGTACAAGCAGGAGCTCCGTCGAAATCGTTCCGTTCTCACTTTGCTCTTCCAGACCCTGGCCATTGCTGCCATTCCCTACGGAGAGGGAAGTCCTCTACTCAATGCCATCTACGGCGGGGGTCCTCTGTCGATCTTCGTCGGCTGGATCATGGTCTGTGTTCTCGATGAATGTGTAGCGTTATCCTTGGCGGAGCTCGCATCTCGCTGGCCGACCTCTGCGGGCCCTTACTATTGGTCGTTTCAGATTTCAAGGAGCTCCAAGACGGTGCTGTCGTTCATCAACGGTTGGATCTGGCTGGTCGGCAACTGGACCATCACGCTTTCCGTCAACTTTGGCTTCGCATCGCTGGTCTCGGCCACCGTCTCGATGTACCATCCGGACTGGGCCGCTACGGACTGGCAGCTCCTGCTAATCTTCTACGCCATCTGCATAGGCTCGTTCTTCATCTGTACGTTTGGCAACCGCTACCTTCCCCAGGTCGACATTGCGTGTGCCACCTTCACCGCACTCACCATCCTCATCAGCTTGATTGCGTTGTCCGTCAAGGCCGACGCGGGCAGACACAGCGCAGCTTACGCTTTGGGCCATTACGATCAGAGTCTCTCTGGATGGGGCGGCTTCACCTTCTTTATCGGACTTCTGCCCGCCGCCTACACGTTCTCTGCCATCGGCATGGTCTCCTCCATGGCAGAGGAGTGTTCTCATCCCGCAGTCCACGTGCCCCGGGCCATCAGCCTTTGCGTCCCCGTCGGCGGTCTGGCGGGCCTCTTCTTCATCCTCCCCATCTGTTTCACTCTACCGCCCCTGGAAGACATCCTTACGGCTCCCGCCGCCCAGGCCCTCCCCTACATCTTCCACCGAGTCATGGGCAGCCCCGGCGGCGGCCTCGCGCTGACCACCCTCGTCCTCGTCATCACGCTCTTCTGCTCCATCAGTATAACCGTAGCCGCCTCGCGCTCCACCTGGGCCTTCGCCCGCGACGATGCCATCCCGCTCGCCAGCCTCTGGGCCCGCGTCGATCCTCGCCTCGGTGTCCTCGTCTGGTCCCTCCTCCTCCTCACCGTCATCCAGATGCTTCTCGGTCTCATCAACCTCGGCAGCTCCAGCGCCTTTACCGCCTTTGTCTCCGTCGGCGTCATCGCCCTCGCCGTCGCCTACTCCATCCCCATCTTCCTCAGCCTCCGGCACGGCCGCACAGAGGTCTCCAAGGCCCTGTGGAACTGTGGACCCGTCGTTGGCCCCATCGTCAACGTCGTTGCCCTGTGCTGGATCGGCTTCGAACTAGTCTTGTTCAGCATGCCTACCGTGCTGCCCGTTACGAGGGTCTCGATGAATTATGCGTCCGTCGTGTTTGTGGGCTTCCTGGCCATCGCGGCGGCTTGGTATGCTGTATATGCACGGAAATGTAAGTTTGCTGTCTGCCTCTCGTATCTGTGGGACGTCTGCTCATTCGTTGTCCGCACCCTGTAGCATATAAAGGACCCCCGGAGTCTGATGGACTTTGAAACTATTGATATCATCCGGATTTCCTTGTCGGGATCAACACTTACGCATGTCTGTCTTTCTTGGTAAATCGTAATCGCTTATGACGCCATAGAATTCCAGATAATAAATTACAATGCGTACTGTACACGCCAAGAGGCCTTCCTTTTTGTAGGGTTCATACACTGACAGTCACCTTGTATTTATCTGCCATCCTCTTCCTATCATGAATTCAGCACATCCGGCTGATAGTCCGCACTCCCCAGCAAACTGCTCAGATCCCGTCCGTTGTCTATGCTATACCCCCTTCGTCTCCTGGGCACACCCTCGTTGGGACCACGCCGATGCAATGCTACGCTCTCGCTCGGCCGCCGTCGCCGCACGCGCTGATACCCCTTGTCGAGCTCGATCTCGATCACACAGCGAACCTTGAGCGCGCTGATGGCCGGCCATACGCCCCTTTCGCCCTTCAGGATCCAGTATGCCAGGTTGTCCTTGCTCGGGGTCTGTAGAAGCTTCGTGGAGTCGCTCAGGGATAGATCGGGGACAAGCGTGAGATTCGAACCAGGGATCGTCTCTTCGATGAGAAGTCGGCCGACGATTTGAGGCAGGAGACCGAGGTAGTCCAGCTGGCGAAGTCGGTGGCGGAGCTCCACGACGACTAGGCGCATCAGCGGCCGTGTAATGTTCCACTGGCCTGTCTGATGGCGGTCGAGAAGGTTCAGGTCGGAGCCCAGAAATGGAATGAGATACGGCCGCGCTTGCGACACAATGAAGTGGTTGACGTTGAACAACTCGGCGATGCGAGAAAGCGGTGACTCCCCGTCACTATAATGTATGTGGCGCCATGACTGGAAGGTGGCGTCCTGAGCGTGCGGCCAGGGGACTATTGACCCTGTTTCATCTTTGCAGTATATCGTGACAGGCTGGTATAACGTACCCGTGGATGCATTCGAGGCAACTGCCGCCGACCAGATCAACTGTAGTGCGTCAGCCAGGGTCACGAGACGAAGTTGACTCTTCCAAAACTAGAGCTTCAAAGCTGAGCGTAAAGTGTATACTTACAACATTCGGCGCGGTGAGGTAATTCAGCAGATTCGGGGTGCCATTCTTGCCTGATGTCGCTATTGTAATGTTCAAGATCCGTTTCGACCGTGCATATGCTTCCTCGAAGGTCAGATCACCCAGGTTCACCCGCACACATTCCTCCAGTACTCCAGCGTCGAGAAAGTAGCCTTTTTCAATGTAGCGCTTCACCCGACGGAAAAGTGTCCGAAGCCAACTGTCTTCGCTAGTGTAAGGCAATTCCCGTGAGTGCTCGCCAGAAAGCTTCTCCCTTCGTCGGCGATCAAATGCCGTCAAATCAATTCCATCGCTATCAAGGAACGACAACAGTTCGTCCTCTGAATGGCTCCCAACCAGGGCCGCAATCAGCGCTCCTGTTCCAGTGCCCGTGATGATTCTGGGTAAAAGACCCTGCAGATGCAGAGCCTTGACCACACCAAGGTGACATAGCCCAAATATCGAGCCACCTTGCAGGAGCAGAGTTGTTCTACCAAAAGCTTGGCGAGTATCATGCAGGAGCTCCAGCTTGGCCTGCGAGGTGAACCCACTCTCGTGGACTGGAGCGGTCTGCAGAGCCGTTATGTGCTGGATCGAGAGTGCGACTTGTGTGATATAGTCATCAATGAGGAGTTTCGTGCCAGCGTACGCATGTAAGAAGAGTTTCGGAGAGGTGATGTTGCCCAGGTTGCGGACAAGTCCGGAGCGAAGAAGATTGGCCAGTGTCAGGATATCCTCCTCCTCACGAGCGGTCATCAAAGCTTCCACTCGGCCCAGAATCAATCGGTAGTCGTAATGTCGACTTGTCGGGTTCTGGCGCCTGCACTACCGTTAGCTACTACCCTCATCAGTCCAGGCAGGCGTGATCTCAAACCAACGTACCATAAATCCGCGCTCCGGAGCTCGTCCAGTTCGAAGGCAGCCTCCTCCCATTGCTCAAATGTCTGCGCTGTGGCCAGACGATGCCGCAGCCTAGTTTTAGGTGATTTTGAGAACCACCATGCTAGTAACCTCTGCAGGGCGACCTTGATCAGCACGGCCATTGGAACATCTTTGCGCGGAGGTAAACGAGCATACATGTTTCCAGAACAGCGCAACGTCGAGCACCATGCTAAAGATCGCAGAGAAAAGACCAGACACGGCTACCCAGGACTCCATCTTATTATGGTAGACTACGAACGGTGTGCGGTGGGCGTGATGGCGGACGGCGCATGTGGGTGTTGTTGCTTTCACATGCTAGAAGTTGATGGGGTATGACATATGACGCGAAGTATCTCATCCGCTTTGCTTCTAGCGGCAGTCAGATTGGGATAACAGTCATTCTGACAGAATAAAAGAAGCCCCAAGATTGAGATTCTGTAGAAGATGGATAGAGGAAAAGAAGTAGTAGTTGTCATTGGAGGTTACCACGGGTAGATGAAAGAGACATGGGATCTGTCAGAGCATTGCAACTCTCCGCCCAAGTGAAATTAACCGCCCCCACGTTAGTTCCAGTGTGCGTTCATGATCTATGGGTGTCTATTTCAGAGGATTCATACATCTGGCTACACTTGGCGGTTTTTCTGGGCTCTCAGCTCAAGTCGCCCTGCGGCGAATGCGGATCCTTGCGACTCCTGGCCCGGCTACGATACGTCGGATGTAGGAAGAAGCGAGGGGGACAAAGGTCTCGAGATATATATTCAACAACAGTGTAAAACCAGGGTTGATTGGAAGTAAAGGAAACTTGGATTGTTCGTAGAAGCCGGATATTTCCTACATACTATGTTCCCCAGATGAGAAAAGCCATATCCGTGGATCGTAAAGGGGCATTCGAATTCCGTTTTAGTTTTGCATTGATTTTCGCTTTGCTTTTTCCCTAATGCAAGTAGTGCGAAATGAAGTTCTCCAGACATCCTCAACTACCCAGCACGGCGGACGGACCCATAAATCGTCTATTCCTCAACAATGTTGCCCCTCTCCGAAACGTACAGACCGTCAAGGAACTAGATATGGAATCAGCATCAGGACATACGCCGAACGTAACAGGCCGACATTCATACCTTCCGAATATCCTTGTTACGGACTCTGCAGATCTGCTGGATGTCGGCGGCGCTCTGGGAGACGGCCTCCAGGGAGTTACCGGTGAGCTGGAGCTCATCCTTGACGTTGCTGGAGATAGCGACCTCGACACCGGGCTGGGCGGTGACACGACGAACGATCTTCTCACCCAAGAAGTTTCTAACAAGCGCAAAATCAAACCCATCAGCACAGCTCCTCAATCAGAAAGTGAATTCGACAGTATCCCGCGTGGCCAAAAGCCCGTCCTCTCAAAGGTGTTGAAAGGACGGCTAGTTCTCTCTCCCCAGCTGTCTTCAATTGGGGGGGTTATGCGCAGCGTACCTGATCTCAACCTCAAACTGGCCAGTCTCGGAGTTCTTCTCAATGTTGACGTTGATGGGAAAGTGAGCGTAGACGTAGCGCATCTTGTACTTGAAGCCCCGGGTGACACCGATGATCAGGTTGTTGATAAGGGTGCGAACGGTACGGAGGGTAGCGATGCCCTTGCGGACACCGTGGTGCATCTCGATGGAGATGACATTCTTCTCGGGGCGGCCGAAGGTGACGGCAATGTGGGAGAGGTCCTTGACGAGCTTGCCTGATTCGCGTGAAAAAGTTCCATGTCAGTGCCGTCGAACCTCAGCGAATGACGGGTCACTCGTCTCGACTGAAATTTCTCCCTCTGCTTGAGAAGAGAATTCCGGGACGTGACAAGCATTGGGTATTATATTGCGTACCTCGGGGTCCCTCAACGGTCACAACTCGCGAGCGAATGTGAACCTTCACTAAAAGACGGAAATCCAGGTTAGTCCCTATTCCTCTCAAGATATTGAACCCAAACAGCGGTCATTCTCGCATCTCCTCCTCTTCGACAAGGCGTAGCAGCGGTCTTCCTTGCAAACAGTTCCTGTAGCCAGACTGGCGCGAACATCTTCCCAGCACACCCAAAGCACCGCTACTTGTCTCCCATTCTGCTCCGGCGTCCTTTCTTCCAATGACCTCAAACAACAAGGGACGAATCGCTTGCTCACCATTCTCGGGAATTGGCAGCCGTTCCTCGGAGTAAATGTACCGCATCTTGACTGCGTGGGCTGTGGAATGTCCGAGGGGAGAATTGTCGATGTCGTTCGTGCGGTCGGTCGTCGAAAGGATCGAAATTCAACGGAGGCGGCCTGGTCTTGGTGGAGCGAAAATCGAGGGCGGGCGGGTTGTGCGTCGCTTAACAACCATTCCGGCTTAGCGCGTTTTCTAGGGCTCTGCCGGCAGCGGACATCCTACTGCATCTACCTCTCTATCTAGCTTAGGCTAAGGTGACCTTTTGATTATTATTATTATTACGCGCATGTTATATATCTACAGTCATCATTGATAATAGATATTCGGTCCATTTGGTTTTTTTCGAAGTTCTGGTGCTATTTTTTTCCTCCCGTCGACGCTGAATGTCGCTGAACTGGTGCCTGAGGCATCAACAGGGACATTTGAATAAGAGCCACTTGAACATCATAGGACATTGGGAAAAGAATTCAAAGTCGTTCACTTCTTTTAAATTATGTTGCAATGACTTTCTCCCGTGCCTATCGCGAAGAGATCATGCATTAAATACCTAGAGAAGCCGTGAGAAGAGAAGAAACCAGCAACCCAGTTGCCAAACAACAAACCAAACTCCATGCTGTATCCGCATCATACATGTCGCGACGTTGCCATCACTCAGCCTGCTTCTTTTGCTCCTTACGATTGACCTCTTGTATCCATTTCCCACCCAAATTCTTCAGCGTCGAGGCAAGCTCGTCCTTCTCATCAAGTGCAGTCACGTCGTCACCACCACCTATACTCTTTCCATTGACGAGTACGTTTGGTACAGTACGTCGGCCGGTATTCTTTGCCAAGAGCGATTGCAGTTGCTGTCCCATTGCATGCTGATCGAGTTCGACCACATGCGGCGCAGGTACTATAGTATATTTCTCGAGGAGGATAGACTTTGCCCGCTTGCTATAAGGACAGTAGGATTTGGAGAAAATAACGACTGTGCAGTAGAGCATGATGTGTTAGTGATCCTCTCGTAGACAACAGATATGGGTCTTAGGGGACATAACGTACTGGGCGATCTCTTAAGAATAGCATTGAGCTCATTCTTAACTTCGGGGTCATCCTCAGAAGATGCCTGGGCAGGCTCTTGGTTAGGCGAGTCCTGATTCCTGTTCTTTGGTACCGTCATCTTCGTACGTCCTGCAATTGGGATCTCTTCCATCTCTTCACTGGCGCCTTTGGGGTTGGCCGCCTTGACTCCGTCCGCCTCCAGTACTACATGTTTTGCATTCTCCTCGACGGGCTTTGAAGGGGTGGGTTTCTGCGGCTGCACATTCTGTTTCGATGCAGCCTCTTTTGCTTCTCTGTGGGCGTCTATCGCCGCAACGGTAGATCGGTAAAATCTTTGATTTTGTATCGTCCCGGCGTCGCCCTAGCGTTCGCAAACTATCTTAGTTACTGTGTGCTTAGTTCTCGCAGGGTAGGGTGCTGATACCGAATAGTAGACGATGGTGACCATCAGCATCACCGCGGCTATAAGCAGAAGCCGGATCCGCCGCTGAGAGAACATCTTGTTCGATATTCTGCTTGGCCTCCTCGGTCAGAATAGAATAGCACCTCTCCGGAGCTGACAATCTGATTATTTGTATCTTTCTTTGACCGCGACTGTAGTTCTCTTGTGTCTAGCATGAGATTCGCATGTAGAGTGTGATCACTGTTCGTTCCTACTCCGCAGTAATGGAGTACCAGGGGTAGCTTCTGTACATTGACCGCGCCAAAAATTCCCGCGCAAAAGGGACAGACCACAGGGAGAACAAACGGCCTGAATATGCTCTTGGCTATTCCAATCCTTAGGTCCGCCTGGAACCAACGCAAATTGACCAATTTGTAATATATGGTCAATTTGACATGAGAAAGGCGGCGAAATCGTCTGTAGGAACTAGCGGAGGTATATTGTACCTTAGCTCGCGCTTCAATTACGTCACGATAAGTACTGGTCACATAGGTACCTCTCCGCTGGATTATACTAATTCAACGCAACAGATTAGCTTCTATCTATCACTTTAAATGTTCCCGAGAGACTTTCAATGCCGTTGTTTGCTGTTTTATTCATTATAGACTACATTAAAAGCTCGGCTATCTATGCTATAATGGGTATTCTCGGAGTAACAAATAACAAGCAGAACAAGACTATTGGTATCATGACTTAGGAAAAAGTGAAAGGCATAACTTTCGACGACGACGTGCGAAAAGTGTCCCGATATTGAAAACAAGACTCGGTGTTGGGACCATCATCAAGGGTGTCGAAGTTGCAGCAAGACGACAGCCGCAGACCTGCAGCGGCGTCATACTAAAACAATAGGTGAGGATAGGGATCTCTCAGCTAAACGGCTGAGGGCAGATGGGCGATTGCGTTTGTAGTTGTGATAAGAAAGGCGTATAGCGAGCGCTCAGGTGTGCAAAATCATGTGGGCAATGCGAAACCCGGACGCGGTCCCACTGTCCCTCGTCGCCTGCCCTGGACCACGGTCATCCAGTCCTCCCACTCTTTGGCGATCTCCATCAGCACATTACCCATAACTGTAGCAGAAGCCATTAATCCGTGACCTTCGCCCTCGAGGACTCGAACTTCGCAACGTCGCATGCCTTTGCCCAACCAACGGACATTGTCGACAGGGACACGAGTATCTCTACTTCCGTGGTGGATGACAACATTGCGAGTGATGTCCACATAGCGGAATCCAATCGTTTGGCGGCGTTCTAGGCAGACTAAAAGATCAACTGCCGGGTTTGCATTCGTGGTGGCCAGTTCCCATATCTTGTGTGTCAGCCTATTATCATAGTCGCTCTGGCGCTCGCGTTCTTCGGATGAGACTATGGCTGTCTGACTCGTGGTGACTTCGACCTGCTTGACATCTGTTCTTTGAGAGACGACCGGCGCCTTCAAATCCTGGAGTGCTTTGATATCACCCCCCTGTTGATGTATCTTGGACTGAGCTCGCCCAGGCCCTTTCGGCTCCGTCGCCACTGCAGGGGACATATCTTTTGAAGTTGTCTTACGTCGGGTGCGGCGAGGAGCTTTCGGCAAACTGGATGTGAGACTAGCGCTCGCGGCACTCATGAAACTCGAGTTGGCGACCTTCAGGAATGACGCAGGCAAGGCTCGCAGAATCCTTTGGGAATACGGAACAGCATTGGTAGGTACCGGTTCCTTGTGTGGCCCCATGCTCGATAATTGAGACGGCGGAATCCAAGGAGCCAGAAGGTGGATACGGCCGCGGATGTGTTGTGGAATCCTCAACGCCGTTGCCAGTGCATAAATCGCTCCGGCAGAATGAGCCAGTATCGAGAATTTGTTGACTTTGAGGTGATTACACACGATTGCAACATCATCTATCCTCGGTCAGTATAAAAAGAAAAAGTTGGAAGAGCCGAAGACAGGTCAGATCCTCTTACCAGGCCAGCTGAGAGGATTTGCTGCCTCCTCTGTGTAAGGCGCGCTTTCGCCTACCCCGGGGCGATCCAAGGTCACTAGTCGGAGATTGAGAGACCGCGCCAACTCGTCGTAAAAAGCCATCAGATACCTGGTCAAGCCCATACCGAGGCAGCACAATACAACGTGGCCCTTTGGATCTCCAACTTCAGAAAATGCTATGGCGCGGCCTGTTGTTGGGTGGGGAACTTTTTGAGTAAGTTTGGGCGATGAGATATACTCTAAGACCGCGAGGTCTATTGAGTCAGCACTCGATGGTCGTTCGTCGCTGAGCGAAGCATGGACTGGAGAAGCAGGCCCAGATGGGGCACGTTTGTGGTGGCGCTTCGGGGCCGAAGACTCCAGTGATCGTCTGGAGCGGAGTTTATCATTCTGATCTGGCTTATCGAAGGATTGCCTATGTAGTGGCAGGTTGGGGGTTTTGGATGTAAGGGGAGAGTCACTTCGCGTCGTTGTTCTGCTCTTCCCGGTCATTACGGCCGGTGCCGGAGCACTCTCATCAAACACGACAGCTCCTTTTGCATCTGTATTTTCTTGCGCCGCTGGCTGATGGCTTGCGAGGCTTGATGTTCTAAGGGGCTGACTTGGCCGAGTTGAGGAATCCTTGGTACATTTGTCTGGGCTGTCGTCTGTTTCCAACTCGGTTTTGATCCTTTGCTGCTGATCCTTCAATTCTTGGATTCTCCTCGTAACCTGTTCAGCTTCGTTGCCCGCTTCGCCGGGGCTGGGCTCAACTTTCGTATCCCTGCTAGCGGTGGATGAATACCTGGTATGACGAGTGGATCTGCGTTTCCTCGGGCTCGAAGAGAAACTGTGACGTAGCGAAGACTCGCGCGCAGGAATGACCCTTCCACTCCCAATACCTCCAGGTGTGCTGCTTACACTCCCTCGGGCGCTGTGCGATGACTGGCGTTCTCTGCTAGGCGGGGCACTGGCTGCAGTTTCACTATGGATGCCCTTGGAGAAATGATCTAGTCGCGCCTCCTCGGCAACGTCAGCCATAGAATGCATAGAGCGCAAGCTGGTCCTATTGCGGGGAACGTTATGCCTTAGGCTGTCGTTGTAACTACTCGTTTTCCGTAGACGATCGGTCTGTTTTTCCATATCGGTCATAAATTCGCGCGAGGATTTCTTCAGTAGTCCAAGCTGGCTTTTTAGACTCCTTCGGCCTCCAGAAGCTGTAGATGCGATACTAGGTGCTGTGGAGACTCGAGGGCCGGGCTCGGCTGTGATCGTACCGAATGCGCTGTCCTCGCACGCAGCTTTGGCCGATGTGTATGAGCTCCTGGAAGCGGGTCGCGGGGATGATAGAGAAGGGCCGAAAGTACTTTTCGTCTTTGGAGACGGAGGTGCCCTGGCCATGCGAATGACCGGAGCTGCTGCTGCATCGTCCGGATGTAAAAACGGGCTATGCGTCTCGTTCTCTGAATGCTGTTGCGCTCCGTAGCTTACTCCGAAGCCATGATCGCCTGATGTGTGCTGCGTAGGAGGTTGTGGCTCCGATGGGAAGAATACTGAAAATATGGGGGAAGATGGATCCGTATCTAGGTCGAGGCGCGGAACGTTGTCGAAATGAGATTGCAGGGGAACAGATATAGTAGATAGGGACGAGATTAAAGACGTAATAACTTCCGGGGATGTTTGGTCAACTGACGCCCGACTTATGGAATGCGAGCGAGATTTGCGACGTCGTGCGAGCAGGGAGGAAGACGCTGGTTGTAAAGGGGCATGCGCCGTGGGCGCAGGAAAGTCTTCCATAGCGCCCATCTTCTCCTCTGTTTCTCTTGACTCTGGACTTTTCCTCCCTTTTTTTGGGATTTCGGTATCGAGAAAGGAATTGTTTTCGGACCTGGGTTTCTAGGAAACCCCGGGATTCCAGGAACCCCTCCAGCCAGATTCGGAAGAAGAGTCGAAAGTCACCGGCAATTGATGCGGCAGGGCGGGGTGAGATCTCGCATTATCCTGCAAGAGAAAATGATAAGACTGGTTCAACGGTGGAATTCTAAATCCAGAACGAAGAATTGATGCATGTGCGAGTTGGACCGATTGGTGAGGATCCAGGGCGATCGTATCAAGCCCCCTGCGGCTTGAGAGCCCCTTGCAGAAGTCCGGTATCTGGGGAATAGGAAAAAGAAGAGGGGATGGGAAGGAGTTTCGAATGGGTCGTCGCTGGAAGTTGAAATTATGATTATGATTATGATTATGGATTCAGCAGAAATTGGGGGTCGCTAGGAAAGATATTTAAGGAGAGTATCTAGTTGATAAACGGTGCCAGAAGGTTTAAAGAAGGGAGGGGCAGCGATGAGAGTTAACTCTCATTATTTAGTAGATAGACCAGATAGTGGTCCAGGAAAGGGAGAAGGAAGGGGAAAGGAATAATAAGACCATGATACTAGTAAGTATATTGATTAGCTTAGGAGTAGTGAAAACCGGAGTATCTGCCTCACTTGGGTAGTCTACCTATTGATTCCAGACTGATAAAGAGGACAATGGCAAACCAGCATGAAAGGAAATGATTATTGAGAGAGGTAGTTCTGACTGGGATAATATTTACGGATTAGTAGATAAACAAACCACAATCCCTTGTTCTGGCCATCTTGATTCTTTACCTGTTCTTGAAGATTCGAATCAGGAAATATCATAATCTTCTTCGACGTCTTCATTAATATTCATTATTATTGTTTTTAGGAGACTGACTAGCCCAATTATTGCTTAGTTCCCTTTGATAGACACGAGAGAATTTCACGATTCTTGGCCGAATGGCAACAGTTCTGAGTCTGCTCCTCCACAGGGTTCGCAGATCCAAATTTCAATAAGTACCAATCGGGCCACCAAAACACCTCGCTTACAAACATCAATTGAGCTTGGATAGGCTTCGATTCACAGGCTCTGACTGGATTTTTGATGCACGTTTGTTCATCATATCAAGATCCTCGAAGCCTCGCTCGTCACTATTAAGAGCTCAAAGGGATTCCTCAGAATAAAGATAAATACTCCGTTGTCTATTCTACAGTCCTAGGCAAGAGGCTGAGTGAGGAAAGAGAAGACCCATTTCTAGTAATCTTTGTCGCCTTCCTGTTAGTTACCATGGTTGCGGAACAGATGGATAGCGCAGGGATATAAGATCGCCTCTCGAAGAAGCAACTGGCAAGATATCAAGATAAATGCTTGTTTCCTACCCTTTCTGATGGTGCAGGGACGTGCGTATACTAGTCGACCTAAACATGCTAACAGACTCGACATTTTTGGATGACTAGTGATGCAAGGGAAATAAACCAATTGACAGAAGAGCATGGGATGCTTGTCGGCTCATGCCTTTTTACTTATGTGAGGGTGAACCTCCGTTCTAAAGCAGTCTTGCTGTTTGTAGTCGCAATGCACGGTATCCTTGTAATCCTGGCATAACTGGCATAACATCAGCAAGGTACTTCTCAAGTATTGAAATAGGAACCACTAATATGCATCAGTACCACAAGGAGATCGGAGGATATGTTGACGTATGGTAGACAAGCGATTTGACGCTTTCCTCTTCGCCGTAGTGTTTCAACAATTGTTTTTGTGGCAATGCCCTTATAAGTTGCAACTCGCAAGGCTGGCCAACTTGGTCTTGCAAGGAAATATATAAAATTCGCGCGCAAATGAGGCTCATGAGCTACTATTTACCACAGACTTCGGATCGCTTCACGCATACCGGCAGAGCTAGTTCCACTGCAGAAAACCATCGCCTGACTGATAGAGACTTCGTGAAACATTTACAGATATCTGGTAGTCTACAATGCAGGTGTCAATGTTGTCGTACGGGACTGTAGCACCTCCGCCGATAGTCTGATAGCCCAGAAGTACCTAGGCTTGGCGTTGTTGATGATGTTGAACCAAAACACATGCTTGTGGCTTGGCAGAGGAAGCGAATGCTTAGGTCTACATCCACCACCAAACGAACGCCTATGTCATCATAGGAGTCAAGCGAAAGGTGTTCTTTCAATCGTCAGAGAAAACAAGCAACACTACCTTAACTACGCGAAACAAACCTAGCGGTCATCCGTCGTGGTGGCCTCAGCGGACGTTTGAATTCAGATATGCGGTGATCTACATCCCACGACAAGACCATTGTCCGCCATGGACGCCTACCCCGAAGACTATGTGGTCCACAACCTTCCTTTCATCCTCCTCTCCGGGCTAGAAGCCGACCCTCCAGATAAAGCTGGATCGAGCGGTCCCGAGTACCCTCTCCTCGACGAGAAGGGACCGAAAATATACTCGGACTTTCCACCTCTAAGCGGACCGACCGCGGAGGAATTGCGGAGGAACCTTCTGAAGGAGGATGCGTCAGAAGTGCCATGGGACAACAGGGAACCTACAAGTACGAGGTATTCAGGGATTGGGTACAAAATCAAGAGTACAGGGAGGGTAGGTTCTCATACACCGGATGAATCAGCCCCTCCAAGATGTCCCTCCTGCGATCGGCCACGATGAAGCACTTGCATTGAGCACAGCCTACTGTAATTGCTCTGTACATCCTAGATGCCGCAAGAATATCGAGTGTTCCAGTTGATGGCGAAGTGTGCTATTGCTAACACAGACGCAGTCATACAGACTTCCCCCGCGGAAAGCTGATCCCCCGCCGGTGTCTCCTCCGACAAGTCCAACAGGCGAACAACAAAATGATATACATACAGCGCCGTCGTTCGTCCTGCACTCACCTATTTCCCCATTGACACCAAGTTCTCCTACATTTCCTGATGGTCTACTTACTCCTTTGTGGGTGACGAAGCACCAAAACCTCGTCCCCGCGGCGGTCATCAACTTCTTCCCCTTCTGCCTGGATCCCAACATGAGTTCCCTCCGCGACAATCAACTCAAGATCGAGATTAATGGACTGAAGAAAGAATGGTCTGACTCTGGTTACAAAACTCGCTTCGTTGTCGTCCTCCTGTCTGAGGAAAGCACTCTTGGCTATAACAAGGAGGAGACGGAGGAGCGAATCACGAGCATACGAAGAGCGACGAGTCTGGACCAGAAATCCGTTCTTCTTCTCCCACCTGATACAACCTCTGCGGAATTGATTGAGTTCACAAGGTCTTTATTGAACATGCTACAGCCGTTGGTGGTAGAATATTATCGGGACCTATCTAAACACGCAAGACGGAAACGTAACCGCGGCGCAGTCCCTCCTCCCACGGCACCACCCACAAGCGGAACATCACAGACACTGTCGCTCCAGGGATGGAATGTTCGCTATGAGTTTAAACTTGGTATCTTCGCCGAGTTTCGCCAAGAGATCGATGCCGCACTAAGGAATTACGAGAGTGCTTATGAGACTCTGTTTGGGCAGGATGTCTTTGAGAATATTGCCGGTTGGAATCCAAGGTTTAATGATGCTCGTCTCTTGTCTGATGCTCTGGCAATCCGCATAATTCGTTGCTTATTGTGGACCGGACAAACCCGCACCGCGGTACGTTCATGGGTCAACCATCGTACTCGCTGCCGTGATATTATCAATCGGCGAGGTAAAGGAACCAGGAACTACGGGTGGGAAGCTTGGGAGGCTCGATGGTCGATGGTAATGGCCCAGCTCATACGCCAGGCCAACATCCCTGGCATTTCTGATAACACGTCGTCCCATCAGGGAGACGACGATCAGTATTTGATCTTCGTCCCCCCTGAAAAGGCAACACATGTTGGCGATGCCTTGTGCCCCTGGGAGCTCCTTCACCATGAGGGTTATTGGTTGTACCGATCCGCGAAACACGCGATGACTCGACGCACTCTAGCCGAGCAGATTCCAGATGAAGATCGCATACCACCAGGGCAATTACCTGCTTCTCAGATCGCGAACAAGACATATATGTACGACACCTATCTTGCCCCAGAGCCATATATCGAAGCACCGCAGCCAGGCTCAACCGGCTTTGATCATTCACAACAAATTCTGAACGCCCTGAGGGCAGCATTGGAGCAATTTGCAAAACGTAAGCAATTTCGGAAGACGGAGAGCCTCAGCTTAGAAATAGCGGAAGAATACATGCGTGTTGGCTCATGGACTGAAGCTTATGAGACCCTCCGTCCACTATGGCCGACGCTCACTTGGCGACAGGCTGGCTGGTGGCCGCTCATGGAGAAGTTCGGTTGGGCTTTGAGGGAATGCGCTCTACATATGCAGGATAGCGAGATGATTTTAAGAGTCGACTGGGAACTGATGAACCAGGGTGCGTTCTAGCTTTCAATTGTCGGATAAAGCTCGCTGTTTTGCTCCTGTTATACTGACTCACGAGTAACCTGCACAGTGTTTCAACCACGATCAGGTTGGCACTACAGTATCCACCAGAGCCTTAGAGACCTTCCCATCACAGAACTCAAGCCATCTGTCGCACTGAAAGCCGAGGATGTCATATCGAGCCGTAAGTGTTCTCTTGCCTATTGTTGTCTCGTTCCTGCTTCTCCATACCTGACCATTCCACTGGCCACAGTCACAGCCACATTTGTCTTCGAGAAGCCGGAAGGAAATGTTGGCGAGCCTCTCATGGGGCAGCTGACAATTGCTTCTCTCGGTCAGAGATCTTCGGACCCAATACGACTGTCAGAGGTCAAGGTGGTTTTCGAGGGCTGCCTCCGTCCACTGAAGCTTCAATCCGACCAGAACGTGACCGCCGACATCACGACTCCTTGCACGATATCGTCTCTAACGCTACGTGAGCCCACATCTGCGGACTCGACGACCCTGTTATCACCGAGCAATGGCTTAACAGCACTGGTAGGGATGGGTGATCTGACCATGGGACCGGCTCAGATCAAAGTGTTCAATCTAACCTGTGTCCCCCGCGAAGCAGGAGATTCAAGGGTGGCATCAATAACTTTACTTATTGAAGATGAGAGGTTTGACTTAGCCTGCGCTATCACAGATCTGGCCCAGCGTGACTCCTTTTGGTGGCAGCAGACCACCAACGGCGTAGCCCGAAAACGTGTGGGCAAAGACCGGGATACCTGTCGGTCCAAGATCATGCCCAAACCGCCAAAAATTCGAATTTCAACACCGAACATCAGAGCGACATACTACACAAATGAGCGAGCTGTTCTCAAATTGGACATCTACAACGAAGAAGACGAGGCTGCAGACGTGTCCGCAGAGGTAAGACTCTTCGGACACCCGGACTCAGCGGCGCAGATTGTGTGGCTTGATGAGGAGGGTGAGGCCATATCTCCTCGTTCACAGGATAGTTCGCCTATCGAGGGGGCACGTCATGTCGCGAAACGGTCCATTGGTGTCATGGACAGGTCATCCAGGCAGCAGTTGATGCTTGTGCTGACAGACACCCTTGAACCGTCGACGCACGAGCTTCAAATTACCTGTGTATACAATCTGCTATCTGATTATCAGACCCCGATCATCGCGACACACAGACTCGCCTTATCAATCATACGACCATTTGAGGCAAACTATGATTTTCTTCCGCGCCTTCATTCCGAACCTTGGCCTGATTTCTTTACAATTGATGATGACTTGGCTGAGGACGAAACCGCGCCTAAACCTCGAGGCTTGCGGCAACGATGGTGCTTGAATTCCAAGATTGTCTCGTTTGCCCTCGAGCCGCTTGTCATCGAAAAGATTACGCTAGTGCTACTGGGCCTTGGAGGCGGAGCTGTCTGCAATATTGGATCTGAAATAGTCGCCGACCCACATGCGCTGGAAATACGTCCGGAGGAGCTTCGCGAGTCCAGCTTTTTACTAGAGGTTCAAAAGTTGGTCTTGGGAGACCGACGGCCGACAGCTCTGAATCTGGCCCTAGAGATTCAATGGCGTCGAATAGGCACCGACGCCGCTGCATCATCTGCGGATAGCGCTACCGTCACCACGACTACTCTACCCATTCCGCGCTTCGTGATGCCCGTGGGAGAGCCCCGCGTACTTGCCTCGGCATTGGCTTCAGAAGCTATCCCCGGTCTGATTCACCTGGACTACACGTTGGAGAATCCTTCGATGCACTTTCTCACTTTCAACCTCGCTATGGAGGCGAGTGAGCATTTTGCTTTCAGCGGACCGAAGACCGCGGTCGTTCAGCTTGTGCCGTTAAGCAGACACACAGTGCGATATAACCTCCTGGCTTCCAAGCGGGGGCTATGGATCCAACCTCAATTGAATGTCGTGGATACGTATTTCAACAAAGCCCTGCGGGTACAGCCAACTGAAGACATGCGGTCGGATAAGAAGGGAATTTTGATCTGGGTTGACGCTGACGACTAGATAATGATATCACAGCTTTTGCCAATTCAACAAAGAATGAGTAGAGCCAGACGATCTATCCCTAAGTTACCTAGCTTAGATAGCAAGTTACTACACAGTCTCGACTATGTAGACAACAGACTTCATCCAGACCCAGGGCTAATCACGTGCCAGCCCTTATCACGCGCTGGGAAGGGTGGCCTAAAACAGACTAGCGGCGCCGATCGTAGAAGTGCCCGGCGCCCGCAGCTCCCCAGACAGATTGGACAAAGACATAACAAGACAGAGACAAGAGACAAAAAACGGCAACTAGGGAGAGAGAACGACGCCGTGCAGTTCGGTCTGCTCGTCACTATTCCTTGCTATATTGCCACTTAGTGCTTCATTGTGACCAGACGTTTCGACTAGCTCATCTTTCCCTTCTTGCGCTGCTTGTTGCTCTGTTCGCCCATTACGCCGTCAATCGAACCCATTCCAATCATGGCAGCGCAAGCGGCCCTGATCGCCGATACAATTATTGGCATGAAAAGAGCCTTACGAAGAGAGACAGAGTGTATATACCCGCACTTCCTTGTTTTGCCCCACTCTTGCGATCAATGGTCACTTTCTAGGCTATTTCTGACTTGTTCGTGCTGAAGACTCAGGTCCCGATGAACCGATCACTCAGCCGACGAACAGAGGCAACAAATTACGGGCCAATGCGAAGTACGTGCGAGAGGGCGCTCTAGGATACATCCATCCAGAGCAATTGTACAAGCAGGTAACTTTGCCGACCTACCAAACTTTGTGTTTGAAACATCGACGATGGCGCGCGGGGCTACGGAAACAGAATGACTGACATGGGCTCTAGAAAATTGAACACGCCGGATACACTCGCTATATCCTTCAACGTAATCCGGTGCGCTATGATTCGGAGGGTGACGAGCTTGATGAGGATGATGAAGATTCGGAGGCGGATGCGGCTGCTGCTGAAGAGAATCCATTCTCCGAAATCGCTTTGGAAAGTACGTGATTGCACTCGGTCCGGTTCAGCGATGTTCTAGACAGCTGACATCTCTCTGTCTTATCCTCCAGACCTCCTATGTCCTCTGAAGCATCCGTCGGAGCTGCCCACCCACCCGTCCTTATCGCACGCTTACACTTCGAAGGCGCTTAGAAATATGACCAAAGCTGTTGAAGCGAAACTTCGACAGGAGCGCGCTTTGTTGTGGCGAGCAAGGAATCTTCATCGACAGTTCCTTGGGGATGGGTCCTGGATGCCTTGCGGAATGTTTGAAACGGCGGAAGATCGGTTCTTATTCGAGCCTTGGATGTCTTATGCGATGCGCGGCTCACCATCGGGCGAACATGCGCTAAACGGACTGGTTGATTCGGTTGCCGCAGATAAATCGAACCAGGAGTCGCCAGCAGCCCAGGCAGGAGGAAAAGATGTCGAGATGATGGATGCTCAGAACAACGAGGCGGAGGTGCAGACAGACGAGAACACCATCAAAACCGATCAGTCGATGCAACCCAAGTCCGAGGAAGTCGACGCGGCTGTGAATGATCTTCCCCCGCACCGAGACACTGCAAATTCGGAATCACAGATCAATGGGCACACCGTGGCTGGTGGGAAGCAGGACCATGACTCTCTAGCGAATCCGGACCAGCATCCTATAGAAGAAAGAGGAAAGGCTCGAGCAAATGACGAGCAAGGAGCCGAAGCCGAAGCCGAACAACAAGACGATCCACAAGGAGATGAAACGGACACGGAGATGCAGGATGGCTCATCGCCAGAGCCGCCTCGACGCATGACTACACGAGCGCAAGCAAATGCTTCAAATCCAGAACCCGACCAAGATTCTAGCAAGCTCTCCCCGTCGGCTTCCACTGACACACTCAACACACTTCCGGCGCCACATCCGCTATTCCTCGTGCCTGAGTCTGTGCTACCTGATCCCAACTTTGGATTACCAGCCAATGAAGCTGAAGAAACGCGACGCCTGCTTTGGTCTTTCATTCAGAAGCAAGAAGAGACCGTTCGAGGATTCGAGCACATGCTTGAGTGCCTGCTCCGGGCGTGTCGGATGCAGGAAGATGTCTTCGAGTGGTGTAAAGCGGAAGGGCACGTCGGCGAGTTGAGTGATGGAGAGGACTGGTACGATCCTGAAAAATGGGGTCTCGCCGAAGGGGAAGAACTCAAAAAGGGAGTCGACGAAGATGAGATCGAAACGGTCGAGGAGAGCAGAGCAACAGGCAAACGAGGACGAGGTCGACGGGCATAGACAACTTGGATTATCTTCTTGGTCTTTTCATCTGGCTCGGGGCATGGTTAACAGGCCGTATTGAACGACTTCAATCGCACGCAATTCAACAGTCTTTGAATAGATACATAGCATGGAGTTGGCGGAGTCTTTGTGTGTGGGAGGTTAATTGTTTGAATGATCTCAGGGATGACTTCTTCTTGACATTATGACTTGGAGAACGACTAGGCCGGCAAGGAATCAAAGACTGGCATTCTAAATAGCAAAAAGCCAACATTAAACAATATCTCTGGTATATCATCCTCTGAAAGTGGCAAAAACTATGTACTAGAAGCATGGGCCAACCCTTCTCAGCGACCTTCTTTCGCCGCTGTATCACCATCCGACTAATGCCTCCACCATGTCAACTTTTGGTGCCTTACGCAGGTTGGAGTGACCGCGATGTCACTCTGGAAGTGATCGTTGAAGATAATTCGCACAATCTGTCCCCTTTCTCCCTCTATAATGAAAAGACGTAAATCGTGAGCTCGTAACCGCCAGCCAAATCGTCTTGTCGAAAACCAAGGCAAGGACAAAGGTGTCCATGACTCGTGAGGATTGTGAGGGATGTTGAAAGTCCAAGGCACTAATCCTGCAGAGTCTTCGGTTTCGAGTGTTACTGCACGAAGACGGTATGCTACTTTTACAAGCTCTTGCCGCCCTGCTGGGACTTTGCACGTTCCCGTTCACGCTTAGCATAGATCTCCGCAGTGAAAGGACTACAATGCCACGGTTAGTTTCCATTACATCTTCTCTTCCCGCGAGGACACTTGGAAATATAGGACCCAAGCAAGGCCAGAGGGCCTGGAAGAGAATCGGGTGACTTACTCCTCCCACTGGAGAGCGATCCAGTATACAATAAAGACCTCCGCAGTGAGTAAGAGACCGGCGACCTTGCCAAAGTAGAGAGCCACACCCAAGAAGTTCAGGGTGCTGCCCCAGTACATGGGGGAACCGGTAACGTTGAAGGGGAAACCGGTGACGGGAGCATCCATGAGGATGCCGAAGTAGTCTCCAAGGTAGGTTCCGGTGACGCCAAGGGCATACATGCTAGACAGAACGAGGATAGATCCGATGCCGAACAGGACAGAGCCTAAAATCGGTTGGTGCACTGGGGCGTAGTAAGGCTGATCCTGGAGGGCCAGTTGATACACATGGTCGCGAGCGAGGCCCAGGGTAAAGATGATGAATCCGAG
The DNA here is from genome assembly GCF_001445615.1 of Aspergillus lentulus. Lineage (NCBI taxonomy): Eukaryota > Fungi > Ascomycota > Eurotiomycetes > Eurotiales > Aspergillaceae > Aspergillus > Aspergillus lentulus. Next base: position 2,608,200 of record NW_028322113.1, read on the forward strand.
AAAGTAGCATCCGTAGTAGGGGCTACCGAATATACGAGTCAAGTAGTGCTTTCGGTACTCTACAAGAAGAAAAAGGAATCGAGTTTGCGACAATAAGCAAGTATTCCTAGATTCGAGCCTAAGGGAACGGGAGGTTTAAACCAACCAGTACGGGCAACGATGCTACAAGCGACGCGTAAGTTAGCCCATGAGCGCTCAGACTGAAAAAGGAGCCGAGAGACAGGCAATTTCAGCACAGGACTTACTTCCAGAACAGTGGATTGAACAGGATGAAGAGAGCACATCCTACAATGCTGGTCAGTCGGGAAATCACATGCGTAGGACTGGTAACAATTAACAGAGAATTGTACCTTGGAAAGACTTCTGAGAGAAATCGATATAATCTACAAGATGGGCCATGATGGAGGAGCACTAGAAGACTCAAAATCGGTCACGAATGGGACAAAGTAATTCGAGCTCGCGAACTGGGTATGGTTATGTGGGAAGGGTTGTCGAGGAACATGAAGAAAAGAACAACAGTACATCAAAGTAAACCTCAGGCACAGGTGGGAGCACCCCGTAACAGGTAAGGTAAACACATGACATGACGTCTGTTTTAGAGCTTCCTGGGTCACATGATCTGATCAGTATCGACTCAGTCGACTTGATATAAACATTATTTTATTTTGACTTGTCCAGTGACGCAAATGTATAACGAATCTACCTTGGGTAAATTTGCTTCAGCTCAATAAGCAATTGACTGGCGAAAGGTGTGAGCGTCTATCCTTTCCAGCCAACTCTCAGATCCCATGAGTAAACACTCCCCACGTTTGGTGGACCTCGAAGCTCCTACTCCTCACCGCCGTCTATCTGTCTGTCTCCGTATCTATCACTTACCTCTTCTCAGCCCGCAGGTACCTTCCCATCGTTCTGATGTTTGTTTTGTTGTTGCTGTTATTACCTTAACAAGTACTAATAATAGCTTGATAGTCCTTTCGATTTCTGCACTACTTCCGATCATGCTACCCTTCCTCTCACTCATCCCTTCTGCCTTCCTTTACTGAGCGTCATGGGACGACCCTCGCTTTTTAGATCATACCACCTGGGAGAATGGCCCTAAATCGTCGCGACATTATTCTCTTTAGCACTGGTGGCTTTATTGCATGGGGTTTGGTTGTTCGCTGGCTTCCAATTTTGCGATACCTGGGATATGCCCTCGTATTGGGTGCTCTGCTCTCGTGTACCGCGTTGCTGACGGCGGTGTTTCTCACGATTCGGCCCTTAGATAGCGCAAAACCTCCTAGACCTAGCAGCCTTCCTCTCGCATTTCTCCTCCCGAAGCACTGGCCCAGAGAAGTGGAAGGTATTCGCGCGCGCTCGACATACCGCGCAGATTCCCTCTACCCGCAGTCGTTCATTGTATCGGAGAGTATTGATGAGCTCTTGTCTCTGGTGACACGGGACTTTATCGCATCTTGGTATCAGCATATAAGCCCGAATCCGGCTTTTGTTAATGAAGTGGATAGAGTCATTCGAGCGGCTATCGGAAATCTATGTAATCGATTGCTTGCAGAGGATCTAATCTCGCTGGTCGTGTCGCGTATCTTTCCGATCCTGACCGCTCATCTGAAGGAATTCGACGTTGCAGAGAAATCTGTGCGCGGACGGAATCTGACGCGAAATGTGACCGAATCTGAGGAGCTGGACCTCGCCATCGCTAAAAAGTATCGTGATGGTCGTCTTCATCCCGCCGCGGCGCTCTCTGTGTCCGAGCAGAAAGTAGTGGAGCAGGAGTATCTACGGAAGATCACATTGGGGTTACTACCAAAGCTGTTTCCTGAGCATGTCTTGAACAGCCGTATCGTAACCGTTCTGATCCGTGAGATATTAGCTTGCGCTGTTCTCTTTCCTCTAGTGTCGGTCCTATCGGACCCAGATACATGGAATCAATTGGTTGAAGCTTACGGAAGAACAACTATCCAAGATCGCAAAACAGTTCAGAAGATACGGGCGGCTCTTGACGAACATGCTTCGCCTGCCCCGAAGACCAAACGTGGTCACCCGTTTCCCAAACTCGCACCGAACGATTCAGAAAGGGCCTTTGAGCGGTTTGTCCGAGCCATTCGGCGTTGTAACAATTTATCCGATGCCAGGCGTTTCAGAGCGCTGGTCGCAAGTCAACTGAAACGGGAATCTATGGTGGAAGGTCAGGATCCGGTCTACCTCCGGCGCCTGGAAACTGGCAAAAGAGTTTTGGACCAAAAAGTTGCTAAGCTATCAGCCCCGGGGGGAAACAATACGCCGTATGCAAACGCTGTTGAATCTCATTTTCGTCGCAATAGCTCTTCGAGTAAACCCGAGGCGTCCTTGGTCGATGTGATGCATGATGCATCCGGTCTCTCCTACTTCATGGAGTTTATGGATCGGCAGAAGCTCATGTCACTTGTACAATTCTGGATCGTCGTTGACGGCTTCCGCAACCCGCTTGAAGATGATTTTGGTGATGAGACATCGCCGAGCTCCTCAACCTGGACCACAGCGGATCGGAATGATATGGCTCTCATTAGTGAAACCTACCTGGCCAAGCCTGAACTCAAAGTCAGTGAAGAAGCACGTCGAGCTGTCAAGGCTTTTCTAAATGCAGGCAAACGGGCTACACCAGAACAGTACCGTAAAGCACGGACGGTCATTCTAAGCACCCAGTCCGCGGTCCTGGAAGAGTTACAAGCTGTGTACTACCCCAAATTCAAACAATCCGACCTGTACTACAAATACCTCGCATCAGATGAAGTTTCCGTTGCCGGATCTCGTGCGTCGCCTGCGCCAGTCGAGTCGCCCGCCAGACGGCCTCTGCCTCCCTTAATGGCTCGTACCGCCTCGCACCCTGGGCAAAAGCCGAAGGATCTGCGGAGGGCTGTGGCGTCCTCTAGCGACGTCCGGAGTATGGGCAAACTCTTTGATGATGAGGAGGAGACGAGACGGTCCATTGATTCCGAGCGGTCAGCGCCATTGTTCGATGATGACTACGATACAGACCCTCTCGCAGCTTCTACACACAGTCTCGGCACCGACTCTCAAAGTGGCTTCAATGATGCTACCCAAAAGCAGGCAATCAAGTCAATGGAGGCTGCTTTGAATGACATCATCACGAATGACCCCGGAAATGCAAATTTAGGAGATGTGAAGTATATTGATTCTGGATCGGCCGGATCGTTTAGCGTTGATCGAGGTCTCAAATCTCCGCGCAGTACAGGAGACTTGGGACGACTGGACAATCGAACGGATGACAATAAAGCCAAACCAAACATCGCTTCGCTTGGGCTTGTTGACCAGTCATCTCGAATTGGCGTTTTCGATGATGAACTCTTTCCGGATCAGCAAAAGTTTCTGGAGGATGAATATGACGAACCTCCCGAGACAGATGACAAGGACCCTGCGGACGAAGTTCAAGAGGCCGCTCCAGGAGATCTCGGTCTGACCGAGGCAATCGAGGCGCTTACAGCTGACATTGAGAAGCTCGCTGCTCAAGAGGCCGTGATAGATGCTCTGACCCGGAAAGCCGACCTCACGAACAATACTGCCGAGTTAAGGATCTTGCGAAAGTCTAAGGCTAGCATTCAGCGTGAGATTCACCGCAAAGAGATGCAGCGACAACAATATATCATTCAGGAAAGTGACAATAGCTTATACGGCCGCTCGACCGTCCGAATCCAGTCCATTGTAGTGGGCAAAGAGGAAGACGGCCGAGAGTATGCGATGTGTATGTCTATTCTTCCAGTATCCTTCTTTGCCCTTTATTTGCTATGGTAACTAACTCGAAATCTTTCAGACGTGATTGAAGTGCAAAGAAACGCCGGCGAGCAGATGCCAGCTGCATCCTGGGCCGTTGCTCGCAGGTATAGTGAGTTTCATGAGCTGCATCAAAGGCTACGGATGAGCTACCCATCTGTTCGTCATTTGGAGTTTCCTCGACGTCGCATGGTAATGAAGCTTCAAAAAGAGTTTCTGCAGAAGCGTCGGTTGGCATTGGAGGCTTACCTACGGAACTTGTTGCTGCTTCCCGAGGTGTGCCGGAGCCGGGACTTGCGAGCTTTCCTGTCACAGCGAGCCATCATCCCTCGCGACGAGACGCCACGCGACGGGGAGACCAAGGATCTAGTGACCCGTATCTACAACTCGGTCGCTGACGGGATGGATGATTTCCTCGGCAATTTCGGTGTACTGGACCAACTATCAGCGGCCGGTCAGAATCTCATATCTGCGGCTACGAATCATCAAAACAGTCTTGTGTCCAATTCAGGGCTAGCTACCGAGGATGCAGTCACGGCAGCCGAAGCCGAAGCCGAATTAAACGCATTTGAAGATCGCGAGCTGGAGCCATTCATCAAGCCTATTTGTGATCTGTTCCTGGAAGCATTTGAGCTGAATAAAGGCAACAATTGGCTGCGTGGGCGCGCAGTCGTGGTTGTGCTCCATCAACTGCTGGGTGGGACGATCGAACGCAAGGTCCGTGAAGGCGCTCGGTCTTTGGTTCAGGACGAATCCCTTCTCCGCTATCTTAGCATGGCCAAGGAGACTATGTGGCCTGGAGGTGTCTTGCGCCAGAACAAGGTCCGCACGGCATCCGAGCGACTCAAGAGCCGGACGGAAGCTAGCCTGGTGCTGGCGACTTTGATCCCCGATGTGGCAGGCAACGTCGTCGGGCGAGCCAATGCTCAAGGAGCAGCTCGCAGGATCTTTGCTACGCTAAACAACCAGCGCTTGAACTCGCATTTGATATTTAGCATTCTAGACGAAGTGGTGTTGGTATTGTTTGGCGGCGCGAAGTGATTTTTCTTTCTTCCACTCTATATCTCTCCCTTTCTCCCCTTTGCCCATGTATCGTACATATGAGACACTTCATGATGAGATCACTTTCTCCAACGACAGCAGACGAACAGAGCCATGACCCACGCATCGCATACTACTTTCTAATGAAATGATGAGAATTTTCTTGTGGATATTTTTAGTCAGTCACCAGCTGAGGAAATCAGACAAAACTCGCAACATGCGATATCGCTTCAGCCCTAGATAATTATCCTCCCTCCGAGTAATGACTAATGAGCTCTTCACCGCCAAGTTCCTTCTCAGTCTTGAGTGATCGAAAGACCCACAAAATGTCGTTCTCTTTTGGCAGAGCCTACAGGCAGATCAAGATTTGGTGTTTCTGAAGCACATTTCGAAGTGGAACTTCAGTACCCCGACGCTGCCCATCAAGGTTTTGAATGCTGATCCGAGATCTCCCAAGCTTCCAATTGATATCTAGTGTGAGCGACTCGGTTTAGAATGTCTTCATTAATGGTTAATAAATGAGTGAATAAGCTCCTGGTTTGATACATGATTCATGTTGCAGAGACATGATACGAAGTTTCACTTCCAGCGATCAGGTCGGACCGGCCACAGACGCATACACCCACATACACCGAGACACACCAGCATTCGCTAGGAAGCGGTGGGGTAGTGACATGCAAATGGTGAAGAAAAGAAAAGACGAGATTCGAGCACAGCAGATCCATAATATCGTGTTACAAAGCAGATTCAAACACCAGCCATCTTTGCTTCTACATCTTGAGCCCGCCCATGAAACTACATGCAGGGAAGCGAGACGTGAGACAGAGGTGCTTTGGCCCTTGGCGAATGGATAAAAGAAGCCATTGAAAGAAAAGAAGAGAGGGGAAGATAACCAGACCTGGCCATTATGATGGGTAGGATGCATAAGGTATCTATGCCTCGTCCTTCTTCTTCTTGGACTTCTTGCTGGGTGCTGCGGGTGGGCCGTTCTTGGTCTGATGGACGATGAGGCGTGTCCAGCACTCCTCCTTGTCCCACTCGAAGCCAGCAAGGTAGGGCTTATCCAGTTCATCATCGGCCTAAAGGGAACGGTCAGTAGTGAACTGGCATGAAGGGCGACGGAAAAGCGAGCAGAGAGGCGTGCCTTCTTCTTGAATTGCTTGTAGATTGCGTCCAGCGCATCTTTGACTGTGACCCCCTTGAGGTTACGAGCAGTGACAGACAGACCCAATGGCCATACCAGGTCAATCTTCTTGACCGGCGGGGTCACCAGGTACATCTTGAGAACGTCCTTGTCCTCGATGGTGTTTGGAGACGTGTTGAGCTTCCTGTACCGCATGCATGAGCTTGACTTGACCCGAAACTCCGTTACCGCGATGGTGGAGTCAGGCTTACCATCCAGTCTTTTGCGTCTCGATGGGCAATGACAACTCAATCTTTTGTGCCTCTACGCTCGAGAGTATAAGCTTACTGCAGACACTCATTGGTGCAAGCAAAGGGCAGCTAAATTGGATACTTCAAGTAACACATTGGAATAGAGACTTACCAAGATCCTTGATGTTCCAGACACCTTCTGATTGGGATGTAGTGCGCTTGTGAGTCTTCTTTTCTGCCTTATCTGGGGCCTTTTCGTCCTTGGGTGATATTGACAAGCCGGCGATGGCAGAGTCGACCTTGGTGAGTTCGGCAGACATGGTTGCAACTGATGGTGCTGGAGGATTAGAGAAGCAAAGAGACGAATATATTGGAACAGAGAATGGTTCTAAGAGAGAGCCGACCCTCCTGGATTAGCTTCTCGCCCAGATGACAACGGTATATAGACTGCAAGGATATTGCAGTGACGATGAAAGGACAGTTGATGGAGGGGAAGAGAGGGATGGACAGCTGATAGGACGAGAAAGGGGAGAAATGCAGGAACGAAGAAAGCTTACCAGATTGTTGGTCAATTTGATGATGGTTACGGATGGAATCCAAAGAGAATCAATGGATGGAAAGGGAGAGAAGGGGAAGAAGAGGAAGAGAGAAGGGGAGGGGAGGAAAAGGATGGGTAGATGGGCGAGAGGGGGAAGAGGCAGGTGACCTTGAGTCCTTGAGGGGAGCTGAGTGGTTCTACCAAAGGAGGAATGAGGAGATCGAATCATGGATACCTTATGAGCGCTGCATCATAGGATGTGCTGGTCGATGGCTTGTACCTCCGCTGTATCTTTCACACGGAATGGCCTGTACGACTCTACCAGGAAGATACTTACCGGACTTCGGTACGTAGCTATCTTAGGTACATCTACATCCTCTGATCGTCAATAGTTTGTACAGTAGTAAGTATCCACATCCTCTAGTCGTTGAGCATTAATTGAGGGTGAAGATGAGGAAGAAGATGATGATGATGATGGTGGACCCACTGTTTGGAAACCAAACATACCATGCGTGCATTTTGAGTTGAGTCAATGACCTTCTGAAGCCGGAGCGGGGTCGAAGCCTCTAGATCGAGGCTACTTGCCTACGGAGGGAGCTAGCTATCAAGGGGACAGGACAATCCTTCTGCTTCCAGAAAGGTATCGCATGATGAGTGACAAATGTTGGTTGGTCGATTGCATTCTGGCTATTACTGCGATATGATTTCATCATCTCCGTAAGGCACCAGACCAGTTTACTTTGAGATATACATTATAGACCTGGCTAAGGAGGAAAGGGGAAATTATGGAACAAGGATCATATGGACGTGAGAGCTACCTATGTATAGATGCATATGCATCTAGTGTCTTTAGTCCGTGTTGCGTACCTATCCATCCATCAGTCCATCATTAATTTTGATATTCCAATATCTAGATAAATGAACCACTTTCTTCTGGAGAAAGTCGTGGATTTCGATACCTCTCTACTCAATGATACATGGCCTGCAACTCCTCATTATTATGATCAGTATGATAGCTTCCCCGGGAGAACCGGATCACACGCGAGCCTGACGTTTCTAAGAGCTCTGGTGGGCGGGATCCACTAACTACTCATACGTTGACTGTTAACTCTAAGGCTGCACCCCGCATTCCCGCGCTCCACTTGGCGTATGAGTATGACCTTAGGTACCCAAAGTCCTCCGTTGTCCCACCTCCCTCCAGGTCCTCGATCGTCAGTAGTTATTATGCAGCGAGAAAAGTCATTGGATGAACATCGAGCTATGCTTTGTAGAAGAGCTGTATTTGCCAAATAATTGCAAGTAGCTAGCTAAGCAGATGTTGAGTCTTGACGACACCACTCAGAAATAGGCTTAGACTGAGGATCCCGAGGGAACGAATGATCAATTGCCAATCGAAGGCTCATCCGGGGACAGAATGACCTCACGTGCGGCAGCCGAAGCTCGAATCCACCACTCATCAGCCACGGCAATGTCTCCTTACCTCGTATGAGAGTTGCATGTTTCCATGGGTCGATAGTCCCATTCCGATTTGAACATCAATGGCTCCTGAGGGTCAGGTATTTGGGGTAGCCATAACCAAAAGTGGGCAAAGATAACCAGTACTCACGTGATGATCTACAGCCAGTTCTCCTGATCAGTCATCTTTGTTATTGTCTGATAATACCTCTCGTACCTCTAATGGAACTAATAAGCACATCATGTCAGCTAACACTTCTCCACTAACCCTTAGGAAAGCCACCTACGGAGTACTACGACCATCGTTAGTGACTTTACCATAGTGTTGAGGGTGGGTCTCGATTTTGAGTGTGGCCAAGGGTGGTGTGATACCTTCGATATGCAATGTACACGTCCGACTTTGGTAGAAGATGGAACCTTCTAAGACCTGATGTTTCAGATATTCTCTTACCTCCTCTCTAATAATGATATTGCGGTGGCAATGGAATTCACATTATAGACTTTTGCGAAATTTCTTTTCAAAACATATGCTTGCCTAAGGTACCTCAGGTACTGATCAACTTTCAAGGTACAGGAGCTCAGTAATAACTCAAGTGGCTATGCTCACAAGGGGCGGGGTTCGTAGTAGTCTCTTCCCATTATCAGACCACTCAAACTGCAGGAGACGAGGCCCAGTGCTGGGAATTATCGACGTCTTCTTACGGTCTGCTTTCTTTCTCTCGGGCTGAAAAGTCCAAAAGATCAATTTCCGACCATAATTTACAGCGATGTCCATCATCTGAATTTGATGTTTCTTCAAATCGGTGTTTGAGTGGGCCAACAGCAAAGGATGTACAACAATGCTCGCCTGAATCTACCTTCAAAGCACCAGCAGAGAATGCAGGGGCTCTCTCTCGCACCACATGCTTTTCAGCCGGAGCAATGCTTTGAGAAAGCCGTAACATACCACAGAAAAAGAAAGGAGGAGAGGGTCAACTGAAGCGCATTCGGCGATTACCTGCTTCAAACCGCAACTCTGCCGTCTCGTCGACTCCACAATGTGAAATTGCTTTCTTACACTATCTGAAACGACCTGTCATCGAGTCACCCTTTGAGACGACGGCACCCCTCTGCTGGATACAGTATGTCATTGCTCAGACCAGTCTGCCTTCTAGAGAGTTTCTAACTTCCAACTTCTAACGCTACTTGGGTCTCTCACTTAGTACCGAGTCTACCGACCGACCATCTAGTTGGAGGAGCCAAGAATGTGGGGAACTCTAGAGGGAGCTTGTGGCTCTTCCCCGCAAAATCGGCCGCCCGATGCCGCCATCATCGAACTATGTCTTCCGTTGGAGCTATAATCCACAGTTGATCCATCGAAAGCGAATTGTATCCATCCTTCCATTAGCCTGCGCTCCCCTTCCTATGACCGTGTGCGAGTCATTGCTTTTGCCAGACTTACTCAGACGGAAAGAGGAAACAGAGTGAGCATTTTTGCACTCGGGATATTACGCACAAGTCCCATTCATATGCTCCCCTTCGGCCCGGACAGCGCCCTCATCTGGGGAGCTCGACATCGCAGCGACGACCTATTCAGGCTCACACAATCTGGGAAGTTGGAAGAATAATCCGTAAAGGATAGTTGCGAAACGCAGCCTTCTGGTTGGTTTCAACTAACTGGAGGCAGGCATCGACTTGCACCTGTTGTTACAATCGTAGTCCCTCTCTTAACAAACGCGACACTACAAACAACCTTCATCAGGTCAAAGGGGTATTGGTTGCTCGAAAAATTATCATAGTAATATTCTAAGTAGCGTGGCTTCCTTTCTTCTTCATTGTAGATTTTTACGCCTGTACCCTCTTTCGACAACGGAAGACTCCGATCTTGCCGCAAGTTGATCTACTCTCCTCAGTCATTCCGCGATAGTAGAAAAAGAAATTCCATCCCAGAAGAAAAAGCAATGAAGAATCGCTCATATGATACATGGGGAAAGGCACGAATAAAACAGAGAGAAAAAGAACATTCAGAGAATTCAGGCCCCAGGTTGAAACACCAAAGACTGCCCACCAGAGCCCGTCATCATACATCAAGGGCTCATGGTTGGCCGTATACTCATGATAAAGCCAGGCCTGGCTGTCCCCTCCTAGATTATCACCATCGAACAGGCCAGTTTTGTCTCCCCTCTACCTCTTCCGGGTACCAGGTCTTGGCTTCACCTCCTCTGGCGCTACTGGATGGAGCATCACCTTGTTGGGAAGTTGTTGCGTGTTCGCTGAATATCCTTTACTCCAATCATAGCTGACGGCATATGCAAAGATGTTGCCATTGCGGTTGAAGGCGGTGCTGGAGATCGTGCCTCCCACAGACGGGTATCCCTTCAAACGATGCTTGGCATCCTTGTCCCAGAAATGGAAGGTACCGTCACTGCCTGCGGTGCTGAAGGTGCCGTGGACCGGATGGAAGGAAATGGCATTCACCGAGTAAATATTGTTGATATCTCGTTGGTTTGGAGGAGTTTCGCGATGACACTTGAAGCTGAAGTTGGAACTAGAGTCCTTGTCCTCAACATATTGAATGGCGCAACGTCCTTCGATACTACCGACAGCGAAACCAGTGGCATCCGTAAAGCAGCTGACTACCCGCGTCTGCCACTTGAGTGGTGACTGCATGGTCTTATAGAACTTGGTGGGATTGTCAAGATTGATGATGTTAATGTATCGGTCTGCCGTTCCCACCACTAGCAGCTTGTTCTTGACATCCATGGTGTAGACGCGCTCCTGGCACTCCACCGTCGCAATAGGGGTGGATTGCCGCAGGTCCCAGTATTTGACGGTCTTGTCCCATGAACCAGTCACAAGAAGAGAAGAGTTTCCAGCCGGGTTGGGAATCATATGACAGCACCGGATAGGAGCATCGTGGGCAGCGACTTGAACTGGAGTAGTAGCGTTGGCTGCGAGGTCCAGCATGCGTGCAGCTTTGTCGGCGCCAGCTCCGACAACTTTCGTTCCATCCTAGCCAAAACCACAAAGATTAGCAGGTCAAACAGAAAACACATGACGAGAAGTAAAATCTTTACCGGTGACCAGCAACAATTTAAGACTGGAGCTTCATGCTCGAAAAGAGCTTTCCCTTCACTCTGACCCTGTTCGTTGATCTCGTAGATGCGGACCTTCTTGTCCCACGAAGCTACCGCGAGATGTTCGCTTGCGGGAGAAAACCGAAGATCAGAGATGCCATCTTCGGGCGGCGAGTTGAGCGGTACATCTTTGGAGATATCGCCTGTGGTGTTTGTTTGACCAGCTGTAGTCGACGTAGCGCCGACGTTCCCGAAGAGCGACATTCGAACGGGAGAGCCTTTTCTCTTCTGTTTCCTTCGGTCGTGGCTTTGCGCGATATGTGGTGAACAACGAATGAACCCAGACTATGAGGCACACGAATGATAAACAATGAAAGTGGTTTGGATTTCCGGTGCAACAAGTTCCTGGTATAATTAAACAGACAACCAGGGCCGGACTGGGAGGAAAAACAGCGTATGAGACAAGTCTTGACGCGGTGTAAACGAATCAAGTGCAAGTACCTTCAGCTTGGGACCTGAGCCTTAAGGCACTGATGAGAGGCAGGCAAAATCCTCAGGCACCACACATACCGCCTTCCTAAAAGACAAAAACACCCCAAGTTCGAGAAAGGCAGTCAAAAGTCGTTTACCAAACAGTTAGCAAAACGATATCTTTTCTGACGGGATAATAGGGGACCACGATAGGGCAAGTCGGTACTACTCTGCAGACAGCGATTTTATATAATCCCAAGGACAGTCGCGGCAGGTAGATGCATGGAAGACTGTCCTCCGTCTGAACGCATACTGCCTAAACATCTGATGCCTACGGAGTACTCACTACAAACGCCAGTACTTGATGCCCATAAGATCAAGGTGAAGTCAGTAATCTGCTTGGCGAAGGGTATCGTCAATAAATCTTAGTAATTGTCATTTCTCCTACATCGTATCTCATGCCAGTCGGTCATCTCCAAAACACCACGAGGGAAACCAAACCCAAACCACTCCAGCCACCACAATGACTTTCGATATCATGTAAGACTGTCATTGGAGGCTTTTCAGGCCTCTTCGGGAGTAAAAAATCTCAGGATTCATTGGATAATGAATGAGAGCTCACGATGTTGGGATCGTGACCTGGGCCATGCCATCGACAACCTTCTCAACCGCTTCATCGTTCTTCCCCTCCGTAGTAGTATCAGTCGCCTCTGCACCTCCCTTAGCGGAAGCCTCAACATTAGTTCCGGCTGCCTGTGCCGCTTTCTTTTCCTTCTTCTTCAATTTGCTTGCTTTGTTGGCTGCCTTCTTTGCAGCAGCCTTGGCAGCTTCATCCTCCTTCTTCTGTCTGTCTGCCTGAGATCCGCCGAACAGCTCACGCCATTCATCGGCCTTCTTCGGGTCGATGCGAGAGAAGAGATACTTGGCCTTACCAATCTTGTGGCCTCCCTTCAGCGCCACTGGTTTCCAGCCATCTTTGAGTTCATCGAGAGATGGGATGACTCCAAATGGCGCGTTCAGCTGCTCGAGAATAGACCTGGAGGTAGCAGGAAGGTAAGGAGCAAAGACACTGGAGAGAAGGTGGATCAAGTTGATGACGGTACCAACAACCGCGGCAGCCCGGTCAGGTTCGTTGGCAATGAGGGCGTTGTCAAGTCGATTGGCCTGGATGAGACCGTTTCCAGCCTCCGCGAGCCTCATCGCTGTGTTAATACCTGCGCGAAGATGCACGCCTTCCATCTCTTCAATGTACTGTCGCAGGAGGCTTGTGATCTCGTCCAAGTTCGGCTGAAAGCTTTCGGGAACGGTGAAGTCAGGAATAGTGGAGTTATAAGACGCTGCAATCAGCTTGACGACACGGTTAACCAGGTTACCCAATTTGGCCAACAATTCGCTGTTATTGCATTCGACGAACGGCCGCCATTCAAATTGGGTGTCGCCAGTCTCCGGACGATTCTTCAAAAGGTAGTACCGCCACACATCTGGGGGCACGCCAGTCTGCCTGGCGTTGTTTCCGAAGACGCCGACTCCTCTAGACTTGCTAAACTTGCCTCCCTCGTAGTTCAGATACTCAGTGGTACTGAGATGGTGCAGCATGGTCCACGTATCCTTGGTTCCGAGCTCGCACCCAGGGAAAATCACACTGTGAAAGGGCACATTATCCTTGCCAAGGAACTGATACAGTTCAACCTCCTCCGGATTGCGCCACCACTTCTCCCAGTCTTCAGTGTAGTTGGCCGTAATCGACGGATAGCCGATGCAGGCCTCGAACCACACGTAGAGAACTTTATTCTCGAATCCAGGGAGGGGAACTGGAACACCCCATTTGAGATCTCTGGTGATGCCACGGTCCTTTAAGCCTTCTTTCAACCATGCCTTGGTGATGTCCCTAGAATTTTTGGGCCAGTTGCCTTTCTCCATGGCGGGGAGGACCCATTTCTCAATCTCAGGCTGCAGCTTGTCAAGAAGAAGGTGAATATGTTTCGTGGAGCGGCGCACGGGCGTAGCTCCATCGAGCTTACAGCGAGGTTTGATGAGATCAAAAGGATCGAGAAGGTGGCCGCACTTGTCGCACTGATCTCCTCGAGCATCTTCGTAGTGGCACCGCGGGCACTCTCCCTCGACATAGCGGTCCGCTAAAAAAGACCCGTGCGCCTCGCAGAATGGCTGTTCCGCGGTCTTCTCCGTCAGGTATCCATTATCGTAAAGCCTCTTGAAGATTGCCTGCGAGATTTCTGTGTGCTGCTGGGTGGGAGTGCGGCCGAAATGGTCGAAACCGATTTCGAACCACTCGTACACCTCCTGATGGATCTTGTTGTATTTGGCACAGAGTTCCTCCGGCGTCACCTTCTCCTCCAAGGCCTTCGTCTCAGTTGCAGTGCCGTACTCATCTGTTCCACAGATATAGAGAGTCTGTCGCCCGCAAGCTTTGTGATATCTGGACAAATCCTAGGTGAGCCTCAAGTAGCGGAACAAAGAGCGGCGGACAAGACACACCTAGCGAAGACGTCGGCACTGAGGACTGAACCTACAATGTTGCCCAAGTGAGGTACATTATTGACATAAGGCAGAGCACTTGTGATGAGAATGTTGCGCTCGCCCTTCTTGGGCAAAATCTTGGTTTCTGAAGCCATGGTTGTTGGTTACAGAATGGCGGGGTTGCGGAGGGGCAGAAAATGTTTCAAGGTGCGGATGATTCATCGTTCGGAGCCGGATGGTTCTAATCTGGCTATCTATCTAGGCTTTTTGTGTACGCCGTAAAGGGAACATCAACAAGCGTCAACTTCCGACCCATTCTGTCCCGATTGGTGCTCAGAAACCGAGATCTTACTGTCTCTTCGACGCTATCTTTCTCTATTTCTTCTTTGCCTCCGACCTGTGCCTGGTTTCGCTTATTGCTCTACCCGCAGTCTCATCCCGGTGTTCGATTCGCCATGGAAAGAAATATACTTGACAGCCTTCTCGACCTGGAAGAGGAATTCTACCGAGAGGGATATAGTTTGGGTGCAACTGATGGTGCCCAGGCTGGTTACACTGAAGGAAGCGTATTTGCCGTTGAAAAAGGCTTCGAAAAGTTTGTTGAGTTGGGAAGACTATATGGCAAAGCACTCGTCTGGGCCCAGAGACTCGCAGATTCTGACTCCTCCCGCAATTCGTCACAGGAGAGTGATAGAACAGATACCCGCAAGTCTCAACCATATAATGAGGATGATCTTCTCTTAGAACCATTCGTATGCAAGGAGATGCTGCCTCTTCCCGCCAGTTCACGGCTGGCCAAAAACCTCGAGATTCTACTCGAATTAGTTGATCCAGCTTCGTTGCCTATGGAGAACACGGAAGAAGCTGTCACCGATGTTGATGAGCGTCTTAAGGGCGCTACAATCAAGGCTAAACTTATCCAGCGAGCGCTTGGAGAACGGGAGGATGCTTCAGACATCCATCCTGACGTCAAGGATGCCCAGATAGCCGGTGATGGAACAGGGAGCATTGAGGACATTAGCTCACTGAACATTCGCCATTAGGTCACATCATTTTTCTCATGCAAGGATTCATTATTCTTCTCATGTTGCAGGGCTGTGGTGGTCTCTTCCCCAGCAGCACTATGGAGTACGGTCTCCTAATCGGACTTTCTCCGACCAGATGGCAGCCAACCCCGGCAATCTACTTGGCTCTCGGTCTTCTTCCTGGAATGCGAAGCTCATCCGACGTTATCAATGACGATGGCTAAGCATTATGGCTTCGATATAATTCAATCATTGCCGTCTCAGAGCAGGCTTAGTGGGCGATCATTACTTTACAGGTCTATACAGGCTGCCCATCCACCCCCACATGTGAGGACTACACTTGCCGTTTCAGTGCAGTTCCAACGAAAGCTTTTTAAGCTTCAAAGCTGTGCAGCGGTATTTCCCCGGTTTTCTGGATATCCTGTTATACTAGCTCTTAGTATTCTTCGATGCTTTTCTTCCTCCGCGTGGGGGCGGGGGACCATATTCCTCCGCTATTTTATACATTACCCCAACCCTCCGGGTTGCAGGGAAAGCCCACGAACAAGCAGTTCTTCTCTCGCAGTGATCTTCGTTTAACTCTCTTGAGCTACCATGTATTGGGCCACCTTGACGTGTTCTTTCCTTTTTGCCCGGCTGGCTCTTACGCAGACCGGCGTTACTGATCCCATCTCAGAGGACTGCGGCCCTTCGGTTGTGTGCATCAATCATTATGCAAATGTGTTGCCGTACGTTTTTTGAACCCAAAGCGGGTATCCACGCCCAGTATGTCACACCGCTGGAATTGACTGCTCTTTCAGATATCATTTCTATCGAAACATATCCACCTCTCAGGTTGCCACAACCTTTGGTGACACGGTAGTAGCAAATGGCACTTCATTACGGAACATAAAATCGGCCAACTTCGTTGTCTATGATAAGGAAAGAGGCCTGAAGATCCTTGGAACTCAGCCTACTTATAAGTATATGTTTGCCGTCTCGGAGGCCGTGCATGAGGCTCCGGTCTATGTTGCGGCACAGAACAAGCTCTATTTGTCTCAGTTAGCACCTCCAGCAGGCTATCTCCCGCAGCTTGTTGTCGACTTGAATCAAGTTCCGCCTACGCTATCAGAATTTCTCTCCGATCCTCCGATCTACGCGCCCAATGGGGGCACATTCTACAATGGCAGAGTGATCTGGGGAGCCTCTGGCGGCAACCGGTCGATCGGCGGCACTGAGCAGCGGCCTGGATTGAGGACGCTCGACCCTGAAACCAACAAAACCGTCACTTTGCTCAATAACTATTATGGTTATTACTTCAATACGGTCGACGATCTCGCAGTGCACGGCAAAACGGGCGACATTTGGTTCACAGACCCGCGTATGTCTTCTTCTTGTCTTCCGATTTACTTGCTGCGAAATCATTGGACTGACGCCTTAGCAGAATACTCATGGTTCAATAAGCTCACTGATACACCCCCTCAGCTTCCATCTGCTACATACAGATACAACCCTAAATCTGGCGCCGTTTTTGTGGTTGATGACACCCTTAGTCAGCCCAATGGCATCGCATTCAGCCCGGATTACTCAATTGTGTACATCAGCGACACTGGCGCAGTGAGTGGGCCGGTCGATCCCAAATTCGGCCACCCGGGAACACCATTTAATGCCACAGGCCCCAGGTAAGAGCTCGAAGTGACGAGGAACCAAAGGTTGGACTCACTAACGGAGTGCACCATGACTATAGAACCATCTACGCCTTCGACGTGAGCAAAGATGGTACCGCAGCGTCTAACAAGCGGCCTGTTTATCTGTCTGCTGGATATGTCCCAGACGGTCTCAAGGTTGCTGCCAATGGGTACATTGTGACCGGCAATGGACGAGGCGTTGACGTTCTCGATCCTCATGGCCAGCTTCTGTTGACCATACAAACCAATTATACCGTGCAGAACTTCGCGTGGACTGGCCCGAGACTGAAGACGCTCTGGTTGATGGGGTCTGGGGGTATTTCTAAGGTTGAGTGGGATCTTGCAGGTCAGGAGCTAAAGTAGTTTTGTCTCATTGAGACATCCATTATCGGGAAGAAGAAATGTGAAAGTGCCTACACGGACAAGACCAGCACCTCTTATGACTCGTGAACTCGGAAGAGCAATTTCATTCCGAATCAAGGAGCATTATTGATTACCTCGCCAACAATAATTGGCCTCTCCCATAACCACAGTCTAATGAAAGAGTCTACTGTAGTGGAGAAAGTCTTCTCAGAATGCAAACATTCCGGTAAAAATAACGTTAAACCTTCTAGCCCACAAATCCGAGAGTATCTCTAGGTACTCCATACTACGACTAATTACGTGGTTAGCGGACATCAGCCCCGAAAACTGTCAGCTTTAAATTTCTGCAAGCCAATATTAGATCAAGCATTATAGCTCCAATGACCGAACAGCCATAGCAAATGCGCCTTCCTTTGTCTTGTGTCCACCAATGAAGCCGCTAGCATGGACAAAGACTGCACCCTCTGGGATCTTAGGCTTACCAGCCTTCTCGGCTTCGGCAGCAAGGCAGCCATCCAGATCGGCATCACGAACGCCACGCCAGCTTTCTGGTAACGGCTTGCGGGACTCGAAGCTACCCTCATTTACCGAAACGCACTGGACGCGCCACTTGGATCCTTCAGTAGCGCTCTCGGGGTAGAGCACATAGTAGACCTGCTCGTCGGGTTTGACGTCCCCAGCGCCTGAGGCTTCCTTCTCGAAATTGTAGAGATGCTCCTTCCAAGGCACACCACCCTGTGGCAGAATGATGATACGGCCAGAGGGATGAACTTCGCGACGGGACCGGTAGGCAGCGCCAACGGTCGCCCGAGCTGGAAGCCATGAAGTAAATGCATGGTGCAACTTGCGGGTGAAGACATGCCCCATAAATGTGCTTGCCCTGCTGAAGAGACTATCCTCATCCTGCGGCTCTCCAGGTGGGCAAGTAGGGTCGGGGTTGTTCATATCGTTGACCACCGAAGTGATTGTGATACCACCGTCCCTGAAACGTTTCTCAATGTTGGCCGATGCCAGAGCCGCGGGGTCGTAGACTGAGACACCATTGTCGTTGGCATCAACCGCTTCAATGAAATCCGTGTAAAGCTTCTCATAGAGCAAGGTTACATCCTCGTGGTCCAGCGGGAGTGAAGTATGTTGGGCAATGATCGCCCGACCAAAGTGCATGTACACTAAGCCGGCGGAAGAAAGCCTGGTGTTGTGGTTTGGGAAGGTGGTTGAAAAGGTACGCTGATGATGATCATAGCGGTTGCTGGCTGGGTCATACTCTCCACCAACATCGACAACGGTGTGACATGTGGCCAATTGAGCCGGATCTCTGGTACGAATGAGAGGAGAGGAGGCATAGGTCGGGAGCTGGCGAAGAAGATAGACGGCCAGAGCCTCGTCGGCGTGGAAATGACCGCTGAATGGATAATCAGTCTCTGGGAGAATACTATTATCGGAGGAGCGTCAATGAATACTTATGAGTTCCGATCAAAGGAGGGGAGGTCTTCAGTTTCTTCGCAACGGTTTCATCGGCCATTTTGAACAGCTGTCGCAATCGTAGCATTCAACAAACAATGTACGGATCGCAGGATCGATATATCTATGATCTCTGCCTCTTATCTGTAACAGTTACCGCATCAGGACAGCTATTAGGGCTACTATCGAAGGGCTCTCCGTGACATGTGAGTGTGGAGAACTCAACAACCACTAAACCTGAAAATGGCAAGCAACTTCCAAAGCATTACCTTATGTTTGTATACTCCGTATGGACCAGACCATTCGAGGTATAGTGCCAGGCATCAATACCGAAGCAGTATTGGAGGGTAGACAACTGTCGCATGAGATCAAAAGGTACGGACGGAGTACATTGAATGAATTGCGACGAGACATTGCTGATGATCTCACCTCTCCTAGATGCAGCAGATGGATTGAAGATAACTGAATGACCTCATCCATCTTCAACTATCTCTCTACACTTCTTCTCTTCGTCGCCGTATACCCTGTGACCGCCACTACCTACATCATGACTCCTATGGTTTGTCCACCGCCTCTATCTGCGCCAAAAGTGCCGCTAGCTTCTTAATTAGCCCTTTGTTATTTTGCCTGTATCCAACCAAACAACGCCGAACAGACAGTCCTCTTCTTTCAGAAAAGAAAAATAAATAAATAAATAATTTCCTGCATCTTCGCTTCTTACATTATTATTTTCTATTATTAATTTTCTGATTTCTTCAGTCCATAGATATTGTGAGAACTTGCTGTTGTCGTTGCAAGCTCAACACGTTATCATTACCATACTTGTGCAGTGCCACGTGAAAAGACATCATCCTGTCCCGCTTGGTAGATAAGATCAAATTATCCTACAGAACTAGGGCCAAAGGGGGAGAGAGCGTAGGAAAAAAAGTTTCATCTCTTCCATCTACCTATCTATCCAGCCTTTGGTTCCGGTCAAGCTCGATGTCTACTTGTTAAAAGGTCAGATCTCCTATCACTCGCCAGATTCAAAGGTCTCTACCGAGTCGACTTTCGCGTCCGTTCTTCCTCCCGCGTCCTCCTCTCTTGGGCAGATCTCCTGCCCCGTACTATTTCCCGATGTGGCTTTTTCGGATCCTCTCGTCGGCCCTCTTCCTGACCGTCACTGTTTCCTCCATCCCACTGGCTTTCGATGTGGGTGGTAAGACGTGCGGTTTGGCGTTTTCTCTATCCCTGGCGACTTTTTACTTCATCTTTTCCCTCCTGAGGCTCACCACCCCTGAGCGATCTTGGTTCCGGTCTTCAGTGATCGTCCTTATCCGCTCCACGCAATGGATTATTATACCGATACTTCTGATCTGGTCCCTGAATCGCTTTTCGATTGATACCGACAACACGAGTAGTTGGGTGGAACGCACATTCAGCGGCAAGAGAGCCCAGGACTCATCGGTCCAGGAGTGGCTTTTTGGACCTGATGGACTCATCGAGACCGTGACTATCGGTAACTGGTACAAGCTCCTCACATGGTCGACACCTGTTTTTCAGCTTGTCGAAGGGTTCTGCAGCTTGTTGGTCATACAAGCGGCAGGGCAGATCACCCGCTGGCTCGTTAACCGCGGCGGACGAAGTGATAGCTGGATGGTATGAACTTCTATTTTCACCTATTCTTTATGTCCCTAGAGTGAACGCAGATGAATGGATGCTGATTTACACTTGCAGATTGCCCTTCTAGTACTGTCCGCCTCTATCATATCGAGCTCTGTGTACTTTCTTTGGCGCGTTCTTCAGTTTCCGGAGATATCGAATGTCGATGCTGCTTTGATCGGTGTATCGATTACGTGTGCTGTGATTCTGTGCGCGTGGGGTATTGGCAGTGGCCGTGGCAACCCTGTCGAAAGCTCGCTTCTATTCGCCTACGTTGTATTGTGCATCTATCAGATCTTTACCGACTACCAGCCATCGTACCCAGTTGAGCAGGGCTCTTCGCCCTCTCAGACCGGCGACTTTCCACCCCTTCCACCTATAATCATGGCATCCTACTCCACACTCATGCATGCTTTGTCTTCTTTGCCTTCTATCATTCATGCAGCTTTCAACGTGATTACTGCCGTCTTCAGCGCTGTAACGCCCTCCGTCCTGATTTCGCTCGCATACCGTATCTTCGTCCTGTATGCATCCACTCGAATAATCCCTGCTGTTCGGGAATCTGGGGCACGTGCGCTTTCTCAGGAGGCTTCTTTGGACGATACTGATGCTGCGGGTCAATTCTTGGGTTTTTTGAGCTACTTTTCCCCGTCGATCCTCATCGCTGTTTATACCAGTCTTCTAATGCAGCACTTTGCCACAACGTCGCAAGCGATGGGTGGCAGCGGCCAGTGGTGGAGCATTCAAGGAGGTGGAGGCGGAAACCTGTGGAGGTGGGTCAACCTCGCTTGCACCCTGGCTCTATACGCTGTCGAGCTATGGCTGGGTGAGAACAACGATCTAGATACTGGATTAGCTGGGCACTGGAAAACGGACTGAAGTCTCTACCGAGACTTTGCTTGAGTTTCGGGAATTGTATGTCGCATTTCGATGCGACCTGGAACTTCAAGGACGGCCTATGATCGGGGAAGAGTCGCCTCAGCAGCTTTAATGTTGACATCCGGTCCACTCTTTCGACTGCATTCCGTGTACCTCAATATGGAGACTTGCACTATACATTTGCCGCACGAGTCTTCCGGACTTCGACTCGACGGATATTGCAAGGTTCTAGAATAGGAGCTTGATACCTTGCAATTAGGCCCAGGACCGCACAGTTAGTCGGCAGGTCCGTTGGTCATGGTTATTTCGGGTCGTGGTAGCTGAGGGATCCCCTGCGAAGGAATGGGCGTTTGCAGCGGGGATACATGCGTTTTTCATTCCCGAGTCTCCCGGGAAGATGCGAGATTCCGTTGTGGGAGGCTCGGCGAACATCCTCGAGACCGCAAGCCTATCTTATTACTAGACTCTGGGTCCGTCTCGCCTTCTGCTGCCTATGGTCTTCAGATGGTAAAGAGCGCCAAAAAGCTCCCAGGATCCCTCCGCTTTGCTCCCTTACAGTTTATCCTGTTGGTCGCCATGCTCTATACCCCCTGTTCATTGCTCTACTGTGGCCTTTTTACCTTTTCACTGGCTTTCCTCTGCAACTTTCCGGTAGCGTGGCATGTACTACCCGTGTCATCGGCGTCAGGATGAGACGTGGCCTTTCTTTGTACTCTTGAGTTTTGAGTTGACTTCTATACCCCATCACGGTCTGGCGGCATATCAAATGAAGTTCCTTGTTATTTGTTCTCTGGTGGCGATTGGTCTTGTCATCTTTCCTTTTTCCCTGAATCTAGAAATATACTAGGCCAGTATTAAGTAGTCCTGATTAGCTCTGGGCGGTCATTTCCTACTCGCACCCGGCATATATGGTAGAGCTCCCTGGTAGGACTTCAATGGGCGCCAGTCATATGAAGTGAACGACCCCGATGAATAAGCTTACTTAGATTTGTGACTGCTACTTCTCCTAGACAATCATAGAAGACGTAGTAAAAGTCAAAACGCAAGTCAAGCTTCTGTGAGATCGTGAGACGGTCTTAAAGACCGTTTAGATGAGAGACGCCTGTCGTTATCTCTGTCTGAGTCAGGTAGGTTTCATATTGATACTACTCGCAGAAACGTAGATATGCACAAATTGTACCGAATATGGCATGCTAATTGACATCACACATCAGCAAAGGTAAAATTGGTTGTAAAGTGATAATTCATCAATGAAGAGGCCAGAAAAGAGGCGATCAAGGCGATATGCTCAGACAAACAATAGAGGCTATTCGTTGATAGACAGGATGCCAAGCAACGAGATTGTCTGATACAGGAAATCGATATGGATTGAAGAAAGAGGGCTCGTAATCATGGCTATGGTTTGCAATGCCAAAAATGATCGATGTAAGGTCACCCAGGGGCCAGCCAGTCAATCGGGGCTCGATCCTTCCATTTCTTTTTTTTCGCCGCGACGTTTTCAGAATCAAGGTTTTGGCCCCTAGCCCGGGGTGAAGGTGTCTGGAGGGGCGAAGAAGTGATCCAGGGCGACCGGACACTGATCCTTTCTCTTCCTCTTTGAATCTGAAGCGCAGCTGGCTTTGGCAACTTGATCTTTCTTGGTTCGACCTGCTCTGCAGTATTCCATCACAAGCTTGAAAGCTCTCGAAATCACACCAAAGGCGAAACAATCCACAGCGCCCAGCTCCTTTTAATACCACGATTGAATCCGCTGTAAAAATAGACACAGAACGCAAGTTGGTGGATTCTGTTGGCTATCGGCGGATGGGAACACCATCACGAGCAGGAGGAGGGCTCACGCTGGGCTCGTTCCCCTCCTTGGCTGAATCGTCGGCACCCTCCGAATCATCCACGCTAGTTCCGCGTTGTAGGTAGCTTGCTTCCTTCACGGGGCTCCGGCTCTGAAATCCGATCGAACCAGGGTGACCGCTAATACTGCCAGGGATCTGTTGGCCTTGAGAGCTGGCACTGCTACCATTACTGGCAGCAGCGGGGTTGTTTGCACCGGGGGATGTAGCAGTCAGATGTGGGATGTTCTCCGGAACAGGGTGCTTAGAACCGATATTAGTGACCCCGACATCCGAAGCTTTACCGGCTTTGCTCAATGCATAGTCGCCCGAATCGAAGTATTTTCGTTCCTAAAAAGAGCGAAAAGGTTTAGAATGGGACTCCCTGAACAGGGATGTAGAAGATGACGAAGTAACCCGTACCTTGAGCTTGTTCTGAAGCAGGTCTTTCTTGGTGGGCATTTTACCGTAGAGACGAAGCAGACGTTGTTCATCGGGGCTCAAGGACTAACAAATGTTTAGTTAGTTCTTCCAAGATGTAATATTACGCGGAATATAGAGAGAAGGGGTAAACAGTATTGTGAGGACACTTACGCTGGTGTCCACCTTGTTCTGTTGATGGGGATTCATTTTCAAGTACTGATGGACTGGATGAGGGCAAGTGCAAGTCAAATCAATCAATCAATCAAGAAAATGAATATGTCAGTTTTCGATGTTTGAAAGTGTTGTTGGGGTGAGGTCTGTTGAGAGTAGTAAGGTAGATAGATAGCTAGGTAGTAGTCGCCGTCGGAGTGAAGTATGAAGTAGTCTAGTCGTATGAAGGCGGGGCGGCGGAAAATATGAGGGAACAAGACAAGACAGAGAGAAGGAGAGGGAACGTCGGGCGTCGACAGGATAAGTCGGAAGATCCCTACCGGATGCGGGGAAAGAAAGTTTCAGTGTTATTATTATTGTTTTTTGGGAAACTGAAGAAATATAATTAAGAATAATGCAGAAGAATTGGAATTGCTCAGATGATGAGGCAGATGATGGTGGTATTATATAGTACGCAGTTCGGACATGCGATCTCTGCCCAATAATAATCACAACCATGATGATACATCCAACCTGTTCCCTTGGATCAGGGAGTAAGATAGTAGATGAGAACTGCACTGTACTTGAGTCTACTCAACAACCCAAGAGGAAGATCACTATGTATCTACACGTCATTATAATTATTATATCTAGGTATTCCTTTCTACATGGTTATCGATAAGAGGGGGTTGGCTTTCTAACTTGCTCAATCTTCGTGGGGTACCTGGCTGTAAAAGGTTCGTTCATTCTTCAACATATATAACTTGAAGAAGAACAATCGGTGAATCAATTGCATACCCACTGCATGGCAAGTTACTATGTGCCTTCTGTTCATCCCATTGCGTAGATTTCGTCACCATCTGGATCGGAAGATGGACTCCAAACCCCACCGTTCACTGGATCCATACCCATACTACCTCGTCCAGTGAGCTTGTCTTCCGCCTAGAAAAAGACTTCCGAAGTCCATCCCCCATTTCTCCATTCGTTTCATTTGAAAGGGAATCCCAAAAATGTCTCATCAGAATAATGTACCGTCGGCTAGACAATTGGCCTTCGTGGTCGAACATTTGGACCCAGAGCTGGGTCCCTGGTCAGCCTTGGAATACGGCTGTGTTGCGCGGGAGTCGCATGCGGCGGGAGCAAGATTTCTTCTTAGTTCCGTGCCGACCTCCTTGCAACTACCAAACGACCTGGCCGCGACACAAGGTCTAGAGGTTGAGCATCGTAGTGTCGAGGAGATCTTCGCGGACCGCAAGTCCAAGGTCTGCCTGCTAGACCCTGCAGCCCAGGTCGAATTGAGCCCCGAAGATGGAGACATCTTTGACATTTTCCTCTTCGGTGGCATCCTCGGTTTGTAGTTCCCCCATGGCTATCCTTGAGGCTGTGATTTTACTTGGCCCGGCTTGACGAAATGTGCTAACTTGCTGGTTTCCTGGCCGAGTACAGGCGATGATCCGCCACGAGGTGCGTTTGATTGAACCACATGCTTCTCGCTGACGAAGAGCTGCTGACCCTGGATATAGATCGTACATCCGAGCTGAGAAAGAAAGGCTATGTCGGAAGACGACTTGGTCCTAAGCAGATGACTACTGACACGGCTGTGCGAGTGACGCGCATAGTGGTTCAAGAGAAAGGTATCGGACTGCGCGTGTCGAACTTGACCCATCTGTTCATTGATGTTAACTATGATAAGTGCCACTGGAGAAGATCGAGTATGTCGATTATCCCGAGATCATTGTCAACAAACATGAGCGGACCGAAATGCCCTTCCGCTATGTGAAAGGACACGATGGTCAACCCATTATGCCGGCTGTATGTCTTTCTTAGTGTTGAGCCCCAAATGTACGGAGATGCTGACATGCACAGGGTATGGTTGACCTTATCAAGAAGGACGCTGACAAGGCTGTGGATGACCTGTTTTGATCTTTGAATGGTGGCAATGAAGGTACCAGGACGTATAGTAGATAGCTGCTGGTTGAAAGGGTACATAACAGAATCATCGACTGCATAATACCCCTGCCCAGTCGCTCTTTCTAAGATGTAGCTCTCTACAATTTGGCCTTTTTTAGGAATGGCTATGGATGGCTACTTTGATCCGGAGGCATGGATGGGTCAATTGGCTTCTGTTTCAGCCTAGTTTTTCGTTGCTACGTAGATCTAGGTGCAGCGTTGGCACATTGTTCCTGTACCGTGAGAGAGATATTTGACACCACTGCCAAAGATGTATATGTATGAACCATTCAGTCTCATATTTCCCTCTGGCTTAGAAAATCTTCCTCGTATGTCTCGTATTCCATTCATCAATCCCAATCAATAGTCTCTATAGATAGCCGGAAATAGGGAATACAGCCCAAAGAGTGTGTACCGTACAGGTACTGGGGCCGTCGATAAGGTACTGTATCAAGTCCTTTGCCTACAACGGAAATAATCTACTGCTTGGGTGCCATAAGGCTACCCTCCTAGGTTATTACTAATCATTGTCAAGTACAATACGTGACGACAGTACTGTACCACAGTCCAGGCCACGCCATCCAGTTCGATTTGCGCCGTCATCGCCGTTATTAGAGAGCTACTTTTAGAATCAGACTAACAATAATCAGCCTCAATAGACTGTCCTACACCATCGACCAGTTGACCTGGTCCAGCACTCCTGTCCTTTCCCACTAATCAGTGTGATTGTTTTGACTCTTCTGTTCATACAGCTTTTTTTTTTTATCTAAGGTTGCTCTATCATCGTTTAAGCCCGGACCTCCGAACGGCTGCCATCCTCCGGCTTGTAGGGAGACCGAGAAGGCAATCGCCCTCACCAATGATACGTTGAGCGTCGCCTTCAGAGCCCTCGCAGAACCATTTCCCGCATAATACTTGATCTGGTGCCTGTAACTTTTCATCAAAAAAGGATTGATCCCACTGTCCCTCGCCCTGTTCACTTGAGATGCTCTTGACAGCGCCTTCATCTCGAGGGTCCAGGACGCAATCGGGCATCGCGAACGTTTCGTGGTGGGCCTTGTCGCTACTCCTCCTGTCCAGTCCGATCTTGGTTTCAGCCAAATCTGCTGCAGACTACTATGTACGATCATTGCCTGGTGCCCCAGAAGGGCCCCTGTTGAAAATGCATGCCGGGTGAGTTCCAGTGTTTTGAGGATTCGATACCCCCAAAATGCCGGCTAATATGATTTGCGCATGGTCAGGCATATCGAAGTAGATGCGCAGAATAACGGCAACCTTTTCTTCTGGCATTACCAGAACCGTCATATCGCCAACCGCCAGCGGACAGTGATCTGGTTGAACGGCGGGCCAGGATGTAGTTCGATGGACGGCGCTCTCATGGAAATCGGTCCCTACAGACTCAAGGATAATCATACACTGGAGTACAATAATGGCTCGTGGGATGAATTTGCAAACCTGCTTTTTGTTGACCAACCCGTCGGGACGGGTTTCAGCTACGTCAGCACCAACAGTTATATCCACGAGCTCGATGAGATGTCGGCTCAATTCATCACCTTTCTGGAGAAGTGGTTTCAACTATTTCCTGAGTACGAGCGTGACGATGTAGGTGCCCTCATTTGTAGTGCCTGATGATCTCGGTGGGAACTTTCTAACTTGTCATCAGATATACATTGCAGGCGAGTCGTATGCTGGTCAGCATATACCTTACATCGCCAAAGCTATACAGGAACGCAACAATAAGATCCATAATGATCAGAGCGTCCGGTGGAACCTTCGCGGCCTTGTGATCGGTAATGGTTGGATCTCTCCGGCTCAGCAGTACCCCTCTTACCTCACCTTCGCATACGAGGAGGGTCTTGTCACAGAAGGGAGCAGTCTCGCCAAAGATCTTGAAGTCTATCAGTCCGTCTGTGAATCGAAGATAAGTGCATCACCGAACGCCATAAACATCAGGGATTGTGAGGAGATTTTGCAGCAGATTCTTGCGCGCACGAAAGATACAAATAAGCGGTGTTACAACATGTACGACGTCCGCCTCCGAGATACGTATCCGTCGTGCGGGATGAATTGGCCCACAGACTTGGTGGACGTGAAGCCCTACTTGCAGCGCCCGGACGTGGTCAAAGCCTTGAACATTAACCCCGAGAAGAAGTCCGGATGGGAGGAATGCTCTGGCGCGGTGAGCAGTACCTTCTACGCAGCAAACTCGGTGCCTTCGGTTCAACTACTACCGGAGCTTCTCGAGTCCGGCATTCCCATCCTACTGTTCAGCGGCGACAAGGATCTCATTTGCAACCATGTTGGCACGGAACAGCTGATCAACAATATGAAGTGGAGCGGTGGAACTGGCTTCGAAACCTCCCCTGGTGTTTGGGCTCCGCGTCACGATTGGACGTTCGAAGGTGAACCGACTGGTATCTACCAATATGCCCGAAACTTGACCTACGTCCTCTTCTACAATGCAAGCCATATGGTACCCTACGATCTACCTCGCCAGAGCCGTGACATGCTTGACCGCTTCATGAAGGTCGATATCGCCAATATCGGCGGCAAGCCGGCGGATTCACGGATTGATGGCGAGAAGCTACCTCAGACCTCTGTAGGCGGCCACCCAAACAGCACAGCTGCCGAGCAGCAAGCGAAGGAGAAGATCAAAGAGACAGAATGGAAGGCCTACGCCAAATCTGGCGAGGCCGCCCTGATAGTCGTGATAATCGGTGTTACTGTCTGGGGTTTCTTCATTTGGCGCAGTCGCCGACGCAACCGCGGCTATCAAGGAGTCTACCAGAGGGACGTTGGCAGTGGCTCTATTCTGGAGCGCTTCCACAACAAACGCTCCGGGCCCGCCGATGTGGAAGCGGGCGACTTTGACGAGTCTGAGCTCGACAACCTTCATTCACCAGGTCCGGAACAAGAACATTATGCTGTCGGGGATGACAGTGATGAAGAAGGTCCGAATCACCATCCTGCCGCACCGCCGAGCTCCACGAAGCCAGGAGGCGCTCAACCATAGACGTTGCCGGTCCTTTGTTTCGGTTCCATATTTATTGTCAATTTTGCGATGAACTTGGTTAGCTCTAGCGTGTAGTCAACTACAATGCATACATAATTTTTATTGAGTCGTATGTTCGATTGCCGCCTCGAAGCGGAGATCTAGTGTCGAAGTAATCTTGGTCAATGTATATGCCATTTAACCGTCGCACACGGTCTGCTTTTTATGTGTAGCTTCGTTTAACAGGTCTATCAGTATATGACTTTCCCCCGGTGGTCCTGTATGAACATCAACCTAGCCCAAGTGTCATGAAACTGATCACCTCTTGAGAGTCCAGACCTTGACGGTGCCGTCATCAGCCGTGGTGATCAAGACCTCCTCGTCGGCACCCTCGGTCCGTCCACGATCTGCGCGCTTCGCCCAAGCAACGTGGTTGATTTCGTAGATCCCATGGGCACCGTCCACCGTGGCGATGACTCTCCATTCAGTTCTAGGAGCAGCCGGTGAGTCCGCTGCTGTGCCGTCCGTCGACGTAGGAGGATCCATCTCCATGGACTCTGCCGGCGATTCGACGACCAAGCGCTCCTCATACACCACGACCCGACCATCCGCCCCGACAGATGCCAGCAGACCCGTCCGCTTGCTCCATGCTACCGTATAGACAGACAGAACATGCGCCTGCGGTAGAATGCACTCCTCGTCCCAGAACTCGTCGGACCCCGTCGGACGGATGATACTCGGGATGCCCGAGCCTCCAAACGGCGATGGCTGGGCTTGCTGTTGTTGCTGCTCCTTCGGTTGCCGTCTCCAGATCCGCACGGTACGGTCGTCAGAGCATGAGACGAGACGAGGACCGGAAAGCGCATGCGCCTTCTTCCACTGCGCGGTGGCCAGATCGCCATCCGCCAAGTCCGTTGGTGCGGACGGCACATTCTCTGCGCCCTCCCAGTCGACGCACCATACCGTGCCCTGGTGACCCTTGACGCAGGCCACCTGCCCCCAATCATCGAGATCTTCCCGCCACAGCCGAATGGTATCGTCGTAGCTGGCACTTGCCAGACACTCCTCGACTGGATGCCAGGCAACGCACTTCACATCGCCCTGGTGCTCCTGCATGACCGCCACGGTCTCGAAGTTGTTATCACCGTCATCCAGGTCCTCCCAGATCCAGATCGACTTGTCCCGCGAGCACGTTGCGAGCAACATCCCGGACGGCGACCACGACACAGACTTGACCTCGCTGTCGTGCCCGTCTAGCAGCACGGCGAACCGCCACTCCTCGTCGTCCTCGTCGGCGCCGCCACCGCCGCCATTCTCGATTCCTGCTGTCCCATTGCGATTTGTCATGTCATCCGCATGGTCCTGGGTGTCGGCACGGTTCCAATCCTCTATACCACGCTCCGTCTGCCCGTAGCTATCCCAGTGTCGCCAGATGCCGACGGTCGCGTCGAAGCTACCCGTGGCGAGTACGCTTTCCCCCTTGACGTGCGGCTTCCAGGCGCATGTCCTTACGCTGCGTTTATGGCCGCCTGATATAGTTGAAAGAAGCCGGAAATTAGTCAATGAGTAGACACGGACCGTTTTGTCGGAGCTGCATGTCGCAACGATCGGGAGAGTGGGGTGGGGTGCGGTCAGCCAGGTACGTTCGAGGGATGGAGGAGTGAAATCCGATAGGAGAGATAACTGGGAGAATGATTCGGCTGCCATGACCATATATCGTAGGCTTTTCTGGTATATCTCTTCCCTTGTTCTCTCAACTCCTTGTTCTTGCGTTGGGCGCTGTCGCTGTCGTCTGTGATCGGAGACCCGGAGACAGACCAGTAGGTGGGGTTCTTTTAATGGCGGATCATTGATAGAGCTGGGTCGCTCCTCGCTCCGATATGGCAAGGTCAATAGAGAACTCCCTTCAAGGCTATTACGTCTAGACTGTTTGAACTTGCTGTCGGATGGCCTTGGTGTAGATTGATTTATGTCAAAGAAAGTGAGGCTCGCGCGTTGAAAGATGGGATCGATCAAAAAACCTACGGACTGTCACGACTGCACAAATTTCTTCCATCCTCGTTGAATCATTCGTGGCAATATGCTTGGACTCAGAATCTAGTAAATGTAGAAAACAAGGGCAAGAGAAAACCAAACCAAACCATCTAGTAAAGATAAATATCCAAGAAAAGATCCATTGAGGCAAAATACCAAACGCCTTCATACTCCTGTTCCTGGGCCTATGCCTTCCTCCAAAATCTGTTCGTAGACCATGCCATGGCAGAGCCAGTCCACTTCTCGAACCTTCTCCAATTCCTCAGTCAGTTGTCCAACTTCGTTGACGAACTCCGGCATGCCTGCTCCCGCCAGGCTCTGACTTGCTGTAGTTGTTGCCCGTACCCGCTCACTGGCGCTTGAAGCGCTCAGACGAGAAAAGACATGAGCGCGAAGGCGGGACAGGATGAGTCGGGCCACCGGGTCGGCAAAGCTGGTTGGCCCAGACGCCATCTGGCCGGATCCCGACGTGATATCTGACTCCGAAGATGATGAAGACCTTGGCGCGACAAGGTCACTTTGGACTTCGATCGATCCAGGCGAAACTGCAGCACACGCCGTAGCCACAGGCGCCAAAACTCGCCGGATTGTCGCTGAAAGCTGAGCACTCGCGCTCGAGGGCATGGGATGCGTCGATTCGAGGATTGACTGCACTCGATCCGCTTGAACATCGTTGAAGTCTAGAGATAAGATCCGGTCCGCTTCAGCCTTCCATTGTGACCGTACATCCCGCTTAAGGAGGTTTTTTGCTGTAAGCAGAATCGAGGCGGTGGCTACGACTCTGAACGCTCGCGCATGCATTCTCCCCAGCCGCTGACGGTCCAGGTCCAGAGTCTCAGGAACGAGGTCCTCGGATACTGGCGCGTTGCTCAGGACAAGGTCCACAAGACCTTGTGCATAAATCTTGGGAGCCGGCGGGTGAGGCTCTCCATTGATATTCTCAGGATCCCGTTTTTGCATCTCATCCACAAGGATTTTGCGATTCGTCCGCCAGAATCGTCGGCACTTGCCCAAGCTAATAGACCCGTCCTGTATACCCCGCTCAAAAGTCCTTTGCTCGTACCCTGGAGCCTCTTGTATCAGCTGCGGAGCAGCAACCTGGATCATGAAATTGGTATGATCCAGAGACAGCAGATCGATGAGGCCCATCAGCCTCGCCAGACGATCAATAGCATCGCCCGAGGAGTCCTCGATGAACGCCTTGACCGCAGCATCCCGATAAGGGGCGCAAAGCTTCGGCAGAATGTTGTTCATGAAATCGAAAAATCTATCGTAAGAAAAGGTGCCAGCGTTGCATTGGCCCTCCACAAGTTTTGGGTCGAGTACCTCGCTGATCAGGACGTGGAGTGAGTTTCCGGGTCGCAGCAAGCGCAGCAGTCGATCTTGGATCACTGTGGCCATGGCCACCATCCAATTTGCACCCATTCCAGCATCCACATCTTTTCGCATCATATCGCACATATGTTTCATAATCTGCTTGCGTGGTGTCGTGTACTGCGTCTCATCGACTTTGTACTCCTTGTTGATGAGTAGCTCGTGTACCAGAGCGCGGTTTTCAGGGAGAGCAGTAAGCACTTGAGTAAACCGCTCATGCGGAGAAATCCTTTGCTTATCCAGCTCGCGAAAGATTGGACTTTCCACGTTGTTGAAGCTCTCGCTGAGGGGTGAGGCCACGCTCTCGGTCAATGCCTCCGCCGATGAGGGAGCTACTTCGGCAGATCGCGGGATGGCCTGCTTGGAAGTTGTACGTCTTCTCTCCCGCTTGGCTTTCTTGAGCGAGTCCCGCACCATCTGCATCGCCTTGTCGGAGCCAGCCAGACGTTTCAGTCTAGCAAGGAGGAGAATTTGATTCTGCCTGATGCCTTGCCAATAGTCATCGGCAACACCCCCGGCGCGGTCATCTTTGACCGTCTGCCATATCAACTCTAATTCTACAAACTGAGCAAGCATGATCTCAATCAAGACGCTAGAATCGTGAGTTTTCCAGGCATGAAATGCCGAGAAAAATACGCTGTATGCCTCACACAAAGTTTGAAGATCGGTCGATATCACCGTCGGTGAGTAGCACCCCGACGAGAGTATGGGGGTAACGTGCTCAAATTCTTCAAGAAGCTCACGGGCTTTGGAAATCAGGTCTTGTTCCTGTTCACCGTTGTTGCTCAGCACTTCGGCGGGATGCGTCACAATCAGATAGCTGCTGAGAAAAGTGCGAACAGCACCTCTTCCACCAACTGTCCCACTTTCCATATCTTGCAGCCCGCAAAGTCGAAGGACACGGGCGGTCGCGGATAGCACGTTTTCATCTGAAAGCATGGCCCCAACATCTTCAAAGTTCATGGTGCGGATGCGGTTAACCGTGAGGTTGAGACTTCGAAACTCCTGCATGACCAGCTTCGCGTGATGTGCCCGCCAGACACGTTGAATTGTTCTTGCAGCTGCATCCCGAGTCAAAGATTTGGTGACCACTTGAGCCATCTTTTTCTCCTCTGTCGCTGGGAGACTGCTAGTGCGGTGACGCCGTTGAGTTTGCTGGTAAAGCAACCGCCTTTTCTCCGCTTCCGCGAACTTTTCCGCCATTTCCAATCGCAGGCGGGCGTGTTCTGCAGCTAATCTTTCTCGGTTGTCTTCAGCCTTCTTCTTCGCGCGGCGAACTTCCTCTTCGCACTTGGCGGTGATCTGCGCAAGTAACCGCTCGCGTGACTGCTGAGCAGCAAGCGCTCGCTCCTCTCGTTGGAGGTTTTTGGTAGCAGCGGCAAGTGCAGCACGAAGTCTCACCTTTTCCGCATGCAACGCACGGTCTGCAAGCCGTGCCTTGCGGTTTTCCAAAATCGAGGTCCGCCGCAAATGTTGCGCAACGTGGTCGGCGGAAGACGAGCCATTGGAAGAGGCGTTAGAATGGTGCGAATGCAGGGATGAGATCGAGCTCCGACGAGATGATGTCGCAGAGGAGCGTCGAGCCAAGCTCGACTTTCGTGAGAATCGGGCAGCGATCCGAGCAGGTAAGTTCAGCGGGGGCTGCTGCTCATCTGGGAGCATGTCCATGTCTGGTTCAGTAACGGACTCTGGCGCAATGGTTGGCCCAGCATCGGGAAGCTGTATTTCAATATCCGAATTGCGACGAATCATGATCTGGGTCGCCGATGACGTTTATTGCTGCATTCAACGAGACGGAGGCAGAAGGGTCTTGGTGGAAATGGCGGGGCGTAGAAAGGATTGATAAGCGGTTTCTATTTTCGTCTATGACTCTGCACGGCAGACTTATTGTAATACCATCTCCAGTTACTCGCTAACCCCTGGGAAAGCGAACATGAGAGGAGGCGAAGTGAGTGGAGGGAACCAAGTCTTTCAAACCAAAGACTGGGACATGGCCAGGGAGCGGGAAGATCCGTGCTGCGTTTCAGATGAGAATGCCGGGGAGCAGAGAGGAGGGAAAAGAAAGGCAGAGGAAGGAGCGGAGATTAGGATATAAAACAAGTTGGACCTGTTATTTGGGAAGTCCCCAATAAAGGATGAAGGAATGGTAGACAGATTATAAGAGAAGGGTAAGAAGTAGGAACCATCTGCGATACCAGCACTCTATGCGTTCATTCTCGGTTCATGGATGGCATCATCGTCATCACTGGTGATAATAGTAACCTAGTGATCAGGATTATAACCTAGGTCACTATGCAGAGACGTCTTCAGCTGATCTCCTGGGGAAGGTTCTGATAAGCTGAAGCAAGGCTATCTAAAGCATCTATCTACCACTTAGCAGTCAGCATTATTGCAGCATCCCCAGAGAAGCATGTCGAATGCAGCCAGCTGCTTACCTAAGCACAGCTCTGGTTGCAATCAGAGCAGTGTCTTACTGTAAGAGGGCAATGATGTGAACCGGAAAGGAAAAGAAATGGACTTTGAGGAATTTGTTCGCAGTTCGGCTCCTTGTCCGGTATCTACATTTTGCTATCATCTACCGATGCATATTGATCGTGTTCGAGGTCACGTTGTATCTTCAGTACTTTCTCAAGAGATTGCTACTTCGGGTAGAATCCGGTTGCGGCCTCAAGAATATGCACGCATGTGACCATCGTTGTTAACAGCATTGAGTCAGCTCTTCATACTACATTACGTCTCCATCTCGAACAAAGCATTCGACAGTACATGAATAAACCGCATATATCTCTTCTGATCACACGTCCACCCTACTTTCTATTCAACCCGTAATCCCACTCGCATCTGTCCCTTTCCGCCTCTGTTGGCTCGGAGATAATAAGGTATAAAACGCAGATCTCTCGCGTCCTCGCTGATTGGAGCCACATTGCCGGATTCAGCTACAATCTGCCGCTTCCAACGGGTTGTATCCAAAGTTCCTCGAGAGCCACCTTGGGCGATGATGCCCACGTGATGGTCGGGAGTCGATCGTACCTCCTCCTGTAAAAGTGCATTCATATCGAAGATTATTGTCTTCACGGATCATCAGCTGCGGCTTCCCTCTATCTCTTGGCGGAGCTTGCTTCGTACCTTAAAATGATTATTCTCCCAAGGATTGTCTACATCCTCGACACAGTACACTATCGGTCCTCGGGTGACATAGGCGATAGGCTGCATCGTTAATGGATGTGGCCTTACCACTCGGGGGCGCATCGGACAGCTGATACTGAATTTCGCATGCTGCTGGATCCAGTCTGAAGATAAATAGAGATATCCATCATGAAGATCCGGCCGTGAAGGCTGCGGAGTAACCTGGTTGACAAAAATTGTTCAGATCCTCGACTTGTTCAATCTGCACAGTCGTCAAAGTAAAAAAGGATCATCCACTAACCTCCCAGGTGCTTGCCCATCCAGGGATTCGCAGCCGCAGCTCCAAGTTCACTGGCGGACCGTCAATATTCACAGAAAAAGAAACATCCCCGTTCCATGGCCACTGTGTCTTCTGAGTAATTTCGATCCTGGAGGCCGCAACCTGAAAGCACAACGTGGCCGAGGTATAAAGATGCACGTTGACAGTAGCCTTCTGTGTCTCGTTGTTGATCTCGTAGCTCCAAAGATAACCGCCCAGACAGCCCAGTGTTCGAGTGACGTTGGGCGGACAACAGGCACACTCAAACCATTCGTAGCGTCGGGACAAGTCCTTTTCTGATGAGGCGAGTTGATTTACGTAGGTGAACCCCTTTCCATCCAAGCTCATTCCTGTTAGGACTGCGTTATAGAGACACAGCTCCAAAATGTCCGCATACTGGCTGTGAAGTTCAACCTTGGGATTGGGCATTAGTTAGGTAACCAACCCATGAACAGAGCAGCCTGGACAGAGAAGGGCTACGATACCTGTAATAACCGTTCAGCCAGCATCATCACCCCAATTGCTGCGCAAGTTTCCGCATAACACCCACCCTCGTCCGTTCCATGGGGCAAGAAATAATCAATGCCAAAACCCTCCCACTGTTTCATGGCGCCAATACCACCCGTCACATAGGATTTCTTCTCAATCATGTTC
The DNA here is from genome assembly GCF_001445615.1 of Aspergillus lentulus. Classification (NCBI taxonomy): domain Eukaryota; kingdom Fungi; phylum Ascomycota; class Eurotiomycetes; order Eurotiales; family Aspergillaceae; genus Aspergillus; species Aspergillus lentulus. The sequence continues at coordinate 2,644,265 of NW_028322113.1, forward strand.
GACCAGAGTCGATGCAAAGCGGGCAAGAACTTGTTCGCAACATCACTGCTTGGCTCGCAGATGCGGACAAGGTCCGCAACTGAGGTTAGGAGGTACATGGCACGAACAGCGTGTCCCTCAATTGTTTGCTGTTGGGTAATTGGGACATGGGCTTGTTGATACCTGGCAATCCTAGATTAGCGAGAGCTGCTCTGAAGCCGAGCACATGGGCCGCATAACACAAATGCCTGGCTTGCCTCCAGGGTACAACAAAGGGGAGGACTTACCAATAGCTTCTCGCGGCTGGATAGGCTTCGGGCACTTCATGCTTACGCTCGCCTCGGGCCTCAGCCTCCGCATCGTAGTAATGCCGCCGTTCTTTTCCGCCGAAGGGATTACCACGCTCCTCAAGAAAGAAACGGGCCAGACGAAGGTGCTCAGGGCTTTGCGTTACTTTATACAGCCGCAGAAGGGCTAGTTCAATTTCTGGATGACCAGGATAGCCAGCCTTCTGTCCCTCCTGGTTTCCAAAGGTAGCTGCAAGGAGCGCAACATATTTCAGAATAGGCGACAACAATTCATCGTTTTTGTAAAGGAGACGGTGGGCGAGTGCAGCTTCTACAAGGTGTCCTGCATTGTATCTTATCCAAAAGGTATTAGCTTCTGGTCTGATGCATGAGGGAGGACAAAAGCCTACAGTTCATGCATGTCTCGAAGGTTAGTAAACCTCTTCCCAGGTTCAACTACCGTGTAGTGGATATTGAGGTATCCATCTGACTGCTGAGCCTTCTGGATCATTTCCACAAGCTCCCTGATGGCCGCATCTATTTCTTCGTCTGGATAATCCATCAGAAAATAGCAAGCACCTTCGATCCATTTGGCCACATCCGAATCCCAAAACAGGTGATTGGGCACCGGCCACACTGTGCATGGATCCGAGTAGCTCGAATGCCACTTCAACTTGAATGCGTCATACCGGCCAGTGTCCTTCAGCATCTGCAACTGGTGCCGCAGTGTCTGGGATCGAACAACTTGTCGGCGCTGGGCCCAAAAGGAGTCCGGTGCGAAAGTCGTGGCTTTGAAGCTTTCTTGCGGATATTCCATATTGAACGCAGAATCGGGTATTGTTGAGCAGCGGTTACTATATCCAAGGACGGTTTTATCGTATGAGAGAGCTAGGCTTCCCTTATACTGTTGCGGCATTCAGATACGGACTGACCAGTCCCCTCCCCCTAATCCTTGCAGTGGACAAGCTTCTTCGCTAACATTCTCGGCCTTCGAATACCGACGGCACTGAATACTCCACCTCCGTTGCCGGGTTGCCTTAAGTAGATGCTGGTGACTTTTTGTGCCGAAGCTAGAGCAGTTGGAGAAGCTGGAGGGGTGCAAGTTTCCGGTGGAGATCTGTCTCCGGCGGGGACCTAATCGTACTACAGCCATTGAAGACCACAACAAAAGAGGTCATCAAGGCCGATGAACAAGACGATAGAGAATGAAGTCATCTGTTTTCATATTGAGATGTATGACTCCTGAACCGGCGATAGACTACTATTCGAAGGAAGTATTGTCTGAAGAAAATCCCCCAAAAGTTACCAGTGACTAGAAATCACTCATATTGTACTTTAATATCGCACATTTCACCAGCAGGGTGATTTGTGGATGCCTCCAAAACTCCTTTGCGCCGTGCACAGTATGCTAGTGATATGCAAAACCCCTCGGGAACAGTATCGGATATGTATGATCAAGAAAGAAGCAGACTGGACATTCCATATCGCTCTGCACCATTGTAACACTCATATGTGTAGTTCCAGTTGCAAACCTGGTAGTTCCATTAACGGGCCTCTGAACGCCCGAAAAATCCATATTGATCATTTCTCATGAAGGCAGGCGGCCCTGCCAGCTTCTGCCCTCACAGCCCCCTTTGTAAATATCGATAGTGTCCACGCTGCTAGACAGATCTAATACATGATCTGTAGCGAAAACTGTCAAATGCTGTCTTTTTCAGCCTCCGGAACGCTCAACGCATTCGAGGTCCCTGGGAACCAGCGCGATATCGCAAAATCATCGGTGTCCAAAAATATCAATGCCTTCGTCTTCATCATCGTCTTCTTCTGTGTCTCCACAATCGGCTTCGCCGCTTGCCATTGATTCGCCATCTGTTGAGTCGTCACCGTCGTCACCGTCGTCGCCGTCATCTCCTTCCTCCTCGACCTCCGAGGTCCCGTCCGCTGATTCTGTTTCTCGGTCGAGGAAGCCGTATTTGTATTTAATATTTGTTCCCCACAAACGAAGTTTACCACCGGCATGGTCATTACTATCTTTTCCGGCAAGGTCGCCGAAAAAAGGTAGAGTCGACTTCGATCTGTTGGACTCACGGTCCGGAGGCAGTCCGAAATAATTACTGATGACTGGTGAGACAGCACGACCTCGAGTCAGGCTATACGAGGAGAAACGTCCATTCTGCTCTGCAGATGACGACGCGGTAAGTCGTGGACTCGAACCTGCTCCAGAGGGAGAGCTCGTATCAACCCGCAACTGGGCCAGTGGCAATGAAATGGCAGCTTCTTCTTCCGCACCGTGCGAGGAGGATGGCATCGGAGAAGCAGACACATCCCTGTTATCTTCGCCGACCCGATCAAGAGAATCCGAGACCTCGCCATGTAGCAGGCGGATCTGGGCAGTATTGTATGATTCGCACCTGGTTATCAATTAGATTGGCGATGACAAGAGAGAGAGAGCGTGTTAGGCGCTTACATGTCACATTTCAAGCCTAACCAGTGATATCGGACAACTGATTTCGCACCACAATCATTGCAGTGAATCAGTGCGCTACTATCCTTGAATTCTGCGGGCATGGGCTGACTCTGAATTGTGCGATCAAGGTTCCGGAAAGTCGATTCCATGTTGGCAATGGTTTTGCTGCATATGGGGCATCGGTAAGAACTCTTGGAGTACTCAGCAAGGCATTTTTGGTGAATACTATGCCCACAGCGCATGAAGACAACAGTTTCGGGAGACGTAAACATATAATCTCCACAGATTGGACAGTCACATTGAGTGGAGCGCTCGATGCATCGATGGGTGTTTTCTATCGAAATAGGCAAACATACACTACACGTCTGCTTCTAGGTCAGCACTTAAGAAGAAATATAAAGCCATATTTGTCTATCCGAGGCTTTCTTACCCTGCAGTGAAAGAAATCCTTTCCGAGACCCTGACCGATACGGCAGATACCACAATCATTGCAATGGTAAATACTTTTGTTCGAATCGTTATCCCAGAGTTTGCAGATGTTGCAATAGTATTGCGCAGCATGTTCACTGCATTGCCGACAGACTGCTGCGGCAGGCTGAGCATGTCCACAGAGCATGCACAGCATGTTCTCCGTCTTCGGTCGATCGAGGTGATGATCTTCTACCTCATCGTGGCAGAAGCGGCAAGTGTACCATTTTTTGCACGCAAAGCATTGTAGTTTGACGTTCCTTTTATAATGTCGGCAACCTAAACAGGCCACCTCGACGTCCTCGGCATCCGCATCCCCAAAATCGCACACGGGCGAGTCCGATTCGGGCTTAGGAAAAAATGTGGGTTCCAGGTCTTCGGCGGTTAATTTGTATGTGTCCTCGATTTGGTGGCTGGTTGGGGTTGTTGAAGCTGGATTGGTAGGCGCATGTTCGGAGGACAGGCTGCCAGAGCGAGAAATTGGAGTCACAGATCGCTCGGATAGTTGAGGGCTAGATGACGACAGTGCCCTCGGTGAGGTCGACATTAAGTTCTTCTTTCCCTGAGAAGCATTATACCTCTCAGTCATCAATTCATGGATCATACGTGCTTTTTCCTCATTGCTGGATTGGAGGTCCCGAATAGCGTGGATCTTCTTTCTCAGAACTCCCATTCCGTCGTCCTCCGGAAGCAAGAACTGGTCATCAATGTCATCAAGATTGTCATGACGGGCAGACAAACGATGTGACTCTTGCGCACTTGGATTTGCCTCGAAGACCATATTTCGCGGGGAGACAGGCGGAGAGTCAGCTCTCGTTACTTCAGGTGCAGTGTACGTTCGAACGCCATCAACAGGTTCAGTATCACTCAGGCCATGACGGCTCTGCGATACTACAATTGCCGTTCCAGAACGAGACTGGCTTGGTGACACATCATGGCGCCGACTGCTCAGTTCAGACGGCGCGGGTGGGGAAAGTACGGAAGGAGTACCCCCAGCATCCGAGCAATCTCCGTTCAATCCTGTCGCTAAAGTCTCATGATCAACATTCCTACTTGATACCTCGGTGTGGTCATTGCCGTCGTAGGTTGCTGAAGAGCTGCTGCTTTGTGTAATCGGTAGCGAATCGGCTAGGTCGTCATCGTAAGGCGGATGAGAATCTGTCTGATTTGAGAGACGACGGGCTTGCCGAACGATGGTTTCGATCAGTGAAGAAGGAATGAGCCCACTCATGAAGGGCCCGAGACAACATCTGACGTTGGAAGCAATCGTTTGAAATTCCACTCAAAAGTTGGGGTTGAAACTGTTATTAACCTGAGCTCTAAGAAGTCGCCGGAACGGGTACAAAAGACATGTGACGCGCCGTTGCCCAGGTCGGCCGCTGATTCGTTCCCTGAGACCCAGATAAAAGGTATGACGGCGGCCTCACTTCGAAGCGTGAGGTACCTAAGTAGTAGTGGGTCCGAATCGACCTCGGGCAATAATGAACAAAGCATACGGAGTATTTACTAGAAACATTCGGGGAAATTTACTGTTATACAAGGTATCGCTACGTTTGCAAGTACCTATCTACACGCAGAATAATAGTGACAGTTCCTCTATGAGAATTGTATAGGGTTGGTAGATCTCGCATCAGTACCAAGTATACCCGAGTGATGCCCATTGAAGTGAGCCCTGGTTCTGGTCGTAAATACCAACCTCTACTTCCGCCCCTGAAATAATTCCCCTTTAGGAGAACTTTCAGATCATCGAGACGTAGAATTATCGTTGAATAGACATGTTTTGATGTCCAAGGCCGAATCAGGGTTGGCAAGACCAATTTCAACCCAGGCGGTTACGTTCAGCAAGAACCACGGTCTGAACATATTCGGAGGGAAGTCCAGCGTTTTGTCGGGAGCAACGCACTCGAAACTGGCCATATCCCATGAACAATCTCCTCGACTGTAATATCACCTGAGACACGTCCCCAAGCTTTCATTCAGTAGCATCAGTGTGCGATTGAAATGCTCATTGGCATCTTTGCGTATGGCAAATTCATTTCGATCATTGCCTAGTCCTCTTAAGCTGTATATGAAGCACAAAGTCAGCTTCTCCGGTGACCCCGCGACTGCCTGGAGGGGACTTACAGTTTCACGTCTTTCTTCACCTGCGGTTGCTCCCAATATCGGACCATCAGAAGGTTCTTCACAATTTTGTGTTCCAATCCGGCGACATCGGATGCGCGCTGAAGGAAGCGCAACGTATTGGCTACCTTCTTTGGATCGAAATCACGAGCGGGTGAAGAGCGAAAGGCTGATCGCAGTGTCCGAAGTAGAACATGCCGAGATGGAGCGGAATAATTGATCAACTTGAGGCCTTGTCGGTAGAGATGCCGATAAGCATGGATGACTGCTCTCTGTTCCATCACAGGCTGGGAACCTCAACTTCACAGCTCACTTCTTGAAGTGTACGAGGTGCTTAAGGGATTGAAAAAGGTTGCTGAAATCGAAGAGGTTGTATCTGAATGCAACCCCTTACAGCTCATTGGTACCCAATTCTCAGGGTGACCATCCCCTAGAAGCAAAGTAGATAAATCAACTCAGCCTATGGAATTTGTTCCTAGAAAGTTCACTTGCAGTATGATGGAGTTGGGCCAGGTGAGGACGCTAACTTGATTTGGCGCCTACCGCCTGTTAGGCCGCAAATGCAAGTTGACGCCTCCCACCTTTTCTATATCTTACCACTCTACCCAACTACACTACCACAACTACATATACTGGTCTCAAACTCGCTGTTTTGAGAACCGATCTTGATTCCCAAATCATCTGCTTTTTCCGCTTTTCTGGCTTGAGTATATCCAGAGACCGAAGAGGAACAAGCTTGAACTTCTTCTAACTCATCCTTTGAGCTGCGATTCGCGGTTCATGCTCACGCATTTGCGTAGACATGGTTGACTAACAAATTTGGCATCGGCATAATAACTTTTTTCTCTCCCTCTTTGTTTCGTTCTTTTGCCTTCTTTCCCTCGATGATCCATCCAGTGGGGTCTTTTTCTATTCGATCGTCCATTCACCGTTTGATTAAAAAGATGCTCTTAGTATCGAAAGCTGTCCGTCTGCTGTAGTTTTTGAAAAAGAGCCGACGCTCAGTCGCAATATGGTCCGAGTATTTCGGAGACCTGCCTCGGCTTTAGCCAGGCGTCTTCCAAGTAGGACCACCAAGCGGACTCTCCGAAAGCATAAGGTGATCCTTGAATCTATCACGCAGGAGAAAAAGAAGCTTCGGAGTGTTGTATGCTCCCTTCCCTGTTTAGTACGTTGAGGAATGGGCTTGACGGCAAAGACAGATATCATTCGAAGCTAAAGCACCACCCGGCTACACTTTCATCCCCGCAGGCAACCCCCAGCTCACAGGTGCTTGTAAGGAATTATGCCGAAAAGATGGTCTGAAAGTCTATGCTGTCACGGTATGCTTGTTAGCGACCTCCCTGTATCTCCTGTCATCCCCCCAGTCTTTTGTTTCTCTCTGCTCTCGCCCCATTCTCATATTCAACGACTAGACAACTCCTCATATGCACACCCACAATCTTTCTCAACATGTGCACCGCATTGGGTATCATTTCCCAAGCGCTGTTGTCGCAACCGTGTGTATGGACCTGGGTTTACAACTCACAGCAACTGGGAATGTCATGCCTGTTCACAGCAACGCTGCTGCTGGGGAAAGCAAACATGCTAACTCTGAGGCTTCACAAATTACAATCAACACCGAGGCTAGGGACGTGCTGAGAGACCTCTTTCCAAATATACCAGACAATGATCTGAACCAGATCATCAAGACGGCGTTCCAGAAGGTATGAAGATCAAATCCGGTGCGAAAGCAGCGTGTCATCTGTTGTTTACTGAATTTGAGTCAAGGGCCAACGCAAAGTCGGCACGGCTGCTGAATTACCTCTAGCACGTCGCGCACAACTAGCTGTCGTTGCACATATAAGGCATATCTACACTGATTACGATCGTCTTCTGAAGACTACATCGTTTCACGAAGCCCGAAGCGCGGTTGAAGAGCCCACGTTAGCTAAGTTAGTGGAATGGCGAGGTGACGATGAAAACGGAAAGACAGTTCTTGAGGATGTTTTTCGCGAGGTCATTGTCATATCCGATGATGACGACAGTGATGCCGAGGAAGGAGAGGTCTCTCGTTCGGTCAATCGAGATCACAGTATCGAAATCATCTCTAGCCACCAACGACCCGAAGAACTACAGACGAGGCCGGTCAACTTCGCTCACCCAACCGTGCCGGAATCCCATTTGGACATCTCAGACGATGAGCCTCCGCCTGGTTTCCGTTTCATTCCTGAATCGCCGAAAAAGCGGCGGGTCGATCGCCGTGGCTTCAGCAGATATCATGCTTGGGACCGTGCCCTCAACCGATACAGAAAGGGGACTTACCAGCATAGGTTTTACGCAGACTCCACCGGCCATCGAGGGCCTTTGTTGACCGCACGACAGCCCCTACAGGAAAGTATCACATTTGACCCAGGAGCTACCTCTCGTCGACCCATAAGAACACTCCGCCACGTCTCTGTTGACCCGCACATTGCACCTAAAACAAAAATCCTTGACCACGGACAAAGGAGGACTCTGACACGGACGTTGATGGAGAATCGTGTAAGTTTGCAGAGAACAGATGCCGAGCGGTCCGGTCACGAGGATGTACAGAGGACACACATAAGGCCTCCACTGATATCTCATGAGCCATCCAATCCGGAAACACTTCTGCATTTACCAAATCAGAGAAGCGATACCAGTCGCTTGGCGGATCGAACTGTAGTGGAACACGTTTCAGCTGATCAACAGAGAGCGCGTTTCAACCAGCGGCTTAATTCTCCAAATACCCCTGTCTTCGTCGGTGGTCCCACGGAGATTCAAGGACGGAGCAGAGTCCCATCCGGAGCCATATCAAGGATCCCTGGTCCTCCATATCTTGGAATGCAGCCGAACCCGCAGGATCACGTACTACCATCTATTGAGACCCCGTCTTCGCCACAGCAGATAAGGCGTCCACCAAGTGCCCACCTAGATCAACTTACCAGGAGGATATCTGGAGGATTCACCATTCGTTCAGTAACACCTCGCCGCCCGGCTCCGCAGGACTCATTACCTCAGGGAGAATCGGATGTTAGGATTCCAGCGTCGAAAAGAAGACGTGTGGCCAAGCACGACCCTGCTACTTACATCGAGCGTCGCTCCGATGTTGCGCCCATTGTTCCTGTGGATACTCATGCGAAACAGCAGTATGTTTATCTGGGAAATACCTCCCCAAGATCATCTACTTCCCAGACTGGGGCTCCAATTCGTAGGAGATACATGGTACCCGTCAAATCCTCTTACCTTGCAGAGCGCTATCCAGGGGGATCCCAAGGCCCCTCTAACTATGCACAACCCGTCCCAGAAGACGTGGTTGATCAACGGCAATATCCCAACTTTAAAAGCAAATCAACGGCTTGGGAGCATCAGCCGAAGCACCAGCTGGAGCAGTACCGGGAGCTGTATCCTCTTCACAGATCTCATGGGCAGATTCACGTTTCATCGGGTCCCGGCTATGCTACTACCCCTGCAAATGAGGGCTATAATGGTGTCTCAAAGGTGCCTGACACCGCTTCAGAAGCTGGACGTGTTTATGAAGATCGTCCAATCCATCAAGAAGCTAGAGAAGCGACTTATATGCCAGTTTCGCAGGGTTTTGGGCATCATCATCGCACCTTCGATCCTTATGGGGCCTCCAGAAGAAGCATATATGCCGATGACTTCGTACGTCCTGTTGATTATAGGGATGATATACGATTGGTTAGCCAACGCCAGCACGGCCATGTGCAAACAACTGCGCGTATGGATTGTCTTCCCGGACCAACTAATGACCACCTTCGACACCACTCAAGCAGGGAATTTATTGATCTGCCATATAGTGCACTCGTCAATCCACCACTTACAGCTCCAAGTCATCGAGGCGCGGGAACCAGTCGACGCGCTGATGATCAAGCCCTTGTAGATGATTGGGGCCCTAGCTACTACAGTCGACATGAAACATACAGTTCTTCTCTTGCACTTGATCGGGATTGCAGAAGTGGCCAACCACAAATGCAACAGATAGGGTATGATCTCGACCAGAATCTTTCGCAGTGGAAATGCCTGTCTACATTTCACCAGCCTTCCCTCTTGACTTTCTCTTCGGTCCAAACACTGTGAGCTGATGTTTCTATAGATCAAGTCAGGAAGCTCGTTTTAACCTACCACAACCCAGAGAGCAACGACATTCCGCATATTTGAGGAGGTCAGGCGACCCTAGGCTTCATTATCCCGTTCCAGAAGGACGAACAGTCCTTATTGTGGATTAGACATTGGAGGGGGTGTCTAGCTGCTGCTGTATTGTTCTTTATCGCGAGGATGTCTCTTTGTCTATTCTATCATGCATGGTTCCATGCACTCAAACTGTGCGGCGTTGATGCGAATGATACCCGGTTCTGTGTCCTTTATTATTGTGTACGAGTTCATCAATTGCTAGCCCAGCGGCACCGTTGTGACAACCCAATGATGGTATGCTCTTAGTTGTGGTGAAATGTTCGCAAATTGGAGTCTATAGAGAAACCGTCCAAGTAATATATGGGCCTAGCGTTTGAAAAACGATCGGATGTAACAACTATGATCCCCAAGCATAAACAAGCCGGAGTAACGAACACGCTATGCAATCGCCATGGTATCTTGGAACCTGGTGAGAAGGGAAAGATGGACCTGATGAAGCCCAGCTGTGCCATACGATCAAGTCATTATCGGCCCTGCCGAGCATCAAAATCCCAGCTGAGGAACTTATGGCCTGTACCAACATCGACCACAGCCTTCATTTGTCCAGAGGATTGGACCGGAGACCGGCGCTGCACCGAAATCAAACATCCATGGGCTTTCCATCAGCCTCTCCAGAATTGACCGTCTTCCCTGTCTTCTTGATCGTCGCCAATACAGTCTCGTAGGAAACAGTGGGTTCTGTCGTGACAAGGGCGGTCTGCGAGTCCAGGTTCACATCAAAAGACTTGACACCTGCAAATAACATAAAAGCATGGGTCAGTTTGCCGCTGGGCAAGAGAAGGAGGGAGGTTATTTGGAATTATGGGAAGACAACGCGTGTTATTTGGGTCGCTCTTACCATCTAGCTTCTTCAAGACGCGCTCCACAGCGCCTGAGCAGCCACCACAGCTCATGGAGACATTGAATTTGTACTGATGCTCAGACATGCCGTACGAAGAACCAGGACCTGGAGGGATGGAGTTAATGGACAAATAACCGGGGGTCAAAACAAATGTGCTCTCGACAGTTGAGGGGTATTGAAAATTGATAACGGAGCTGATACGTAGCCGCTTTTAAGATAGAGGGGTAATGAGGGGGCTGGACAGCACGTGCACCCCACTGGTGATGAAACGTTCAAAAAATGGATTTGCAATTACACAAAAGTGGTAGACGAAGAATATCAGTTAATCTTGATCACACATGGAACCAGTTTGAAATGATGAGGAGATTTTATAGAAGACATTTACCCCCTCAAACAGAGACATGAAGAGTTTATTTATAAGCATCCCCACCGATCGCTCAGCGTCCATCGAGGGAATCACGCAGAAATCACTCATACTATGCGGAAGAGTCTGTAAAAAGACTCCGTTGGAAATCGGACTATTATTCAGCTGTTGGTTCTCTAAAGTAATCCGTAGAGTGGCCGCTCGCCGACTGCAATGTCGGTAAACAGATAGGGTCGATTCATCTCCGTGGGAATCACTTCTCGTCAATCTTGATCCTGAACTGGCCCTGCAAATATTCTACTTTCAGAACTTTCTAGACTCAATTTGTCCTTTAAAAGCCAGCTGCTCTTTTCTTTTTCCTCGCCTTCATGGAAGTTTTCCGACTGGCTTCTCGACCTCCAAACGTACCTCTTTCTACCTGGGTCATGGGTAGATCCTCCTCAATTGCCTGACTACTTTGTAATCTTAGCGTTCTGGACGGCTCGCCGACCTCTGGCTGGCTCCCCCATTCTCGAGCGGCAAGGGCATTGGAAGACACGGTAGGCAGCTGTGATGAATTCAATGGAGTGCCTTGCGACGCCTTTTTCCGCACGCGCCGTTTCGGTGTTGTGGCTTTAGAGGCACGCTGCAAATTCTCTTCCTCCAGCATCTGCGCCATCCTCTGCCAACTATACGCGGCCGGGTCGCTACCTACTTGCCAATGAGAAAGCAAGTTTGCCACAACTCCAGATGGTGGACGCTGGGTGTAGAAGGTTGTCATAGAAGCTAGTCCACTGTAGACAGGTTCCGTTCCCTGTGTACTCTTGGATACTTCTTGCTCTTCTGCCACAAGGTTACTATCGATAGTAGTTTTGCTGGCTGCCGGCTCCAATGCATAATCACTAGAAATCAAACCCGGTACGGATAAGCGTCGTTTATCGATTTCCAGAGAAGGAGGATTGACTGGCACCGGCGACGAGTCATCAATTGTTTCATGATTGGTGTCTTCCGTCGAACGCACAATGCCTGCTTCGTTGAGCGGCCTACGCCGTAAAATGAGCTGCGTCAGAGCAAGCTCTGCTGCCACTTTTCGAATGACCCTTTCTTTCATAATTCGCGAGCGCCCAGGGATGTCGTGCTGAAGGGTTGAAAGCCAATCATTAACTAACCGATCGTAGATGTCGACCAGTTTCACATTCGAGGATCCGGATAGGTCCAACGACTGTTGGGAAAAGACTGATAGTTGACTGTTTGTCAGGGGCTTGCGAGACATTCTCGGAGCCAGAAACTCGTTAAGAAATTCATTATAATCATGAGCATTCCGGTCGATGTCGTCTAGCAGAGGGCTTCCAGCAAGGACTTCTAGCCTGTCCAGGTATCAGTATTAAAATCACAAACATACATCCGGCGTTGACAGAACCTACATGGTCTTACTATTAGGAAGATGAGTCAAGTCTGCGGAGGCCATTCTGTCCTTCAGTTCTTTGATAGAATCCTGGAAGCCTCTGTCTTGTTCTTCGCCGCTTTCACTTGACCCCGCAATTATCTTCCCGAAGGCAATGGCGTAGATCGAGCTATAATCAGTTGTCCATTGGGGAGTGGCCAGTGGCGTTATGTGAGAAATTCCCGTATCTGCGACAGTGAACGTTCCCCTACTCACGACCGACTCATCCCAGTCGTCGACCACAAAGTCATCCCGCGAGCGAGTAGACTGCTTTCTCCGAACTCCGGGATAGCGCTTCCTTAAACGTAAGGCGTCCTTTCCCAACTGCTGGTCATCTGCCCTAAACCCATTCTCACGCGCAGGGCCAATATATATCGACTCCCGGACCGCAAGACGCGAGTCTATTGTGAACACTTTTATGATTTTGGCGGCAGCATCATATTGCTCTTTGCTCCCGGCAGAGGGTGCATGTGCGATTTCTCGGAGGACCAGAGTTGAAAATTGAGCTGCATCTGGTGAGATCTGAGTCTCTGCGCTCTCTTCAGAAACGGTAGGGATCTCTAGAACGAATGGGTCCGGCATAGATGTTAGATGCATGTATCCATCCCATGCAATTGGAACTCGATACGCCAATACCACGTGATTAAGCCGAGAGTACAAGACGAGATACAATTCTTCAAAGCATATTGTTAGAGTATCACTGTGAAAGACAAGGGTAAAGGCATACCTTCAGAAACGACGAGAGAAGACAAACGCAACGTCGTATCCTCCGAATCTCTGAAATGGCGCCAAGACAGAATGGGTAACAGAGACGGCCTTGAAGCATCATTTTGAGAGTCTGCGGTAAGAACGGATGAAACATCAAGCCAAAATATACGTGACGTTGTGAGAATGAACACTTGTGACACATTGCAAGCGCTTCTCTTGACATCTAAAACCCATTCTGATTTCCTCTTGAGCTCAAGCTCTATCGCAAAAGGTAGAGTTTCATTACCCTCTGTCCGATAAAGTATGGGACAACGTCGATCCGACACAATGAAGCTGTTGACATCGCCCACCCATTCAATTACTGCCCATCCATCGTGTCGAGGAGAGCCGTTGATTTTCTGAGAATGGCCAAGGTCAAGCCATGGTAATGAGCCGGACTTGACGCACAAAGCCGTCCAATTGCCCTTACCTCGTCTATGTCGACCTACCATTTCCCAGACGCTCCAGTTTCCTCGTTCATCGACAATGGCCAATTGTTTCTGATACCAGGGGTTAAAAGTGACGTCGGCATGCGCATAACCTCCGGTTTGGGAGTGCGAAATCTCGATCAATGGGTTCGCGTCAAGGCGCGAGGATTGTGTATGGCTCGGGGCCACACGGTCACCATCCTGGTAGATGTGCACAGAAACTGGCTTCCTACGATACAGAGGTCTGAACACAATCGTTGAATGAGGAAAGCGAGCGGCGGCCCATGTCGGCTTCTCTTCTACCGTCCGCGCAAAACATATTTGGCGGACGGGGGCACCTCCTGCGGACCATTCGGTACACTCAGCGTCTCCGATCATCGGGATCCGGATTCGAGCTTTCATTCCTTGCTTCAGTTCAGCAGTACCTTCTTCTATCTTCCGGAATGAGATGACATTGCAACATTCTCCCCCAACAGTGATGGCGATCGGCACTACCCGATTGCCTGATTCATGATTATCGATATCCACTGCATTCCCCAAGTCGAAAAGACAGGATACCAAAGGGTCGCATAATTCACCTGCCGTTGTAATAATGTGGGAGACTGTCTCATTATCGACTAAGGGCCAACAAGCGGCTAATTCAGGGTGCACTCTAGGTAACAAGCTTTTATTCTCTATGAGTGATGACTGTGGCGCCGTCAATGGTGAAACAATGGTAGTCTTCGTAACTCCTGTATAAACGAGGAGAGGTGCTTGCTACTGAGTTAGTACATTGCAAGCCCAAGGTATTTTTCATGGCCTCTCTCGTTAGTTAAAAGATTTCACTTACACCGGGCAAGCGTTCTAGAAAATGTCCAAGCACGAGCTTCCGGCTGATAAATCGCTCTTCCCAAGTGCCCATAATGTAGAGCACTGGTAGAATATTCATCCATTAGGCGTTTCTTTACTCTTACTGATATGTCCGATAATCAACAGGGTGAGCATGTCGAACTGTCAATGGCTGAGGTTGTGTCTGCTCCAAAGAACTGAATTTTGCATTGATCTTGTGTGGAGATAGAATCAAGATGACTCGTCACCATGTCAACATAGACAACCTTTGATGGTGAAAGTGATGGCTGGCTTGCTATTCGAATGGAGAGGGAGTCGGATAAGAGTTGTTCAGTCCAGCAATTTTTGGACCGTTTTTACTAGATGTTGCCAAGCGCTGTTGCTTCGGCAGTTCCGCCACAACAACAAACAGCAGTAGCGTCCCGCGCATGACTTGATAGAGTCACTTCTCAATAAACGCGACACGGATATGGTTCTTGATTCATCAAACACATTAAGTATTTTTCTCTGGACTGGTGCGTCGACTTGAGAATATATACGGCGAATTTACACTCTCAGAAATCCTGCTCACAATGTCGTCTTCGTTCGAACCTTCACTCTCGACGAGTGGTGTGCGACCGCCACTCTCAACAGCAGATGCACCATCGATGGCAGACACGCTACCTAGCATAAATTTCGGATTTGAGGACTTGCGTAACCGCATGGCTCAGTTCACCGCTCGCTTCGATGCTTTCATTGAGCGAGGTCGCAAACAGGTGCTAGAAGAGCGAAACCAGTTCAGGATAGGGTTGGCAGAGTTACAAGGTGTGTACCAATCATCCATAAGAAGTTCAATGAAAGCATAAGTCGCTAACACCAAATCAAGAGGATCAGCGCATGCGACAAAGAGATATTGAGATTATTAATCTCAAGGCCCAGACGCACGAACAGACCCTCCAGAAAGAAGCGGCTGAGGCAGCCGAAATGTACGCTGCTATCTCTTCCGTCGCATTAGAACGCGACTCTCGTCTTGCGAAGCGTGACCGTCTGAAGCAACAAATTGAAGAAACCCAGAGTGCTATCAACCAGAAATTAGAAGCCCAGAAGGCTCATGCCCAACATCTAGACGCACAGTCGCGATTGAACGTTCCAGAATTAGAATTCTGGCAGGATTATCTATGTTTGCGAATCGAAGGTGCCGGACGAGAAGATCGGTTGAAATTCGTTTACAGTCACCTTTTGGAGAAAGATTGGGACACGGAGGCGTGGTTCGAACTAGGAACCGCCAGTCGCGATTACGAAGTCTTCCATACGCGGCCGAAAGTGGATAGAGAAGCTTTGGAGCGGGAAGTCGACCTCTTGAACGAGGACCGTGATTTTGGGGCTTTTCTGAAAAGGATGCGCAGGCTACTTGTCGAATCGCTCAAGTAGGGTTTTACCCGCTATTGGCTAAGGAAGCGTGATATGACTTCTATTCTACTTGACTATTATTGGACGATGCAGTTCGCTTGCTCAACCGCAGCGCGGGAAAGAAGAAATCCTCTCGTCTGGTCTTTCTCCGAAAGCACAATATGGGGTCTGCCCAAACAGTAATCAGCCACCAGTTGCTTCGCGATAGAAAGCTATGCTTCGGCTTGCTCCAGCAGTAGCAAATCCTTCAGACCTTCCAGTCTTTGGCAGCCATTTGGCGCTCCAAACCGCCTTCTCCGTTTCTGAATGAGTTGCGACGCACGACCTTGTATCAATTGACCAGACTTTGACTTTTCCGTCAAATGAGCTTTGCATTAGTTAGCTGTAAATTCTAAAGGGTTTAGATTAGTGATATCAACCGACCTGCTCAACAGGTACTCCCCTGTATGGCTCCAAGAGAGTGAAAGAATCCAGGCTGAGTGACCCGAGAAATTTGCAACCTGCTCTCCAGATGAAGTGTCATAAAGCACAATTACCCTTGAATCTCCAGCGGCAGCAAGAAGCTTCCCTCCAGGAGAGAATGCCACAGTCCGTACTGGCTTGACCAGACCTGCAGGTTATCAGACAATTTCACTCTTGATCTTTCAGTTTTGAGATGGAAAAAGAAATACCTGACAAGCTGAATGGCATTCGCCCAGTTTCTGTACTGAAAATGTAGACACTACCGTTCTCATGCCCACTGGCAATAAGGCGGCCATCTACAGACTGCAGAGCTCGCATGAGCATCTCCGCTGAAAAAGGGGCAGGTTGAACTTACCATGTCCAAGCAAGTGCCAAAACTACCCTTGGTTTCGTAGTCTCGAATCAACTCGCCGCTAGCATTGAGATCCCATACTGTGATGTGTCCATCCTGGGTGACACCAGCGAGGTACTGTCCGTCATCTGACAAAGCTACAGCCCAGGTACCAGCTGCACCTGCCATGTTTCCTATTGATCCATCAGTAACATATCAAAGTTGTTAAGACTTGAAGTAATGAAACGAGTCCGGTAGATCGACAAGAACTTAGATTGTGATACCTGAAGTAGCGTCGTCCTTGGACCAAGTTCCCTCGTGGCAGGCCCAGACATTGATCTCTCCACCAAAGCCTACACTGACTGCTCTGGAGCCTTTCCCATTTGTCACTATATGGTGACAGCCGACTTTGTGGGCACCATCAATGGATTGCACCAACGGGAAATCAGGATCTGTTGTAGAATGAATCTTGAGCGCAGTTGCGCCAGAAGCCGAGAGGATTTGTGTATCAGTTACAGCCAGTGAGAAGATATCAAGAGGATGGGCTGTATCCCGCATAAACTACAGTTAATAAAATTCAGACGAGGAAAGAAGTGAAAGTGTCAATCTTCTCCATACTGACCATTGTCTGCGGAACCCCACGACAGGTATTGTTTCGACTATGTATGTTCAGATGTGCTGGGACAGCCATGACAATTCTCTTTTAGGGTCTTACCATGTTTAATCTATCTGAATCATGGGGGACACTTGGATAGTCTTGTGTCTACTCTTTGATTGAAAAGAATGTTTGAATTGGTGAAGCTCGATAAATTGGGTATGGTGGCTGATACTCCGTAAGTGTTGGGTGGTCGTGGGAAAATAACCTAGGTAGAAGTAGGTATTTGCTGGTGAGATCATGGGCGCGAGCGGCCACGAGTCCCACCATCCCCGTACACTCCAGTGCAGTAAGCACCCTTTTTTACCATGTGGGGATCCAAGAGGCTGAAAGTTGAGTGCGAGGCAGTTATCGGTTTTGAAGGTTTCAATGATAACTATACACTAGCAAAGCAAGAGAAAAATTGGAAACAAAATTTGCACAAATGGCTCTCCAATCAAACCAGACGCCGAATGCCATGCAGCATACCCTATATCCCAGCTGTATAAAAGTACAGGTCTCTCGATAGCTCAAATCTATCACCCTTGATTTTCATGATTCAATTTGCACGGCTCACTGTCCTCTCAGATCACCGTTGTATTCCACTCATGCCGTCTGGGTGTGTTTCCACTGCTTCTTAATGTCTAACCAGGAAACAACTCATCAGAGTCTCGATAGACCAACGTATCCAATGGGCAAGAACATACCTTCAACGCAGTGTGGGCATAAAACATGAGCACGCTTCATTCGACCGCATCCAGAACAAGTGTTGAGGTTTTTCAGGTCTTTTAAAGCCTTGCCAGCCATCTGCCTATGACGCTTTTTCATGTGGGATGTCTTCTTTTTGGGTACAGCACGCAGGACGGAATCCCAGATGCCGGAAATGATGCCGGGAAGGCTCAATGATAGGGCTGCAGGTCTCGGCAGTCGATGGGGGAGGATTGGAGAACTCTGTAGAGACCGCGACCACCGTCCTGCAGCGGAGGATAGAGATTCCGAGGACTGAAGCACGCGAGGGAACATGTATGACGAGATGGCAGATTGAAACATTCGTAAAGTCATTTTCTTGGTATTGGTAGTGCCCGTCGGACCGAAAGACAGAATGGCGGAATTAACACGGCCTTTACGTTGCTTTTCCTGTCCAAGATCGCAAGAATTCTGGACTTGTCGGAATTCTGAAGCTTTTCCCAAGCAGACCAGTGGTTTGCTGTGTTTGGATCTGGAGATGCACTAGTCCTCATGTGGTATAGAGTCCCCCTGAGTTGTGACAACAATTAAGGGGGTTCCATAAGGTAGTCTTCTACTCCAACTAGAAACTCCAGACTGGCATTCTTGGGGTCCATTTAGAATATCGGTTGATTTCATACGGAGTTTTCTTGGTCGGCTTTTGTTCGTTCTATCTTGGCCTGTCCTCATCCAAATCTTCAGCTGTCCATTGCTCAATTCCTTGATTTGGAAGCCATAACCAACGAGAGCACAGTTCTCAAGATGGCCACCACAGCCAATTCGAATTCGACCAACCCAGCCACTGTTTTTCCTCGCAGTCATGTTGGCTTTGACAGTATTACATCTCAGATTGAGCGGAAGCTCTTGAAGCGTGGCTTTCAGTTCAATGTGATGTGTGTTGGTACGTGGGCGGCAACTGTCCAGTTGTTCCTTGAACGAACTCGCATTGACTGAGTCCTTTACTCTACCAATAGGCCAGACAGGTCTCGGAAAGTCTACTCTGATCAACACCATCTTTGCTTCTCATTTGATCGATTCTAAGGGTCGTCTGACGCCCAACGAACCCGTTCGATCGACCACAGAGATCCAGACTGTCTCCCACAGTGCGTTGGTGCTGGAGAATAAGATCTTCGACAGGAACGCCTTGCTAACGGTTGTTTGCTAGTCATCGAGGAGAATGGTGTACGCCTCAGGTTGAACATTGTCGACACTCCGGGATACGGCGATCAAGTCAACAATGATAGATGGTATAGATATAACCTACCTGCTCTTCGATGGCCAAGCTGATTGTGCCATAGTTGGGACCCCATCGTGAAATACATCAAGGATCAGCACTCAGCATACCTTCGAAAGGAGCTTACTGCTCAGCGTGACCGCTATATCCAGGATACCCGTATCCATTGCTGCTTGTTCTTCATTCAGCCGTCTGGCCATGCGTGAGTCTGGAGCATAAAAGTTATCGATGGCTCAATCTCGCTGACTCTGCAAATGTAGTCTCAAACCCATCGACATTGTCGTCTTGAAGAAGCTCTCAGATGTTGTCAATGTCGTTCCAGTAATCGCAAAGGCAGACTCGCTCACTCTCGAGGAACGCCAGGCGTTCAAGGAGCGCATCAAGGAAGAATTCGCTTTCCACAATCTGAAGATGTACCCCTATGATAATGATGAACTTGATGACGAAGAGCGTGCTGTTAATGCCCAAATCAAGGTCAGACCTTCTACTACCCGTGCCGCTTGTATTCCCTGCCCGCCTGGCTCTAACCCTCCCTTAGGACATTATTCCATTCGCCGTCGTTGGCAGTGAGAAAACTATTGTCGTTAATGGTCAACAAGTTCGCGGCCGACAAAACCGCTGGGGTGTCATCAATGTGGAAGACGAAACCCACTGCGAATTTGTTTATTTGAGAAACTTTCTCACCCGCACTCACCTCCAAGACCTGATTGAAACAACAAGCCAGATTCACTACGAGACTTTCCGTGCGAAACAGCTTCTGGCCTTGAAGGAGAGCAGCGCTGCGGGGGCACATTCTGCTGGCAGCCGGCCTATTAGCCCTTCTGCCGACCGGGAACTCAGTCGCAACTCGCAACGGATGACTATGAACGGCTATTAGGTGCTCGTAGAGAGTGTGTCTCAGGATCAGTCTAATAGCTTCGGCTGGCCATGGACCATAAACATACTGCAGTCATTTCCGGTCCACGCCCCAACAGCGATAAAGGACCCCTTCTCTTCCTCCATTGCCTTCTCATTCGCCAACTTCCACTTTACTCTAGCAGCCTTTTACAGATATCCTTTTCAGCCCTCATATTGTTCATCAGGCCTTGTTCTCTTTTTTAGTTTTGCTTTATCTTCTCCTCTCCGTTCAAGAGAGTGACTGGGTCTACCACCTTTCCTAGATTTGTCGTCTCTAGACGGAAAAGAGACTAACATTCGAATTGTTAGTATAGTCTTGATGTTCATGTAATTAATCTCTCTTATGTTCGTCGACGGCGAAAGGACCCCCTTTATCAATGGGTTTCTGTGGGCCGAAGGTTCCAAGGCAGATGATGCACTGTTCCAGTATCGCAATCGACAGTATCTACGGACGCTGAGGTATACAGCAGCGCTGGATGAAATAAAACACGCTAGGACATTCCCCATAGATCATTGACGCGCTCCAAAGTTACCACCGTCGACAATCCAATCCCGCAGCTCCTTATATGCCTTTTCCACGTCATCGTTCACGACGGTTTTATCATGAGAGCCAGGCTGCGCAGCATACTCGAGTTCGTTTTTAGCTTGGGCAAGTCGTTTCTGCAGCAAAGTTAGATTTCCAGCGGACAGTCTGGCGAGTTGGGGGAGTGAAGGTATGTGGAGGACACCCATACCGTCAAGCTCTCCTCAGTCTCGGTTGCTCTCCCACGCAGTCTTTTCTCCAGTTCTCCAATGGACGGGGGCGCTAAAAATAAGAATCGAGCATCAAGATCAGTGCGCTTGACTTGCTTCACGCCCTATTGCAATTCAGTCGTCAGCTGTTGTCTCGGTTGAACTGTAATCCATTCGATGATGGATTCCCTCTCCTTCTCTGGTCATATCAATTCACGTTGCAGGACTATTATTACCTCCATCTCAATGTCGAGAACGCAGATCTTGCCCTTCTGCGCAACATCCTTCACTGCCTGCACAGTAGTGCCGTAGTAATTGCCGCCAAACTGCGCATGCTCGATAAAGGCATTCTTGCTCACGAGATCCAGGAAATCTTCTTTAGTTGTGAAGTAATACTCGCGTCCATTTTCTTCCCCGGGACGGGGAGCTCGAGTGGTGTCTGAATATAACAGACACGGTTCAGCGCAATTCCACCAAAAGAAACGGTTCGTAGGCAGAGTCAGTGAGGGTTGGCAAGGCGTTAGACTTACGAGACACAGATAAATCGAAAGTATCGGGGTATTCAGCGAAGAGTCTCTTGAGCAAGGTCGACTTTCCAGCCCCGGAGGGACCCGATACCACCACTGGACGAAACCTTTGCGCTGCTGGGTTGGTCAGTTAACAGCGATGAGGAACACGACGATCAGGTGTTGGAACCAGAGATCGTACCAGCCCCGGTAGCCATTGTCAATATGGAGTACCAAGAAATCAAAGAGGGGCGTGTATCATTCAACTTCCCAGCTGTACGAGAACTGAATAGGCGAAGCATAGGCCAAACATGTGCAGAAAAAGCCAACAACGGCTTGTCCGCTCAATTAACAACGTCCCCCACTATGGTGGCAGAAAGAAAGCGGTGGGCAAGCTTGTTTGGTGCAAACGTCGCAAACATGCGGACGATTTCGGCATCATTACAGAGTACTACGAAGCAAGTCTAGAATGGAAAAGAAGAGAAGATAAAGGTAGTTGGCAAGCATGAGTGAATGTGGAACTCGACAAGAACCAGCTTATCATAGAGAAGATGCTAGTTTTCTATACGGTTCAAGACAGAGCCACCCTTGCAACTCTTCAGGGTTTCGGCGATTCTTGATTCCCCCTAGCCTGTGACTCCTGCTCTAAGAAATTGGACCAGAGTTCGGCCAGAGACTCTCTGCTCGGGTTCCCATGGTCCAGGAAATCTGTGGCTAAGGTAGGTGTGCTGGGTGTACGGTGCATGGATATACTCGGTATTTTGAGCTTGCCGGCGGTACTTGATGTTCCTGGGCGTGCAAGGCCTGCTTGCTCGCGCTGCTCTGTCGTCAAGTGTCAGTGTCATTCACAGTTCGCACGATGGGGTAAGCATCATGTCTTCGCATACCGTCCGTCCAACCCAGGAGAGCTGCGATAAGCTGCAGTATTTGAAACTTTTTCGGATCTGATCGATCAAGGGCGAGAAAGTGCAACAAATGATTTGTAACAATGTGCCTAGATAACTTTAGTAAATAAATCCGCAGTGCGGCAGGCCTCAAATTCTGACTAACCTATCGACATTATCCTCAGCTCTGCCTTTCTTGAGGAATCGTAAGGCTTTGGTGAGATGGTCGTTCAGTGTCACTGCCTCGTGTCTTAACTTCCCGATCAGGAGGTTCTTCTCCTTAACTTCTTTTTCAAACGGTTTTACCCTTTCAAGCTCCTTCTGAGCAGCCTGAAGAGCTTTCTCGGCCTCACAAGCTTTCGCCTCGGCGCCTTGGAGAGCCCGCCTTAGCTCCTCAAGTTGAGTGTTCGAGCTTTCCACGAGGTCACGGAGTTCTTGTTTCCGAGCTAGAAATAGTCAGCATCGGAATCAGCCAGAAGCGCTGATATACACAGAATATGCTCTACCTGATTGAATCTCTTGCAAAGCACGTTGTAAACCGTCCACGGTGGCTATCTGAGAATCACGCTCGGAAGCGACTTTCTCGTACGAGTCCTTAAGAGCAACCAGCTGCTCTTCAAGGTCGACGACCTTTTCACTTAGGCTCTCTCTTACGGATCGCTCCTCCATAGCGAGGATTTCCCAGTTATGCATGGCTTCTTTTGCTTGCTCGAACTCGGACTGCAGATATGATTCTTGTTCCAAAAGCTCCTCCTTTTCTTTTAACCAATTCTGGTGGGATAGGTTACTTCGACTTCTCAGTGTCGCAATTTCATTTGACTTCTGCTCGTTATCTTGGGTGAGTTCTGCCAGCTCCGAGGTTTTCGCGTCCAAGGTATCTCTCAAGCTAGAATTTTGTTGCTCGAGCTCCTCGATCTTGGAGTTGGCTTGCGCAAGTTCTTCCTAGGGGGTTACTTAGCTCACGCGCTAGGTCAATGTCCTTGAGATAAAAACTTCAACATACAGCATCTTCTTTGAGCCTTTCGCCCAGCTGCGCTTTGATGGTGTTCACTCTTTCCAGAAGCTTCTGAAACTGTGTCTCTGCGTGCTCCTTCTTGGTTTCGGCGTCGTCCAATTTCTGCTGAAGAGCTTCCATCTCTGCGCTGTGTTTGAGCTGTATTTTCTCCAAAGATTTGCGCATGTCTGTGACTTCGGCGCGGAGAGAGTCTCGATCTCGAACAAGAGCGTCAAACCGGTCCGATGAGGGTGACCCTGGATCTTCAATTTCTTTGCCATGTACATCATCATGGAATTTCGGATCTGCTGATCCTTTCGATTGGTTGTAATCGATTTCATTTCTTTCAAAAGCCGCAACAGGCGTAGCCTGAGCTATCGTAGGTGGCTGTGAGTCCTATTGCTTTGCGTTAGCGAAGGTTAGACCACGGCGGCTATCTCGTGGCGGCATCACGAACATCGGGTTCCTGGGTGTCAGAAAGATTATCAATTTGTTCAGTCGAAGGCCCTTCTTCTTCTCCGTCCTCGACCTTGACATGGGCTTCCTTGTTTTTTGCAATGCCCTTGTTCTTTCTGTTCTTTTTCGACTTGACGGCTGCTGCTGAGTCGTCAGCGTGATTTCTGGGCAGAAATCTTGAAGATTATTTATCAGTTCGAACCAACCAGCAACCTACCTTCGGGCATCTTGTGTAAATGTGGTTCAAGGAAGCTTCGGTGGGATGGTAATTGCTTAGAAGGCCGGCGCTATTCTGGGTACTGATCCAGGGTATACCTGTCAACACCACTAGCGCGGTTGCACCTGTTCCGAGCCAAGTCCGCATCCTCGTAGGTACGACGTCCAGGACGAGCCCACTCTAGTACTGTGGCAAGCCCTTATCGATACATGCAGGTAATGAGACATTACAATTTGCCATTTCTACGCTAGGTGTTACAAAAGGTGAACTCGCGTTTGAGGGATGGAAACAGAAAATGTGTCTTAAAGCGGCCCCGCGCAATGCATCTATGCCGGTATGCCGTCCACTCTCGACTCGGGTAGTGCGGTGCACTCAACAGCCACTATCCATAGGAGCCATGTTTCGTTAAATTGCCATAGACCGTATCGGTCCAACGTCGAGAAAGCCTGGGCGACAATCACACATATGATTCATGTGATTCCATACTCATCTTCTGCCGAGAGCTCATTTGCCTCGAGGAGCCTCAACTTCTAAGGGAAGAAGAGACTACAGTAGCTCTTGTTCAACAGAGTGGTCGGCATGAATTTTGATACTTAGCAAATTTCATTCACATAAAGTCATCCAGGAAGTCCGAGTCTCGATCCTGATTGCTGGTGGCCTGCATGTTCCCTTCACTAAACAGGTCATCGTAGGCATGCTCTTTCTGCCATTTGAGCTGTTCACGTTCCCTCTTTTCCTGTTTTTCCCTGGCACGTTGCTCGTCTCTTGCTCTTCGTTCTTCCTTTTGCTTTTTCTTCAGAGATTCCTCCTTCTCTGCGCGAAGATCCGGAAATCTTTCCTCGCGAGTCTTGTTGAGCCGATTGACAATTGCATTTTCTCGCTGTCGAACGTAGACTTTTCGGACCATTTTGGGGTTGTGGAATGAGACCTGTCCAGTCGCCATTGACCCGTCTTTCAGCAAATTTGACCATGGCGTGTAAATCACTGTGATGTTATCCTTCTTGTTTCCTGCACTGCCTATAAGCTTTACCTCCCACTCTTATATTCCGTCACATGAATAGAAGTGCTTCAGGGCTGACCTTCAATGGAATTGGCTTTGGTGAGCTGGGCACAGTCTTCTAGGAGCGGTTGTGGGATCTGGTCCCATGTTTCACCATCGCGAAGGCGCAGGTAAACGTGGGCACTCGATAGATTATCGACATGGAACTGGGTACTCCATAAGTACAAGACTTTGGACTTCGTTGTGCTTTGAGCCTTGGGAGTGGGGTGGACAACAAACCCTGGGGTGATAACCATGAGTTAACTCTTAGCACTCAGCGCAATGATGAGGATATAGGTGGTGGTTAGCGGTACCAGACATCCTTCTCTAGGCCATATTTGATGAGATCCTCATCTAATAGCAGGGACTTTTAGATCTTGGGCACGTTTCGCAGAGTCGAAGAATGGCCGTCATACTTTCAAATTTGTCTTTTCCGACATAGATAAAGGCAGCAGGTTTCACCACATTCGAGGTAAAGTAGTATACCATCTTGCCGTTTTGCCTTCTTGGCTAGCAGAACCACTATGAAAGAATCTTTCTCTTGATGCAACGTTGATAATGCGCCTGTGGATAAATTCAGTAAGAAATAGTGGGGTGGATTTGTAGGTTTGGTCATTTTCTTAGGGACTTCAAGGTGGGGAAATCTGCTACGGAGTACGTACTACCTCCGTATCTACCTACCTCTCTCATCATAGTACGTGCTATCTCATAAGGTAGTCAGGTTACCTGTCGTTCTACTTTTAGATTCACTCCCCTGTTAAGAGCCTAGCCTTCTTAGTTTATATATGAAAATTTATGGTATCAGTGATATAACTTAGCGTCGGACTTGATATAAGTACTGGTATTAGGAGGAACGCGTAAGCCTAAGCTAGTAAAATCTTTATAATAATGACGCATAGCCAGGGAGGTAGTTCTTTGATAATAATAGTAGGAGACAAGTAAGCAACTGTGTCTTAGCAGCACAACCTCAACGATACCTCTAAATATGGAACTGGGCTAAGTATCATTGAGAAGCAACTCCGATCCGAGCTCAGTGTAACAGATTGTCTTAGGATCATTTCCACCATAGAGGTACCTTAATACAATAATGTACAACAGGTACGCTGATGTACAGCTCTGCCTTCCTTGGCACCATTGGGGATACTCTGGACCTTTCCGTCATCAAACTGGCCAATAATCATTTCGATCATTTCAGGCCTCCGAACCGAGTCTATACTGCCCACTCATGTATGGTCAGTTGTGCAAATGTGCAAAAGTCCTCCATGTATGCACACATTATACCACTCCGGCTTGCGAATCCCAAATTGCCCTGGGTCCTGATCTTAATTGTCTTATAAGACCCGCAAGGCTTCATGGCTCGGTGGAAAACCATACCTGGAATCGGATATGAAGCCGCACATACTATCTACCTGAAACTGTATCCGAAGTGAGAACGCTGATCGAATAGTAATCTGTCCTCCCGATCTGATAGTAAATCAACCCGGCTAGATATATAATAATTCTGATTATTATGGAACATAGTACACTCACCTGGATAAAGACGCACTATATCGCGGATATAATTCCTCGATACTTCGTACACCGGAAGAGACAGCTTGATTCGGACAACAAGAAGTATTCCGGTACATCTGGCTGCCAGATTTCTCAGCAAGAACCAGCATGCATAGCATGGAGTGCTTTCCTTCTCAAGGGGTGATTGACATGTAATCCTAGAGCTATATCATCATTTCAACCAGTCGCAATGGCAACAATGTGAAGTTCCAGCGCAAGTGAGAGACAGAGGGATGATTCATGATCTTCCCCAAGCAGGACAGGAAGGTCAGCAGAACCACCTGTCTCATGACAGTCAGTCTCGAGTGTCATTGTCACTGACTAATCGGGTGATATCGCATTCATATATACTTTTGCTTCCTTCTTCCTTCTTTGCCCTTTCAGCCCCTTTTTGTCTCGATTTCGCAGCGCGAAATTCATTCCGAAAAGAAGGTAGGTAAGCTTAGCAGTAAAATATCCTTGTTATCCTTGTCGTGTCCCTGAAGACGGCAGAGTGGAAGTTCATTACCTACATATTGCCTTTGAAATGACTATCTACACCGCCGTATGTCTTAGGATGTTGATACTTGCATGGAGAAGTAGCAGGTGCGCGCCTGCAACCATCAATTACAGAATACCCAGTGAGGGAAAGCTGAGGAATCTGGTACTCGCATTGCCCAAATTCAACCCGCTTCCTTGTCCTCCCAGGTTGGGACAATGGCGGGACCTCCGAGACACCCCTTGACTGCATGGGAGTATTTGATTCATACTACAGACCACCTAGCCACAATGGACGACCACGAGATTGAATGCAATCTCGGAAATCAGAAGTTTGAACCAAGTGCGATCATGCGAGTCATTCAATTGCTAGCTTTCCGTCGACCATCTCGGTTGATTCGCTTTATTCCACTAGTCACAACTCGAACTCACTACTAGCACTGACCACGGATCTCCACTTAGCTCATGCACCTGACACGGTGTCCAAGTGACATCCATGGTTGATGTGGCATGCGGTGGAAGAGACAGATTTTGCCAGTCATCATTAGATATCGACAAACGGTAAATGGGATGACCCTGGACATGTCCCGAAGGGGTAGCACGAAGTCCGCACCTATATAAAGTAGTATCCACATCTCAACTTCCAAGACCAAGACCATACAGGGAAATCAGGTATTTGTTTCGCGTAAGCATCAACCATATAGGGGTTATTCCCCGATACTCAAACCAGAATTTGTGTGTATCTTTTAAGGTAGGGAGTAGTCTGTTCATACACCCAGTGCCCGAGTCTCGGCTTCACGATTGTCACTTTCCGCTGCAGATAGTTTCTAGTCAGTAGGCATAGCAATAATTAACTACGGGCCTAGCAGAAGGAGCTGATTTCAGTGATGGTCGCCAGTTAGCAATTCCAAGATGCAAACCGTGAGAGGGTTCGATATATGAGTCGTCGATTGACAGAAGGAAAACCCGTTACGCCAACTCGACAAGGGATCGATTAGCGTTGAAATCAGTCTTAGGCAGTTGGGCTACGGCGATAGATCCGGAGTACAGTTAGACCAATTGACTTACATACCACTACCTGAACTTAGTTAGTCAAGTCTGTTCGTCTGTGGCCTCTCTGCTACAGATGTCTACAGCCTACAGCGGGTATGCCCGTACCAAGACTCCACCTGCCACATGGTCGTCATTATTGAATTATGAACACTTGAAAATAGAACAAACTGCTTATGAGAGCCCTATCAGCGCGCTAAAGGATCTCTAGGCTCTGTCTAGACTTCCTTCACTGTATCTTCTGCAATCGCAATCGGCTGTCGCATCAACTGATTTGTCAGATTTCGAACATACGCGTTGCATGGCTCGCGTGCGAAAGTGCGAGACTGCTTGTAGGACGTATGAACAAAGGAAAAGACAAAAGGAACGGCAGATCTTCCAAAGGCCAACAACATGTAGCCGTTCCCGAGTCTCTCGATCCCTTGTAGGAGATTCGATCCACGATTGCTCTCCCTTCTCCACCCTGGCTGCATTAATTTGACAGATTTGGAGGGGGCTCCCTCGAGTACGCATTTCGCCAGGGATTTCGATCGATATATTTAAATTTCTGAAAATAATCTCTCGCTGCTCTCTGGTGCTTTTTTCTCCTTCTCCTTTCCCCTTTTCCTTCGTTCTGTTCTTTTCTCTTCCACTCTGTTCGTTCCCTCTGTCAATTCTCTGAATTGGTAACCCAGCTACTTTCCAGCGTTTCTATTTCCTTCGAAACGCCCACACGCAAACAGCCCTATATCGCCCCAGGTGTCAAGAATCATCACTCTCAAACTGTGACAAATGGACAATTCCGCAACTCCTGGAGATCGTTCCATCGTCCGCCAAGCACTGGAGCGTGCCCGTAACTGCGAGCCAGATGCTGTTGATCGAAACACGAGCGCTATACTCGAGACCGCCATCGCGAATCTGTGGCAGAGGATACAGAATGCGCCGGATAGCTATGTGCTGAATGGTGACGAATTTGCATTATTCAACTATTTCCGTGTCAGATATCGCGGTAACCGGATTGCCCAGTTGGCAGTGGAACGGTTCTGGAACAACTACCGTGGGAACAGCGCAAGCAGTGATGGAAGTAAGACATAGCACTTGCTGTTGTACAAATGGCACCTGGTTTTCAGCGATATGTGGGGAAACCACAGTGTCTTTTTTTGCGTCCTCCGAGGCCATCGTCTTGACCAAGAGGACCACACGCTTCGGTTGCATGTCAAGCCTGCCCCTCCATAACTCTCAAAGACTCAAGAGTGAAATCTGACCATCAAAAATCAACGTTTCTGGGGGCAGCTGGCTGTGACATTTGAGCCGTAATCCGCGGGTCCAGAGTTACTGTTTGACCATGCCTAGCTGGCAACTGTACCTGGGAAACGAGAATCGGGAGCGCTGGACGAAATAACTTTCGCTGGCCGATATTGCGGGGGTATACCAGCCTTGGGAACTCCATGTCTCCTGCATGTGCCTGTGAAGAGGTCAGCAGGGATGGCCGTCCTCTATTTGTGCGATTGGACGACCTTAATCACTTTCATGCTCTTCGGTTCACGCTCAGCACCATACTTCGACTGAACCCAATCCTTCTACAAACATTCGGATTTGATTCGATGCAGCTATGCTGCGAGGTTTTTCGAGTCAAGAGCGGAATTGACCCTCGAATGATATATCTGCAAAACGATCGAAGTACAATAATTTCATTTCCTTTCCATATCAGGTCTTGAACTCGGACTACCACTGCTCAGGCTGGGTCAACCTGTTCGCCAAAATGATTCGTTGGGCTTGGGCCACGGCTACCTTCGTTTGCCTCCTAAGTTCCATGCAATATGTTGATCATGCCAGTGAACTACTAGTCATATAGACAGCAGGTGATCAATTCGCGCTCTTAGGAACAGTTATCTGCACCGACTGTGACATCATTCTCTATAATTATCATGAACTACCGAGTCAACTTATGCATGGGAATTGGTGGTTGCAGAGGGTTGGTCAAAGCTAAGGTACTGTTGGTTATAGTTCAATGGACAGACAATCAACACGAAGATACATGATTGGCCCATATTGCATTAGGAGATGCAAAAGAGCAACCCAGCTTGATAAACATGCAGGTAGATAACAAAATTAATCTACTACCATCTAGTAGACTACCACTGTAAGACCAGGCCGGACTAGATTACCACAAAACTAAAAGGGTTACCGCGAGATGCCTTCCATCTCGCGCATCCGGACCTCAACACAGGGTAGACTCCTTACAACCACAGACAAGTTGCTCACTTATTCATGTTACTTGACAATTGCACACATGGCTTGGGGAAGAATGACACGCAATTTGAAGGAATAAAAGAAAACAAAATGTCTTTCTTCCCGAATGAGTCTTCCCAGGTCGCGCCCGGAGTCGAACCAGGATTGCCAGAATCAGAATCTGGAGTGATAACCATTACCCTGCGCAACCAGAGAACGCTACGGTGTTCAAAATTATAACTATATAAAGCATAAGAGCAAGTCCATCTGCAGTCAGACAAGTGCTTCTGGAGAACGGAGTGTGCGAAACGGAGACCATGGAAGATACCGGCAATATCATGCAGGTTGTCGTAATCCCCTCTGGATTTACCCGTAAACCCTGCCATCTATCGATCTGGCCCCGATGCAGAGTGCAGATCTTTAATTTTCCAACTAATCAAACTAATTCCTAGTATATGGACGGAAAAGCTAAAGCTACCTAGCTGCATGGCATCTCGAAATAGTAACCGGGGCTCTAGAGGGAAATAGAAGCAACTGTACTCGGAACTTTTCGAGTGGCAAGACGTTTCTGCTTGTAGGTGAGAAATGTAGTTGCTCAACAGGCATCAATGTGTGGTTCTGTGTGGTTTCTCTAACAAGTCATAGTGCATAAGGATGTGACCTCTATGCGGAGTAGTCTACATTTCTTGTACCTAGTTCTAGAAGTTCCAAGTGGATATTGTAGGACTACCAACCTAGTATCTATTCGAGAGAGCCCATGATGTCTGCATGCCCCCATATAGTATAAACGATAGTGTTTAGGATGATGCCACTTTCAGGTGCAGAATGCACCGTTGAGCCGGTGAACCTATATATCAAGGCCAGGCATGATGTGACCCTATGGTCAAATCATAGTATATTTTTTGCCTCAGTTGGACGGCGCAGGATCTCACATGCACGTCCTTGATGTCTCGCTCAAAGTGTGAGTACTATAGGACACACCTCTAATGGACAGCAATGCCTCTGTGGTAGATGCCCTTTGCCGTTTGCGATTTGGGAGTATGGGTGGATATTCTGGAGAGATGTCCAATCAGTGTATAGTACCTTACAGGCCGCGTGTTAACTAGGTACCATCTCCTGTATTCAATGTTGGGGAAAGATACAGTAGTTCCTTCGACCAAAAAGTGGGACAGTATTCCATGCATATGATGCAACTTAAATTGCTTTTTACTTCTATATTAAAAAGGTGCATTTTGCACTCGCATAATTGGTTGCTTACAGTAATGGTTATCACTCCAGATTCTGATTCTGGCAATCCTGGTTCGATTCCGGGCACGACCTTTAATTTGAACAACAAAGTTGTCTTTTTGCTCAACTCGCTACCATCATCGGCGACGGATGAGTATTTTAGACTTTACAGGTCTGTCAGCAACGTACTTCATGCCCGAACACCGTCCTCAGACACATCTATTCTTTGAAGCCCTGTCGCGAGCCGCAAATGCTACTCATAGTAGCTGGTTGACGAAAGTAACCTGGAAGATATACTTCCGTATTTCATTTCCAGCGCACTGGGTGCAGCAATGACACGTGGTAATCCTTGTGAAGCACAGAGAAAAATGGATCGTATCAACAAGACAAAGAGTAAAAATATCGAGGATCTATACGCACATTGAAAAAGAATGGGATATTTTCGGCATATATTACAAAATCGCGCTCTTTATATATCATTATCATGTCTATTTATTGGCCGGGGACTCAGGGCTGATCAGCGGATCAGACGACTGTGAGCTATCCTTGCTCTTATCCCCGTTGAGCATGTCTGCTGGTGGCTCTGAACTTTAATTAGCCTAGCCAACAAAGAGATATTGCACTGTTCACTCACCGGTTCTCGACGATTTCCGCTCCGCAATGTCCAATTCCTTCACCCTGCCTGCCTCGACCTCCGATCTGGACATTCCAAGAAGAGACCTGGGAAGCCCCATTGACGAAAGGAACGAAACCGAGTCCTTCCATTCGACCTCCTTTCGCTTGTCGTCCCAGTTCAGTTCATCGCCCATCAAGTCGATGATTCCGGGAAGAGCTTCAAGTGCCGCTTCAGCGTTGAGGAAAGCCAACCGGGTTCTGCGCGCAATGACATCAACTGCAGTTTGAGCATATTCGTGGCGGACGGCATAGCGAACTTCACCGTCAATGAACGGATACAACGTCGAGATACGTCGGCCCCGGAGGGGGAAGCGAGCATCTGTGGGAGCAGACAGAGCTGCAACCTGCCATGCGCGGTCGCCATAAGATTCAGTCAGATGCTTAGCCACGTCAGTCTCGAGGCCGAAGTGCTGAATGAGGTTGATAAAGAGAGTCTTGGAGTATCCATGGGCTCCAATCAAGCGGACTTGGTGGGTCTGGCAGCTACCATCAAGTACGGCACCGTCGGAGACCAAACCACTCCCACCAACACCACTGATGTCCGGAACCTGGGAAACCGCCCGGGGCTTCAGGCCGAACACCTTGATCGCCTCGTCAACGGCTTCCTCGGCCATTTGACGGTACGTGGTCCATTTGCCGCCAGCGCAAGTCAACAATCCAGATGGAGAAACGGAGATTAGATGGTTGCGAACCAAGGCTTCGGAGCTCTTGACTTTAGGGTCACGGACCAGCGGGCGGATTCCGGACCAAGCAGCAAGCACATCGCTTCGTTCGACATTAATATCTGGGGCCAAATAGCCGCGAACTTCGGAGAGAATCCAATTGATGTCCTTCTCAGAAGGTTCGGGCTGGGTCGTGATCTCCGTCGGCTGATCTGTCGTACCGGCTATGGTGTTGCCCTGCCACGGAAGAAAGAAGATGACGCGTCCATCGGAAGTAGATGGATCAATGAGACCCATTTTCGAGGGGCTGTAGTAACCCGGAAGGATGACGTGAACGCCAGCACTGGGAGCTACAATCTCTTTGACATCGGGCTCGTCCATTTTCCGGATTGAATCAGTGAATGGACCAGTGGCGTTGATAATTCCCTTAGCTCTGACTGTGAATTCCTCTGCCTCTTGACCATTCTTTCCCGGAATCAAGTCCTTCACGCGGGCCCCATTCAACTTTCCTGATTCATCTTTGGTCAAGCCAGTAACCTGCATGTGGTTGACAACTGTGCTTCCGTACAAAGCTGCAGTCATTGCTAGAGACACATTCATCCGAGAATCATTGTGCGCTCCATCTGCAGGACATTAGCATGTAGCTCGCCAAACGCAAGCATCAGATGTGGTGTGAGTTGACACATACCATAATAAACCATCGCACCGACGAGGTTGTCTCTTCTCAACATGGGGAACGCATCAATGGCTTTGCTCTTGGTGAGAAAATATGAGCTCTCTATCCCTTCGGAGCCGGCCAACCAGTCATAGGCCTTTGTACCGGCCCAGAAGTAAGGCGCTTGCCACCATTTTTGCACTGGCACCATGATAGGAAGCCAACTGGAGAGATGGGGTGCTGTATTCAAAAAGTATTTGCGCTCTCTCAATGCCTCCTTTACAAGTTTATATCTGCAGTCGAGCCAAAGCCGTTAGTGTCTAATAGAGCCAGGTTGTGGACCTCTGCTGGTCATTTAGTGGGTGCACTGAGGGCGTCCTTACTGATTATAATCCAGCTCCCACACAGCCTTCTCGAGATATCGAACCCCGCCGTGTACAAGTTTTGTACTCTTGCTGCTAGTGCCGGCGCTAAAGTCATCTCTTTCCACAACAGCTACTTTCAGACCTCGAGTTGCGGCGTCAAGCGCTATTCCCGAGCCGGTAGCGCCGCCGCCGATAACGAGAAGGTCGTATTCATCATCGTTGCCAGAAGAACTCCGTTTGAGGTCTTCAATCTGCTCTAGCCGCGATTTTATCGCAGGGAAGCTGGGAGGGACAAGCTTCCCTTCATGGTAACCAGGCGGTGGTACGGCGGGCGCTTCCGAGCCAGGAATATTGCGGGGGCGATATGAGATGTAGAGGACACCAGCTCCTGTTGCTGCCGCAGCGGATGTGTAGAGCAGAGGTCTCAGAAACTTGCGAGAGTGACGAGCGGCCATAATATGTGAATGGATCTATGGAACCTATATTTCGGCTTGCAGATCGGCAGTCGAGAATGATCGGTAGTTGCGACTTGGGCCAATGCGCGAGATCAAACTTCCGATTCGCTTAGATAGATGAACTAGTTGGCAGGTCTCAGCAAAAAAAAGAGGGTGTCAGAGTAAGTATGCAGGGTCGCGAAATGAAGTGTATAGAGTACGGCCGTACAGGCTAGCAACAGGGTTGGTAGTGGGGAATGGGCACAAGCGATGACGAAACCAGACACTTGAGAGTGGAAATGAATGAGGGCATTGTAGAAGGGGATTACGGACTGCGATACATACCTATACTATAAAATTAGGAACTGTGAGTTGGGTGAGGGAGGAAGAAGGGAGGGGAAGAGGAAGGTTCAAGAGAGAGAAGAGGTATAAAGAAGATGATCGGATAGATTGAGACTTTGACAATATATAACGGTAATAGATACTCCGTCTCCTTGACCATAAGTACCTTCCTTACCTGTTCGAACGCCAGTCACGTAGGCGGTGAGATCGTTGAAAAGTTAACTGGAAGGAACCAGTATCGGACCTGGGGGCAAAGAACTACGGAGTACTACGCTAATAATAAATCTCACAAGCCTTGCAGTTAAAATAGCATCTATTAATTGATAATATAATATAAGTAATGAAACGCAAAATAATAAAAAAAGGAAACCTACAAGGGAAACAATAACAACGACAGAATGAAATGACTAAGGTACCTTAAGGTACCCTGCCTACTTATGGTAAGCACCACGAAGGGCAAGCACCTCAACCTCTGGAAGGTACGTACTTTAGGTAGACTCGGTATACGGAGTAAAAGTCGGCTTACCTGTCATTAGCAATAAAAGGGTTGGATTCTCTGCAACGAGCTGCTCCGGGTAACTTTCTCTCTTCCGAGTGCGTCATAAAGCCTACAGAGCATGAGTTACCTAAAATGAAAGAGCCCGCGGGTACCTTACCTGACCTACATAGTCCCACGGGCCAGTCGCCAGTCGCCACAACCCATAACAGGGAATGAAGGATTGGACTGGAGGAATGATCAAAGACAGAATGGGGGACCACAATGACGGTGTCACTGCGCATATCATTATTGTCCCACCAATTAGAATCTCGGCAGTCCCCGGCGTGGGTAGAGCTAATCCACTAATTCGGACGTCGTTCCCGAGCTGATTGCCGGCATGTGACCAGCAAAGTTTTGTGGTCTACTTCGTAGGTAGCTGATCGACTAGGCTAGACCATACCTTAGGACTGTGACGGACTACTAGATACCTTTTACGGAGCACTAATCTCCTACCTTAACTGTCCTGTAGGTGGTAGATAGTTGCCCAGTTACTATGGCCAGATAGTTTCCTCTGCTATCTGTGCTATGGCTGTCTTCTTGTCTTTCTCTTTCTCTTCGGTCCTCCCCTCCAACCACCATCGATATGCACTACTTGGGAAATGGATAGTGAAAAAAGACTATGCTGACCATGCAGTAGTTCTTTGTACGGTTCTGGGATATTTTGGCAATGATACGTTCAGACAATCGGTAGTGTACTATTGGTACAAGACCCATGTGGAGATGGATGAGCTCATGAGACTTCTATCAAATCACAAGACCATCATGTTTCCGGTTCCTCTGATCAACAAGGGGTGAAAAGTAAGGACAGTCTGTGACTCTGTGGGCGTAGGCTCAATTGCCTTCATCATTGAACTTATCCCATAGATAGTTAGTATCATTATCCGAGCTCATCCTCTTCTTCGAATTCGATTAGCAGGTTGGGATTTAGCGGCAAATGTACTTGGAGTGGATATGGAGTACTTCGTAGAGGTACGCTGACCTGGAATTTTGACTGTGGTGGGGATTATTATTATATCATACCCAGATCCGGTTTCAGATATCTGAATAGTAAGATGTCATACCTAACTCATAACTCATAAGATCCCCTGGTTCAACAGTATTCCTGTCTTCTGTCGGGAATCCCCCAATAGACAAGAAATCGAGGTAGCGTCAAGTAATAAGTCTAAACGGGAAGATACGGACCAACTTCCAATATTTCAAATCTCTCGACTCGATGATGAGTATCAGCTATCTACCCGTGAAGTCGAATCAAACCGCCAAGGAAAGAGTTATTGATAATGGAATATCAGTATCAGCTCCTAAGGATTCCTTATTGACACGAGAAAGAGCCGCGAATAGTAGTGCTCCCTGTTCATTCCGGTCTCAATTCCAAAATAAGGCAGGTCTGGCTTCCCTTCAGCCTCTAAATTTTTAATGCCTTAACTCAATCAATGGTGATTTGACGATAAGTAAAGAAGATTGAAGGCTCTGTCTCTGTAGGCCGCCGTGCCGTGCCCT
The DNA here is from genome assembly GCF_001445615.1 of Aspergillus lentulus. NCBI lineage: Eukaryota > Fungi > Ascomycota > Eurotiomycetes > Eurotiales > Aspergillaceae > Aspergillus > Aspergillus lentulus. Next base: position 2,680,618 of record NW_028322113.1, read on the forward strand.
ACGGCCCACCATACCTATGAAAAAAAGAAGTTAGGTACGGAATATCCCACTACCAACGTGGTACTTCAGTGCTTCATAGGTCGTACAGAGTGCTGAGTAGAATGAGTCTAGATAGTCCAGACCAGAGACCTTACAATAATCGTAACTAACATGTCCCTAGCCGGGAAAACACCAACAGCCTTATCTTAATGGCCTCGGTCATGTGTGCGTGAGGGCTTAAAGGGTTCCTGATTATTTTTCCGCCAATCAATTGGACCACAGAAGCCATGCATTCATACTTCGATTATCTGAGGTCTATCAAGAGTACAGAGTACTCTCTACCCTATCACAAGTCACAACCAACATCTCACATGGTTCCTGAAGATTGCCATCGTGATATTCAGTTTTTTGGCTCCGCAAAGTGCATCTACTAGCATGTCACCTTCCCTAGCATCCTACGGGTGCTTGTTCTTGGACGTGTAGTTTTTCTATTTGCATGCGTTTGTGCTCTCAATTCGAGGAACACCGGCGTTCAAACGAGCATGGCGACGTTCTCAACATTCTGACATATGTCGATGGGCTTGATTCGGGGAAGTGGACTTACGAGCTCCTGGAGGCTCGGAATTATGTAGAGGGGTCGCGTGGGTTATTGATTTTGATTCGTTGCCTACCAACGGTTTTGAAAATATGGCGGAATTGTTCCGAGGGCGGAATTCCTCGGCAACACCAGCCATCCCCCACACGCAACGAATGAAGCCCTGCAGTCATTATTGAACTTGGGCATGCTACACTCGGCTTCTGTCTGGCTAGCAATGCGGGGTGAGAATCGACATGCGCTGACTGTCACATACATTAGAGGGAGCGGAAATGTTCCTCTCTCACGAAGGGGTATGAGGGACCAAACAGTTCAGTTGCAGGAGTCTGAGACGTCTGCCCTATATTACATCCGGGGTGAGACGGACATTCTCCTCTATTAACTTCCAACCATGGTCAAGTGAGTTTCTGTTGGACTTTATTTCATCATGGCAATAGCAGCAGCAGTGTCCTCATTGCAGCAAAACGTCCTTCGATACCCTCTCCAGTTTCTGGCCGTAACAGCACTGGTTGTACCGATAATTTATATCATCATAAATGAGTTTATTCGCGCATCTGCTCGCGTACCAGGATTGAACGGTCCCCGCGGTCTCCCTTTAATCGGAAACCTGGCACAAATTCGCAAAAACGCGGCTGAACAGTACCGTATATGGTCAAAGACCTACGGGCCCGTCTACCAAATTCAACTGGGTAATATACCCGTCATAGTCGTCAACTCGGCTGCCGCAGCAAAGATACTTTTTGGTCAAAATGCGCAAGCCCTCAGCTCAAGACCTGAGTTCTATACTTTTCACAGAGTAAGTGAAAGATCATATCCTGCCTTCCCTAACTTGGTCTCTTCGAGAGCCTAGAGTAACGTCTCGAATAGATTGTTTCGAACACCGCTGGAACAACAATCGGAACTTCTCCCTATAGTGAGTCTCTGAAAAGGAGAAGAAAGGGCGCTGCATCGGCTCTCAACCGGCCGTCGGTCGAGTCTTACGTGTCACACTTGGATGTGGAGACAAAGGCGTTTGTGGCAGAGCTTCTTAAATATGGAAATGGCGGAAAGACACCTGTGGATCCTATGGCAATGATCCAGCGTCTCAGTCTGAGTTTATCCTTGACGCTTAATTGGGGAGTGCGAGTGGCATCACAAGAGGAAGATCTGTTCGATGAGATTACGCATGTGGAGGAGGAGATCAGCAAGTTTAGGAGCACCACGGGCAATTTGCAGGACTACATTCCCCTCTTGCGGCTGAACCCCTTCAGCACCAACTCGAGGAAAGCAAAAGAGATGAGAGACCGGCGTGACAGATATCTTAATGCGCTTAACCGGGATCTGGATGACCGGATGGAAAAAGGCATTCACAAGCCTTGCATTCAAGCCAACGTTATCCTCGACAAGGAAGCAAAATTAAATAAAGAAGAACTCATCTCTATCAGCTTGACTATGCTCTCCGGAGGCCTCGACACTATTACCACACTCGTGGCTTGGAGTTTTTGTCTACTGTCTCGTCGCCCTGATATCCAGAAGAAGGCGGCACAAGCGATCGAAGACACGTTCAGCCAGGATGAGCCCTTGTGCGATGCTCAAGATGACCAGAAGTGCGCATACGTCGCTGCACTTGTGAGGGAATGCCTGAGGTCCGAGATCCCATTCTTTAACTGAACCTTCGGTTTTCTCGTTCGGCCTGAAAATTCTGACTGAGATTTCACAGATATTATACCGTCCTCCGTCTTGCGCTTCCGCGGACCTCTATCAAAGACATCACTTACGACAACAAGGTCATTCCGAAGGGCACAGTCTTCTTTCTGAATTCTTGGGCTTGTAATATGGGTAGGAGCTCACTCATTATTGATTTTTTCCGCCTTGGCTGTTCACGCTGACGAGTACGCACTAGACCCCGAAGTTTGGAGCGATCCCGAGGAATTTAGACCGGAGAGATGGTTTGAACAACCAGATGCACCCATGCTGACCTATGGCATCGGCTATCGCATGTGCGCCGGCTCACTACTCGCTAACCGTGAATTGTACTTGGTCTTCATGCGCACTCTGAACAGTTTCTATATCGAACCACATGACGACGTTGACTGGCACCCCATCAATGGGAACTCGGACCCCACAAGTCTGGTCGCGATTCCCAAGAAGTACAAGGTCCGCTTTGTTCCAAAAAATGAGCAAGCCCTTACACAAGCCTTGGCTTAACGGCACCAGCCGGCGTTGTTATATTTCCTTGCGAGTCTAGACTCCTTTGGCCAACGAAAAACAGTGGCTCTGAATGTACAAGCATATAGGGACATGTTCAGCTACTCCCTGCGATTAAGTCATTCTTCTAAATATAGGAACAGAGACTGGGAAGTGATATCACTAACATGATTCGTCCCCGATGTTGTTTGGCTATACGCCCTTTATTTTCTTTGCACCAGACTTTTTCTACATCGGTTAAGCTCTATATGATTATACTGACTATAGCATGTACGCAAGTTTTGAAGTGCTGAGATGTGCATGGGGGTAGCAATTATAATTTATATATCATCTCGTCGTCACCTCTCTTGCAGAAGTTGATGAAGAGATTGTCTAGGAGGATCGAGCAAATGGCAACTAGCCACATATGCTGCATGCATGAAGAGGCGTATCTCAGCTAAACATGCCAGTCTTAATGATGAAGAAATGGACCGCTCAACTCATGGTCGTATCAAATCCGTTCTGGATGTCGCCTCGTCGCAGCAATATAAACCGAGATTGAGCTGAAGGTAGCGTTGAGGACAACCTTTGAACCGGTATCATGTACGATGCATTCTGTGGAGTATGTATTTAAAATTGCAATACAAACCTTCACTTAAGAACCAAGAGGGGAACTCGAAGGCCATGCAGAGAGATCAACGGTATGGGGATTGACTGGTTGGCCCTGCTAACCAAGTAGAAATATCGTCAAGCTGGTGATTTGAGGAATGCACTCTATATGATATTGTAAATGGCAAAATGTCTAGGACGCCGCCCCGCTGCAACCAAAACTAGCATGGTGGTTAGGTAGACGTGTGACGAGATCTGAAATAATCACTTACCAGAGCTGATGTTTGATGGGATGTATTACTAAATAAACTATAATGGGAAAGAAACGGTGCTGATATCAAGGAGAATACCTACATATGACAGACACTCGATGAAGGCTCTTGAATCTTCCAAGTGCCATCTACTTATAACAGATTAGGCGGTTAATCAATGTGCATTGTGTGTTCAAAGTGAGTTATTTGCCTTTTAGAGAATTTTCAAGGAAAAGCCCCCGTCTGCGAGCCAGGCATAGCCCCACTGCCAGTACTTGACATTTGCAGATATCACCATTTATAGACGGTGATACGGCGAATCTGCCATCGGGTTAAAAGGCGTAATGGACTTTGACCATAGACAGCCTATCATAGGGGCAAACAGCATCAGGCTTGACCTCAGTCATACATATTCTCATGACTCTACCTAGCTATGGGCGAACCGGCAGACATTACCTGCAAGCGCTTTCCGGGGTCCATCTGGCTTAGAACCTCAGTCGCACTGAGGATGCGTCATGCAAAAACACGAAAAAGTCAGCTTGCCGCCCTTAGGAGCTTAATGCACCAGGAATATGCCAGAGACCAAATAGTAGTCTGGCGCTGATTTAAATGAGATTAAACCCCTGTGAACCACCCAAGTCCATCAAACATGATACTTCTGAAACCCCTGGCATTCGCCAGACTCCTTTTTGGACGCATCAAGCTCCAAGATCGATGGTGGTATTGCCAATGACAGGAACATCATCAATATTCGGAATGCCTCATCCACATGTTAGGAGAAACAAACATTAACTCTCCAGGAATACGGTCATGTGGGAGAGATAATTGCATGTCTCAGTCCTGCGGCCTTTCTCGTTCTTCCACAGGAATTCGCACAAGGGTTGCCGGCAGACGGCGCTCAACCATTAAGTTATGGTCAGTCTCAACGTTTGAGGTTTGATCTTTTGTGCTTATGGAAACTGCAGCTTTTGCTATGTTGGCATGCAACATCAGTGATTTTTACTGGAACAAGTTCATAGGAAAACAACAATGAGCGCCGCAAGACACCAAAACATGCTGGACTTACTTGAAGCCATACTGATAGCCCGTATAACGTTGTCCCAATTTGCAAGTACGCAGGCCACAGCTGAAAGTCAGAAATTTGGTCAAGTCAGTGATTGTATGCAATCTCATCCGACTTTTTCTCTTTCGTTCAGTGATCGTGCAAAAATTTGCAACGTCATATTGTGCAAGAACCGTGAGGAATGCAAAAAGAGGAACAATGAGGCAGCGAACCTTCTGTACCATCTTTTAATGTACCTATCTTCGTCTCTAAGACTTGCATTTGCATCGCCATGACGCCACTTAGATCACGCAGCCGCATCAAATTCTCGAGCTCGGCTTTCTTGGAGACAATGCGAGACGATAGAGCTAAAGACTGCTGGTGTGAGATGGCATTATGATTGCTCTGTTGACGAATTGACGATGATGTTGATGTGCTGGCCAAAACTGCGGAAGTAGGATGCGACGATGAATACGCCATGACACCTGTGAGATCTGTGCAGTTTGTGGTTTGTACAAGCCACGTGTGTCAATTGCCCAAAGAGGAAGAAAAGAGAGAAAGAAAAGAAGAAGAGATACTGACTAAACGCTCTGATTATTAGAATCAGTTGATGAACTAAGAGAGCAAGCAACAACGCCCATACGAATGTGTAAGATAAGCCTAGGTAGTTTTGCTTGTGCCTTCCCTAGTCCCCACTTTACTAGGCTCAATTTGGACAAACATCAACAACGGGACTTCGCCCACACTACCACCAACCATGAACCACAATCTTGTTTACATTTCGCATCCGCTCCGTGGTAGAGCGTAGACTACATACTATGCCCATTGCGCCCCCGGGCCTGACAGAGTTATAAACAAATCCAGATTTAATTATCTGGCTTTATCTACATCCTTTCGGCTATTCTTCTCATCTCCACAGGATTAAGTCTCCAAAACAGGAGACATTCCACTTGGCATGAACTTTCAGAAACATGGCTCGATTGAATGAATCTACGGCTCCGACAGAGCCCATTGATATCTGTAAGCTGCTCTCACTGTCCTATCCCTATTATCCAGTTTCCTCTCGCCACTGCCCCGTCCTTGTCCCTCCCTGATTCCTTGTGTACATCACGGTAGGTCTCTTGGGTTCCTTATTGATTACTTGTGTGTCAAATTTAGTGAAGCGACGATTTGTGCGGCAGAACCGCGAGATTGCCCGTGTCAATTCAATACAATCCCTTCGCATTCGCACCCTTGAATCTGATGTTTCCAATTTGCTCGCGGAGAATGTTTCCCTACGGGAGCAGGTCATAATGCTAAGTCAAGAGTTGGAGAGGTTTGAATCGGTCAAATCGCTCCATGACGGTGTCTATGATATCAAAACGAGATTAGACGACAAGTTAGCAGAGTTAGGCAATATCGTGAACGAGTTGGGCACCTTACCACGCAGGTTGGGCAAGTCCTGTGATGAAAGATTGGGCGCCGGAGGTCTCGGGCAACTCAAACTATCAAGCTCCGAATCCACATACAGAAAACCTGACCCTGAGAGCAACTTGATTTGTAAGGAACAGGGAGGTCTGCCGGTAATTCTCGAAGACAAATGCTACCCGCGAGAAACCCTTGAGTAAGTACTGCTCGAAAATCTTATTACATATAGTTGTCTTGTGCTTAGCAACATCAGGTCGCAGGAGATACGACACCTGATCGATTCTGGTCGTGAGATCTGTACGGCTCCAGACCCGGCGGAGGCACCATCGCCACTATCGACAATCAAGCGTCGAGAGTCTACCCCACAAGCTTCTGAGAAAGAGCTTGAAAATATCGAAATACTTGGCGTTGATGAGAGGTTGGACGACAAAACGTTACTTTCGACTTTAATGACGAGGAAGAGACAAAAGCCAGACCCTTCCGCCTCGAAGGATATCTCACCAACACCAGGCCGGTCCTCAATCACTGAGCTGGATGAGACAATATCTCCAAGGAGGGCTGGGCAAAAGAGGAAATTTGGTGCAGATCGTGAAGACGAATACCTCTTGACCAGTATAGGCGATGATGATTTCCAATACAGTCGGCCGCGCCATTCTTCGCTCGGGAGAGAGGAAGGACGTGTGTCTACCCGTAGGAGGAATCCACTACTGCGAGAGGACGCGCAGCCGAAGCGGGATTCTGGTACTCACAAAGCAACTCAACGCAAAGCTCTAGAACCAAGTATGGAAACTCCCTTATGGTTGAAAAGCAGCATGAACGGCTCGTTAACTCTATGAATCACAGAGAATGGCAATCTTAGTATCACCCCCCCAGACGATCACACCCCTACTACAGCCCATGATGGCATGCGCGAGAAATCGCAAAGACAGCAAGGGCCTCTCAATCCAGTAGAGCCCGGAGAAGAATCAATATGCCAGCAACAGGGTACCTTTGTTGGGAATTTCTCCAGCCAATGTTCAAATGAGAATGAGCGAAAAGAAACCAATGCTCACGATATAGTCGTGCTTCCAAACAAGGAGGCACAGAAATCAGAATCATTGTCCCCTGCAAAAACTGTATCTATATTTCAAGTTGGCTCTGGAACGACTTCATTATTAAACGCCCCTCCGTCACGTCCGTCAAGACGTCAAAGATCTGTCGTGAGCTATGCGGAACCGAACCTGAGAGACAAAATGCGGCGACCCACAAACGAATTTGTTCCCGCTGTTGGGGGGGAGAGGCTGGGCAAGAAATCGAACACAGCTGCGCTTCCAGTGTCTACAGATGAGGGAGACGTGGGGTTACAGACCGATATCAGCCGAGCAAAGAAACCGGAGAGCTCGCCAGGGACGACGCGGGACCACATATCAATATTGGAGAAGGCTTCGGGTCACACAACACGTTCTCCCGTAAACATGGTTTCTCTCAGAAAAAAGAAGAACATCCCGCCGAAGATTGCGACCGCTGACGAAGAGGATCATGATACTCTACAAAACGAGCTGTCATCGGGCGCTAGTGAGAGACTCAACTACTCTGTTGAAAACGTCAAGCCCAGAGGGTGCGAGGACCAGAATACGCTCCGCATTTCAAATGCCGGGAGAAATAATGAGCTGCACTCAGAATCTACCGATGATACTGACTCCTCGCAAAGTCATGTTGTTGCAGAAGAATCAGTGCCAACTTCTGGTAGACGCAAACAGCCCCGACGCCACTCTTCACACTTTAAAACATCCACCCAGCATACCCAAGGCGAATTAAGGATGGACCTGCATTCGACTCGGAAGTTGTCGACATGGGGTGCTCCTTCTGAGGTGCCGAGGCCAACGATGCCGGCCGAGAACGCTGACACCGATAGCGCACTACTGGATGAAGAAACGAGATCAAATTCAAACGCAATGGTGGGAGGACGGTTGAAACGTGGGCATCGGGCGGTCGCACGAAGAAAAAGTATGATGCTATGAATCAGCTATTTCATGGGCCGGCACGAATCTTGCCAATATAACGTCCGAAGAACACTGATTTTGCGGCGATTGATTCTAGCTCATTCTAGATTCCACCGACAGGACCTATGGCAGACACCACAAGAATTTCATGTTCATAGTTCGTAATCTTGCTCCATTTCTTTCTGTCTTCGTTTTCTTTCCACTGACGGTGAGAATTTGAAACGGAGTCAATCCAGACAAAGGTCTGCACTTTGTAGCCCACTTGCCTGTCCTCCCGGAGTGACTTTTTCGGGTCGATGGTGTCAACTGTTATTGCATAACACAACGTCCAGCGCGACGACAATAACTTATATGTCGCGGTATTTGCAGACGAGGAGTGAAGTTGATGCATGGGCTACAGCCCCGTGATTCTGGGTTGGCCCTTTACTTTTGGCATTTTTTCGTATGCATTCGGACTTGGCTTCCTCTTCCCATTTCTCCTCGCATGGCGTTTGTTGCAGGAGGAAGTGCGTCCTCGATTCAATGACGGGTTTGACGAAGATTGACTCGCATCTTGTGCATTTTGTTTGTGGTTCTGCGCGCGGCCTATCGAATCGCGGCAATCTACATCGTTGTCACTTTCCGACTCGGAGGAACTCGATGTCGAATCATCAGACTCCGAACTGCTTTCCCCTACAGGCCGAGGTTTGTGGTAGATGCAACATACTGTATGGGTTAAAGCCGGCCCGACATCATCGTAATTAGCGTCCAATCTGAATCGCATGGAAGACGATGCAAGTGATGGCGAAAACAGACTTGGAAATAAACAGGAAAGAGTAGAAGGAGAGACAGGGAAAGTAAGCAGATGGTGCTGACGGCTTCTATATACCAAATTCGCTTACCTTTTGAGCTCTTTTTACCCATTCCCTCGTTGTCTACGACATCTTCAGTCCATCTTATATGTCGTCCTGGTGTTGGGTCCTCAATCTGGTCTGTGGCGATACTGTCATTCTCGGCTCTCAATCTCAGTGTGCCTGAAATACGGACACAAGAATGGTTTTCTTGTCGGACGGCTGGGGATAGCAACTGAATATGAGAGCTGGATGCTGTATTTGAGGGTACCTGTCTAGTGCGTGACATTATTCATATATATCGGTCAAACCTCTTATTTGAGTAGTGGGGTTGAAGTGAGGGGTGTGCAATGATAATTATACCTCTCTACTCTGTCCTGTGGGGCTAATCCCTCACCGCTTTTATCCTAATGCAACTGATTTACTAAGGTAGCTGTGACTAAGGCTCTCTGTCACGGCTACTATATTCTACAGATGTTTTCCCTTCCTGTATTCATATTAATATGTAGCTACCTCTCTACATGATTGATTTGATTCAGAGTACATCACAGTTGCACTCGGATCTACTGCAGTGCTTGTGTCGTATGAAGCACAATGATCGCCAATCTAACAGAAGAGTAAGCTCAGGATACGAAAAGTTCCACTTTATGCTCAGGTTACCAGAAGCATTCCAATCGGCCGGCCCCTTCCCCAACTATCCTCATCGGTTTAGGTAGTGTAGGTTGAACAAGGAGATACACCTGGCCTAGTCAAATCAGTAGAAGCACTACGCCCTCAACTGGCGACTTGTTCTCACTAAAGCACAGTCCATAGATGAGCGTCGGGGAAGAAGAGCGAAATTACAAAAAGACACGTCAGTGTGCGGAGAGACCCAAAACCACGTCCATATCGGATTCAAGTAAAGGGTAGTCAAGATAGCAAAGGGAGCAGGCCCTGTCTGTCACGTAGCACGCCGAAACATGCAGTAGAACGAGCAGTATTCATAGCTTCAAAGCCCGTAAAGGGACCAACCGTTGAGACCGTCTTCTGGAGGCACCAACTCCTCTAAGTCTTTTGTAGCTCTATCTAATGAGCTCACTGGTAATTCAGTGCGGAGTTCCAAGTCGAGTCAGAGCTCATCCTCCTGATCCATTTCAGACGGCTTCAAAAGTCCTCCAACTCTCATTGCCCGGTCTCGTTCTGCTGCCTGCGCATCCCGCAAAGCCTGCTCTCTTTCCTCTGCATAAAGTTCTGCATTATCCCCTGCGAACTCTTTCAAAGAGATCAAGAAATCCCGCAAATGAGTCTTGAACTTGTTGAAGTCATCATTGAAGGTAAACAAGCCAACTACAAACTGCTTGATTTGTATCCTGAGACAGAATCAGCACCCTTTCAATCGACACCGGGCTAGCAGCCAACTTACTCCTGAAGATTCTTGAAAGCATTTTGCAAGAGGTTGGCAACGTATCCTTGCAAGAAGTCTTTGTTGGATGTCCCGAGCGGCGCTTGTTCGGGGGAATAGATGGGTTCTTGCACCTTCCCAGATTCGATGAAGTAGAACATACGGGACAGTAGCATTGCTTGAGATTTGAACCCTGCCAGAAGGTGAGTGTGAGCTACTCTAGTACCATGGATGTATACGAACCTGCTTTGTGATCGCTGTCGGTAAGGACAAAGAAGACGTCTTGAAGAATTGGAATGAAAAATTGGCGAAAGAAAATACTCGACGTTTGCGTATCAGTCTCGGCCATATTGTTCATCAGTTCGAGGCACATTGTAAGGCCGGTATTTTCCACTTCGCGATTGTCATGTTTACTGGCCCACATGCAAGAGTCGATCACAAACTTGAATTGCGTAGCATCAAGTTTGAGTAGCGCCGGGAAACAGTATAGATTGATCGCTTGGAGCAATTTGAAGAACTGCACACGGTGCTCTGGATACTCGTGGAAGTCTTTGTTGATCATCTCGAGGGTGCATTCGAACACACTCTCCATGATTAAAGGAACCTTGTCTTCCATAAGGCTCTGGTGAGGTAAGTCAGATCAGATAACAGTCTCAAAAGCGATGCTTGCCCTGGAATGTTACATACATGTAATTTATGAACGATTGTGGTCATGACGTTCAGCACCTCAGCTTCCCGCGCGTCGGGAACATTTCGGTTATAGTCCACCAGAACAGCCTCCAGAAGAGGTGGAACCATGTTAGCGTTGACCATCTCCAGATCATCAGCTTTCTGCACATAGGTATCGATCAGCTTAAGAATCTCCTTTTTGATGGTCCGAAGCCCTCGGACTTTCGGAGTCTTGGTGGCGATGTTGCCTGTTCGACGTTAGACAATGAAGACGCAAAAAATACAGCAAGAGTCACAAGCGTATTTACCATCGTGCGCAACAGCATCGTTAATGAGTTGACTGGAAGCCCGATACATGTTCAGCATATCATGGTAGATGCGCCCAATCTGTGAATAAAAGTAAGTGCCAATCGAGGAACATGCTGCAACATTCGTCTTCATAATGTTGCCGATGATCTTTATCGTTTCTCCATCCTGGAGTATGGACGGGTCTTGATTCGCCTGGGCTATAATAGCATCCCACGCCGAGTTGGGAAGGGACATCAAGTTCTCAATCAAACGATCCTGGAGGCTTTTCTGGCCTTGGGCAGAAATCATATAGCCGCACGCTTCGTAGAAAGTGTGAACTTGTTGGGGTGAAAGGTCACAGGTAATCTTCCTCATGTTTCGAACAATTTCCTCGATAAATGGCTCGTTCTCCCCAGGCTGAAGGGCGACAAAATGGCGTCTGCACTTGTTTGCGATCTTGATAAATGTATCGCACGCCATGTCTTGGACACCTGGTGTGTGTCAGAAAGAGAGCCACTGGAAATCAGCATGCGTAACTGACCTTCATGTGTTTCGTGCATAAATTCAAACAATTTGTTGACAACCGTCTTCAGGAATTTCCAATGGGCCTTCAAGAAACGCGGATACTGCCCTACAATATACATAATGTTACTGGCGACGACCGCTTTGTTGTCTTTTCCTCGCTTCATTTCCGTGAGACCCAGAAGGTCCTTGATCACAGTGACAAGGAAGCGCTTCTCAGTCTCCTCATTCATGGCCCCCGAGATTGACCCAATTGCCCAACATAGAGTATTGCAATTAGCCCATGACCACTCAGACCCGTCCACCTGTTTAGCCAACTTCTCGATCATGATATTTTCGGTGTCAACGACGTCAAGGTGTGTCAGATAGACCAAACACTCCCGTATTGTCTTATAGAGTTGAATCGTGTCGCTTTCTTTGACGAATTCGCGAACAATTTCGCCCTCGTCGTTTTCAACAATCAAGACTTCTTCTGGTCTAACCATTTTCTCGATCATCACAGTGCGAAGGTTTGACAGGACTTCCTCGTACTTATGCTTGCGAAGGGGATAATTTGCAAGGGTGCTAGGGTGCGGTGCCCCTCCGTTTGACAACCCACTAACACCCATGCTAACCAAGGGATTGATATCTGTGATTGGAAGTTGTTGCATCTCCTCGTACAGCTCCTGCACTAGTCTCGTCCAGTACTCCAGACAAATTTTGAAGACCTCTCTGTCGTCGATTTGACTGATACGGATAAGGTAAAAATGGGCATGTGTGAGATAGTCCCGATTCGGTAATTTCTCAATGAGCTGAGCACAGTGTCAGTATTCTTGTCAACGTCCACTCTCAAAACTATTTTGCAACACTTACATTTAGATGAGCGCTGAAAAAGCTGGAGAGGAACAGTGCTAAGTTGAGGACGAACTCCTGATCCCTCGAATTGCTTTTGGCATATGTCTGCTTCAAATCCATGGAGAGTGGAATGGTCTTCGAGACTATGGTCAATGTCTCAGTGAACATTTGAACTAATCTTTCATCGTAATTGTAAGGGTTGCCAATTTGAAGTCCCCCAATCTCGGTGAGACACTTCAATGTCACGTTCCGGAAATCGGGAACGTCCAGGAAACGAGTTAAGAGTGTGTTGATGATGGGGGTCTCAAATATGTATCCCAGGGGTATCCAATTCAGGAATCGAAGGAGAGTCTCTAATGTGGCTTTGATCAGACTCGGCTGGTTTGCTGTATTCAAAACTTCAGAGCACAGCTGGAAGATGGATGAGAATTCCTGTGTCATGGAAGTCTTGAGATTTCTGGCCTTGATAGAAGTCATCTGATCCTGGGAGAAGTCAAATACTTCCTCTGACAACAAGCGAAGGATGGCCATGTTGTTTTCGCAGATAGAGAGACTCGTATGACAAGACGAGATTATTTCATTGATGAAAGTCGGCCAATTGTGAGGCCACTCTTGCTTCAGGATAGAAACGAGGACCAGGTTGAGCTTATTCAAAAACGCGCGTTCACTCCTGAGCTTTTCTTCTGACTTGGAGTTTTCGATAATGAAGTTGACGATGAAATTTCGTATGCCTGAGTGGTCTTAGTTCATGAGCTGACAAAAGAACACGCGACTCCTGGTGCTTACCGAGACATTGCTCTCTTGGTAGAACTTTCCATCTGGTCATAATCACATCGTCAAGAACCTGCAGCGCGAGGTCTAGCATGGTCAGCATGCCATGTATCGAGTGAAGCACATAGGAGAAGAACATGCGAGATGTTTCCTTACACTTTGTTTGCAAATACGATGATTCTTGGAGTATATTACCCACGATCAACCAAGCGTCCGGGTTTTGTTTGAACTGGTTGTCGAAGCGAGTCAGTTACCCTACACTGAGTCTTGGGGTTTAGGAATACTCACTTCTGTTAGAGTCTGCTGGGCTTGCTTTTGCTGAACGGAAAGTCGCATTGTGAAGTTAGCAATCCAAGCTCTAGAAGCAAAATCGTACATATTGGCCGGAATCATTATGGCGCCTCACCAAATCCCCTTTGCCCTCGTAGAAGGCCCGGACAGTGTTGTCCAATTCTTGTATGGAAACAGACATCCTGTCTCAAGGACTGACAACCCTGTCCGTTCTACAGCTTCACCTCTGATACACGTGCTAGACGCGTACTATGCACCCGAGAAGCCTTGCTGGACACTGATGGGCGCTGGTTATTACAGGTTTTCGGGAGGTTGATCAGGCGAACAAAAGGTTTGGCGGGGTTGAGGCTCTTTTGGAGGGGTTGGCTAAAGGTTAGGGAATCCAAAGAAAGCTCTTGGTTGCAAAGAACGAGTTGACAGGGATCCCAGAAACAGACAAGTTCAGCGGGGCTTGATGCTTGATGTAGTTGTAGGTATAGATGAAAGCATATGAATGTCAATTATTGGCGGTGAAGAGAGACTACTCCTGTTGCGAATGTCAGGTTGGTGTGATGCATCAACTACCGTATCAAAATTGCTTACTAATTAGTTTGTTAGTCGGTTTACCTGGTACACCTGGCGTGCAGTATATACTCAAGGATCACACATGACCGACAACAGTACCTCTTAGCTCCCCAGCTTTTCTTCTACTTCCTGGTGGCTTGGCAGTAGAAGTCTCAATAACAGATTAGCTACATTGGCAGTCATATATGGATCGAATATATATAATGAAAACACGTAACAGTTATGTTTGAAGATTATATCCTCGATATTTGATTCTCTTGCATACCTATTGGGCGTAATATTGGTTTTACAACGATACCTGGACCTCTTGTCACATAACAATATCCGAACATATCAAAATTGTCATAGGATGGCAATAACTGCCATTCCCGAGACTAATTTCTCGCCCCTATGCTGCTGTTGCAATACTTGAGTTACTGTTTAGATGACCAGGTACTTTCTATAGTGGAATTGCCGCCCAGGGGCTGGGTTTCGCCCATTTGATGCAACCAAAGAGACAACTAGAATCCTTGGTTTCTAACGATGGCCAATCTTTCTTAGGAAAGGTTGCCGCCAGACATACAGCGAGCCCAATCAGTAGTATCGTGAGACTTCACGAGCTCATGCAGATTGCCTATGGGTATCTTATGGACGGAGCGAAGTCAATAGCAGTTAAGATTATGGCAATTAGACCTCATATGCATAAACACATAGATATGATGCTACTTGGGAGTAAATCCTAATGCAGCCCAAGAATAAAGACTAAGTATAAAGACTATGCAGACTCTCTAGTTATGTAAGCATGCACGGGCAGGTTGCTTGGATTAGAGGTGGCCTACTATCTTCGGGTAGATAATATCTGCTCTTATCCTATGATAATTACTAAGCTGTACGGAGTAGGACCGCTTATATGTGTACCTTATTATTTCGCCCCTTGATTAAATATAACTCTCTGTACATAAGTGGTTGGATAAGTTAGTATATATGCAGCACAGGTACTCTTGTAGTGTACGAGTGTATAGTACGTAAATAAGCATTACATGACGCCCATTAAGCAGGAAAGTATAACCAAGGGGGCGTCTATGATGACCACTGTGCTATGAAACTCAATTTCTCCTACACATTATAGACTGGTCAGTGGTTACCTTCAGAGACTTGGCATTTCTAGATATGTACACAGTATGGTACTGATATTTGCTTTGACTTCAATTGGCAGTCAAAAGTAGCCCAGTTTGGGAGGATACAAGCTGTCTGTAGAGGTTTTGTCACAGAGTCATGAATGCAAATTAAATATGGAGAGTTAGATAAATTATTGCCTATATACAGTGATCTATCAATCCACTCCATAATTGAAAAGAGATGTATGGAGTACTCGGGTGTCTGACCAACATCTGATACCTAAAGGTATCCTAGCTCAACACCCATTCTGAAATTGTACTGCGTAGTCCAGTTCTAGTTTCTTTGCCCCCTACTCTGTGCTCCATACTACCATTCATGCTAATAATATTATGATAGTCTATTATAGTACTCTTTGTGTCATCTAATCCTTAGATACATACACCTTCCATTTCTCCTTCCCTATGCCTTTCATGAGTATCTTCAAGCTTCCCTATTCCACGGTCACTGAATTTTCAAGGTCATCTCTTCATTGTGATGATTAGTGCCTAGGCATATTTGTCCCTTATATATATAGACTACTGGTCTTGTCAGATCACTCAACTATAGTCGTCCGATCCCAATGATTTATGATTGATCTGCGCCATCTTCTGTCTAAGGTGGTTGGTATTGGTCTCCAGGCTGCTCTATACTATTATTTATCCTATTCGACCCCTCATTGCGCATCATTCTGCCCTCGCTACTGGGATTCTAGCTCTCAACCCAGAGCATACTCGTTTCCTCACCCATACGAATATTGGTCCTTTGATTTTCATGCGGGCGGTTGTCCTGTCCTCTTCCGAATGCCTGACCAATAACGCTTTCTTTCCATATATATTGGCCATCATTCATTGCGCGCTGTCGTTGAAACCAAGCAATTTCAACCTTCTTCCTCTATTCCCTCCCACCACCCAACAACTCATCCAATCTCCTGGCTTATACATTGTTTGACCTGTTATGATTATCCAACTAGGGTCTCCAATACGGCAAGTGATTTGTTAGTGCAGCGACAACGCCCACAACATCTAATTGAATCGATTTGGCTCCGAACGACTATTGCAGTGAACGTCAGCTGTTTGTCTCCCCACCCTTTTTGTGATATTGGGCTGCTATACTCACTGGTCGATGCGAAATAGATACAAGACAACAAGAACGGTCCTCCAGGTCAAGATTTGATCTGTCAAAATATCATAGTTCCGTCAGGCAGACTGAAAGGATCCGCGGAGCGAGAGTGCGCGTCATCTTGATACTACAGCTTCGCCTGTATTTTGAGAATGAGCACGATGGCATCCACATCAGTGACCAATGGTCACGAACCCGAGAAGAGGTCCAAGTTGGAGAACCAAACTCCTCCTCGGTTTACTGCGGTAAATGGAAGGGAAATCACAGCGCCAATGTCCGTTGGTCCTACTGCGGCCGACTCATCTAGCAACGAAGATATACCGAATAATCAAGGCAGGGTTGAACTTGACACTCCATCTCGAATGGAAGAACGCGCTAGAGACAATAGAAAAGCCGAAATTGACCCGGACGAACGATCGACGCAGCGTTCCACGTCCCATAGTGGCTCATTGTCAGGAGGACAAAGTGCAAACAAGAGGAAGAGATCAGAAATTGATGAGCGTCAAGAACTTATCTCATCATCTTCTAAAGGCTCTCGAAGTCCAGCCATACGGTCAGATGCCGGTGTGGAGTCTCACACCCAACAGCTTGCTGTGAACATTGCTTTGTCACCTCCTGGCCCTCATGATCTCAAGCATCCATCACCATCAATCGCCCAATCAGACAGAAATGAAGATTCACGATCCGCCTCCGCAAATGCTTCATTGAATGACTATGATTCACATCTGGTACAACAGGCACAGCGCGCACAACAGATTGACCCCTCAGATGCTCAGTTGGCAGAGGTACTCCAGCGCGAGTCCCAGGATCATGATGGACAGGGCTTAGAGCAGAAGAGCTGGAGTGCGACGAACCGCTCGACAGAGGGATCTGCGCAAACCAAAGAGCCATTACATACTTTTTCCCAAGAACAGCCACAAGCGGCTATACAAGTCGCCCCCAAGCGAAAGCGCGTCTTCAGCAACCGAACTAAAACTGGCTGCATGACTTGTCGCAGAAGGAAAAAAAAATGCGACGAGCAGCATCCTGCGTGTAAGTTATTCTTTGCGACTCTTCTCATGGAATATGGAGTTTTTTTCGTTCTTTTTGCCATGGTCGCTCAACATTTTTCACAGGTAACAATTGTCTCAGAGGTGGTTTTCTCTGTGAAGGTTATTCGTCCCGAAGCACATGGCAGAAACCCTCAAGCGCGAAAACTCCAGTTCCGTTGCAGTCAAAAGAGGGCTACCCGGATTTAGGGGCGCAGTATGTGCATGACTTGAGCCAACAGCATGAGCGACAGCAAACTCTGGCGGAACAACTCGAGGCGGGAAAAATGAGAGCAATCGTCACCGATGAGAACGATCGTGTCGCTGGGCAGTTCAATGCAAGCCCGACAGGAGCCAATTCGGCTCGTGGGCCCTGGTCTAAACGGAGTTGGCCTAATGCTGGCCATGCTACGTTTATACCTGAGCATGTGACCAAGTCTGACTATAGAGAGGTCCCATCAATACATGAACTATCGCGCGAGGGACACGCGAAAAGCGACTATCAGATTGTTCCGTCGATTAGAGACATATCACACGGATCACATCAAAAACCGGGGATGTCCATCTTTCAAGGTGGCATTGATCAGCGGCCGGCACATACTGGCACCGCGGACACCAACAGCCCGCAGGCACAGGCTCGGATGGCTCTTAGTATTGAGCATCAGCTGTCCAATCGCACTGTGAGTGAAGAATCGGAGAAGGACAAGATGATTCGCGGCGAGCTCTATCGCCCTTTCGATATACATCTTGTGGAGGAGCGCGAGCGATGCAAAGCCGCCATCTGGCGGTTCAACAATGCTTGTAATCCTGTTTCGGGCTTGAGTGCGAAGGAACAGAATCGCCTGCTGAAGGAGGTTCTGATACCTCCTGGTTCGGTTGTTGGTTCTCCATCGAGCGTGGGACCACTGAGACCCGCCGGATCTATTGGGCAAGGCGCTGTTGTTGAGTCACCTTTTCAATGCCACTATGGGTTCAACATTCACATTGGTGAGGACGTTATGATATCAGAGAACTGTCTCTTCGTGGATGACTGCCCTATCACTATCGGTGCTCATACATGGATAGGTCCTCGAGTCACTATTCTCAGTTCAATGGCCCATGCAAACATGCAAGAACGGAAGGGCTCTCAAAGCCGCTACCAAGGCCGCCCCGTCACAATTGAGGAGGACTGTTACGTTGGCGCTGGTTGCACAATATATCCCGGTGTCCGTCTCCGGCGTGGTGCTTATGTGGCCCCGGGCGAAGTAGTCAAAAGTGACATTGTAGCCTATGGTTTTCAGGGTCTAAAACCGAGCTACATGTGATGGTTCAAACATCCAGGATATGTCGTCATGGTTATGAGTGTCAAACAATACATCTACGTTTCTCGAGCCATGGCCGGGTCTTCAAATGTCTGGTTGTTATGCACATATGTAGCGTCTGCAACATCAACGCGGGTTCTCACATTGCTAGTGTGTTAGCTCCCCACCAATATCTGCACGGGACTCTTCTCTTGTATGTCCCGCGTCTCTCTTCGTGCCTTATCCACCTTCAGCTAGTCGGCAACGGAGCCATGCATTACAATACTACAAGTTGGCGGTTGGTTGGGGGAGGACCAAGGTTGGTGCCCTTTAAGATGCCGAAGGATACTCTACTAATCTGTCTACCAAGAGCGAAGCGACCTCTCCGTCAAGTGATGGAATGGCATGAATATATGTGTTTCAATACAACTCATCCTCATGTCTCAGTTCTTTCCCTGCCAGGATGACGTTGGAGAAAGAGGAGCAAAGAGGGAAGGCACGAAGTACTTATGCTACATTCGAACGGCCCTCTACAGTCTGGTTTATATTAATCATGATCCTGAAAATTTCTCTCTCCATTGACTCGATGTGATTCTGAGCATCCACAAACATGACAATGACTGACAGGAGACGCGAGGACAAAGATAATGAGTAATTGGCTAAAGCCAGTCCAAGAACTCTGGTACAAAATAGCTCACGATAATTCCAGCTCCGGCTCTGAGAATCCCTTCCGTACTTTCAAACGCCATCGATTTCAAATCAAACACCCCGGCCTTGGCAGCGGCATGGATCATAGCATACTCACCACTGACCTGGTACGCTGCAATTGGCATGTCCTTTGCAAGCTCCTTTGCATCCCTGATGATATCCAGATAACTACTTGCAGGCTTCACCATTATGATGTCTGCGCCTTCACCCACATCTCGTTGAATTGCTCGCCGGGCGAGTCCACGGCCTCCCGGTGGCAGCTGATAACATCTGCGGTCACCGAAAGATGGGCAAGAACCGGCTGCGTCACGGAATGGTCCATAGAGACAACCACTGAACTTTGCGCTGTAAGACATCAAGAGAACACGATGGGCTAAGCCCGCTTCAATCAACTTTAGTTTGATAGCGCGAACTCTCCCATCATTCATATCGGATGGAGCGACGCAGTGCGCACCAGCAGTAGCGTAGGCAAGGGCGACATCTGAAATTCGATCAACAGACTGGGCGTTATCCAGCGTGCCATCCTCTCGTAGTATGCCGCAGTGACCATGAGATGTGTACTCGCAGAGACAAACGTCAGTCACAATATAGAGATTAGGAAAGCGTGACCTAAGAAGACGGATAGCCTGAATGACCGGGCCCGAAGGATCGTCCGCAGCAGTACCCAGGGCATCCTTTGCGGTCGGGTGTAGTGGAACCCCAAACAAAATAACTGACCGCAGTCCCTTTTGAACAAGTGGCCTGAGGAAAGGAACAAGGCGGTTCAGACCTCGGCGATGCTGGTTAGGTAGTGATGGTATTGGTGTCTCTTCATCAGGATTGTCAGTGATGAACAATGGATATATGAGCATTTCCTGTATTGAAATCAGAAAAGAGCCCAATCACAGGAAGCTTCAGATCTATATGGTAGTTTTCAAAGCGTGG
The DNA here is from genome assembly GCF_001445615.1 of Aspergillus lentulus. NCBI lineage: Eukaryota > Fungi > Ascomycota > Eurotiomycetes > Eurotiales > Aspergillaceae > Aspergillus > Aspergillus lentulus. Next base: position 2,700,995 of record NW_028322113.1, read on the forward strand.
ATAATGTGACCGACGACTCTGACGCCACGAACCTTGGTCAATTGTCTTTCGGCTTGCCATGATCTGGTCAATGGATGGCTATATCCAGCATGCAGCTGGCTTGAAATGTCTCCAGAAATGCTGACACTTGTAGCAGCTGTGCTTGTGTATGACCGAGCGGTGGCCTGAGACCGTGCATGGGATATCTGAGAGCTGTGATCATCATAAGCATCCCTAAAGGCGAGATCCGACACAAGATTTGAAAAAGACATTGTGTAGATGAGGGAAAGTATGGGGAGTTAAGCAGTTTGTGATCAGTTTGTAATTGAAGAGTCTGTTATAAAGTAGTTTTGCTCTATTCCTCCCTGCTCCTTGGCACTTATAATATTCTGGCCAATGGTGTTGGTTATGCAAATACACTCTATGTATTATTAATTTTAAACTAGTATAATGAGTTGGCTGAAATAGCTGATATTTACTAAAGCAATATATATTTATATAATAAACTATCAGAATCAATAGTGATTATTTAGTATTATTTAGGGGTAATGATGGCTAATGTAATTCCCAGGTAAGCTGCCCACCCGGGCGAGCCGCACACCTCAGTTTAACAGTTTTCCATATATATGATTGATTGATTGATTGATTGATTGATTTATTCCTTGCTCCATTATGGCGCTGGGCTAGGCCATGCTAGAGGCTCCTAGTAAGCAGTGACTATCTACCTAATGATCATCTTTATAGACTAATGCTGTTGGCATATATATATATATATCTCAGGCACCTAGCTAGACTAGGCTGAACCCTTATAGATTCCCTTATAGATTCCTATATAGGCTATATAAGCTTAATCCATTTTGTAGATAGCTACTAACTTATTTAGATATTATGGATTCCTAAGCCTATAAGGATTTTAGAGGTACTATTGCTAAAATAATATTATTTTAGGGCCCAATAGACCCTACTTTAGTAGGCTAATACTATTAAGATAATGTTTATTATAATAGGAATAGAGCCTTTAATAGAGTTGCATTTGGTCTGAGTTTAGGTGAGTTTAAAACCAGTTAGCACTGAACTGCTGTAATTTTAAGTCTAAATTTTAGAACTTAGAACCCACCCTGACCTGTTCTAATTTGGTTTAAGTTTAACTATAAAACTTAAAGCTTAATAAAGCTAAACTATTTCTAGATAAGTTATATTACTTACTAACTAACTATAGTTAGATTTAGTTTAGATTTAGGTTAGATAAACTACTATTTAAAACTAGTATTTTATAACTATAAGATATTATAATATCTCCTTATATACTAATTATTTTAATTTAAAATATTATTTATATAAGACTCTATATATAAAGGTTTTATCCTAACTTAATAATTAATAGATTTAAGCTATATTAGGTGAGTTTATAGTTTATAGCTTAAAATATAATAAAATATATAAATATATATATAAATATTATAATTATTAATACTTAATACTAAACTTTATATCTTATATTAGCTCTTAGCCTCTCTTATATCTAAGAAGATAATCTAAATATACTAAATCTAACTATAGTTAGATTAAAAAAGGACTACATATCATATACCTATAATAGTTTTAATATAACTAAGAATAATATAACTAAGTAGTATATAACTAAGTAGTATATAACTAAGTAGTATATAACTAAGTATTATATAACTAAGTATTATATAACTAAGTAGTATTATAAAATACTAAATCTAACTATAGTTAGATTAAAAAAGAAATAGATATAGTAGATATATCTTTAATATATAAGATTAATTAGTTATATAGGTAGTATATATAACACTAGATAATCTTCTAGATAGTTTTGGCCTCTATATAGAAGATAGGCTTAGTCTAACTACTATAACTACTCTACTTATAGTTATAATAATACTTAGGGAGGCCTTACCAGCCTTATACTAGATAATCTTATACTAGATATACTTATAGCACTCCTTAACTTACAGTATATCTAGTAGGTTTTAGGAGTATTAACTATTTTAACTAAGTTAGCTAGATCATAAGGTTATTAGTTAACTAAATCTAACTATAGTTAGATTAAGAAAGGAATAGATATATCTATAAGACTATACCTATACTTCTGTTAATATAATAAGGTTATATTATTTACTAAAGTTATTAATATTATTAATATAACTATGTATTAGTAGGAGTATTAAATAATTAGAGATATTAATTAAATTAAGCTTCTATAATATTATATAATAAAAGTAATATAGCACTCTAATTAGTTAGCCTTATAGATATAGGTTATTATATGCAAATATATTTACTTTTTTAATAATATTAATAATAGTAAATATTAAATAAAGAAAGATTAGGTTAACTTATATATTTAACCCTAAAAGAGAACTTGAATAGTAGTAAATTATATATATATATATATATATAGATATACTAATCTTTCTTATATAAATAAACTTAGACTTATATTCTCCTTATACTTTTAAAAATTACCTTATTTTTAAAACTATTATTTTTACTACTCTGCATAACTTATACTACCCTAATTCTAACTATAGTTAGAATTATTTATTTTTTCTATATTACTCTCTAATTAGATATACTATATATCTTACCCCCTTAATCTAACTATAGTTAGAATTATTCTATATTACCCTATATACTTAGAGCTATATAATTTTACTTTAATAAATTATATAAGTAAGATTTAATTATACCCTAATTCTAACTATAGTTACTATGCTAACTAAGTTAGTTTAAAATTTTTAGTATAGTAAAAAAAAAGAAGGAGCTAACCACTTTTTTAATAAAAAACGATATTATTAATTAGAAAGTTAAGGTATAATTTCTTAGTAGTATTATACTTAATATAAGGTGCTTATAGATAGATTAGAGTAAGAATAACTAGAACTAAGTACTTAATATAGTCTAGATTAGTTAACTTTAGGATAGATTTAAACTTAGAATTTAGTAATTTTTATAACCTAATAGCCTAAAGGCTAGTATAATAGCTAAATTTTTTAATACTATTTTAAAATACTATCTATCTCCTAATAGTAGTTATAATTTTAAGAATAACTAGTCTATAATTAAGGATCTGACTAAACTTTATAAAAAGTATAAGAAGAGGAGTAGGCTTAAGGTAATTATTATTAGTATTTTAACTAGGCTGGCTGTTGGGAAGGGATGGGAAGGGAAAGGGAATTCCCACTACTAGACCTATTCCTATTTTACCCTTAGTAGTGGGAATCCCATCCTAATCCCTAAAAAAAATGGGATTCCCTAATTAATATAGGAATTCCCTAATAATTTCCCATCCCTTTTTTACTAAAGGATTTGGGAGACCTTCCTATCTAGATAAGCTAGGGAAATCCCATGGGAATCCCTAATTCTTTTAGGGATGGGAAGGGAAATCCCATGGGAGTCCTAAACTCTAAATATAGTACTAAAAATAGGCTATTTTAGGGCTGTATTACCTATTTTAGCCACTTTTTAGGGCTTTTTACCCTACTTTAGCCCTATAGATTAAGGTTTGGGATTTCCCTTCCCAATCTAGAATTACCTTATGGGAATCCCATCCCAATCCTAAAAAAAAAAGGGATTCCCTAATTAGTATAGGAATTCCCTAATAATTTCCCATCCTATTTTTACTAAAGGATTTGGGAGCCCTTCCCATCTAGATAAGCTAGGGAAATCCCATGGGAATCCCAAAATGGGATGGGAAATTCATGTGGGATACCCATTTCCCAAAGGGAGGGAATTTCCCATGGGATTTCCCTCCCACGCGGCCAGCCTAATTTTAACTATAGTTAGATTCTATAGATTCTACTTTACTAACTTTTATAGGCTAAAGTTGTGAAAATTATAAGTATTCTAGCTAATAGTAGAATAGTTATTTTATATAATAGGTAGTATTAGGTTTATACCTTATAAGAACTCCTTAGAGAGTAAGGTATATAGGCATATCTTTAAGCTAAAGATACTAATAATAATACTATTTAAGCACCTACTATAGAGGTAGATCTTAATAATCTAACTATAGTTAGATTATACATGCTTATGCTTAAATAGAAGTATTTATAGTTAACTAATATCTATAATAATAAGGATATTAATAAGGAGATATAGTAAGTACTATAATAACTATATATTAATTACTAGAATACTTAAAAGATAAATAGTAATAGTTATAGTATACTTTAGGTTATTAAGTACTTTAAGAATCTTACTAAGTTAGAGTAAGAGAGTCTTCTAAATACTTAATCTCTTAGCTCTTAGCTATATATTATCTTTAGTATTAGTATAAATAATCTATAGAGGTTTACTAACCTTTCTTAAATATAATTAGATCTAACTACTTATATATAAATTCACCTAAACTTAATATAGGGAAAAGGTATTTAAATAAATACTAATAAATAAGATTATAATATTAAAACTTAATAAGGTAGGTTTTTATTTATATTTATCTACTATTATAAGATATACTAACTATAGTTAGATTTAGATTAAAGAGTTTAATAAATTCTTTAAATTTATTAAGAAGATTTTTAGGAATTACTCTATCCTTATCTTTACTAATAATTAGAAGTTAATTCTAACTATTAAGTCTAGATATCTTAACTTCTTACTTTAACTCTTTTTCTTTCCTACTTAAGAAGATTATTAGTATAAGGGTAAGACTATAAGATATAAAAGACTCTATAGCTATTTAACCCTAAATACTAGTTATAGATAGAGCTTCCTACCTTAAAACTTTATACTTAATTTAGTAGTTAAATATTTATAATATATTAACCTAGTTTTCTTTAGATACTAAGTAATTAAGACTATATTTAAATTTAGAGAAATCTTTATAAATTCTAATATCTACCCTACCTAAAATAGTAAGCTCTAAGAATCTAACTATAATTAGATATTTACTAATATAGCTAATAGTTTAGGGGGGACTAGATTACTTTAGAGAGGAATATATCTAGTAAACTTAAATATATCTTATAGTATATTATATAATAGATAGACCTAACCTAGTTATACCTAGAAAAGGCTTTAAATACTCTTAAGAACTTTACTTAGACTAGTAAGGTTAAGATAGTCTTATTTAGTAAAGCTACTATCTAAGTCCCTAATATATAATACCCTTATATACCTAATATAAATAAGTCTAAACTTATACTAGATTTTATAAAGTAGCTTTAGATTAAGGTAAGTAATAAGACTATATAATAAAATAATACTATAAAAGATTAGGTAAGTACTAAATATTTTAACTAAAGTTAAAATATATTAGCTAACTATATTAGCTTATAAACCTACTACTAGACTTCTAAACTAGTATTAGCTTAGCTATTAGTAATACTTATATAGCCTGCTTTAGCAGACCCTATTAGGCTAGGTTAATTATAATAGTATACTAAATAATTAGACTATATTTCTAAGGCCTAATAATATAATTTAATAATACTAGCACCCTTATAAGTATATTTAATCTAATTATAATTAGATTATATATAAATACTAAAATAGGAAGATTTTTTTATACTATATCTTCTCTATAGTAAGATTTTTACTACTATAAATTTTAAGAAGAATTAAGTCTTATAGAAACTCCTTAGTATAAATTATCTAAAAGTAAGAGATTAGTTTATCTTTAAAATAAATCTTCTTAGTACTCTTCTTTAGTATTAGGAGACTAAGTATATAATACTTACTATTTATAAATATAGTTAGAAGAAGGCTTTAACTAAGAAGAAAGAAAAAAATATTATCTTTACTTCTAAGGTATAGAACCCTTAAGTAATCTAACTATAGTTAGAGCTATACTAACCTTATAAATTTAATTATAAAAAAAGTATAATATAGCTTTAGATCTTCTTAAGTAAGCAGCCCTTATACTTAAGAAGTATAGATATCTAATTAATATAGATAATTAGGATAAGGAGCTTAATATTATTATATTTATACTTAATAAAAAAGTATCTATAGCTTCTTCCCCTACTAAACCCTATAAGGAAGGCTTTCTTACTATATACCCCCTAATAATATTAAGTACCTTAACTTTATATAGATATAACTAAGGGAGTATATAAGAAAGACTACTAAGAATATATTATACTATTCTATTATTAGTAAGAGAAAGTAAGGTTTATAGTTCTAACTATAATTAGTTTTATTAAACTAATATTTTTTTTAGGAAGTATAAAAACTATACTAAAGATCCTAAAATTATAAAGGATTATAGTAGATAAGCTATTAGACTAAAATAAGTATTAATATTACTAGTAATTTAGTAACTTAGCTAGAGCCTTAGATAAGGTAATAGAGAGAAATAACTATATAACTTTCTAGTCTCTTTTTAAGAAGATTAATAACCTTTATAAAGAGTATAGGTTTAATATTATTAAGGTAAATACTAATAAGGTAAATAATAAGGAGAGTAAAGATAAGATAACTAAAGTAGCTAGTAAGGAAGATAGTAATAATAATAATATAGATAGTAATAATAGAGATAGTAATAATAAAGATAGTAATAGTAGAGATAGTGATAGTAGAGATTAATTAAGATATTAATATAGTTTAGGTATTTAGCATACTCCCTACTTTAGTATAAAAATTACTCTAGGTATATTATTCCCTAATCTAACTTTAGTTAGATTCTAACTTTATTATTTCTAAAACTAACCCTAGTTAGATTTAAACTTTATTATATCTAAGTATGCCTTTTTATTAATTTTTCTATTAGGATTTAAATCTATATACTCTCTATTACCTAAAGTTCCTAACTTTAAAATATATTATTTTTTATATCTAAGATAAGTCTATCTAAAGGGTTATCTTTTTATTATCCCTTATCTCTAGTATTACTATACTAATAGTCTTTATTTAGTAATATTTTCCTATCCTTAGTAGATATCTCTATTAACCCTTTACTATCTAGTCCTATATCTATTCTAGATATCCTTAAGATCCTCTTAAGATTTAATAGATAAGACTATATTATTAAATCTCCCTCTCTTAAAGATTATAAATTAATTAAAGACCTTATATATACTAAAGATACCTTCCTTAAGTAGTAGAGTAAAATAAAATAGGGGAAGATATAGAAGGACTTAATTAAAAAGAAAAGAATAAGATAAAAAGGTAAAAAATATTTAATAGCCTAGATTTATTTTAAATAAGTAGCTATACTATTATAAGATAAACCTAAAGTCTATTATAAATACTATTATATACTCCTTTATTATCTAGATTTAGATTATACTAGTACTTTAATAATAAAAGTATATTTAATAAATTAGAAGTATTTATAGAAAGGTAATAGTCTATCTAGTATAACTAGATAGACTATTACTAACTATTTATTATAAGTAATAGTATATTTTTACTAATCTAACTATAGTTAGATTTACTACTAATTTTATCTCTTCTTATTCCTAGGTTAATATATCTACCTTATAATATTTAGAGGAGGTATTTAGAGATTAGATTATATAGTTTTTAATTATATATTACCTTTCCTTCTAAACTATTAAGTATATATAATTTAAGTAAATACTTAATATAGTTACTAGGCTAGGATTATATCTTAGAATCCTAAACTATAATAAGATTAAGATATATCTTATAGATCTTACTATAAGTATATATTAAGAACTACTTACTTCTCTTCTACTAGATATAAAAGTATTAATTATACTAGATTACTAGATAAGTCTAGACTAAAAACCTTTTATAGTAATTACTAGCTACTAGATCTCTCTAGATTTCTACTATTATAAGATTCTTTTTAGTTTCCTATTAATCCTTAGTAAATATACTAGGGAATAACTTACTTTAGTAGTAATAAAAGTTCTAAAGAAGTATAAGTTAAGTTAATAGCTTCTTAGGATTACTACTAATAATATAAGTAATAATAGAATAATATTTACTAAGCTAACTAAGAACCTAAAGAAGTAACTAAAGTATAGTAATAAGATACTAAGTTTCTCCTTTAATCTAGAGTTTTACTAATTACTTAAATCTTAATATTATTTACCTTATCTTACTTATATAATTTAATTAGTAGTAACTACTTTTCTCTATAAGCTTTATATCTAGGTAAGTAATAATAATCCTACTATAGAGTAGAATAATAAGGACTATATAATTAGGGAAAAGGGCCTCCTAAGAATAATAAAAAAAATATATTTAATCTAACTATAGTTAGATTTATACTAACTAGTATATAGATTTAAAAGCTTATATACTTTATCCTTATAAGCCTAAAATAAAGAGAATTTTTTTAAAGAATTTAAGATATAAATAATAGTGGTTTATTACTCCTACTTTTAGATTATAAAATATAGTAGAATTTAATATATCTAATATTAAAGTATATCTATTAATTATATAAACTAATATATTAATTTATTAGTACTTAGTAAGAGAAGGATATCTCTTTCTTTAGTCTTAGCCCTAAAGAATAGTAATATATTAAGTATCTTAAGCTTCTTTATAATTTCTATATCTATACTATTATACTCTTAGAATATACTAAAGCTATAGTATATATAATCTTTAGTATCTATAAAGGTCTCTTTAATTATCTTAAAGATATAATAGTATAACTTTAAAATAAGAGATAGCTCTAGAAGTAATAACTATATAATACCTTATATACTATATATATTAAGCTTTAGGAATACTATAAGAAGACCTATAGCTTTTATAGTCTTATATATACTATTAGTATAATTCTTAATCTATATTAAAAGCTTTTATTCTTTAAAGGTACTTTCTAGACAGGTAATAACTATAACTAGGAATATAAAATATTATATAAAGCTTAGAAAGATTTTTATATATTATAAAAAGAAATATCTATAGGCTAAAGCTTAGTTATCTAGCTAAGTACTATTAATTAGCCTAAATTATATTCTTTAGAAGTTAAAATAATATAGAATTTTATCTTTAGATAAAGAGTCTAGTAATAATAAACTTTCTAAATATCTTAGAGAATATATATCTCTCTTCCCCTAAGTTATTATCCTTATATTAATCTAACTATAGTTAGATTATCTTTAAGAAGATAGGTCCTTTAATATTCTTAGCTAGTAGAAAATAAATATATCTTAATTTCTAATATTTATCTTAATTACTTAAGACTTCCTTGCTATCCCTATAACTAGTATTAGACTAGAGAATCTATTTAGTATAGTATAGGATATCTACTACTACTAATATAGCTGCCTTACTATTAATATAATATAGGCTATTATACTCTTAATATACACTAATTAATTTAAAATTAATTAGGAATTCTAGTTCTTGCTTAATAAGATAGATAAGAAAGATATTAATATAGAGAAGGATAATTAGGATAATTAGGATATAGAGTAGTATATTAATAATAGTAAAGAAGATCTAGGTAGCTTTAAGGAAGATAATAATATAGATAATATTAATATAGATATACTATAGCAAGAGGTATCTAAGGGAGAGGGGTCTAATAGAGATAATAATTACCTACCTATACTATAGACTATTATCTTTTAATTAGTATCTTAGGGATCTTAATCTTACTATATACCTTATAAACTAGGGTATTTCTAATAGCTTATAAATAGGACTTACTAGATAGCTATATTTAATTTAATTAAGGACTTCTGCTTTATTCTATAATCTTTCTAAAATCTAACTAAGGTTAGATTATAGATTACTTAACCTATTTTTTAATATATAATACTTCTATATTATCTTTAATTAGATTAGGTAGTTTCACCTAATCTAATAAAACCTTAAAAATCAAAACTAATGGTTTTAACTGAACTTAAATTAGTTTCACCCTACCTAAACTAAAACCAAAGTAATTCCCTAGGCTAGGAACTGAACCCTCACCACTGCAAGTTTGGTGAGGGTCAGATTCAATTTTAGTGGTTCGGTTATGCAACTCTAGCCTTTAAATTATAAAAGGGTAGGGGGTAGGCCTGCAGCTACCCTATATATATCCTATTAATATTAAAGGATTCTAGTCCTCTTTTATAATTTTATTTAAGCTATAAAGGAGTATAATAATCTAAATAATGATATATATTGTAAATATAATTACTAGATATTACTATATACTTATAGACTATATTAAACCTCTAGTATAATAGTTAATATTATATCCTTCTCTACTTAGATCAAACTTAATCCATAAAGTTCTTAATTATTAATAAAATCTATAAATTTTAATTAATACCTATTATTATAGCTATAGAGTATAATAATCTATTACTATATTTCTCTCTGATATTTTAGCCCTAAGGTTTCTACCCTTCTAGACTACTGTGATATCAACTATAATACTAGAGGGTTGGATTAACTATAAGTATATAATAATATCTAGTGATTATATTTATTATATATAACTATTTAGATTATTATACCCCCCTATAGCCTAAATAAAATTATAAGAGAGGACTAGAATGTTTAATATTAATAGGATATATAAGGTAGCTGCAGGCCTACCCCCTACCCTTATATAATTTAAAGGCCTACTCCTATTCTAATAAATATTATACTATCTAGTAGTATATCAAGATTAAGTAATTACTAGATGCCTATTACCTAATACTAAGAAGGTTTAAATGGCTTATTAAAGATTTAATCTAGATTGTAAATTTATAATATACTATGATATATAGTTATAATATTACTAAGAATACTATTATAAAATAATATTAATAATAATATTTTATTTCTTTCTTAAATTAGTAGATATATATTAGATTAACTACTTTAACCTCCTTAGATTAATCTAGATACTAAAGATAGTAAAGATTTTACTATAGGATATATTTTAGCTCTTTCCCTAATATAATATTATAATAATAAATACTATTAATTACCCTAAGTCTTCTAAAAATAAATAGAGATATAGTTATATTATAACTTTAGAGAAAGAGATAAATTTAGATTAAAATTATTTTAATAGGTTTAAAGTAATATTAATAAATATAACTTAGAAATTATAATCCTAATTTAATTATATTTCTTTATTAATAATATAAATAATACTAAATCTAAATCTCCTAGTGGAAAGACCCCTTAAGTCTAGTCTACTATTAGTAGTAATAATCTTAGGTAGATTATACTTTAATTTTAAGGATTATTTATAATAGCTATATAGGGTGTAACTAATAAGAATACCTAGAATAGAATAAGCTAGTTATATAATTAAATAGTTAAGTATCTCTAAGCTATATATAATTATTAAGATTATATCTAGCTAAAAAAGAATATAAAAGTTTTATTTACTATTTCTAACTCTTCTATCTTCTTTTAAGTCTTTACTAAAGTACTTAAACTATATTAAAAGATCTTTTATCTTAAACCTATCTTTATATATAATAATAAATATAATAAAAATACTATAATAAAGTAGCTTAAAATAATTTATATATATTTTTATAACAAGTAAATACAGTAAATACTTAAGATTACTATTAAGATTAAAAAGATTACTAAAATTAAGTATTATCTTATAGTCTAAGCTAAAGTAATAAGATATTTATAAATAAAAAAATAAATATAATTTAATAGCTACTATTACTACTTTAGATACTTTTAGATAATAGATCTAAGATAACTTTAATAAAATTAAAGAGGGGAATAGATAATAAAAAGAATATATAAAGTATATTTAGAGAAATTTAAATAGTATAATTATATATTACTTCTTTAGTTAGGGCTATTAAATATAGTAAGTCTATTATTTTACGAGGTATAAATAAGGGATTACTCTTTATACTTAAATATAGCTTTAATTATATAGTAAGATTAATAATTACTAAACTAATTTAATAAATATTAATTTTAATACTATTATAGGATCTTTAAACTATTTTAAAAAAGAGATATATAAATAGAAGGGCTATAATACCTAAGCTTATGTTATACTAAGCTAGTTAAAATCTATTTATAAAAAGTAATTAAGAAATAAGAATAATTACTAGATAAGAAGGTACTAGTTAGTTAATTATTAAAGTCTTCTAATATTAAAAACTATAAGGTATTAAATAATTATAAACTACTAAAGAAAAGAAATAATTCTAATAATAATAATAATAATAATAATAATAATAATAATAATAATAATAATAATAATAATAATAATAATAATAAAAGAATTAGCTACTATTAGAGGGTACTCTTAATACTATAAAAGTAGGTCTAAAAGAGTATAATATATTAATATTTTTCTAAATACTATTAGATCTAATATTCTTTACTTCCTTACTAAGCTTAAAGTATTTTAAATAATAATTTATCTCTAAGTATTATTAGATTATAGCTCTAGTTATATATTTTTTTAAAGTTAATTTATTATCTTTATAGTTCTAATTTTAATAAGTCTAAAGTACTATAAATTTAATTATCAAATAATTAACTTATATATATATTATACTAAGTTAAATTCTACTAAAATTAGGTAATTAGTAGCTAAAACTAATAAATATTTATAAAGTTTAATAATTTCTAGGACTAGCTATATACTATTACTAATTTATATAAGAGTTTATAAGAATTATAGCTCCTCTTTATAAACTCTTAAGAGAATTAGATACTTTACTTTAAAAGAAGAAGTTTTAACCTATAGTCTAGAATACTTAATATTAGTAAGTATTTATTATATTAAAGAATGCTATAGTTTATATATCTATTTTAAAGATTACTAATCCTAAACTACTATATTAAATTAAGACTAATACCTCTAAATAGATACTTAGTATAGTACTTCTATAATAAGATAAAAAGGGATAGTGGCATCTAGTAGTATTTAATAGATAAAAGCTTAATAAGACTAAAAAGAACTACCTTATATATAAGAAAGAACTTCTTATAATTAAGAAAGCACTATAATAATAGGATTATTATATTAATAATAGTAAACCTATTATAATTATAATAGATTATAAAAGCCTTTAGTACCTAACTAATATAAAGATATATTTAAAATATCTTATATATTATATTAAAGAATTTTAAATATATAATCTAGTTATATAATATTAAAAGGGAACTAAAGTAGTTATCCCTAATATAATTAATTATTAATCTGATTTTATTAAAAAAAAATCTAGTAAATATAGTATAAGTACCTACTTTTAGTTTATCTATAATATAATTATAGTAAATAAGTAGTAAATAATACCTTTATAGCTTACTAAACTTATTTAAATCTAGATAATATGTAGTAATAAAATTATTTTTAAAAGATAATAATCTAAATATTCCTAATAATATTAAAATAAAGATTTAAGTATTAATACTAAACTTCTAATTAAAGATAGAGTATATTAATTATTAACCTACTAATTAATAATATTATATTAATAAAGGTATTAAAATATTATATTATATTCTAAAATCCTCTTTTAAATAGACTTTATATTCTAGCTATATAATTAATTTAGTTATTCAGCTTATCTAGCCTTACTTAGAGTTATTTATATTTATATCTAGTAGATAATAATTTAAAAGGATATTTAAGAGATTATAAAGAGCTAAATTATAAAGTCTTTAAGATTAAATCTTAAAATAGCATCTAGTAAAGAAAGGTATCTAATTATTTAAATAATAAGAGATTAATTTTATTAGATATTTACTAATAACCCCAAATAATAATTAGTAGATTATTACTATAGTTAATTATATAACTAAATAGATTCTAGTAAAAGTAATATCTAATATAAAAGATAAAATATTAGCTTAGTTTCTCTATAAAAAGATCTTTATTAATTATAAAGTATTTAAAGAACTACTTTTAGATAATAGTATAATCCTTCTATCTTAAGTTATAGAGATATATATTAAGATTCTTAAAGTAAAATATTATATAACAACTCTAAATTATCCTAGAACTAATAGTAAAAATAAGAATATATAGTATGCACTGTAGGTGCATGGGCTTATTATATATTAAGGAAGATGGATTTTCTAAGTACTATGGCCTAAGACTAAACTAAGTACTTCTATAGCTATATGATTATTAATATATAATAATTCCCTATAAATAAAAGAAAAAAGAGAAAAAGAAAAGCATGTAGTAGTAATAAAATAAGAATATTAAAAGATATGTAACTTTATAAGCTAAGCAGGTTACTAAGTAGCTTTATATATCCTAAGCAGGCTATAGTCTTTTAATAGAAAGTAATATTGACTTATTCTAGGTCTTTTAATAGTTCTATAATATATTTCCTAGCTTTACCTAATAGCCTCTAGTTATCTATACTACTAGATAAGGTATCCTAATTATTATCTATAAAGCTAAAGTAGGTATCTTCTGCCTATTAAAGTACTTTTCTAGCTAAATCTATAATTATTATATTCTTATTATAGCCCTTTACTCTTTTAAGTATTTACTATAGAGCTATAGCTAGTTTTCTATAAGAATAACTTATAATATTCTTATTAATATATAGTACTATAATACCAAGTACCTTAAGTAATACTAGCTAGTCCTTCTTATTAAGTATAACTTTATCTAGTAAGTTATATTTAGTAAGTATATCTTTATCTTATATTAGTAATCTAGTAGTATTCTAAGCTATATAATAGTCTACTATCTAATCTCTATACTTAGTTAAGTTACTTAGTATATTAATATCTATAATATTATCCTTATTAGTAGAAAGCTTTAAAAAATAAGTACTTTATACCCTAGGTAGTAGTTATAGAATATATTAGTAGCTTTAATTTAATATACTCTTAAATTACTTTATTAACTTTCTAAATAGCTATATAAAGATCTAATATATACTAAGGAATTTATATTAGTAGTAGTAGACCTCTAGGTCTATTCTATTAACTTAGGTAAATAAGATAATTATTAGGCATCTTAAGGTCTCCTAAGAAGAATATATTATATTTAATATTACCTTATAGTCTTCCTCCTTTTTCTATCTATAAATATTAGTTATAATAGACTTCTTAATCTAGTATTCTTCTAGTATAGAGACTTCCTAGGCTTAGTATATAATATAAAATTCTATTATTAGGACTCTATATTTAGTATATATAGTCTTATATATATTAACTAATTTTTAAATACTTTTTATACTATATATAGTCTTTTAACTTTCTTATTATATAGTAGAAGAAGATAATAATTATTAGTAGATATAGCTTTTCTAGTAGAGTTATAAACTTTAAGAAAGAAAAGATAGTTTTATACTTAAGGTAGGCTAGGGTATATATAATTTTCTAGAATATATCTAACCCTTTAGAGTATAAATATAGCTAATCCTTAATAAACTAATAACTAGTATTAGTATATTTATATTAGGAAACTTAGGGACTATAGATAGGATAGTTATAATCTTTATAAGATTAAGGTCTAATATATAATATTTACTAGGTATAAATAGGAAAGGACTATAAGCTAGGCCCTATATAGCCTACTAAGCTATCTTTACCTATTTTTTAACTATAACTAGAATATTAGGGTCTTTTTTCTTAGGTATATAACCTATAGTTATATTATTTAATAATAATATTAAAGTATCTATTATATAAGGACTTTCTAAAAGGTCTAGGTATTCATCTATATTATATAGCTTAGACTGCTTAGTATTAGACTCTTCTTTAAGAACTAATAGTAATTATAATTCTTTCTATAAAAAATCTAATAATAATTCTATTATTTTACCTACTATAGTAGGATATAGTAGCCTAAGCTTAAGTAATAATCTTAAATATATTAGTATTAATCTAGGAGTATTTATTAGAGGTAATTATAGCTATAGAAAAGTATATATTAATAAGATATTAGCTAGTAACTTAATAATCTTATTTAGTAATAACTATAGTAGTAATTTAGTTAGTAAATCAGATATTAGGAGAATTATATAAGAGGTACTAAGGTAGTAAGAGAGAAAAGTAGAGTTATAATAGAAAGAAGATATACGTAATACCTATTATTAAGTAGGTGATAATAATAGTTAGGCTGTAAATAGTATAAAAGAAGTAATATAAAATAAACTATATAAGTAGTAAATATAAAGCATTATAATTACTAAAATAATAAATAACTAATTACTATATATAAATTCTACTAACTTTATAACTTAAATTACTAAATAAGTTCTTTAGTATCTACTATCTACTTAGCTGGTATCTATATATTCTACTTATCTCTATAGCCCTTCCATCTAATAAGGTACTAGACTTTTAGTTTATCTTTATTCTTTTTATCTTTATTAGGGAGGGTCTACTTTATAATAATTTTTTCTACTTTATAAGACTAATATTAGTTAGTATCTTCTTCTATATAGACTAGTCCTAGTTTACTTAGTTTATAACTAGAAGGATCCTTATTATTATACTTCTTAAGGTATATAATTAATATAACTAGATATATTTTCTAGTCTCTTAGAAAATCTAGTTTATAGGTAAGTAGGCCTATCTTCTTAAGAATAATAAAAGGACTAATATACTAGTTACCTAGCTTATAATCTAGTATAGATTAGATAGTATAACTAGTATAGAGTTTTAGTAAGATCTTATCTTTTTTATAGAAAGAAATAGATAGATAATTCTAATTATAGTACTATTTTATAGTAAATATTAAAAAATATACTACTTTAGCTATTATAATATAAGAAGAGAAAGATTATTCTCTTAGGTCTAAATATATAAGGTTTAATAGGGTTAGTAAATTAAGTCTATATATTAATTAATAAGATATCTTTTTAGTTAATATATTTTTTATAGAATTAAATATTCTCTATATAGCTAGTAATACTAATAGCTAATTAAAGATTGTATTAAGATAATTATATAATAGAGATAAATCTTAATTATCTAATTTATCTATTTACTTTATCTATTAGTTTAAGTATAATAAGCTATAGAATAGTATTAATAAATATCTAATAATTTTATAAATAGTTATTATACTTTAGAAATAAACTTTAGGTCTCTATTAGAAATAATAAATTTTAGAATACTCTAGTTACTAGTATTAAGGGCTATAAATAAAATTATTATCTATTTTTATATCTTCTATATAAAATATCCTAGAATAGCTATTATCTACTTAGTAAACTTATTAATTACTAATATAACTATATTAAAGATCTCTATTTTAGGTAATATAATAATAATATTAATTATAATAGTATAGAATAGGATAGTAGTTATAATAATAGGCTAGAGTATTCTATATAATAGATAGTACTAAGTCTATTTCTTCTAATTTTCTAGGTAAAACTATATATATTACTTTCTAATATTACTATTAGTTAAAAATTAGATCTTATAGTAGTTATATTATCTAATTTACTCTAGGATATATATTCTTATTATATACTATTTATAGTATTTCCCTAAGTAATATATAAGATATATAAAGTAATCTATTATTTATATAAAGTAAGTTATCCTAGATATAATATAATAAGATTACTAAGATAGATATGTTAGAGTTATTCTAGAGTATTTATAGTACTTAAGATTATTATTTATTAGTTAGATATCTAGTAGTAATTTTCTACTTAAAGTTATTAGATAGTATAACTCTAATAACTATAGATTATTACTATTCTAGTAAATTACTATATAAGATATAGCTAAAGAGATATCTAGTAAATCTATATCTAAGGTAGTTAGACTTAGCTCCTCTTTTATATATAAAGATAAATAAGATAGTATATCTAAGATAATATATATTTTTCTAGGCTTATAGAAAAGTATTAGATTTAAAAATAGCTAGATATACTATAATATATACTAGATATAGATTAAGTTTATCTATTAATAATATTAATAAGCTTATTTATTAAGTAATATCTACTATAGTAGAATAGTTAGTATAGAAATATACCCCTACTTTATATACTTTAATTATATAGTAGGTTTTATAGAGTATCTAGATAAGGCCTAAGACTTCTAGCTTTATTAGCTAGTAATTCTTCTCTAATATTATTAATATATAATTAAGAAATATAATTAGTAAGACTATCTTTAGTAGTAAACTCTTTATTTATTTCTATACTATATTAAAGTATAATTCCTTTAAAATATTAAACTTAATATAAAAGGTTATAGTACTATAATCTTATTTCTTAGAGAAGTTAATATTAGTATATAGTAGTAAATCTAGGTCTTAATATATAAGTATATATTTTTCTTAAATAGCTTTATAAAGAATTAAAACTTTCTCTTTTATTAGTAGTAATATTATTTAGTAGTATTTATTCTATATACTATCTCTATATCTTACCCTTTATAGGGCTATAACTTAATAACTATATTTTATAATCCTATAATAGTTAGATAATAGCTAAGTAATATAGGGATATAATTCTATATCTAGCCTATAAAACTAATATAGGTATTAAGGTTAGATAATATAATTAGGAACTTAAACTTATAATTATCTTAAGCTTTTCTTCTATAATAGTTATATTTAATAATAATATATTCTAGCCTAATAGTTAAACTAAGGGAAATATAATAAATATCTTCTATAGAGATAGTATTATCTATATTTTAGTATATTTAGATAAGAATTTAAATAATTATTATATATAATCTTTAAAAGTCCTACTTTATAATATAAAGTTATTAATATAGATTTATAAGAATAATTTTATAGCTTTAAAATTTGAATTAACTTATTATTAAATATATAATATACTATTAATAAATCCTATAGGGTATATATAAAAATACTCTTATCCTTTATATGTTATTACTTCTATAAACTACTATAAGTTTAGATATAGTAGCTACTAGTAAAATATTATAGTAGTATCTATAACTAATATATAAGAATATCTAGTATATTCTATTATAATTCTAGCTTAGAATAGTATAGGATAAATATTAGGAATAACTATATTAATTTACTAGAAATTAATTACTACTCTACTTTTTATCTTATTACTTATTAATTAGTTAATAATAAATATTAGTAAAGGTAGGTAAGGTAGCTTATCAAACTTTAAAAGTAGAAGTATAGATTATAATAGTATAGCTAGATTAAGGATATATACTAGAGTACCTAATAGGGTGATATTTATTAAAAAACCTATTCTTCCTAGCTAATATAGTATATTAAATATTTTATCTATAACTACTTTATACTTAGGATTAATATTATAGATCTTAGCTATTCTTTTAATCTATTATTCCTATCCCCCTTTAAGGTAAATATATATCTATCTCTCTTCTAGAATATTAATAGTCTAAGTATTATTTTATACTATTAGATAAGCTATAAGTTATATAAGGTAGTATAATAACCTTCTATTAAGTATAGACTAGTTATAGATCTATTCTACTAGGGTTTAGATAGATAGTTAAAAAATCTCTATATTCTTATAAGAAACTATAACTACTTTATAATTTATAAAGTTAATTATAAATCTATATTTATCTAATATATCTACTTTAATAAGTAAGTTAGCTTTAAGACCTTAAGTAAGGTATACCTTAATCTAAATCTAGACTAAGTAATACCTAGGTCCCTATTTTATAGGGATAAATAATAATATAGAGATAAACTATATACTTATAAAGCTATTAGTAATACTATATACTAGGATTAGTACTAGGTATTATTAAATTTATATATTTAATAATTATTATAGTATATCTAGAATCTAGGTAAATTGTAGTAACTTATTTTTCTTTATAAAGATATACTTTAATTATTATATACTTCTATAACTAAAAACCTATACTATTATAAGATATATTCTATTTTAGTATTACTCTAATTACTAATAAATCTATAATATTAATATAAAAGGCATCTACTACCTTATAGCTTATGATATAAGTTTATTATATAAGAATAAGGGGTTATTAACTTCCTTAAATATCTTATATACTTTAATAGATATATAAATTAATAATCCTACCTTCTATAATTATTATATTAATATAGTAGATATCTATAGTTTCTTTAGATTCTTTCTAATATTAGCTTTTACTAATTATTAACTATTTATAAGATTCTCTACTATATATCTATTAGGTTTAGTAATAGTATAAGTACTAAGTAGATATAATTAAATAATTTAATATAGCCTAAATTATTTACTTTAGAACTTTTAAGGAGATTTATTATAAATAAAAATCTATTAAGAATATTTAAATTAACTTCTATTTAATTATATATATTAATAACTTCTTATTAGCTAGGGATTATATAAAATTAATATATTATAATTAAGTTTTAATTTATTTAACTATTAGTTAGTTAGTTTATAGATAATTAGGTAATAATAAATATATATTAAGGAGGTAGAATAGTAATAACTTTATCTAGATATAAATATATACTTATACTATAAAAATAATAAGAGATAGATATTTATCTTAGAGATATATTAGTTTACTTATAAGATACTTTATTAATATCTTTCTCAGTAAGCATTATATTTTTATTTTTATCATTAGTTCTAGGATAATTTAGAGTTATTATATAATATTTTACTTTAAGAATTTTAATATATACTTCTATAACTTAAGATAGAAGGTTTATACTACTATCTAAGAGTAGTTCTTTAAATACTTTATAGTTAATAAAGATCTCTTTATAGAGAAAATAAGCTAATATTTTATCTTTTATATTAGGTACTACTTTTACTATAATCTAACTAGTTATATAATTAACTATAGTAATAATCTATTAATTATTATTTAGGGTTATTAATAAATTTTTAATAAGATTAATCCCCTATTATTTAAATAACTAGATATCTTTCTTTACTAGATATTATATAGCTTTATATTTAAGATTTAGTCTTAAAGACTTTATTATTTAGTAATTTAGATAGCTTCTTACTATTTCCTAAATATCTCTTTAAATTATTAGCTACTAGGTATAAATATAAATAACTCTAAATAAGGATAAATAAGCTAGATAACTAAACTAGTTATATAATTAGGATATAAAGTTTATTTAAAAAAGGATTTTAAGATATAGTATTTTAATACCCTTATTAATATAATATAATTAATTAGTAAATTAATAGTTAATATACTCTATCTTTAATTAAAAGTTTAGTACTAATATTTAAATCTTTATTTTAATATTATTAAGAATATTTAGATTATTACCTTTTAAAAATAATATTATTACTAGATACTATTTAGATTTAGATAAATTTAGTAATTTATAAAAATATTATTTACTACTTATTTACTATTATTATATTATAGATAAACTAAGAGTAGATACTTTTATTATATTTACTAAATCTTCTTTAATAAAGTTAGATTAATAATTAATTAAATTAAGAATAATTACTTTAGTTCCTTTATAATATTATATAAGTAGATTATATATTTAAAATTCTTTAATCTAATATATAAGATATTTTAAATATATCTTTATATTAGTTAGGTACTAAAGGCTTTTATAATCTATTATAATTATAATAGATTTACTATTATTAATATAATAATCCTATTATTATAATACTTCCTTAATTATAAAAAATTTCTTTTATATATAGGATAGTTCTTTTTAGTACTATTAAGCTTTTATATATTAAATACTACTAGATATTACTATTCCTTTTTATCTTATTATAAGAGTACTATACTAAGTGCCTATTTAGAGATATTAGTCTTAATTTAATATAGTAGTTTAGGATTAGTAATCTTTAAAATAGGTATATAGACTATAGTATTCTTTTAATATAATAAATACTTACTAATATTAAGTATTCTAGACTATAGATTAAAACTTCTTTTTATAAAGTAAAGTATCTAATTCTTTTAGAAGTTTATAAAGAGGAGCTATAATTCTTATAAACTCTTATATAGATTAGTAATAGTATATAGCTAGTCCTAGAAATTATTAAACTTTATAAATATTTATAAATTTTAGCTATATTTTTATAACCTTAAGCTTTGCAGGCACTAGTTAAATAAATATATTATTAATAATATAATTATAAAATTCTAATTCTCTCTTAGTAAATATATATTTAGAGAGTTTTATATATAATTAATACTTTTAGAGCTAATTAAGTACTTATTAAATATAATTTTAATACTCTTTATCTAAGTCTAAAAAAATTAAGATATTATTAAGGTAGACTACTATAAAGTTAAGATCTTATATTATACTATTTATTATTATTTAGAATATTATAGATATATTATAAAGTCTAAATAGTATTACTAAGAATTTAAACTTATTAAATAATATATTAAAAGCTATCTTTAGAATTAATAATTTACCTATTTATAACTACTAATATCTAGAGAGGAGATTAAGCTTTAAAAGATACTTAGCTTAACCTACTTAATCTAAAAGCTCTTAAATTTATAGTAGTAGATAGGTATTCTTAATAGTTATCTTATTAAGTAAGTAATAGTTAATATATATTTACTATTTCCTATTAGCCTTAGAGATAATTATAATAGGAAAGCCCTAAATACTAGCTAATAAATAAATAACTATTTTCTTTAATAGCTTTTTAACTTATTTCTTTATCTTATAAAACTTCTTAGGTAACTATAGGTAAGAGTTTATATTAATTAATAAGGAATCTCTAATATTAATATAATACTATAATAATTATTCTAGAGATATTCTAGGGTATAACTCTTCCCTAAATATATCTTTATATTAGGTAAGTAGAGGGCTTAACTAGTAAGGGTCTATTAATATTTCTTTATCTCTTTTAAGTAGATAAATAATAAATAACTAGGCTTTTTATTATTTTTTTTTAAAGTATATAATAAAGCTATTTAGTAAAGATAAGGTTAATAGATACTTCTAAATCTAAATCTAAATTAATTTAGTAGTAAAGGTTAATTAGATAGATAGTAATAGACTTTATTCTATATCTCTTAATATATATCAATCCTATAACCTAATTAATAGTTAGATTAATATATTTTAGCTAATCTTAACCTAAAATAATATTATACTTAGTTATTTTAAGGATTTATAGTATAATTATATAGTATTAATTACCTATCCTTAGTAGGATTTAAACTTAGTATAATATATATATATAAGTTTATTATTTAGTAATTAGATCTATAGTAGTTTAGATCTTCTCTAAAATTAAAACTATAAAGGAGGTAATAAATTAGCTAGATATTTTAAAATAAATATATAACTAAAGCTATAATCTAATAGTACTTAAAGAGAGACTACTATTTAAGAAGCCTTAATCTTAATAAAAAAATAAAGAATATCTAATCTAAGAGTATTTAGATAAGTATTAATATATTTATAATCTTTTTATTCTACTTTTATTATATTAAGAGAGCTATTTTATAGAGGCTAATTCTTCTTCTTACTATTATTATTAGAATTATCCTCTTTCTTTAGGGATTTAAGATTATTAAATATTTTATAGTCCTTAATATTAGAAGCCTTTAATAATTAACTAACTAGTACTTTCTTATCTAGTAGTCTTTCTTATTTCTTAATTACTTTTTATAATTAGATTTTAATTACTTTAGTATAGTATAAGCCTAAGTATTATAGTCTTTTTATTTATAATTAAAATATATTTAATTACTTTAGTATTAAACCTTCTATTTATATATCCCTTTTCTTAAATAGTCTAGGGATACTATAATAGTATTTAAATTAATATCTATTAGATTAATTTAGTAATTATTAACTTTACTAAATAATTAAAGCTATACCTAAGTATATAAAGTAATCTCTTATTTATACTTAGTAAAATAATAAACTATATTATTAAAAGAAGTTAGTTTATTATAGTCTTCTATTTAATAAGTATATAAAACTAGCTTTAAATTAGTAATAAACTTCTAAATTAATATATTATTAGAAATTCTAAACTTAATATATTTAGTAGCTTTAATAAGAAAAATAGTATATAATTATACTTTTTATATTCTTTTTAATATCTATTCTCTTCTTTAATCTTACTAAAGTTATCTTAGATCTACTATTTAAAAGTATCTAAAGTAGTAATAATAGCTATTAGATTATATTTAATCTTCTATTTATAAATATTTTATTACTCCTTAGCCTAGCCTATAAGATAATATTTAACTATAGTAATCTTTTTAAGTTTAGTAATAACCTTTTAAGTAAGAGTCTACTTATTATAAAAGTATTTATTAATTTTTTTAAGCTACTTTATTATAACATCCTTACTATACTTACTATTATATATAGGGATAGGCTTAAGATTAGAGATCTTTTAATATAGTTTACTTACTTTAGTAGAGCCTTAAGAGAATATAGAAGAATTAAGAGTAAGAGATATAGCTTTTATATCCTTATCTAATTAGGTATAATCTTAATAATTATACTTAGCCTAGAGATACTTAATTATCTAGATATATAACTAGGATATTTTATTATAAGTATTCTTATTAGTTATACTCTAAGTAGCTAGTATAAACTATTCTTAGAATTAAGTATAGTCTATCTTAAAGCTATTACTACTAGTAGTAGACTAGATTTAAGGGGTCTCTATACTAGGAGATATAAGTTTAGTATTATTTATTTTATTAATAAAGAAGGATAGTTAAATTAGGATTAGGATTTCTAAATTATAACTATTAAAGTTACTTTAAAATTATTAGAATAAATTTAATAATCTAAATTTATCTCTTTCTCTAAGGTTATAGTATTAAATATATCTCTATTACTTTCTAGAAGACTTAAGGTAGTTAATAATATTTACTATTATAATATTATATTAGGGAAGAGCTAAAAGATATCCTATAATAAGGTTATTACTATCTTTAGTATCTAGATTAATCTAAAAAGATTAAAATAGTTAATCTAATATATATATACTAGGTTAAGAATAATATAAATAAAATATTATTATTAATATTATATAGTTAGTAATATTCTTAGTAGTATTATAACTGCATATTATAGTAAGACTATAATCTAGATTAAACTCTTTAATAAATTTTTAAACTTTCTTAGTATTAGGTATTAATAATTACTTAATCTAGATATACTACTAGATAGGATAATATTTATTATAATAAGAGGTAGAGCCTTTAAATTATATAAGGGTAGGGGATAGGCCTGCAGCTACCCTATATATATTATATTAATATTAAAGGGCTCTAGCCCCCTTTTATAATTCTATCTAAGCTATGAAGGAGAGTAATAATCTAAATAATTATATATATAGTTATAATGATTACTAGATACCACCATATGTTCATAGATCATATCAAACCTTGGGGTAGCTGTCGATATCATAATATTATATATATAATTAATTACTTTATATAAATAATAGATATCTCTATATACTATACTCCTTAATCTATAAGATCTTATAAAATACTTATAATATAAATAATTATCTAGGTATTAATAGGATGCTTAGATTACTTAATAGCTTAGTCTTCTATTATACTAAATATTAGGTAAAGTAATATATCTAATTCTATCCTAACTATTAGAAGAAATAAATAAGAAGATATTTATTATATAGAGTATTATAACTATTAATTACTCTACTAATCCCTTTTTATATTATAATAATTAAGGGTAAATAATTAATATTAGAGTTACTTTACCTAATATGGGATATTTTAATTCTATTATATTAGTTACTAATACATTTATAAAAAAGATAATAGCTATACTAAGATAGTTAATTTAGAAAGCTAGAGAATAGGTAAATATATTATTTATAGCTTTAGATATTAGAGACTAGGGTATTCCTAAATATATTATCTTAGATAGAGACCCTAAGTTTATATTAGAAATCTAAAAAGAATTTATTAAATCTTTAAATATTAAATAAATAATATTATTCTATAGTATATTATATTTAGACTAATAGATAAAATAGAGTAACTAACCTATTAAGATCTACTTATATTATATAATTATCTTACTTAATTAAATTACTAACTAGCTAATTATCTTACTAGTAATATAAAGGACTTTTAACTTAATAATAAATACTTCTACTAAGGAAATACTATATTAATTAATATACAATCTTTAATTACTAACTTTTCTTAATATAATTTATATTAGATTAACCAAGTAATCTTTTTCCTATTATATATCTATAGTAGAGGCCTTATACTTTATAGTTATATCTATAAAATATAAATATAATAGTTAATATATACTAATAGCTTTTTATAAGGATAATAAGGTCCTTTTAAAACTATATATAAGTTATATTATATAGTTAACCCTAGGCTAGAAACTTAGAAACTAACATATAGGCCTATCTAAGGTTTTAAAGAGAGTTAGATCTTTAGTGTATAAGCTAGACTTTCTAAAAAACTAGTAACTATATCTAGTAATCTCTATTATCTATCTAGAGAAATACTATAATAGGGACCCTTTTAATCATAAATTAAAGAAACCTAGCCCTATTTATATAGATAGTAATATAAATAAGTATTAGTTCTATAAGCTTAAAAGAATTATTATTATATAGGATATTCTAGCTAAAGATAGGAAGAAAAAGTTAATATAATATCTTATTAAGTAGAAAGACTAGGGTAATGAGTAGAACTAATAGAAATTACTTAACTAGCTTAATAATATAAAAGAATTAGTCTAGGAAGTAAGGATAAAGAGAAGGATAAAGGGAAAAATTAAAATATACTAGTTTAATACTCTTATATCTATATTTATTATTATGGTCTGCTATTTTACTTTATCTTTATCTATAATTATAATATAGCTATATATACACCTATACTACCCACTACCTAGTTTCTTTAATATATTATTTACTATTATTATTAGCCCTATATCTTAGCCTACCCTAACTTTACTTCTTTATCTATCTATAATACCCTTGATACTCTGCTTATACCTAACTTCTCTATTTTCTGCTATTCTAATACTATTTTCTTATAACTTACCTATCCTTAATATACTTCTAGTATATATATAGAAGCTCCTTATCCCTAGACTAGATTATTAAGTCCTTACCTATAATATTCCCTAAACAGATATTTATATATCATTAAATATCTAGTACTAGTAGAAAATTAATAGAAGGGCTCTAGGATTTTAAAACTTAACTACTTCCTAATTTACTAGATATAGAAGAAAGACTTTACCTACCCTCTAGAGTTCTTAAGAAGCTCTAAAAATAAATAGAAGTATAGCTATACAAAGATAGATTATTATCCCTAATAAAATAACTAAGCTCTAAAAGAAGTAGATAGCTCAAAATTATATTAAGGATATAACTACCTAACTAGAACCTAGTAATCTAAAACTAGAAAGTCTTATCTTAGGATACCTTATAATACTAGTTAAGTATAAGAAAAAAGAGTTATCTAACTATAATAAATTCTTATAGAGATTTAAGTTAAATAATCCTAAGACCTTAATATTTAATACCTCTACTAAAAAACTAGTTGCTCCCTTAACCCCTAAATAATTAGTTACTTAAGCTTCTCTATACTAGTACCTTTTTATCTTTACCTAGAAGATATAGGTAGGATAAAGAAAATAGAAGCTAAAAAGCTAGCTAAGAAGTAGAAGAAAGAAAGAGAAGTAGAGGAGAAAAAAGAATAAGTAATATAACTAGCTAAATTAACTATATATAATCTATTTCTCCTAATAATAATAAAATTCTACCTAAAGAACCTAGATATTAAGAAAATTATATAGAATAGTCCTTTACTAGTTTATCTATAATAGTAGGAATTAAAACTAGATATAATATCTATAGGTATTATTCTTAAATTTCTAAATATATATAATATACTATAGGATATTTTCTACTATCTAGCCTATAGTATAATATTCCTTAAAGTAAAGATCTACTCCCTATTTTATAAGTACTATAATAGTATAGGTTAAATAATTAAAGCTAATAAGTATATATAGATTAAGCTATTTAATAAAGAAGAAGAGCATCTATAAGCTATAAAGAAGTTACTTAAAAATTAGCTAGATTACCTAATAGAAACTAAAGAGGAATATTAAAAGCTAATAGTTAACCTCTATATTATATAATATAAATAGGAGACTAATATCTTAAGCTAGTTTCTAAAGGATAATATTATAAGAGACATCTATTAATAAATAACTAAGGATATAAAAGATAATAATAGTAAATATCTAATATTCTACTCAGGGGATATTAAAACTATAAATAATTAACTAGTTTACTCTTTACCTTAGAATTTATCTAGGGATAATAACCTAATCCTTTAGTTATCTAACTATCTTATAGCTTTATAGGAAGTAATTATAAAGATTAACTAAGCTATTAAAAGTCTTAAAAATTTTTAAATCTATAGTATAGTTTAAAAGTAGACTTTCTATAAGCTTACAGTGGCATGTCAAAAGTATGAATCCAGTGTATTTACCGCTAAGCCAGATTAGGCAAGCAGAATTTTTTAATGCAGACCAAATCTAATGACTCCATCCAATACTATGAAGCTCACAGATACATTCATGTATGTGTGTAGATATTTCTTTTTGAGGTGCCATAATATTAGTATCATTAAGAGAGGTATCATGAGATTCAAATCTGTGGATAGAGTATTAGATATTTGCCTAATCAGGCCTAGCGGTAAATATGCTTGGATTCAAACATTTGACGTGCCACTGTATACCTAATAAAGATAAGGATAAGAAGGAATATAAAGTTAATTTACCTAATAATCTATCTTTTTACCTTAACTAGGTTATAGAATAATATATAGAATAGGATATTAATATACCTACTAAGGATAAAGACTTATTAAACTATTATAATATCCCTACTATAATTATAATAAATTAGGCTATATAACTAATATTCTATAGGTACCTTAGTATAACATTTAAAATTACTAAAGATATAATAAAATTCCCCTAGAGAAAACCTATCTATATCTTATAATAGATCCTAGCTAAAGCTAGTAGTTATACTATAAATATAATATATATAGAGGATACTAATAAAGGCTTTAATAATGCTTTATAGTATATTAAATAGACCTACTTTGGTATAGCTAATTAGATAAAGCTTTTATTTAAGAATCTTAATAACTAGCTACTCTTACTAGATATAAATAGATATCTTACTAGAATTCTTATAAGTATAGGGGCTATAATTATAATATACCCTATATTTATTAAATAAGGGATTTACTAGTACCTAAGTTATAGATTTTTTTATCTTATAAGTTTTATTAGCTTTTCTAATTAACTAGAGGCTATATAAAGAAAAGTATTTATAGATCTTTAGTATACTCTAAGTTATAGTTTTTCTTATCTTAATTCTATTAGCTTCTCTGATTAACTAGAGGATGCTTATAGAAAAGTATTTATAGATCTTTAATATACTCTAAGTTATAGTTTTTCTTGGAGGCTATATATAAAGAAAAGTATTTATAGATCTTTAAAGCTTCTATATCTCTGACTTTTACTATTACTTATAGTCTTTTCTTTTTTTTCTTATTTATTCTTTTAATTTAGGGGGATACTATTGTATGGTTAGCTTATTATATAGCCTAATTACTATATATTTATCTATTAGTAGCTAGTACTAAGAAATAACAACTATCTTCCCCATCATTGGCATTGCCATAGAAAAGCCCATACCATTACTGTTTTGGATAGAAATCACTAATTTCTATGATATGTCTAATAATTTTAATATCACTATATAGCCCTAGATCACGGCTATCTAAATATATAAATATTAATCTAAAATATTTGGTGGTTGCTAAGATATGATGGAATAATTTATTTCTGTCACAGGTTGGTATAAAAGTGGTGATGATTTATATATATATTAACCTTTAACAATCACTATATTTTAATGATAATTTCAACTATTATCTATTTAAACCTATTAGTATTAAATTAATATTTTAGTTATAGATTATTATAATAATAAATACTATTTATTTTATATAAGAATATTAATTTTCTATAGATATAGTAATAGTATGGTAGATAGTATAGTAGTTAATAATTATTTAAAAATTTAAAATAGTAAAAATTCACTAAATGATAGTGGTTTAACTCACCTAAAATTAAACTAAATTTAACTATAGTTAGTTAGTATAGGCGTAGCTAGGCCTAGCTAGGCCTAGTCACTGGTGGATTTTACAGTGAAACTTGAACTAAATTAGAATGGATCAGGGTTGGTTCTAATTTCTAAGATTTAGACTTGAAATTGCAGCAGTTCAGTTCCAACTGGTTTTAAACTTATCTGAACTCAGACTGAATGCAACTCTATTTATTGTTTTATGGGTGGTTGCATATGAAGGTAGAACAATTCAATATTAATGTTTTTAAAGAGAGATACATATTTTCAACCCTAGTAGGTTGGGGACTGCATGTGGAAGCTCTTATAGAACTCTCATACCCAACATCCATATATACCTTCACTGGGTTAACATCTGGTGCTTGATACATGCTTGGCAGGTGAGTTGGGTGGTAAGACTAGCAGCTAGCAGGGCCTCTTTGCCTACCTTATAACATACTAGCCTGTCACGGTAATGAATTTTACACAGTGGAAAACAAAATCAAATGCTAAGCATTATTACTAATCAGGTCTTATCTACTCTTGTTGGATGTTATCATGAATGTATATTAATAATACAAAAGTTTAGAAGAAAGATGGCCATGCCAGTCTTCACTCTAAATAAGAATAGAAGATCCTAATCTTGTTAAATACAAATAAACGTCCAGACACTCAATGGCCAAACAAACTCTTTTACTATCACCCCCATCCCTCTCATCCCAACCTGGGAAATTAAATGAGACCATTCAGTCATACAATCGCAATGCAACTGATCTTCAGATGCTTGATCGTTTGGCCCTTGGTCTTGCATCATTGCCAGCCTTAACATACTCTAGAATCGTCATCCTAGCAGGTGGAGATAACTCCTTTTCCGAGAGTCTGAAACTTATAAACCGCCAGACATTCAATCAAATTTTTGGGTCTCTCAGAAGAGGTGGGTATATATACGGTCAGGATGCAGTTTCTGGGGTTGCCTTCGATCACAACGAAGCGATTCTTGCCGGGCTTATACATGTTGGCAATGGCAAATACCTGAAACCCGATATCGAGGAGATGCAGGCTGTTCCATTGCGGCCTGGAAGGAAAAATGCTCATCTTGCCGGGGCACCCAGTTTAGAGGAATTAGCTGCAGAACATCCGTTCCCACCTGAGGTTTCGGAAGGTAAAACGGCCAGTGGTGATGATAGGGTCGCTGTTGTTGGGTCTCAAAAACATCGGGAGAACATTGTCTCAGCAGCTACACTGGACAATAATGAGGCTTCTGATGATGAACTTATCAATGAGGACAATCTTCTGGATGACAGTGAGCTTTCAGCGCCAATCATACAGCGTAAGTGTTCTTCTTTTGCATGATATGATTATCATTTAAGCATCATTATGGCCCTCGTCGTTCGGCTTGAGTTTATGTGTCCGTCAAACCCCAACTAACAGATGGACCAGCACCAGAATGCCGTCCCAAAGCGGGGAAGCGCCGCCGAGCTTGTAAGGATTGTACTTGCGGGCTCGCACAGAAATTACAGGAGGAGGATGCAGTCAAGAGGGCTGATGCTGACGAGCAACTTGACGCAATGAAGTTGTTACATGATGATTTGGCTGAGGTTGACTTCACTGTGCAGGGAAAGGTCGGGAGCTGTGGAAACTGCTCATTAGGTGATGCTTTTCGCTGCGAGGTATGGATTCTCAAAATGTCCCTATTTTCATTGGCATGATATCTGACCACTCGGGTTATCATTTATAGGGCTGCCCTTTTATTGGCCTCCCTGCATTTCAACCTGGTGAGGAAGTCCGCCTTCTTGATAATGATGTTCAGCTATAAGTATGCCACTACTTATAGGTATTATATCATGTTATGATATTGTGTGCAATGTGCAATGAGTGACATCTTAATTCCTGATTATATGAATAATGCCTATTTAGATCTACCTGGTAACACTGGTATTGGACACCTGGTTTGCTGGTACATGTATTTTATTCTGACACTCCTACCTCTTAGGTTGCCAATAATGTGGGACAGTGGTTGTATATGTTTCCATGGTGTAATTCTGGGATATACCTTTGTAAGTAAATGGACTATATATATATTAGGTCATTATTATATGTGTAGGGTTTACCATAGGCATAGGAGTTGATTAGAAGTTTGGTTCTGTATGGGTCAGTGTGGTGGGACTATGGGAGCATGTACAGGTATCCTAGAAGGGTGATAAATTAGTAGCCTTACTTGATGGCTCATATCATAGATTTATTCTGTAATACCACCATGATATATGGTTGCATGACCCCTATGCTTTAATAATAGCTGACTAATATAGTTACATTCAGTCCAAGAACTCCAAGTTCTGATTAATAGGTGTACAGTGTGGCAATATGATAAGTTAGAGGAAGATAATTATTATGTCTATAGCTGCCAGAATTAGATGAGTAATATGTATATATATTTTATAATTATAGATATGTAATAATATATTATGGTAAAAGCCCCCAAAAAAGGAATATACCCAGTATAGTAGATATTATTAAAGAAGTAGAAAAATATTTATATAGAATTATAAGTAAGAAGGCTAGTAATAAGAGTAAATTGAAATACTTATAGAATGTATATTATCAAGACATAAAGATACTTTATTATATAAAGTATAAAAATAAGATACTTATAAATTATTAGTTATTAAATCTAGTTAAAATCTGAAAGAATTTTAAACTATAAATAAGTAGGAACTATAGCTATACAAGATTATAATAAGTTTTAAAAACCTTAGGATAAGTAGTATTATCTACCTTTAAAATTTAAAGTATATATATATAATTAGATCCTAAACCTCTACTAGAATTACTTAATTCTTTATGATTATAGGATAAAGGGTATATAATATAAAGTATGATATCAACAGCTATACCAGAGGCTTAGTATAATCTATAAGTATATAGTAATATCTAATAATTATTATTATTATATATATAATTATTTAAATATTATACTCCTTTATAGTTTAGGTAGAAATAAGAGAACTAGAATCCTTTATCATTAATAAGATATATATAGAGTATGTGATATTGACAGCTACCCCCAAGGTTCAATATAATCTATAAGCATATAGCAGTATCTAGTGATTATTATTACTATATATATAATTATTTAGATTATTATACTCCTTTATAGCTTAGGTAGAATTATAAAAGGGGGCTAGAACCCTTTAATATTAATAAGATATATATAGGGCAGCTATAGGCCTACCCCCTACCTATATATAATTTAAAGGCTCTATCTCCTATTATAATAAATATTATCCTATCTAGTAGTATATCTAGATTAAGTAATTATTAATACCTAATACTAAGAAGGTTTGAAAGTTTACTAAAGGGTTTAATCTAGATTATAATCTTATTATAATATATAGTTATAATACTATGAAGAATATTACTAACTATATAATATTAATAATAATATTTTATTTATATTATTCTTAACCTAGTATATATATATTAGATTAACTATTTTAATCTTTTTAGATTAATCTAGATACTAAAGATAGTAATAATCTTATTATAAGATATCTTTTAGCTTTTCCCTAATATAATATTATAATAATAAATATTATTAACTACCCTAAGTCTTCTAGAAAGTAATAGAGATATATTTAATATTATAATCTTAGAGAAAGAGATAAAATTTAGATTATTAATTTATTCTAATAATTTTAAAGTAACTTTAATACTTATAATTTAGAAATTATAACCCTAATTTAACTATTCTCCTTTATTAATAAAATAAATAATACTAAACCTATATCTCCTAGTATAAAGACCCCTTAAATCTAGTCTACTACTAGTAGTAATAGCTTTAAGATAGACTATACTTAATTCTAAGAATAGTTTATACTAGCTACTTAAAATATAATTAATAAGAATACTTATAATAAAATATCCTAGTTATATACCTAGATAATTAAGTATTATTTTATTAGCTAGGCTAAGAAATAATAAGATACTTATAAATAGAAGATTAAATATAAATTAATAGTTACTATTTACTATTATTACTCTAGATACTTTTAAATAATAGATCTAAGATAACTTTAGTAAGATTAGAGAAGAGAATAGGTATTAAAAAAATATAAGAAGTATACTTAAGGAAATTAAATAATATAATTTATACTACTTTCTTTATTAAAGCTACTAAATATATTAAGTCTAGAATTCCTAATAATATATTAATCTAGAAGTTTATTACTAACTTAAAGCTAGTTCTATATATTTATTAGATAAAAGATTATAATAAACCTACTTCTTTTAATAATATAGTTTATTATTTTACTAAGTATAAATAAAGGGTTATTTTATATACTAATAAAAATAATAAGAAGAAGAATTAATCCTTTAAGATAATACTCTTAGTATAATAAAGGTAGAACTAGATAATTATAAATATATTAATATATATTTAAATTCTCTTAGATTAGATATCCTCTATTTCCCTACTAATTTTAAAATATCTTAGATAATAGCTTCTCTCTAAGTACTATTAGACTATAGTTCTAGTTATATATTTATTTTAAAATATCTAGCTAACTTACTACCTCCTTTATAGTTTTAATTTTAGAGAATATCTAAACTACTATAGATCTAATTACTAAATAATAAACTTATATATATATTATACTAAATTTAAATTCTACTAAAGATAGATAATTAGTGCTATATAATTATATTATAGGTTCTTAAAATAATAGAGTATAATATTATTTTAGATTAAGATTAGCTAAAATATATTAATCTAACTATTAACTAGGTTATAGACTAAATATATATTAAAAGATATAGAATAAAGTCTACTACTATCTATCTAATTAATCTTTACTACTAAATTAATTCTAATTTAAATTTAGAAGTATCTATTAACCTTATCTCTACTAAATAGCTTTATTATATATATACTTTAAAAAAGATAATAAGAAGTCTAGTTATTATTTATCTATTTAAAAAGGATAAAGAGATATTAATAGATCTATACTAGCTAAGTCCTCTGCTTACTTAGTAAAAAGATATATTTAGGGAAGAGTTATACCCTAGGATGCCTCTAGAATAATTATTATATTATTATATTAATATTAGAGATTCCTCCCTAATTAATATAAACTCTTACCTATAGTTACCTAAGAAGTTTTATAAAATAAAGAAATAAGTTAAAGAGCTAATAAAGAAAGTAACTATTACTTACTTAATAAAGTAACTATTAAGAATACTTATCTATTATTATAAATTTAAGAGCTTCTAGATTAAGTAAATTAAATATCTCTTAAAGCTTAACCTCCTCTCTAGATATTAATAGTTATAAATAGGTTAAATTATTAATTCTAAAGATAACTTTTAATATATTATTTAGTAAGTTTAAATTCTTAGTAATACCTTTTAGACTTTATAATATATCTATAATATTCTAAATAATAATAAATAATATAATATAAGATCTTAACTTTATAGTAGTCTATCTTAATAATATCTTAATCTTTTTAGACTTAGATAAAGAGTACTAAGATTATATTTTAATAAGTACTTAATTAACTCTAAAAATATTAGTTATATATAAAACTCTCTAAATATATATTTACTAAGAGAGAATTAGAATTTTATAATTATATTATTAGTAATAAATTTATTTAACTAGTGCCTGCAAAGCTTAAGGTTATAAAAATATAGCTAAAATTTATAAATATTTATAAAGTTTAATAATTCCTAGGACTAGCTATATACTATTACTAATCTATATAAGAGCTTATAAGAATTATAGCTCCTCTTTATAAACTTCTAAGAGAATTAGATACTTTACTTTATAAAAAGAAGTTTTAATCTATAATCTAGAATACTTAATATTAGTAAGTATTTATTATATTAAAGAATACTATAGTCTATATACTTATTTTAAAGATTACTAATCCTAAACTCCTATATTAAATTAAGACTAATACCTCTAAATAGATACTTAGTATAGTACTTTTATAATAAAATAAAAAGGGATAGTGGTACCTAGTAATATTTAATAAATAAAAGCTTAATAAGGCTAAAAAGAACTACCCTATATATAAGAAATAAGGACTTCTTATAATTAAGAAAGCACTGTAATAATAAGATTATTATATTAATAATAGTAAACCTATTATAATTATAATAGATTATAAAAGCCTTTAGTACCTAACTAATATAAAGATATATTTAAAACATCTTATATATTAGATTAAAGAATTTTAAATATATAATCTAATTATATAATATTATAAGGGAACTAAAGTAGTTATCCCTAATATAATTAGTTATTAACCTAACTTTATTAAAGAAGGTCTAGTAAATATAGTATAAGTATCTACTTTTTATTTATTTATAATATAGTTATAGTAAATAGATAGTAAATAATACCTTTATAGCTTGCTAAATTTATCTAAATCTAAATAGTATTTAGTAATAATATTATTTTTAAAAGATAATAACCTAAATATTCCTAATTATATTAAAATAAAGATTTAAATATTAGCACTAAACTTTTAATTAAAGATAGAGTATATTAATTATTAATTTACTAATTAATTATATTATATTAATAAGGGTATTAAAATACTATATCTTAAAATCCTTTTTTAAATAAACTTTATATCCTAGCTATATAACTAGTTTAGTTATCTAGCTTATCCTATCTTACTTAGAGTTATTTATACCTATATTTAGTAGCTAATAATTTAAAAGGATATCTAAGAAATTACTAAGAGCTATCTAAATTACTAGATTATAAAGCCTTTAAGATTAAATCTTAAATATAAAGCTATACAGCACCTAGTA
Source organism: Aspergillus lentulus (assembly GCF_001445615.1). NCBI lineage: Eukaryota > Fungi > Ascomycota > Eurotiomycetes > Eurotiales > Aspergillaceae > Aspergillus > Aspergillus lentulus. The sequence goes on from NW_028322113.1 coordinate 2,737,765, forward strand.
AAGAAAGGTATTTAACTATTTAAATAATAAGAAATTAATCTTATTAGATATTTACTAATAATCCTAAATAGTAATTAGTAGATTATTACTATAGTTAATTATATAACTAGTTAGGTTATAGTAAAAGTAATACCTAATATAAAAGATAAAATATTAGCCTATTTTCTTTATAAAGAGATCTTTATTAACTATAAAGTATTTAAAGAACTACTCTTAGATAATAGTATAAACTTTCTATCTTAAGTTATAGAGATATATATCTATATTCTTAAAGTAAAATACTATATAATAACTCTAAATTACCCTAGAACTAATAGTAAAAATAAGAATTTAAATAATTTACTTAGAAAGATATTAATAAAGTACCTTATAGGTAAACTAATATATCTTTAGAATAAGTATCTACCTCTAGCTATTTTTATAGTATAAGTATATATTTATACCTAGATAAAACTATTACTATTCTACCTTCTTTATAGTATATATCTATTATTACCTAGTTATCTATAAACTAATTAACTAATAGTAGAATAAATTAAAACTTAACTATAATATATTAACCATGTATAATCCCTAGCTAATAATAAGTTATTAGTATATATAATTAAATAGAAGTTAATTTAAGATAGTAATATATAGGAATCTTAGTTTAAATATAATTAATAGATTCTTATTTATAATAAGTCATCTTAAAAGTTCTAGAGTAAATAATTTAGATTATATTAAATTATTTAATTAATATCTACTTAGAACTTATACTATTACTAAATCTAATAGATATATAGTAGAGAATCTTATTAATAGCTAATAATTAGTAGAAGCTAATATTAGAAAAAACCTAAAGAAACTATAGATATTAGCTATACTAATATAATAATTATAAAAGATAGGATTATTAATCTATATACTTATTAAAATATATAAGGTACTTAAAGAAGTTAATAACCCCTTATTCTTATATAATAAACTTTTAAAAATAACTTAAAATGATTAGGAATCTGCTAAATATTTAAAAGTATATTTAAAGTAAATAAAGGAGGGTATCTTAATAAAATAATATACTTAATAAATAAGATTTTAAGAATATATTAGTAATATATTAATAGGAAATAGCTAACCTATATACTATTAAAAAGAGTTAACTCTAGTAGATATTTAAAGTAAAATTAACTTAACTTCTTTAGATAATAAATTAAATAGGGGAATATTATATAATCTATTAAAAAATAATTAAACTTAATAAAATACTAATAAAAGAGATATAAACTTTAATAAACTATTTATAGTAGTAATTCTAATTTATTAAGAGTAATTAGAGAAGGATAAGTTATTTAATATTATAAGAATATTAAATAAAGGAATAAAGTATCTATTTAACTAAAAAGCTAATTACTCTTAAAGATAGCTAAGTATAAAAAGAAATCTATAAATAACTCTAATTAGAAGAGCTATACCTATATTAAACTCTAAGAATTAGAAAATTAATTTAACTAAAAAACTTTCTTAATTTTATTAGCTTTTTTAATAAAAGTTATATTTAATTATCTTAGCCTCTACCTCTACCTTAAAGATTTAAGAGATCTATAAGTTACTTATCCTAGTATATCTTATTTTTAGGGTTAAGTTTATTATTAGCCTTCTTCTCTTTAATAGGGTAAAGGGCCTTCTTATATTTTAAAATCTTATTATTAATTATTTTAGTAAAATATACTAGATCTTTATAAATATATTAAAGCTACTCTAAATCTTTAAACTTAGAAATTAAAAAAGGCTAGGCTAGAATATTTCTATTAAGAGGATTCTTTCTATAATACTTTATAGAAGTTAAAAGTTTAGTTAATAACTAGTAGAACTACTTAGACCTAGTTTAATAGAAGGAGTATTCTAAGGATATTTAAAGAAAAAAAAAATATTAGTAGAGAGGATAGAGGCTTTATACTATAGAGTATAAATAGAATCTAAAGTAATTAATTATTTATTAATAGTATTATTAAATACTTTTATAATAGTTAGGAGGATATCCTTTAGAATAAGACTATTATTATAAATTTTTAATAAGCTGCTAGCCTACAGAATAGTACTATAATTATTAGTAACTACTAATAGGATTTAGAGAAGGAGATATTTAAATATTATTATCTATATTCTATCCTTTATTATAATTAAGATAGTATTTATATTTTATAGCCTTTCTATTCTAAATATAGTTTATATAAGTACCTTAGAATAGACCCTAACTTAACTTCTCTAGACTATACTTAGGTGAAGTTATATACTTCTAAAAAATATCTAATTTCTTATAGTATTTATATAGAGTATTAAGTTTAATACTATATTAATATAAAATTACTATATACTACTAAGATTAATTTATAACTATTTTTATCTAGGGCTAGCTGTCCTTATTAAAGAACTATTATATATTATAAATAATATTAAGAAGAATAATATAAGACTTCTTCTAAGTAATTAAAGAAAGGGGATATTTAGTTATAATATACTTAATAGTACTATAATAATTAGGGATATATATTTATATAGAGAATTAAAGATAAAAGAAATAGTAGTAGAGAAGTTAATAAAAGTAAATATACTCTATAAGAGAAAGAGACTCTAAGAGATTAGTAATTTAAATAAATAATAATCTAGAAATTAGATTTTTTATTAAAGTTACTATAAAAGGTTATATATAATAAAGTATAAAAGGTTAAGGGTATTTATACTTAGGCTATATATATTAGTAATAAATACTTACTTATTTATTTATAATTATTAGTTAATTCTACCTTTATTAATTTTATTTATTTATACTATATAAATAAGATAATATTTACTATAATTCTTTATTTATTAATTAAGATTACTAATTACTTAAGTAACTTACTTATTACTACTACTAAATAAACTAATCTAATTATATCTCTTATTTATTAATAAAAAATATACTAAGCTACCCCTAAGGTTATTTTAAAGTAAGAGTATAAAGGAATAATTAGTTAATTCTATAGATATTTAATAAAGAAATAATAATATTTAAAAGCTTAATCTAGTAATTAATATCTTTTAGTAATAGTTAAGTTCCTATAGCTATAACAGTAGGTACTAACTAAAGTTTATAACTTCTATTAATAATTAAGAACTTTATAGACTAAGTTTAGTCTAAGTAAGGGAGGATATAATATTAATAGCTACCCTAAGGTTTAATATAATCTATAAATATATAGTAGTATCTAGTAATTATTATAACTATATATATAATTATTTAGATTATTACTCTCCTTTATAGCTTAGATAGAATTATAAAAGGGGGCTAGAGTCCTTTAATATTAATATAATATATATAGGGTGGCTGCAGGCCTACCCCTACCCTTGTATAATTTAAAGGCTCTACCTCCTATTGCAATGAATGTTATCCCAATACTATAGTATATAATAATAAAAAATATAAAAATTTTAAAATATATAAAGCTAATATAATAGAAGTATTATATCTACCTTATAATTAGTTATCTTTATTAATAATTTTATATTATATTAACTATTATAATATTATTTACTTCTTTAGGAAATCTTAAGGTTATATAACTCTAATTAAGGATAGTTATTATAATATGAAGGGGTATAATTATAAAGGTTTAGCTATAGCCTAGCTACCTAGTTATATAGTTATCCCTTACTTTAGTCTCCTATTTCTATACCTTAAGCTATTTTTAAATTATTACTAAATATATCTAGGGTAGTTAGTGAAGATAAATAGTATCCCTCTTATCTGATATTTAAGAAGATAGGGAGTAGTATTCTTATCTAATCTACAACTTTTCACCATTTACCTTCCTACATTATTATCACCAGTTCTTATCTAGTCAACAGGTCATCTACCCTGTTATGTAGATCTTTACAAATAATCCTATAGATCTCTAAGATAAAGGTAAAGGCTAAGATAATTAAGGATAGCTTCTATTAAAGAAGCTAATAAAATTAAGAAAGTCTTTCTAGTTAGATTATTTTTATAGTTTTTTAGAGTTTAGTATAGAGAAAGCTCCCTACTTAGTTTTAATTTATAATTTTCTCTTATATTTAGTAGTAATTAGCTTTAGTTAAATAGATAACTTATTTCTCTATTTTAAATATTCTTATAATACTAAGTAATTTATTCTTCTTTAATTACTTTTAATAGGTTAGAAAGTAATAATTAATATATATTTACTATTTCCTATTAGTCTTTAGAATAATTATAATAAGAAAGCTCTAATACTAGCCAAAAAAATAACTATTTTCTTTAATAATTCTTAACTTAATTCTTTATCTTATAAAACTTCTTAGATAACTATAGATAGAGTTTATATTTACTAGGGAAGAATCTTTTATATTAATTTTATACTATATTAATTATTCTGGAGGTAATCCTAGGTATAACTCTTTTCTGAATATATATTTCTATATTAGACAAGTAGAGGACTTAGCTAGTATAAATTAGTTAATACTTCTTTATTCTTTTTAAATAGATAAATAATACATAGCTAGGCTTCTATTTATTTTTTTAAAGTATATAATAAAGCTATTTAGTAAAGACAATATTAATAACTTCTAATAAATTAGAACCTAAATCAGTTAATATTGAAGATTAATTAAATATATAGTAATACACCTTACTTTATTTCTCCTTATATATATCTATCTTATAACCTAAAAATTGGTAAAATCAATATATCTCAGCCAATCTTAATCTAAGATAATATAATATTTTATCATTTCTAGAACTTATAGAGTCATTATATCTACCTAAAGTATAACTAATATTGTGGTATAACCACATGAGATGGGTGTGTATACCCATCTCTATGCAGGTAGCTATACTTAGGGAGATAAATCAACCTATAAATATACTATATTATAGGTAATACTATAATAATATAGTAGTATATCCTAAATAATAATCTAGGACCTAGATTAGTAATTCCCCTAAATTTTTTCTTTAAAATACCTTACTCTATTATATTATTAAACTATAAGTAAGAGCTCCTCTATAGGCTAGATAGGCTAAACCCTAATATTATAATAGTTATTAATACTATTAGACTTACCCTCTAGGATTATTAGACTTATATATTAGATTATAGTATACTATTAGAGCTTCCTAAATTAATTAAAATCTTATAACCTTAAAAGCTATCTATATTATATTATTATATATTACTCTAATTTATTATCTTAATAAGCTTCCTTAGCTAAATATAGATAGACTTAAGCTATCTTAGAATCTATTATACTATAATATCTAGAAGCTTAGCTATACTCTCTATAAATATTTTAGATAGTAGTATAGTAATTCCTTACTAAAATAAATAGTATTACTACTATTAAACCTTTAAGTATTATCTATACTAACCCTTAGTCTATAGCTAAATCTATACCTAAGGCATTATAACTATAGTACAATATCTTAAAGGGGAAGGTGCTAATAACTATAGATTTCTAATTAATCTTTAGTAGGAAGTACTCCTTCTTCTAAGCTAGACTAGCCTTTATTATAGTATTATCTACCTCTAACCTACTATAAGGCTTCTTTTTATTATACTACTTACCTATTATTAAGATATAATAATCTTAATTTACTAATAATACTATATTTAGTGAATTACTACTAGGCCTAGAGTTATCTTTTAACTTATAAAAAGCATCTAATCTAGGTAAGTATTATTAGTTAGAATAGTAGACCTATATATATTGGGCTCTAGTAAATAATAGGCTTAAACTATAGAAACTAAAGAGGTTTAGGAAGTTTTATTTTCCCCTACCTAGATATAGGTACTTATTACAGCACTAACACAGCCGCATTAGCATAAGGCGCATGTGATAGGCAGAATCTAAAGGATTATTAATCACCAATCAGTCCTGAAGACAATCACTGAGCAATCTGGGAAAATACTTAACCTGGACAGATTTCTGCAGAAAATCAGTTTAGTAGTTGCTTACTGAATGGTAATACCAAACCATTATAAGAGGATAATTTGGGTTTGCCCTAACAATGCTGAATACAGCCTCTCACATGACATGGTTTATAGGTATATAATATAAATCATATACTAGTTAGGATGCTGTAGATTATCTTTATAAGATTAAAGATATATTCCCTCTTATTTTAGAGGAGATTTAGGCTAGTATATTAGACTCCTTCTAATATCTATATATTAGTATAACTAGAGTTGCATTTGGTGTGAGTTTGTGTGAGTCCAACCTTAGTTAGAACCAAACCAATGTAATTTTGAGTTGAGATTTTAAATATCAAATCCAAATCAAATCTAATGCAATTCAGTTGCAGTTTCACCACAAAAACTGCCACTAGGCCTAGCTAGGTATAGCTAGGCATATCCTAACCTATCTAGGCCAGTGGTATGCCTAGGTAATAATAAAAATTTTAATAGTTTTTAGAATTTAATTTCTCCTACCTTAGGCCTATGCTTTAAGCCTATTAGATAGGCTTATATAATATTATAGATTTTATATGAAATATATAGTAATTATAACTATTTTAATCTATATTAGAAATATTAATTCAATATCTATAGGTTTGAATGGGTAGTGGTTAAAAATATATTCTAACTATAGTAAATATCAGACCTTAGTACCCTTATATATGGGATAACATTCATCGCAATGGGAGGTAGAGCCTTTAAATTGTGCAAGGGTAGGGGGTAGGCCCGCGGCCGCCCCGTACATCTCCTGTCAATATCAAAGGGCTCTAGCCCCCTTCTTATAATTCTACCTAAGCTATGAAGGAGAGTGATGATCTAATGATTACATACACAGTAATAATGATCACTAGATTCCACCATATGCTCATAGATCATATTGAACCTTGGGGGTAGCTGTCGATATCACATATATATATATCTACACCACTTTCATACCAACCTATAATAAAAATGGTTATTCCCCTATATCTCACTAACCACTAGATCTTTTGAATTAATATTTTATATTTAGATAGACTAGATACTAGGCTATCTAGTGATATTAATATTTATATGGAAATCCTAGAAATTAGTGATTACTAAGTAAAATGGTTTTTTATAGTTTAACTAAAGACCCCCTGGATCTGACCCAGAACCACCCCTAACCTAGTGCAGGTTTGCAATCTAGGAACTGAATTGAACTGCTGTGAGTTTGGTGAGGGTTGGGTTTGATTTTTGTGGGTCAGTTATGCCACTCTAGTATCTAGTACTTAGAAAGGTCTAATATATATAGGTACTGGCTTCTTACTTATAATCTTAAATTTAAAGTTTTTTATTAATAGTCCTACTAGTTATCCTTTTTTTAGCCTTAACTCTTTATAATATTTATTATAGTATTTTACTTATATTTTATTAGCTTTTTACTATTATTCCTTTTATCCTTCCTAAAGATCTAAAAGCTTTTATACTCTTATTATTACTACTAGGACCTCCCCCTCTATAGTACTATCCGTAGTATATATAAATAGGAATTTACCTAGTATTATATAACTACATTATTTATTTTAAATTTAGCTTCCCTTAGAAGAGTTACCTAGTTACTTTATTCTTTATTATTAAAGTAATAGAGATATCTTTTAAGGACTTAATTTATTTATTTTATTTAGCTATTAGTTTAAGCATGAAATATAGTTAATAGTTTTTATTTAATCTTTATAATATAGTAAAGTTTTCCCTAAAATTTATTAGTAAAGACTAGTCCTTAGTCTAAGATAATGCCTTTAGATAGTCTAAATTTTAGCTTAACTTAATAGAATAGTTCTGCTAGTTCTACTATAGTTATTATTATTAAAATAGGAAAGAAAAGTAACTAGTAGAAATTTAGCTATAAAGTCTATTAATAGTTTAGTAAATAGATAGGATAGTTAAAGTAGTAAATTAAGTTTATTACAAGGCCTATGCCTTTTTATACTAAGTATCTAATAACTTTACTAAGCTCTATTATATTTTATTAAGACTAAATAGTACTTCTTACTAGGTAGATACTACTATATATTTATAATTTAAGATTATAATTATTAGAATAGGATTGTTGAGGTAGTAGTAAATTAACTAAAGAAGATAATTATAAGAGGAAAAGAGAATAGACTATAATAGCCTAGTTATCTAATACTAATATTTAGAGAGGAGGTTAAGCTTTAAAAGATATTTAGCTTATCTTACTTAATTTAGAAGCTCTTAAATTTATAGTAGTAGATAGATATTCTTAATAGTTATCTTATTAAATAAGTAATAGTTAATATATATTTACTATTTCTTATTAGTCTTAGAGATAATTATAATAAAAAAGCCCTATATATTAGTTAAAAAATAAATAACTATATTCTTTAATAGCTCTTTAATTTATTTCTTTATTTTATAAAACTTCTTAGATAACTATAGGTAAGAGTTTATATTTTATTAGAAAGAAATCTTTAGTATTAATATAATATTATAATAATTATTCTAGAGATATTCTAGGATATAACTCTTCTCTAAATATATCTTTATATCAGGTAAGTAGAGGACTTAATTAGTATATATCTATTAATATCTCTTTATCCTTCTTAAATAGATAAATAATAAATAACTAAGCTTCTTATTATTCTTTTTAAAGTATATAATAAACCTATTTAATAGAGATAAGATTAATAAATACTTCTAAATCTAAATCTAAATTAATTTAGTAATAAAAATTAATTAAATAATTAATAGTAGACTTTATTCTACATCTCTTAATATATATCTATTCTATAATCTAATTAATAATTAGCTTAATATATTTTAGTTAATCTTAATTTAAGATAATATTATACTTTATTATTTTAAAAACTTATAGTATAATTATATAGTATTAACTACCTAACCTTAATAGAACTTAAACTTAGTATAATATATATATAAGTTTATTATTTAGTAATTAAATCTATAGTAGTTTAGATATTCTCTAAAATTAAAATTATAAAGAAGGTAATAAATTAGCTAGATATTTTAAAATAAATATATAATTAAAGCTATAATCTAATCATATTAAAGAGAAGCTATTATCTAAGATATCCTAAGTTTAGTAGAGAAATAAAGAATATCTAATCTAAAAATATTTAAATATATATTAATATACTTATAAGTATCTAGTTCTATCTTTATTATATTAAAAGTATTATTTTATAGAGGCTAATTCTCCTTCTTATTATTATTATTAAGATTATTCTTTTTTTTAAGGGTTTAAGATTATTAAATATCTTATAGTTCTTAATATTAATAGTCTTTAATAACTAATCAACTAGTACTTTCTTATCTAGTTATCTTTCTTATTTTCTAATTATTTTTTATAATTAAAATTTAATTACTTTAGTATAATATAAGCCTAAGTATTATAGCTCTTTTATTTATAATTAAAATATATTTAATTACTCTAATACTAGATTTTTATTTATATATTTCTTTTTCTAGATAGTCTAGGGATACTATAATAATATTAAGATTAATATTTATTAAATTAGTTTAGTAATTTCTAATCCTATTAAATAATTAAAGCTATATTTAAGTATATAAAATAATCTTATTTATACTTAGTAAAATAATAAATAATATTATTAAATAAAGTTAGTTTATTATAATCTTCTATCTATTAAGTATATAGAATTAATTTTAAATTAATAATAAACTTTCAGATTAATATATTATTAAGAATTCTAAACTTAATATATTTAATAGCTTTAATAAGGGAAGTAGTATATAATTATACTATTTAGTTTTCTTAAGTATATTTCTTATATTTTTATTAGTATTTATTCTCTCCTCTAATCTTACTAAAATTATCTTAGATCTATTATCTAAAAGTATTTAAAATAATAATAGTAGCTATTAAGTTATATTTAATTTTTTATTTATAAGTATCTTATTACTTCTTAGCCTAGCCTATAAAATAATATTTAATTATAGTAATTTTCTTTTAGTAATAATCTTTTAAGTAAGGATTTACTTATTATAAAAATACTTATTAATTCTCTTAAGCTACTTTATTATAGTATTCTTATTATATTTATTATTATATATGGGGATAGGCTTAAGATTAGAGATCTTTTCTTAGAGGTTCTGCCTCAGGTCAGACAGCCCTATATTATTCTGTAGGGATATCTGCTAGGGCAGATAGCCTCTTACCATCTCTCTTACTTCTAGATAGCTATAAATCTTAGCAGCTTTATCTTCTAGTTTCTTTATAAGGTTATAAGCCCTCTACTTTTATTTTTATATTTATTTTAGTCTATTATTTATTAATTTTATTGGTTTCCTGTTTTTCTTAGTAATTATATACTGTTTTTTATATTTTAATAAACTCTTATATATCTAATAATAAAGTTAAATTAAACCTTTACTCCCTATATAGAACCTTTAAAGAATTATAAGAAGATATAAATTAAGATATAAATTAAAATTATACTATAAAAATAGTAGATATTACCTAGGCTATAAAGCTAGTAGATAAAGATTCTATACTAATATATATATCTAGATTAAATAAATAATTAAAGATATAAAAGGACTATAAATTATAGACCTTTTATACTAAATTAGAATTAGAACTTTATAAGCTAGAAGATCTAATTAATAAATTAATATCTAGGCTAGAAGTTATATATCTAAACTATTTAATATAGAGTAAAGCCTTAAAGCTAGTATATAACTAGCTACTAGACTAAGTTAGAAAAGATATTATTAATATACTATATATAATAATAGATCTAATTATATATATAGATAATATATAGACAGTAATTAAGAATATTATATTAGGTTATAGCTATTTAGAATTACATTTAAATTTTAAGAAGATAATCTATATAAAGAGATTAGACTTTATAATAATTACCTAGTATATTAGTATCTTTAGAGATAGGGTAGATACTTATAATAGGCTTAAGATACTAATTATACCTTATATAGCTACCCTTTTAATACTAGAAGAGCTATTAAAGGAACTACTATCTTAGTATAATATTATTAAATCTAAATTTACTAAGGACTCCCCTAAGAGCCTCTTAAAAACTAAATTCTATAAGTATTATATACTAGTAATTAATAAAGGGAATAAATATAAGGCTACTTTTAATACTAATAGATAAATATTAAAGTAATCTAATTAATTAATTTAATTAAATTAAATATAATCCTAGACTAGATTAAATTCTAGCTTAACTAGTTAGAATATATAAATAAATATATAGAATTAGTTAAACTATACTATCTAGAGAGCTATATATAAGATAGCTCCTCCCCTAGGTAAGAATTATATAGAATATATTAATAAATAGAGATAAAGTAATATATATAATAAATAAGATAACTATAGGTTCTACTATCTACTAGGCTATAGACTAGCTATATACTACTATTTTATAGAAGATAGGCCTCTAATATAGAAATTACTACTAGATATATAGTATTAGAAGCTACTAAAGAGAACTACTATAAGATAGTTAAATTAGATAAATACTACTTACTTAGCTACTTAGATTCCTATAAAATATACTAATATAATTATTAATCTTATAGGAATAGCTATTAAATATACTAAATCTATTAATTAAATTAATTCCTTTAAGATCTAACTAAATTATATTAAATTAGATTATTAATATATTCTAGATTCTAGAACTATATATATAATCTATATAAATAGAGCAGAAGTAGTAAACTATTACCTATATTAACCTAATAAGAAGGGATCTTAATTTAAAACTACTAAAGGAACCCTATTATATATAGTAGGAGAAGGAAGTTTAATTCTCTGCTATTATATAGGAGATATTATTAATAAGATATATATTTCTTATAAATACTATATATAAGTAATAATAATACTTATATTAAATAATTAGCTTATAAAGCTTAGATACTATTATAACTCTTATATAAATATCTTAGAATATAATAATAGAACCCTATTTAGTTATACTATATTAGATATAGGTATTATAATACTAAAAATACTCTAGTAAGCTAATCTTATAGCTATAGTACTAACCCTAATAGAGATTTATTATAGACTAAGATATTATAGTAAGTCTAAGCTAAATTTAATAATTAAAAGAGGTAATCTTAATAGTAATAAGGTTATTAGATTAGACTAATTCTATTATAAGGTATACTATCTAGCTAAGATAAAGAAATAAATATCCTATAAGTATATAGATTAAGTAAAAGCTCTAGGCCTTCTTTAGTATATTAATCTATAGCTAGTAAAGCTATAGAGAATTTATAGATACTATTACTATTTTATTAGTATTAATAATTACTTATAATTCTAATATATTAAATAGTATAAGACTAAAGAAGATAAGCTATCTAATTAAATAATTAGATAGAATAAAGAATATAAACTTTTAACTAGAAGATATATCCTAATTTAGTATATAGATAGAGGAACTAAATTTAATAAGTTCTATATATAGGCTAAAGATAAAGGAATTATTATGATTATAATACCTATAAGGTCCCTAGAGATAAATAATATTATAGAGATCTATAGGGGCTATATTAATAATATAGCTAGAGCTATATTAATTAATTCTAGCCTACTTAAATAACTATAGCTATATATAATAAAGATAAAGATTATATCCTAATTACTAAATAGTATAGAGGCCTAGGAATTAGTAATCTATTTTTACTACTATATTATTTATAACTATTTAGTATTCTAATATATATCTATATCTATAAGAAGGACTATATTTAAGCCTATAAAACTACTCCTTATATATATAAAGTATAATTAGTTGATATAAGGGAGATAATAGTTATATCTATCTAGGCTAGATACTAGAAATAAACTAAATTATCTATATAAGGAATATAATATTTAAAGATAGATATAGTAAAAATAATTATAAAGATAGAGTATGTAAAGATCTACTTCATAGGGTAGATAACCTATTGACTAGGTAAGAATTGATAATGAATTATTAAAGAAGAGTATAGTGGAATAGCATATAAGATAGATTATATTAGAATGAAACTAATCCTTATCTTCTATAATAATGTTAGATAAGGGGGCATCCTTATATATAAGGTCTTTAATAATATTTAGGGTATGATGCGTGGGTAATCTGTTAATAATATTATATATATAAATAATTATACCATCTATATAGAAGGCTGGGCCTAGATATACTCTATTATAAGTTATATCCTCTCCTATTAAGTAACCATCCTTAGTTATACTTTAGATAGCTTTAGTAATGCCAGAAGCAGTAATAAAGAGTTTTAGATAATAAAGGATATAGGGGATAAAGTACTTTATAGATAAAATAATATTAGTATTAGATTATAATAGCTTTATTATAATATTTTCTTTATTATAATATATACAGTGGTCTTTATTTATTATATATATAGTAGTAATATTATAAATAATATTATTATAAATAACTAAGATAGTATCTACCTTATATAGTGCCTTATTATTTTTATTTTACTTTAAGTATAACTTAATATCTTATTTATATCTCCTTCTTCCTTTATTTTCTACTATATTTTATTTACTTTTCTCTAACTTCCTATAAATTAGTTATTTATTTATACTCTACTCTTTAAGAGTAATATTTTATTACTATTTTATTCTTTTTTCTGTACTATTATAGCTTTATTATTACTATATATTATTAATATTCCTTTTCTTATTTCTTTAGCTATTAAAGACTAATTAAAATAATAGTACTATAGCTACCTATTATTAGTATATATATTACTTAAGAACTAGTATTAAGAACTAGAATCCTAATAATCTATAGCTATTTAAGATTAATTACTATATTAAGGCTAATAACTTAATTCTATATTATTAGTATTCTAAAAGGAATAATCTATATAAAAGTATAAGTACTCTATCCTAGTTTATTTATATATACTAATATTAGGATTAGCTAGCCTGCTATAAGAATAGCTAGAAATACTATTAATCTAGCTAATATTATTTAGTAGTTAGCTAGTTTTTATAATCCTTAGTATAAATAGGCCGCAGGGATATTACTAGATATTAGTTAAGTATTAATAGACCTTATTAATACCTTTAATAATATTAAGAAGCAGTACTATACTAAGTGTAGGCTTATAGATAGTAAGAAAGCTTAAGATATATATTTTATTATTATTTTATTAATATTTTATTTATATATTACTAATATTTTAATAGAGTAAGTTATCTACTAATTTTTTATAAGGTAGATACTCTAAACTTACTTTAGTTTAGTATTTAGATAGTAATACTATAGCTACTAACTAGCAGGCTTTCTATTCTGATTATACTTTATATTTAATACTAGATAATATAGGATATATAGTATAGGTAGGTACTCTACAGTTCTATATTCAGACTATTAAAGCTATAAGTACTAGGTATTATAGTAATAAAAATACCCCTTAGGATATAGCTTATCTATAAAAGATTAATTAGATATTCCTCTTATTCTTAGAGGATCTTTAGATCTAGTTATACTATACTATAGTAATAGCTTTTTAATAATATAGTTAGGATTTCCTAGGCTCTTTATACTAGTTATAAGAATTAAATTTAGCTTTAAATTACTTCTTATATATTAGCTATATTATTAATATAAACCTATTAATTATATTCTAAAGGCTAGTCCTTCTATTTAACTAAGTAATAGTATTTATTATTAATAAATTAAGTATCTTTTATCTCTTTAACTTTCTATTTATTATTATCTTTAAGTTCTAGCATTAGTAATAATTAATTATAGTCTAAATAATTCTATAATTTAAGATAGGATATATAGAATATATTATAAATTTAATTATATTAATTAGGTAATATAATTTAATATACTTATATACTAATAGTATTAAGTACTTAAAATAGTCTAATAAATATAGGTACTAGCTTTTAGCTTAGTAATTTTAACTTTAAGTTCTTTATTAATAATCTAACTAAAGCTCCTTATTTAAGTACTAATTCTTTATAATATTTATTATAATATTTTACTTATACTTTAGTAGCTTTTCACTATTATTCCCTTAAATTTTCTTATATATTTATTAATTTCTTTATTCTTATTATTACTGCTAGGATATCCCCCCTTTTTATACTATCCTTAGTATATATATAGAAATCTAGATTATATCTATATAGAATTTAGAAGGGGGAACTATTTAGCATAGAATTAAATACTTTATTAATAGTAAATTCTACTTCTCTTAATAAGTAGCCTAATTTAACTATTCTTTATTAATAAAGTAATAGAGATATCTTTTAAGGACTTGATTTATCTATTTTATTTAGTTATTAGTTTAGGTATAAAATATAGTTAAGAGCCTTAGTTTGATTTTACTAATATAATATAGTTTTTCTTAAAATTTACTAATAAATATTAGTCCTTAATCTAATACTATACTATTAGGTAGTCTATAATATAATTTAACTTTTTAGTAGAATAATTCTGCAAGGTCTCTAGCTATTATTATAATTAAAATAGGAAAGAAAAGGGACTACTATATAAATCTATTAATAATAACTAGTATACTATTAATAAGTATTAACTTATAAAGTATAGGTAGTAGGCCTGTAATAAAATCTATAGTTAATTTACTAAAAGAATAGGTTAGTAATAATAAAGATTAAAGTTTACTATAGAGCTTATATTATAGTATAGTAGTTCCTTAGTAAATTAAATATTCTCTAATATATTATTTAATATTATTATGCATATTTATCTAGTAAAATTTCTATTTTAATAATATTTTAGTCCTATTTCATCTAAAATAGCCTACTAATAGTTTATTATAGTATAGACTAATTAATTAGTTCCTTAATTATTCTGTATTAGGAATAAATAATTTATCTTTAAATTATAGAAGATTCTCTTTATTAATTATCTAGTACTTTTAACCTATATAGCCTTTAGTAATTACTATAATATAGTCTTAAACCTCTTAGTTATTAGTCTAGGTTTATTTAATTAACTCTTTTAATTTATTAGTTAATTCTAATAAATATATATTCTTATTAAGGGTAGTAGCCTTAATAATTATATTAGATAATAGATAATTAGTTACTAGCTAATTAGTATTATTCTTATAGAGCTTATCTTATTCTATCCCCTTCTTAGAAGGGCTATAAGTATAATATATATATATATAGAGCTCTAGTAGTATAAGACTTTTTATTTAATTATTTACTCTTAGAGATTATATAGTAATTATTTATTTATAAATTAGTCCTATAAGCTTATTATTATTAGTTTATATCTTAGATAATTTATTATATTATTTTATAGGTATATTAGTAGGATTTAACTTCCCCTATTAGTATTTAATAATAAAATTATATAGTAATAAAGAAATTAGCTAAAAGGCTTATTATCTATTTATTTTTAGTTATTTTATAAACCCTTATAGGTTTATATAATCTAAAAGTACTTTAACTTAATATATAGCCTCTTTGATATATTATTACTAATATTTAAATAAATAAATAATAGTAAATAACTCTTTATTAGGGATTACCTAGTTAATTTTAAAGCCTGTAAATTTTTTTAACTAGAAGATAATAGAATACTATCTTATCTAGTTATCTAGCTAGGATAGTATACCTATTATACTATTCTTAGATATATCTATTTCTATCCTAATAGGTGATTTAAGATTAAAGTATTATAATAGAGGAGTAGACTAGAATATAATAATAAGTTATTAAAATACTAGCTTTTCTATAAGATTAAATTATACTTTTCTTAATTTTATATTATTTTTTATACCTTTAAAAAAATTAATTAGTAGTAAGGCTATTAATAAATAGTCCTTAATAAACTATTAATAAAAATTATAAAATCCTAGAAATACTTAAATATTATAGTAACTTTTAGATTCCTTTTATAAGGTGATAGCTTCTATATACTTTAGATCTATAGATATAATATAACTAAGGAATTTAAGGTAATCTTAATAGAAGGAATATTTTAGTAATTTAGTATATAACTTTACTTTTCTTAGTTATTATAGGACCTATTAAATATAGTTAATATATTATTATCTTATAGCTAAAAAGATTAAGATATTATTAAGATAAGCTATATAGAAAATATTAAGAATATTATATAGTATAGTATTTATATAGTTCTAAAATATTATAGGAGTATTTATTAATCTAAAAGATATAATAATATATTTATAATAACTATATTAGATATAGAAGATAGTTTTATATTTATCCCCTTCCTTAATATAAATATAATAATATACATCTTAAATATTAATTTTACTAAAATATTTAGCACTAGAGATATAGTTAAGTATCTCTAAAATAAGAGGTAAAGAATAATAATTCTTAATTATTAATTTATTAAGTCCCTAGTAGTTAATATATAGTTAAAGACCTTATCTTTCTTAGAGATAAATAAGATAGGTGCTCTAGTAGGGCTTTTAGAAGATTATAATCTTTTATAAGCTTAGTTTTTATTAATATATTCTTAGAGTTTAGCTAACTCTATCTATAATAGTAGGTAGATAGGTCTAAATAATAGTATTTTACCTAGTTTAAGATTAATTATATAATCCTAAGAAGAATAAGAAGGTAATATTTTAGATCTTTTAGAAGAAAAGATATTAATAAATTTAGTAAGTTCTAGTAGTAATTTCTCTAATAAAGAGTAACCCTTATTACCTTTCTTATTAGATAGTTATATTTCTTCTAGAAGTTTTACTACTATGAATATAGTAGTAAGATTTTAATACTATTTAGTAAATTTTTAAGTAGATAAGAGCTTAAAAATAGGAATCTTAAACTACTATCTTTAGTTCTATAGTAAAAGAAAGATATAGAGATCCTAAAAGATAGTTATAAATAGAAGGATAGGGCTCTCCTTAGGTATAAATTATAATTAATAATAATATATAAATATTTAAAATTTTTAGTAATACCCTTAGAATTAGTAATAATAATAGATACCCTCTAAATACTATAAGTAGAGGTAGTAATTCTATTAATTACTTTAAAGATAGGGGTAGAAAGCTTAGCTTATTATAATTTCTACTTTAAAGTTTAGTATAACTAGTTAAAGGTATAGAGGTTACTCTAACTTATTATAGTTTTCTAATAGGGATTAAACTTTAGCCTTTTTTTTAAGGTAGATATTTACTAAATATTCTTTATTTCTATAAATATAGTATTTATAGGGTTACTATTTTTAGCCTAGTTAATAGGAATTATTAAACTATTAAGGATTATTATAATTAAAAGGTCTTAATTAATAGTTATAGCTATCTTATAGAGGTTATAATTAGTAATTAAAACTTAGTCTAGAATATCTTAGATATTAGGACTCCTATCCTCTATTAAGATTATCCCTCTATTATTTTAAATAATTAATTTAGATTATAAACTAATAATAAGTAGTAGTTAAAACTATCTCTTCTTAGATCTTTAGTAACTTTAGTCCTTAGTTCTAGATAGTATACTATAGATTAGATATAAATCTAGAGAAAAGAAGGGTAGCTTATATCTTATTATCCTAGTAAGGGAAATATCTTTCTAGAGAATCTAAATATATATAAAATTCTCTAGGGTCTTTATTAGGGTATTATTAAGTATTACTTAATATAATTATTATATCTAATTTAAAAGTAGCTATATTTTATAGTATACTTTAGGTTTAATTAATAAAGATTTACTATAAATTCTTAGCTTCTAGGTAATAAGATAGTAATATATCTTCTATATATTTATACTATTATTATCTATAAATAGAATCTATATAAGTATATATAGTAATAATTTTATATTAGTCTTAAAAATATTTTTTTAGAGCTTTATAAAATAGGAGCTCTAAGTCCTTAATTTATTCTTTATACTTCTATAAATTAGTATAGAGAGTAAATATTAGAAGCTTAGTAAATTTAATCTTAAACTTATTATCTAACTATAGAGAGGTACTATATTAATAATATAACCTTTCTATTTTATTAAGTTATTTTTAAAGTACTTTCTCCTTTTCTTTAATTATTTTTTCTTTTTATTTAAGCTAGGCTATATACTTATAAATTTACTTATAAATATTATTATTACTTTCTTCTATAGAGATTTAATTCTATAATAGAGTAGTATTTTCCTACCTAGGAATTTACCCTTATTCTAGGGGTATAGAGGAGGTAGAACTATATTATTCCTATAATATAGGACTAGGAGCTATAATTTAAAATTTAGAATTAGAAGTTATTATAACTAATACTTAGGTAGTTAAAGAGGAAGGATTAGGAATTATAAAGATCTACTTTATAGAATAGATAACCTATTAACTAGGTAAGAATTAATAATAAATTATTAAAGAAGAGTATAGTAGAATGGTATATAAGATAGATTATATTAGAATAAAACTAATCCTTATCTTCTATAATAATATTAGATAAGGGGGCATCCTTATATAGCTATATAAGGTCTTTGATAAGGTTCAGGGTATGATGCATAGGTGATCTATTAATGATGTTATATATATAAATAATCATACCATCCACATGGAAGGCTGGGCCCAGATGTACTCTATTACAGAGTAATTATAGTAAAGGAAGGCCCTTACCTAAAGGGTCCTACTAATCTAGAACTAATATCTAGCCTAGATATAACCTCTAAAGATAAATCTAATATTAGTAAAATAATTTAATTTATATAACCTAAGCCTATCCTAATATAACTTATAATTAAGTTAGCTAACTAACTAATTAGAATACTAGAATTACCTATTTAAGAAAGAATTTAAATAATTACCCTAGATTCCTTAATTATATACCTAGATATATAAGTATAAGTAAAGGCTCTATAAGATATATAAGCTAGATTAAATACTTAGCTAGATAAGTAATATAAACTAAGATCTTAGTTAACCTTAATATAACTAGCTACTTAATATTAAATTTTATTAGATAAACCTCCTATATATCCTATAATCTATAAATTACTAGAGAATCATATATAAATAGAGTAAGGAAGGAAATAAATATATTTTAATAATAAAAATAGGCCTAGAGATCTAATTAAACTATTAGTAAGATTAGTATTAAGCTAATAAGCTCCTTATAAAGTTATTATTATTATAAATAGACTATCTACTACCTTAGTAGCTATAGAAGTAATATAAGTAGCTAATAACTAAGCTAATTAATTAAGGAGACTATAAGAAGATATCTAATATTTAGATAATAGCTATAAAAGCCTTAAGGAAGATTTCTAATATATTAAATAGTAATATATCTATAAATTAATTAAGTTACTAGATCTAATTATTAAAGATATTTATATACCCTGATAATAGGCTAAATATTAAGATCTATTTAATATACTAGAAGATCTAATACTAAGAGTACTAAAGTCTATAAAATCTTATTTAATTTTAGCTATACTACTATTAATATAGTCTAGATCTTAAGCCTTATACTCTCTATTAAGAATATCTAAATAATCTACTAAGTAGAGTTGCATTTAGTATGAGTTTAGGCAAGTCCAACCTTAGTTAGAACCAAACCACTGTAATTTCAAGTTGAAATTTTAGAAATTAAATCCAAATCAAACCTAATCTGGGTTGGTTGTGGTTTTACTACAAAAAACTATAGCTAAGCCTAGCTAGGCATAGCTAGGCCTATACTAACTAACCATAGTTAGATTTGGTTTAGTTTTAAGTTAGATAAACCACTATTTTTAACTATTTTAACCCTTACTATTCCCCCTAGGGGCCCCCTTTAGGGGACCTCTCTAGGGCTATACTTATATAAATTATTATTTTTATATAAAATATATAGTAATTATAGTTAATCTAATATATATTAGAAATATCAATTTGATATCTATAGGGTTGAATGGGTGGTGGTTAAAAATTATTTAAAAGGATAGTAGTTATCAGACCTTGGTGCCCTTATATATATATCTCTATACTACTTTTATACTAACCTATAACAGAAAGGATTATTCCCTTATATCTTAGCAACCACTAGGTATTTTTAAATGATATTTATATCACTATATAGCCCTTATTTTAGGCTATCTATTAATATTAATATTATTTAAGAATACTTAGAATTTAATAATTTCTAGGTAAAACAGTACAGGTTTGGTTAAACCTAACTTAAAAAACTATAAAAACTAAAAACCATGGTTTTCACCTAACCTAGTTTGGGTCTGGGGTAGCCTAACCAAACCTAAAGCAGTTCCCTAGGCTTACCCCTGAACCCACACCACTAAGAGTTCAGTGAGGTTTGGGTTTGATTTTTGCAGATTAGTTATGCTATTGCCACTCTACTACTAAGGGAAGACTACTATAATAACTTCTAGATAAATTAAATAATAAAGTAGAAAGAAAGTATAGAATCTTAGGGGGTGTAATATAACCTAAGGATAAAGATAATATAGATATAATATAATTAGTTTTAGATATATTATGATTCTAAGGGGTCTATATATATATAATATTAAGATTCCCTAAATATATTATAAGGCTATAGAAGACCTATTTAAATATTATTAGGAATTAGCTATATATATATAAATTAATAAACTATAAGAATAGAGAGTATATAAATTAGTTTTATATCTAAAAGATAACTCTCTAATTCTCTCTAGTAAATAGATATATAACCTAAAATTAGATATAGATAACTATATTATAGATTTTTAGGCTAGATAGGTAGTTTATAGTAACTACTAATAACCTAGATTAGATTTTAATACTATCTTTAGATTAGTAGTAGTAGAAGTTATAATTAAGCTTCTTCTTACTCTTATTATTATATAGAATCTAGAAGTTAAATAGGTTAATATAGTAATAGCCTATCTTTATACCTTTCTTAAAAAATATATAATTTATATATATTAACCTACTAGTTTTAAATAGAAAGGGAAAGTCTATAGAGTTCTTAAGCCCCTTTATAGACTATACTAATCTACTTTCTTATAGAATAAGAAATTTAATAATAGAATTATATTATTTAAATTTAAATAATTAGTAGAAGACCCCTGTATTTACTAATATAAAGATAATAAATATCTATTAATCTATATTAATAATATACTCCTAATATCTGTAATACTGGATAGTATTAAATTAATTAAATTATAGCTAGGAGATCTCTTTCTTAAGGAGTTAGGGGAACCTTCTTAATTCCTTAGGTATAAAATTATATGGGATAGAGAATATTAAATAATTATAATATCCTAAAATACTTATATAGATAAGATTTTAGCTAAAGTAGGAATATAATAATATTCTAGAAATTAAATCCTAATATAGCTAGGATAGAAGCTAATAAGAAAAGAAGATAAAGAAGATCCTTTAAGAGAAGCTATCTATAATTTTTTAATAGTAGGTTAGCTAATTAAATTAGCTAAGTATTAAGATATAATCTAATATTACCTACTTAATATATTAATTATAATCTAAAGCTATAAAGCTAGATAAAAATAATTTAATAACTATTAAATCTATCTTTTAATATCTATAGTAAAATCTATATAGTATTAAACTAGGAAGATGCCCTACTAAAGGTATTAAAGGCTATATTAATTTATTATTCTAAGACTATCTAAATAGGAAGTTAACTAAGGCCTATATCTTCTTCTTTATTAGTATACTAGTTAGTTAGTATATAAAGAAGTAATTAGTAATTACCCTATTAAGTATAGTAGTAGAATACTATATATATAATACTATAATTAAGGAAGCTCTTTAATTAAGAATACTATTAAGAGTATTATATTTAGATATATTTAATCTACTAACCCTAATCTATATTAATAGTAATAATATATTTAATATTATTTATAAGAAGGGTTTCTAACTATTAACTAGATAGCTTGCTAATTAATATCTCTTTACTAAAGATATAATCTAATAAGGCCTTATTAATTTAATACTAATTAATAGAAAAGAGAATCCTACTAATAGTCTAACTAAGCTATTATTTATATCTAATTTTAAATAATTCTAAACTATATTATATCTAATAGAAGTTAATACTATAGAAGATAATATTACTAAAATAATTAATTAGATAAAGTTGTTACATGTTAATAATCATGTGGCTATGCAAGTACTTACTTTAGTCTTAGGCTATAGTACTTAGAGAATCCATCTTCCTTAATATATAACCCTATATACTAACTATACATACTAAATAGTAGTATATCCTTAGTTATCCAAGGCTGATTAGGGAAAAACTAATTAATTAATATTTTATTATTTTATATTAATTTTAATATATTTAATAACTATTTAAGCTATAGTAGTTTTTCCTATATCTATTTAATTACTAACTAGATACTCCTCACTACTTTCTAAAATAGAATTAGTAATTAGTAACTTAGGATTTAGTTACCTTATTAATTAATAATTATTATTTTAACTTTAATTAAGTTCTATTAATAATTATTATTTTTTAATTATTTATTTACTAAATTACTATTATTTTATTATATTTTATTATTATTCTATTATATTTTTTAATATTTAGATAATTTTTATTTTATTATTCTAGCTAAAATTCTATAGTAGATTCTACTATTTCTATTCCTTATCTATTAGATTACTAATTATTATTATACTTACTATAGATTATTATTATATTAAAACTATTATTATAGCTAGTTATAGCTGCTTATATAATAAATAAGATTAATTTATAGCTTATCTTACTTACTACATAACTCTGGTCTTTTAAGGAAATAGGATATAGATTTATAAAGGACTTTAATCTAGAAACTATAGCTTAGATAATATTTATCTTATAATATTAAGAAGATCTTAAAGGTATTAAATTCCTAAATAACTAGGTATATATTAGAGCTATATTAGCTATAGTAGTTTAATAGTTCTTAAAGTAATCAGATTTCCTCTAGAAAGATTAATAATTTCTAATATTTTATATATACTACTTATAAACTAATAACTAAGTAGTGAAATACCCTTTAGATAGACTAAGAAATTTTATTCTTCTAATACTAAGATATCTGGTGTTTCTAAAGAAGGAAATATTATTTAATATACTAAGAACTAAAAAGATAGATACTATTACTAATCTACTAAAAGGTAAAAGTCCTACTAATAATTTACTAGAAGAAAAGATAAATAAATTTAATATCTTATTAGATTTTATAGAGCAGCTTAATAAACTTAATCTTAGTACCCTATTATTTAATACTTACTATAAATAACTAGTCCTTATATTATTAACTACTAAAGATTTAGTAGAATTACTAAGAGTAGGTAGTAGACTAGATAATAAGTTATCTAAAGATATACTACTAGATTCCCTGGGCTTATATTATAATAATATAATAGGCCCTAACCCAGGACTAAATAGTAGAAATTAGAATCTAATCTTTATAGAATAATAATAGGAATAACTAAATATAATAATTTAAAATATAGTAGCTACTTCTTTATAAACCTTAATTAATATTTAGTTAATAGTATAATAGTAGAATAATATATAGTAAAGTAATATATTAAGGAAAACTAATAATACTATAAATAGAACTACTAATAAAGAGGTAGGAAGTTATTAAAGCTATTAAAATTATTATTATTATTACTCTAGAACTAGATACTAATAGAGAGATTATAATAATAACTATAACTCTAGTAGTTTAAGTAAAGAAGATAATTATTATCTATTATATTATTATAATATTAGTAGTACTAGGTAGTCCTATACTTCTAAAAATTAAAAATAACTAAATAATAGAAGTAGTTAGTACCTAGAATATTAGATTCTTTTACTCTAATATACTATTTATCTAGGGTAGTAATAAGATTATTAAAAAAGATAATAAATTCTTCTATTATTCTATAGTTACTTTTATAAATTAGCTATAAGTAGTAGAGTAATCTTAATCTATTATAAAGATTAGCTAAAACTTAGATATCTATTTCTAAGGGGAGGCTCTAAGATAGTAGAATATAGAATTAGATAATATTATATAATATAGTCTAATCTATACTAATAATATTAAAGACTAGTATATAATCCTTAAAAAGTAGTTTAGAATACCTCTAAATTAAGCTTAGTAGTAACTTAAGAATACCTATTATATAATTATAGATATAATTATAAAGAGGCTACCTTTATTATATATAATATTAATTATCTTACTTATAAAATAATATAGTAAAGGTAACTCTAACTTTCTACTAGTTCTCTAAGTATAGTAAAACCTAGATATTCCCCTTAGAGAATATATTAATAAACTAGATAAAACTATAATATAGTAGATTTTATTTAGTATTAAATAAGAAATAGACTAATTAGTTTAATAAGTTTACTAGTATAATAGCTCTATATTATATTCCTATATAAGTAGCTAGATAGAATATACTATATAATAGATTCTATAGATACTATCCCTAAGTAGTATAGTCTTATCCTTCTATTTATTTTTCTAGGGACTATCCTAGTTATCCTACTAGTACTAGATATCCTACTAATACTAGATACCTATATTAAGGATATAGCATACCCCTACTAAACTAAGCCCCTTATAGTTTTTCTAATTCTAATTATAGCCCTAGAAATACTAATACTAGTAATATATATAGGTGAATCTAAACCTCTTAATAATAAGTATATAAAGATCATAATCCTAGAGATTATAAGGTTAATAAGATCTAGAGAGTATTAGTCTTACCTCTAAGACTAAACTAGTCTAACTAACTAAGATTTCTATATTACTATAATAGATACTAGAATTATAGTTTTTCTTAGAGACCTTATATATACTATAGTAATAAAGATAGTTATAAATATAATATTAATACTAACTTTAATAAATACCCTACTAGTAAAATAGAATTATACCTAGATAAATTCCCTCTAGATTATTATAATAATCAGGAATGTCTAGAATAATAAGCTTAAGAAAATAAATATAAATAAGAATAAGTTAATATATATTTTAAATAACTAATTTAATGCTATATATATAAATAGGAATTTCTATTAAATAATATATTATATACTTATATTATAAGTTATAAGGTAGTAGATATCTTTTATATATATTATAGATTTACTAGTAATTAAAGTAATACTAAAATAGAATATATCTTATAATAGTATAGGTTTTTAATTATAGAAGTATATAATAATTAAAGTATATCTTTATAAAGAAAAATAAGTTATTATAATTTACCTAGATTCTAGATATATAATAATAATTATTAATAAAGATTTTCTCTTATAATATCTACTAGATATATAAATCTAGTAATGCCTAGTACTAATCCTAGTATATAGTATTACTAATAGCTTTATAAGTACTTAGTTTATCTTTATATTATTATTTATCCCTATAAAATAAGGAACTAGATATTACTTAGTCTAGATTTAGATTAAGGTATATCTTACTTAGGGACTTAAAGCTAACTTACTTATTAGAGTAGATATATTAGGTAAATATAGGTTTATAATAAACTTTATAAATTATAAGGTAGTTATAGTTTTCTATAAGAATACTAAAATTTCTTTAACTATCTCTCAAAAATCTAATAGGATGGATCTATAACTAGTATATACTTAATATAAAGTTATTATATTACCTTATATAACTATTTAAGTGCTAGTTAAATAATAAGGTCTTATTAATAACTATAACTATATATTTAATATAGCTTAGTACTTATAAGTTATATTATTCTCCTATATTTAGGATGCCAACTTCTTATATATTATTATAATAAATTAGATAGATTAACTAGTTATACTATAATACTATAAGAGGTTAGGCCTCTTATCTAAGTTTAAAGTAATAAGTATATACTATATAGATACACTATATATATATAACCTAGCAGTAATACTACTAGAGGAGTTAATAAAGATATTATAAGTTAATATAGATAACTTAATAATAACTAAGCTTAATAATAGAATTTACATTTACAGCACCTCTAAAGTTATTAAATAATTATTAGTAATTCTTATAGCTTATCTAATAGTATAGAATAATACTCAGACTATTAATGTTCTAGAAGAGAGATAGATATATATAGAGTTGCATAACTGAACTGCTAAAATTAAATCTGACCCTCACTGAACTCACAGCAGTGAGGGTTTAGTTCTAAGCCTATAGAATCACACTAGTTTTAGTTTCCCTAGGTTAGAACTGATTTGAGTTTGGTTAAAACTGTTAGTTTTAATTTATAAGGTTTTATTAGATTTAACTAACCAACCCTTACTGTTTTAGATAGAAATCACTAAATACTTAGATATCTCTTATAATTTTAATATCACTAGATAGCCCTAGATCTAGGCTATCTAATGATATAAATATTAATTCAGAATACCTAGTGGTTGCTAAGATATAAGAGAATAATTATTTCTATCACAGGTTGGTATGAAAGTAGTGGTGGTTTATATATATATATATATCAACCTTTAATAATTACTATAATCTAAGGATGATTTTAACCACCACCCATTTAGCCCTATAGATATTGAATTGATATTTTAGTTATAGATTATTATGATAATAATTACTATATATTTCATATAAAAATATTAAGTTCTATAGATATAGTAGTAGTATAATAGATAGTATAATTATTTAAAATGTTAAAACAGTAAAAATTCACCAAATAATAGTGGTTTAACTCACCTAAAATTAAACTAAATCTAACTATAGTTAGTTAGTATAGGCCTAGTAGCGGATTTTATGGTGAAACTCAACCTAAATCAGAATAGATCAGGTTTAGTTCTGATTTCTAAGATTTAGACTTAAAATTGCAGTAGTTTGGTTCTAACTAGTTTTAAACTTGCCTGAACTCAGACCAAATGCAACTCTAGATATATATTTACCTTAAAGAGGGATAAGAATAGTAAATTAAAAGAATAGCTAAAGTCTATAATATTAGTCCTAAGCATAAAGTAGTTATAGATAAAACTTTTAATACACTATATTAGCTAGGAAGAATAGGTTTTTTAATAAATATTACCCTATTAGGTACTCTAGTATATATCCTTAATCTAGCTATACTACTATAACCTATACCTCTACTTCTAAAATTTAATAAGCTGCCTTGCCCACCTTTATTAGTATTTATTATTAACTAATTAGTAAGTAGTAAGATAAAAAGTAAAGTAGTAATTAATTTCTAGGGAATTAATATAATAGTTATTCTAGATATCTATTCTATACTATCCTAAGCTAAAATTATTATAGAATATACTAGATATCCTTATATATTAGTTATAGATATAACTATAATATTTACTAATAGCTATTACACCCAGACTTATAGTAGTTTACTAGAGTTATAATATACAGGGGGTAAGAGTATTTCTATATATATTCTATAAGATTTATTAATAGTATACTATATATTTAATAATAAGTTAATTTAATTTTTAAAGATATAAAATCTTTTTTTATAGATTTATATTAATAACTTTATATTACAAAGCAAGACTTTTAAAGATTATATATAATAATTATCTAAATTCCTATCTAAATATACTAAAATATAGATAATACTATTACTATAAAAGATATTTATTACTTTTCTCTTAGTTTAACTGCTAGGCCAGAATATATTATTATTAGGTATAACTATTATAGAAGAAAAACTAAAGGCTATAGTAAGCTTTAAATTCCTTATTATATTATCTAACCTTAATATATATATTAGTTTTATAGGCTAGATATAGAGTTATATCCTATACTACTTATTTATTATCTAACTATTATAGGATTATAAAATATAGTTATTAAGTCAAGGTCCTATAAAGGGTAAAGTATAGAAATATTATATAGAATATATATTACTAGATAATATTACTAATAATAAAAGAGAAAGTTTTGATTCCTTATAAAGCTATCTAAAGAATTAATATATACTAGTATATTAAGATCTAAATTTACTATTATATACTAATATTAACTCCTCTAAGAAATAAGGTCATAGTACTATAATCTTTTATATTAAATTTAATATTCTAAAAGAATTATACTTTAATATAGTATAGGACTAAGTAAAAAGTCTACTACTAGAGATAGTATTACTAATTATATTTCTTAATTATATATTAATAGTATTAGAGAGAAATTACTAGCTAATAAAGCTAGAAGTCTTAGGCCTTATCTAGATTCTCTAGAAAATCTACTATATAGTTAAAGTATATAAAGTAGGGGTATATTTCTATGCTAATTATTCTACTATAGTAGATATTACTTAATAAATAAGCCTATTAATATTATTAATAGATAAGCTTAATCTATACTTAGTTTATATATTATAGTATATCTAGTTATTTCTAAACCTAATACTTTTCTATAAGCCTAGAAAAATATATATTATTCTAGATATACTATCTTATTTACCCTTATTTATAAAAGATAAGCTAAATCTAATTATATTAAATATAGATCTACTAGATATTCTCTTTAGCTATACTTTATATAATAATTATTTACTAGAATAATAATAGCCTATAGTTATTAGAATTATACTATCTAGTAACTTTAAATAGAGAGTTATTACTAGATATCTAACTAATAAATAATAATCTTAGGTTCTATAAGTACTCTAGACTAATTCTAACTTATCTATCTTAGTAATCTTACTATATTATATCTAAGATAACTTACTTTATATAAATAATAGGTTACTTTATATACCTTATATATTACTTAAGGAAATACTATAAATAGCCTATAATAAGAATAGATATCCTAAAGTAAATTAAATAATAGAACTACTATAAGGACTAATTTTTAACTAATAATAATATTAGGTAAAGTAATATATATAATATTACTTAGAGTATTAGAAGAAATAGACCTAATACTATCTACCCTATAGAATACTCTAGCTTATTATCTTACCTACTATCCTATTTTATACTATTATAATTAATATTATTATTACTTTATCTAATCTAAGGACCTTTAACATAGTTATATTAATAATTAATAAGTTTACTAAGTAGATAATAGCTATTCTAGAATACTCTATATAGAAGATATAAAAATAAATAATAGTTTTACTTATAGTATTTAATACTAGTAACTAGAGTATCTTAAAATTTATTATCTCTAATAGAGATCTAAAGTTTATTTCTAAAGTATAGTAAGTATTTACTAAATTATTATATATTTATTAATACTATTCTATAGCTTATTATACTTAAACTAATAGATAAAGTAAATAGATAAATTAGATAATTAAGATTTACCTTTATTATATAATTACTTTACTAGATATAGTCTTTAATTAGCTATTAGTATTACTAGTAATATAGAGAACTTTTAATTTAATAAAAAATATATTAACTAAAGAGACACCTTATTAATTAATATATAAGCTTAACTTACTAATCTTATTAAACCTTATATACCTAGGCCTAATAGAATAGTCTTTCTTATATTATATTATAGCAGCTAAAGCACTATATTTTATAGTACTTATTATAAAATAGTACTATAACTAGAATTACCTACCTATCTCTTTCTATAAAAATAATAAGATCTTATTAAAACTTTATACTAGATATACTACCTAATTAATACTAGGTTATAAGCTAGATAACTAATATACTAGTCCTTTTATTATTCTTAAGAAGATAGGCTTACTTATCTATAAACTAGATTTCCTAAAAGACTAGAAGATATATCTAGTTATATTAATTATATATCTTAAGAAGTATAATAAATTAATAATAAGGACTAATTTAACTATAAACTAAGTAAACTAGGACTAGTCTATATAGAAGGTAATACTAAATAATATTAGTTATATAAAGTAAAAAGAATTATTATAAAGCAGACCCTATCTAATAAAGATAAGAAGAATAAGGGTAAACTAAAGGTTTAGTACCTTATTAGATAGAAAGGCTATAGAAATAATGGAATATATAGATATTAGCTAAGTAGATAATAGATACTAAAGAACTAGTTTAGTAATCTAAGTTATAAAACTAGTAATTATATTTAGTAGTTAGTAGTAATTTACTTATATAATTTACTTTATTTCTTTATATTTACTGCTAGTATTATTTATTTATAATTATTCCTTTATATTTATAGTAGGTATAATTTACTTTATATTACCTCTTTATATTATTTACTACTATTATTAATAATAGGTATTACTTATATCTTTCTCTCTTATAATTCTCTCTCTTACTACTATAACTCTCCTTATATCTTATTTGCTAACTATACCTTATTTATCTAAATTATTTTATTTAGAATTACTAGTATAATCATCTCTAGATAAGATTATTAAGTTACTAGTTAATATCTTCCTAATATATATATATAGTAATTACCTCTAATACTAATATAAAGATTATTACTTAAGCTTAGGCTACTACATCCTACTATAGTAGGTAAAATAATTAAATTACTATTAGATTATCTATAAGAAGACTTATAGTCACTATTAGTACTTAATAAAGAGAAATTAATCTCTAAAGTAGGTAAAATAATAGATTTACTATTAGATTTACTTAATAAAGATATTAAGTAATAATATAATATAAATAAAATACCTAGATATAAATAAATACCTAGACCTCTTAGAAAACCCTTATATAATAGATACTTTATTATTACTATTATCACTATTAATAGATTATATACCTAAGAAAAAGGACCCTGATATCCTAGCTATAGTTAAAAAATAGATAAAGATAGCTTAGTAGATAGTATAAGACTTAGCCTATACTCCTTTCCTATTTATACCTAATAAGTATTATATATTAGATCTTAATCTTATAAAGATTATAACTATCCTATCTATAGTACCTAAGTTTCTTAATATAGATATATTAATACTAGTAATTAGTTTTATTAAGGATTAGCTATATTTATACTCTAAAGAGTTAGATATATTCTAGAAAATTATATATACCCTAGCCTATCTTAAGTATAAGACTACCTCTTCCTTTTTTAAAGTTTATAACTCTACTAGAAAAATAATATCTATTAATAACTATTATCTGCACCTGCTATATAATAAGAAAGTTAAAAGGCTATATATAGTATAAAAGATATTTAAAAATTAGTTAATATATATTAAGAATATATATACTAAGTATAGAGTCTTAATAATAAAATTCTATATTATATATTAAGCCTAGGAAGTCTCTATACTAGAAGAATACTAGATTAAGAAGTCTATTATAACTAAAATTTATAGATAGAAAAAGGAGGAAGATTATAAGAAGGATAATACTAAATATAATATATTCTTCTTTAGAAACCTTAAGATATCTAATAATTATCTAATTTACCTAAGTTAATAGAATAGACTAAGAGGTCTATTACTATCTATATAGATTCCTTAGTATATATTAGATCTTTATATAGCTATTTAGAAAGTTAATAAAGTAATTTAAGAGCTTATTAAACTAAAGATATATTCTATAACTATAACTACTATCTAAGATATAAAGTACTTCTTTTTCTAGCTCTCTAATAATAAAGATAATACTAAAGATATTAATATACTAAGTAACTTAACTAAGTATAAAGATTAGGTAGTAGACTATTATATAGCTTAGAATACTACTAGATTACTAGTAGAAGATAAAGATATACTAGCTAAATATAACTTACTAGATAATATCCTACTTAATAAGAAGAACTAGCTAGTATTACTTAAGGTATTTAGTATTATAGTATTATATATTAATAAAGATATTATAAGTTATTTTTAGGGAAAACCTACTATAGCTTTATAATAAATACTTAAAAGAATAAAGAGTTATAATAAGAATATAATATTTATAGACTTAGCTAGGAAAGTACTTTAATAGATAGAAGATATATACTTTAGCTTTATAGATAATAATTATAATACCTTATTAAGCAGTAGTATAGATAACTAGAGGCTATCTAGCAAAGCTAGAAAGTATATTATAGAACTATTAAAAAACCTAGAATAAGTTACTTATCTTTTAACCTTTTAACAGCTACTAATCTTATCTTTCTACTTATCTTTTAACCTTCTAACTCCTAATATTATTTTTCTAATTACTAGTCTTTTAAGTTATACTATAGCTACTTAGACTATTTTACTATACTATATACTTTTCTTTTTCTCTTTTTTCTTTTATTTATGGGGAATCTATTATATATTAATAATTATATAGCTATATAAGTACTTACTTTAGTCTTAGGCTATAGTACTTAGAGAATCTATCTTCCTTGACATACAACCCCATGCACCAACTGTGCATACTAAAAGTACTAGAGTAATCTAAGTAAATATTTAAAGGAAGAGATTCTAAGCAGTAATATAGTTATAATAGAGATATTACTAAATTAGGAAATTAGTAAGGAATTATATATACTAGATAGTTTATTTACCAGAGGTCTGTCTGGGGTGGTGTCTTAGAGGTTCTGCCTTAGGTTAGATAGCCTCTTGCCATCTCTCTCACTTCTAGATAGCCACAAATCTTAGCAGCTTCATCTTCCAGTTTCTTCATGATCTTTTAATATAATTTAATGACAAAGACTTAAGAGAGGCTAAGAGAGTTAGGAGTAGTAGATATAGCTTCTATACTATCCTTTAGCTAGGTATAACCTTAATACTTATATATAGCCTAGAGATACTTAATTATTTAGTTATATAACTAGCTTATTCTACTTTAGATATTCTTATTTAGATAGCTATTATAAATAATTCTTAAGATTAAATATAATCTACTTTAAAATTATTATTACTAGTAGTAGACTAGGTTTAAGGGGTCTCTATACTTAGAGATATAAGTTTAATATTATTTATTTTAATAATAAAAAAGGATAGTTAATTTAGAGTTATAATTTCTAACTTATACTTATTAATATTACTTTAAATCTATTAAAATAAATTTAATAATCTAAATTTATCTCTTCCTCTAAGATTATATTTATACTATTAAATATATCTTTATTATTTTCTAGAAGACTTAAGGTAGTTAATAATATCTATTATTATAATATTATATTAGGGAAGAGTTAAAAGATATATTATAATAAATCTTTAGTATCTTTAGTATCTAGATTAATATAAGGAGGTTAGAATAATTAATCTAATATATATCTACTAGTTTAAGAATAATAAGGATAAAATATTATTATTAATATTATATTATTAGTAATATTCTTAGTAGTATTATAACTATATATTATAGCTATACTATAATCTAGATTAAATTATCTAATAGATCTTTTAGACCTTATTAGTATTAGGTAATAAGTAATTACTTAAGTTACTTAACCTAGATATACTACTAGATAGGATAATATTTATTATAATAGGAGTAGAGCCTTTAAATTATATAAGGATAGGGGGTAGGCCTGTAGCCACCCTATATATATTATATCTATATTAAAGGGTTCTAGCCCCCTTTTATAACTCTACCTAAGCTATAAAGGAGTATAATAATCTAAATAATTATATATATAATAATAATAGTTACTAGATATTAATATAGGCTTATAGATTATACTAAACCTCTAGTATAGCTATTAATATTATAATATTATATATATCTCTATTACTTTCTAGAAGACTTAAGGTAGTTAATAATATTTATTATTAATATATTATATTAGAGAAGAGTTAAAAGATATATTATAATAAAATCTTAACTATCTTTAGTATATAGATTAATCTAAGGAGGTTAAAGTAGTTAATCTAATATATATCTACTAGCTTAAGAATAAAAGAGGTAAAATATTAGTAGTATTCTTAGTATTATTATAACTATATATTATAGTTATACTATAATCTAGATTAAATCCTTAATAACCCTTTTAAATCTTCTTAGTATTAGGTATTAATAATTACTTAATTGTCTAGAATTATTATAATTGGAATAGAGCCTTTAAATTATATAAGGGTAGGGGTAGGCCTACAGCTACCCTATATCTATATTAATATTAAAGGATTCTAGTCGCCCTTTTATAATTCTAAATTTCTACCTAGGCTATGAAGGAGCATACTAATCTAAATAATTATATATACTAAATATGATCACTAAATATTACTATATGCTTATAGATTGTACTGAACCTCTGGCATAACCATTAATATCATATTAAGTTATCAACTCCTGTAGCTGATCCCACAATAAGTCCATGGGACCATGACAGAGTCACAGTCTCACAGAAGCTACCTGCTACCAGCTACCTTACCTAGGGCCTGGCATAAATATGACTCTACTACTCTAGTACAAAAGCCCTTTCTTACTATACCTTAACCTGCCTGAGGCTGCCCCAGTCCCTCCTATTTATTTTATGCTTTTAGCCAAATATCAACACTAACAGGTGTGTAATAAAAATAAGTAGGGAATGTGAGTTATGATGTTATTTTGATTAGTTAATAAACTACATCATGTATCATATCACTTTTACTAGGTGGAGAGGTGGTCAAATAAGTATTAAGTAGTATCACATGACTGTCTCATGATATATGTGAGCTTACTACTAGTCAAACCCTGACTGGCAACATATATTGAATAGCTTCTGATTTTTGGTGCAGTGAACTCAATGGCCTGCTAGGCTACTACAGCTCCAAAGGCACATAACCTATTAGTCATACTATAGTAGGTAAGGCGTTGGTTGTGGTCCTATGGATAGAAACCATAATCTATATCTTACTCTATAAGGTACTCTACAGCTGACAGGAGTCACAGTACCTATGGTATGTATACTTGGGGCAATCCCATCCTTTATCCAGCCAATTATGATGAAGTATGGCATCAATGTCCCACATACTGTCGTCATGTGGCATGGGTCATTGATCATTCCACCCCACCAGTCTAGTCATAGGAACTGTTCTGGTTCCTGTTGATGCCTAAAATCTTTAATAATTCCCTTCATAACAACAGTAGAGGTATTTTAAATTTTTACACTTTTAGGTTGATAATTCATCTCTTCCCTATATCCATACATTTGGTATTCTTACATCTTTCCCCCCAAAACCTGCCTATTAGATGTCAGCATACACTACCTTAAGAGTAACACCTGACTGGATCACTGCACACGCCCCCCGCATTCATATTTATTACTGCCCTGTGATGACACTATCTAGTATCTACTGACAAGCTAAATCTAAGCCATCACCGCACTGACTCATTGTCAGATCTACTCTTAAAGTCCATTTTGGAATCCTAAAGACTACCAGTCATTTGTCAATAACACTCATCACAACCCCCGTCCCCCTCTTCCAGCATCAAGCCATCAGATTCCCAGTCTTATTTGATAAGGGAGAACAGACTCTCAAGTACCCAGTGGCTGGGAGTTTTATTGCTCTCTGAGTCATATCTGCCCATTGCCACCCTAGACAAAGGAAGCAGCCCTGACAAATCACCTTTCACGTGTGTTTTGCCAACATTAGGTTGACAGTCACCTTTCCATTGACTTCTACTAACACTCTCGCATCAGCCTTCATACATCAATTGCCTTCAAGGCATTATATTTCCAACAAACCCAAATCACATCTAATATCACTATTCTTCATTTCCCATTCCAACCAGCTCATTTTTTGCCCTCTGAGTCCCATCTCTATCAATAGAATGAACCCATATACACCCCCAACGCTGTTGGACCAAAATCATAAACTCGCCATGAGTCGCCTACCGTCTGTTTCCAGTCTCATGTCACCTCCTGAATCCAAACCATTTGAGAATTTCAATACCTCATTGTCACCTTACTCAACATCACAGGATTATTGCTCGTTTGTCCATGGCATGAAACTTCCTCCCATTTCTGGCGAACGGAAGCGAACACAGTCAGAAATGGATTTACCATCGCCGCCCGTCACTCCGTACACTGGAAATAAAAAAAGAAAATCGGATGTCTCAGAGGAAATCGAGCGAGATGCCGTGCTCGGTTCCACAAGAGATCCTGTTCTATTCCCTCATCACGATTCTTTGACAGATGTTGCCACTGATGAGCCCTTGTTTGGGCAGATTCTTCCCGCCCCAGCAGAGGTTCTAATGGAACAACATATCGATTCTCACATGGCAAGATTTGATAACAAAGTGAATAAGCCAACACGTGATGAGTATCTCCTAGCGCTCTCCTGTGTGCCAGTCGTTTCCGCCCAGTATAATCGGAATCCTGCTGCCTGGGCCAAGGAAGAACGCGAGACACTTGAGCGTCAACTGTTCATGATGAATCGTCGCCGACCTAAAGTTTTAGATGCAAAATTAAAGAAGATTGCGCCCGCACCGAGCAAGCGGGCGGTTGCCACACAGCCTCGCGCACAGCGAACACCGCGGGTCAAGCGTTCCCCCAAATCTACGCCGCATCAGAAGGCGCATGAATCCTTTGACTTACCTGCTCAGACGAGTCCTAGGCCTCCCAGAGGCGTAGGAACAAATCGGGATGACACAGATTATACTTCCATCAAAGATTTCTCACCCTCACCAGAAACACTTGGCGGCAATGCGAAGGCATTGAAGGCAGACTGGAAAGGACAGATGTTAGATCTTAGCGAGGATCCAGACCGGCACCTTTTGAGCCCGGCTGAGCTCAGCCTTGCCTCCACCTTGAGGCTCTCATGCGCAACATACTTATGCAGCAAACGCCGCATCTTCGAGGCTCGTGTAAGAGCTTTAAGGATTGGCAAAGAGTTCCGCAAAACAGATGCCCAGCAAGCTTGCAAGATTGATGTCAACAAAGCGAGCAAGTTGTGGACCGCTTATGATCGTGTCGGCTGGTTCGATTCGGAACACTTTCAACAGTATTTAGAGTGACCTTAGCAATTGGTGAATTTTTATTGGTCGATAATACTTATACCTTGCTATGTTGCGATTAGTGTTATTTTGGCTTTATTCTGTGGGAGTTGGACTTGGACCAGGTTACTTAATAGCGAATCGATGATTATAGCCCCTGCTGCACTTTGGAATGGGCCAAGTTTTCCCCCTTCCAGACCTCTTCTGCACCTTGGGACTCTTTGTTTTATGAGAGCTGCACGGCTGGACTGTGCCCTTATCAGTTATAAGTTCAGATAGAAAGACTGCATACGTCATTTGCTGGTTCCTTTTTTACTTATTCACCCGACTAATTCGTAAACTTTGGTACAACTTGGTCAGGCGGTCTCTTTCGGCAGTCCCGGCATGCTTGATTTCAACAGGAGGCTGTTATTATGACTGTCAACCTACGGTCGTAGCCTAAAGGCTGCCAGCATGTCTCGTAACATTATCTGTTTATAAGGTAGGCTTATACAGATTGTATCCAAGGCTTTCTATCAATACATTAGCTTTAGTACTCAGCTATACCCAGCGCAGGTTCCCAGAGTTAGCCTGCAATGGTGTCCTTGATTAATGCAGAAAGCACTGACAAGTCACAGATCACTCTATACAATATTAATCGACAATTTCCCTATAAAGTCCTAAATGGACACAGGTGGAGATTTATACCGTCCTTTATCAACCTGGTTAGACTACCTAGTGTAACAGGTTCCAACAATAATAACAGGGTCCTTTGGAGCCTATGAGCTGCCCCTGAGGTTAATACATAAAAACCAAGGCAAAGATTTGAAATAACCTTAAGTAGTTGCTAATTAAGGTAGTCGTCCAGTGGTACGTAAGTCGGATGCCAGTGAATCTGGACTCTGGACTTCTGGAGTAGAAACTGAAGACACTAAGGCATGATTCGAGTCAACGGAAAGTATCGTAATATATGATTCGAGGACGCCACCCGAATGGCCCTTAACTCCTTATTAGTACTACTTTCTTATCTAACCATCCACTGGACAACTCTTAATGGTTTAGACAGAT
This sequence comes from Aspergillus lentulus, assembly GCF_001445615.1. NCBI lineage: Eukaryota > Fungi > Ascomycota > Eurotiomycetes > Eurotiales > Aspergillaceae > Aspergillus > Aspergillus lentulus. The sequence goes on from NW_028322113.1 coordinate 2,776,530, forward strand.
CAGAACCTCTTCATATTCAATCCCCGTTGAAATTCATTTAGAAATTCATCAGATCGATATGTCTAATGTGGAAACCCCTCAAACAGGGTCTCTCAAAGATCAAGCTCGTGGGGGGCAGACTGACAGCGATAAGAAGTCGAAGACTAGGAGACCTGCTAGTAAGAGCCCTCTCAGTCTCTAAGAAATCTCCGTGGATACCTCTTTTCCTCAATACTTACAGCCCAATAACAGACACTGCTTTCAGACAACAGCGCCTAAAAGCCTGGCAGTAAGATCTAAGTCTAACTATATTCTTGGTTATACCTAATTTGCTAACACGTCGACACCATAGACCAATTCTCACGCCGCGGAGCGTTCTGCCCATCTTCTTTGTATTCGGCATCATATTTGCACCGATCGGTGGCCTTCTCCTATGGGCTAGCTCCCAAGTATGTATTGTCGATTCAAAATTTCATGCGTATTGCATCTGACATAGCACAATGATAAGGTCCAAGAGATATCTATAGATTACTCAGAATGCGCGGAAAAGGCCCCTTCTTACCCAGTCTCAATTGCAGACCGAGTTAAGTCGTCGTTCAAGTCATCGACTGGACAGTCTACCCCGACATGGGAGCGTCGTATAGAGAACGGGACTACCATTTGTCGGCTGAGTTTCGAAGTACCGGACGATTTAGGGCCTCCCGTCTTTCTGTACTATCGTCTTACCAACTTTTACCAGAACCATCGGCGATACGTGAAGTCATTGGATATAGATCAGTTGAAAGGCAAAGCTGTTGACAATAAGACCATCGATGGTGGCTCATGTGATCCTCTTAAACTCGACCCTACTGGAAAGGCTTATTACCCGTGCGGACTCATTGCGAACTCACAATTCAATGACACAATACACAGCCCTGAACTCCTCAGTGACTTGAACCCGACGGTGTACTCCATGACTAACAAGGGCATCGCCTGGGATAGTGATAAGGAACTTATTAAAACCACACAATACAAGCCATGGGAAGTTGTGCCACCACCGAATTGGCACGACCGTTACCCAAATGGGTATATTGACGGTATCCCCGACCTTCATGAAGATGAAGACTTCATGGTTTGGATGAGGACCGCTGCGCTACCGGCTTTCAGCAAACTGTCCCGCAGAAATGACAACGTGTCTATGAAAGCTGGCTCTTATCGCCTGGATATTGAAGATCGTTCGTTCGCACTATGCCATTCACCTTACCACTGGCTAATTGGGCTCTAGGGTTTCCGGTTACTGAGTATGGTGGCACGAAGTCAATTCTCATCTCCACCAGGACTGTCATTGGGGGACAGAATCCTTTCATGGGTATAGCTTATGTCGTCGTTGGCGGTATTTGCGTCCTTCTTGGGGCACTGTTTACCCTTGCCCATTTAGTACGACCAAGGTATGTATTATTGATCCTCTGCTCGACAACTAGTAAAGCTTACTGTGGTTAGGAAACTCGGCGATCACACTTACTTGACCTGGAATAATGAACAGGAAAGTACAGTCACTGCTACGGGCAGGAATGACAGATTTGGACCGCATGCCCATTGATACAGGCTCAACCAGTAAATTGCCTTGTTCCGTGCGGTATGATATTGACTGGGTAGTCTCTCTCTCACAGTCTCTGTCTCTCTTTTTCATTCATTTTTTTTTTTTTGGCGCGCTCTGTCATTGGTTTTTTCAAGGTGTTCACATGGTTATGGGGCCGAATCTCACTGCCATTGCTCTAAGCATTACAGTATGTGCTAATCTTCTTTTGCCAAGATGTTGATTCTGAGACTGTTTCCTGAATAGGCATGATTCCTCTATTGGTGAATATAACGAATTTCAGAATGTGCACCCTTCAGACTGGAATTTCTCCACTTGTCCCTTGTCAGGCACTTCCCTGTCAGAGACGACATTCCGGTCTTCGGGTAATCAACACCAAACATTCCAGTTTCCAATAGCAACAAGATGTATTTTATAAATTCCAGGCGGCCTTCAGAGATTGAAGCCAAGATGCTCTGCGACAAGCTTCCTCAACATGATGTTGCCTTCCATTTCCTGCGTTTATATCTTGCTTGTTATAAGTCTCCTGTCGAACCGCCGAACTCTATGTCGTGCGACTGCTTTACAGGGCCGTTCTCTTTGTGCCACTGGTGGTCCAGATGCAGCATTCAGGGCTGAACATGAGAGACTAGGCGCGTTCGAATCGAAACCTAGTAGCGTATCTCACGATATGCGAAGAACCTTGGAGCCCATTGAGATAGAGACGTGGTTTCATATTGTGAGTGGCGAAACCGATGCAGATTTAGTAACGGACGAGATGGTCATACTGCAGGTCAGTTCATCACATTTCTCGGAGACGGCTGCGTTGTGGTTACTCTTCAGCTAGTTGACAATCTCGAAGTTACATTATTTGCAAAAAGCCTATGAAAACGCTTCAATATCTTATCGGTTAAAGGGCGTCACCCGTCATATTAATAAAACTTGGGCGCGCAATGGGGATGACTCCGCCATGAAGAAAGCACTTCGCAAGGGAGGTTACAGCACGTTAAATGTCTACTTTCAGACCAACCTACAGCCGCCCTCCACAGACTTTGCGAGATGGACCTCTGAAGGTGACAATCGCCACGCATATAACTCAGACCTTCCCCCCCCTAGCGTCCTTGGTTTCTGCACTCTTCCGGATCCAAGCATTAACGCCAGCAGCCCTCGAGCCAGTTACTCCAAAGATGGCTGCAATGTGCTGGCTAAGACTATGCCTGGTGGCCCCATAACTCATTACAATCGGGGTGGTACTGCAATACACGAAATTGGTCACTGGAACGGTCTCTTACATACTTTTGAAGGAGAGTCGTGTTCGAAAGACGATGCTGGTGATTACATTGCAGACACACCCCAGCAGTCGGTGCCCACTGATGGGTGCCCTTCTCAGAAGGATTCATGCCCGGATAGCCCTGGCTTGGACGACATACATAATTTTATGGACTATTCATCTGATGACTGTTATGCTTCCTTTACATCTAATCAGCTGAAGAGAATGCGAGACATGTGGTTCTCCATGAGAAAAGGAAAATAACATCTAGCCTGGGACAAATTCTGATTATCTATTTTTCAGTACTCAATAGTGTTCGTAAATAGACCTTGGAAAGACATCACTCTCCGACCACCATGGGATATCTTACTGCGTTACTTTTCCATGTCATCGCCCTTTCGACTAGGGAATCTCGCATGATCATTCACATTTGCTGTCTAAGCCCATGGTTACCCAGCACAAGATGCAACTAGAGCTAGTTGAGCATGAGATTAGCCATTATTCATCTACCCAGATAAACTGTCAAAGCGAAGCCGATAGCCCTATCCGCAAGGTTCTATTGAGCAGATACATGACCATTATCATCGAAGATAATCTATATGAAAGAGTAGTCGATGAAAGGCCGATCGATGAAACTGAAAGAGTATTGGACGAGAAATCGCATAAACCACGCTACCGTTTTCGCTTCTTGCCATGTTCTTCGTCATCCAAGCCGCCTTCCCTATCCTTCTTCTTAGCTTTCCTTTCGAGCTCATCCCAATCTTCACCACTCTCTTCTTCTGCGCTGAAATCACTTGCCTCCGCGCTAGCATCGTCGTCAAATTCGCTATCGTCCTCAGAACTCTCATCTGCCGCCGCCAATTCCGACTCGGAGAGCTCAAATGCAGACTCCTCCTCCTCTTCCGATCCGTCTTCCGAATCAGACTCTGCGGCTAAGAAGGACCAACCTCCATCCGCAAAGAAACCGTAAGGATCACTCACAACCGTTTTCATGATGGTTGTCCAGTTGAGGTTCAGAGGGCCCTCGGTGAAAGCAATATCGACGGAATCCAGCCAATCTTTCACGCCTTCCAAGGACTCCACCGGGATCGTGTTTATATGAACAGGGGCCCTGTGAAAGTCCTTGAATACGAAGACTAGGTCAAAGTTTTTGAGACCAAACTGCAAATCCATCAGCAAAGCAACAATATTAATCATAACACTAGTAGAACCTTACCTGCACTCTCTCGAGGTGGGCAATTTCGATCTCATTCAGGGTGATGACTAGGAAGGGGGGTTCCGTCAATTGCACGAGGGCGTCAGTGGTCGGTTGTATCAGAACATTGGAGCGGTTGGGGACGCCAGTGAAACCAATCTCTCGAAATGGTATGTCAACATCAACGCCCTCGTCTTTCCCGGCATCAGCTATCTTTTCAGCGAAGGCCTTAAATTCTCTGTCCAATGCTGCTCTGCGTCGCCTTTCCTCTTGTTCAGCTTCGAATTCCTCTTCATCTCCATAGCGATGTTTGCGTCTGCGATTGCCAGTCTCGTCGAATTGCATCTCGGTGGCCTCCCGGTAGAATTGGACATCTCTCGTTTTCCTCTTCCCAATCATGATAGGCGTTTTGAGATGGACGTGAATGAGGACAATCAACTCGTGAGCACACGGTTGGAAGAACAAATGTTTCACATTGCTGAAGAGCACGTCGACGTGTTCATTCCGGAATGGAGACATGTATCGAAGACCGTTCTGATGTATCTCGACCTCACCCGGAACACGCTTCCCATCCAAAGGTGGCCGAAGGTAGACGTCAGGTAACTTTACAGGACGGCGGTCTATGAGTGATTAGCATTGGCAACAGATTTGGGCGGTGCAAGGATGTACTTCGGATCTCGATGAGCTTGTCTTGCTCTACAACGTCTTCCATCTCCTTCTTTTCTTGCTCCCGCCTCAAAGCATTTTTCCTCAATTCAGTGATATCCTGGGCAACCTGAGCCAGCCTCTCGTTGTCCTTAGAACGAAGAGTCAGGTTTCGCAGGAAATGAGCCGACAGATCCTCGAAAGGCTGGTCGTCCTTCCTACCAACTCCCTGGCCGGGGGAAAGGAAGTTGATGCGGAGGTACGCATATTCGCCCTCGTCGCTTTTACTTGCATTCTTGATTGTGTTGATATGGAACGGCACTGGTCGACCCATTATGGGAACTATTACTGTAGATGCTTTTTGGTCAACATATATCGTGAGGTCTCTCACCCTTGTTGGCAATTGATTATCCCTCTTGTACGATTCGAATCGTTTGAATTTTTTCTGCGTAACTCCATTGTCGTCTCCGGTAGTTCCAGCAAATCGATCAAGGCCCTCTTTTGTCTTTTTAGCGGCTAGCTCCTTTTGGTGCTCGCGGCGACGCGCTTCAGCACCTTCATTTATTTGAGTTGGCCGTTCCGCTCGGAGCTTCGTTCTTGTGATGTTCCTGCTGGCGATAGCACTGGTTTTCGCTTCCTTTTTCTCCTTGATGGGTTTTTGAGGTTCCTCTTCGTCTCCGAAGTAGAATGACACGGAGTCCATGTCAAGACCTGCATCCTTGGTGAACACATGTGGCCCATTTTCTCCCACACGAACGGTGTCTGTGATGACCATAGAGTAAGTTGAACTCTTGCTTCCTTTCAATTCCGAGTCTTCAACGTCTGTCAGTCCCACTGTGATAGAGAGAGTCATGCCGCTTTTCAGTGTTCTGCTGTTTTTCCCATTCAGCACCATGTTAGGGTCTCGAAGCTCAATTCCGATACCAGCACCGACGCTCTTGACGAAGTGGGATTCAAGCTCCGGTTTCTTCGTCCGGATTAAATTGATCGCCTTGTTGTATAGGTCTTTGGCGATTGTGCCGTCGCGCACATCTCTCATAACCGCTTCATGTAAAGCCAGAAGAAAGGCATAGTTTGTCTCTTGAGACTTACTCGGATCCACTAAGTAGGTCCGTGCGATCATTGAACTGTAAGTCTTATACCGTATCCCGAATCCAGCGATAATAATACCCGGTTCGAGATTGCTGTTATCAGACACTGCTGTTAGTCTAAGGTCATACTTTCCCCCGCTTTGAATGACGGGTCCATAGGCCCAGTCAATCTGTTGAGCGTCGAACTCGGCCGGTAGTTTGCCCAGTTTGTTGAAAAATTTAGCGTCATCGATTTTTGCATCGACCCGCGCGGAAAGAGCCTTATGAGTCATCTGCTTTTCTTCGTCGAGAAGGCGTGACATTTCCTCCACGAAGTATTCAGACATCAAGCCACTGCAAGCTCGTGAAGCGTTTCTTATGGACACCTGTACAGTATTAGTTAATTGCCCTTCCCAATTCCCCAAACAGTAGGCTCCTTTTCAACGCACCAACTCGTCGGTATCTTTCACTGCAAATGCAGCCGACAGAGCCGGCGAAATGTCAACTTCCTCTATTTCGCCAGATAATGTCGTAAAAGTGCGCTTCCAGTCTTCCGCGAAGGGACCTGCAGTTGTGTCCTTCGGTAAAACACCGACTTTATTCTTCATACGGACAAAGAAATTAGTTCCAAGTAACAACACAACAGCAATTTCACTTGATAGAGCACTTACACCAGCGCTTCTGATGACTTCAATACATTTCTCGAAAGATTTCAATTTCCCTTCAGGATCCTTTGTTGTAACCAGTATTTCAACTGGGATCTTGCCACCCCTCAACGGCTCAAGATGCTTGGCTGAGTGGACATCCTCTATTCAGCAAAAAGCCCCTGTACTTCGGACGTAAAGATTTACCTTTCTTCGCAGTTGTCACAACATAAACAGCTTCCAAAGTAAAGACGAGAAGCGTGGCTGGAAACTCATAACCCAGCAACCAGAACTAACAGTCAACCGACAATTATGTTAGCGTCGCAAAGGAAGCATCAAATGTAGCAGCAGGGATTGAACATACATGCATAGCGTTATTCTTTTGAAAAGTATTCGCCTCGTCAGTCTTGCCCATCAAGATGACAATCGAGCCAACACCACCAAAAGTGGGGTGACTTGAGCGTTTGTCCGCTCTCCATGCCGCGTAGAAGCTTGACAACCGATTGAAAAACAAAGTCTTGTCTATCACAATCTCTTCAGCCATGATCTGATGCGTTGAAAGTGAGATTGTCGTGCAGGGCGTGCCTAGCCTGCCTGAAGAACTAGAAGTGCACAAGTCTCGTCAAGCTTCTCTGATCGCCTTAATCTCTGAATTTGGTAACGCGAATAAAATAAACAAAAAAGTTCGAGGATGTGACGGTGCACATGACTATGTAAGGACAGAGAATAGCGAAGTCTGTAGTCGTACTCACGCGAGGCTGGTGCTACGCGTTTTCCCATGTTTGAGCAGTTTGCATCATTTGCATGGTATGCTAACTCTCAAGTGGACTCTTGGTACGGAGAACAAAAGAATAGGTTCCCAATGATATCTAAGTGAACATTTAATATTTATACGGGAGTAGATACGTATTGCCTCTCAGATTCACATCACTATAAGACATACATTTTTTTTCGGTCGTCTTCTATTTATTATCATGCCTACCCACGTACCATACCTTTCCTGATGGTGATCCAACATTGATAATCTCAATGTCTCTCAACTTGCCTTATCCTTCATCTCGATTCTTTTCTCCATATTCTGCTACCTCTCTATAGGTGAGGATTGGGTAAAATATCCGGATACGCAACTGATACTCATCCTCTCCGCAAGCTTTTGTGATCTGAATGCATATACGTCCTGATGGAGAAGGGCGCGCTCAGTCATCCGCATAATGTCATCTGAGGATACCATTTCCCTTGGGGGTCAAGTACGCTTCGATGACAATGTCTATGGCGCAGAATCCAGCAAGTCTACTCGAAGAAACCCTCGGAATGATGCAGCTACTGGCGCTTCGGCGGCTGGTGTTCGTGCAGTCAGTGCGCAGGTGGTTGCTTTCTACTTCAGAGCTCCGGTGAAGGCCTTTTTTCGCACTCGGGTTGAGTATGCACTCCTCCCTCTCGCTACTCAGACTGAGATTTGTTGACACACGTGCAGTTATATGGTCCGTATACCAGTCGAAACACTTACTGGCTTTTCTTCTACGATTTCTTCGGATTCCTATACTCATCGTGCCCGACATGAGCTGATGATTGTTCCACTCGAAATGTTCCCGTTAGGCATTCGCAAGAGCTGTCAACCCTCATTCCGCTGAAAGGCGTTGGTCATTACATACAACGACACCTGGTCTTCTCGTCCATGCCGTTCGTACTTATGGTTGGCGGTTCATCCCCAATCAGCTTTTACCACCTATGTTGGCAAATGCAGGGTGAGTTAAGTCCGCCCTTACTCCCTTCGGTCACTCTGGGCCTGACGTCTGCTGTTAGCATTGGCGCTGTCCTGTATACGTCGTATCTACAGACCCTTGGCATCCTATATGAACCCGTTTCCCGAAGTGTCAAGCGTATATACCCTCCTGCATCTCCTGTTGATACATTTGCAGCTGGCTTTGCCGCTGGTACGGTACAGTCAGTTGTAGCCGCGCCTCTAGATGCTCTCCAGGTTCGATTACGAACGAATGACATGCTCCATGGTCAGTACCGCAGCATGTGGCACTATGGACAGAACAAACTCAAAGAAATTGGTCTTCGCGGCATTTTCGCAGGCTGGAGCCTGTCACTTCTGCGCGACTCATTTGGATACGCCGTTTTCTTCAGTACTTTCGAGTACATAAAGTCGCAAGCATATTATTCTTTCATTACAAGATATTACGGGTCACTTCGCACCCATCAGCTGGACAGTCTGCGAGACCCTCAGTCAAGTGACCGTGGGGTCCCGCTCATCAAACCTCACTATAGCTTAGAGCCATGCTTCCTGATGTTAGCCGGCGTGGCAGCGTCAATTGCGCAGCAGGCCGTACAGCATCCGCTGAGTGCTATCCAGAATATTCATTATTCTCGATTAGAATATCTTGATCATCAGGCTAACCTGATCTCCACGAAAGGGCAGATGATGCAAATCTATTATTCCGCTTATCGAGAAACATTCAAACGCTGCAGGAGGAGAGCATCACGTGCTGGTGGTTGGCGTAAATGGTTATTTAAGGGGTTTGTAGGAAATGCTCTTCGCCAAGTGCCTAGCACTAGTGCTGGGCTTGTGATATTCGAACTTGTGCGTCGCAAATATGCTAATTTGGCTGACGCCATCTACATTCAGAAAGACGGCTACGACATTCTTCTGACTTGAGAGAAAGGTCTGGTCAGTAATTATATCAAATTGCCGCGATGAGCCCTCATTGATTTGTTCTGGTACCAATGTTTAGCGACAGGATATTCGAAGACGCACGTTGATGTTGATTTTCGCGGCTTTTGCATGTCATCTCGCCACGAGTCCGTTTCATGAACTTCTGTGCGAGTGAATGGAGAGGTCGGGGCTTACCTCAGACGCTTGTACTATATTCATGGAGTGGATGTCAGATGACTGTTCACACGGCACTCCTATAAGATTGTGTGGCCTCACGCTGTCCTGACAATATTACCATATTTGACCAGATTATGTGACTTTGCCTCTTGAGATGCTGAGGTAGACTATGCCTGTGATGTCTTTTGCGTAATGGACCCAGTCAAGTAAGTCCTACTGCGTACCTTTTTTATAACATTACGCCAGTACTTTCGCAAGGCAGTATAATGTAGCCAGGCCATCTGTAAATATAGAGGAAGTACACTAGAATACTGACGGGTTGACCTGCTTTCACTGGCAAGGCCTCAGATATTTAACCTCCCATTCATGAACTTGTGGTCGCAGGTGAGACTCTGGTGACGGCACAAGAGAGACCGCGGACCTAATCAGCCTGAATGGACAATTCATATCAATCGTCGAAGGCATCATGAAGAGGTTCTTTCTCTATTCATACTCTGGGTTTCGGAGTCCCAAGTGCATGCCTCTTCTACCTGGAAGTTCTGACAAGGTGTTTTAGAGTAGTACCGTCACTTTTAGTCGCTGAGATGTTTCCTAGGAAGTACTGTGTTGTGTAGAGTAAGGTACCTTGAGAAATGAGGTGAGACCTCCACCATTATTGGCTCACTGCCCATAACAGGATCTACTTAATTGTTGGCCTTGATTCCAGATGCAATGAATAACTAGTGGACTGTTCGGCTGGGCCTCAATAATGGTAGAAGAGGTGTACGGAGTATCTACCTTGTCGATACATTATTCATTATTGGTGCCTCAACAGCCATTTTCAGAACCTTTCTTAGCATGGAGATGGTAGGGGGTATGATACCTATAGTCCCATTTTAAAAGCGGACTCGCAGATATCTTTCTAGACAATTCACGGTTGAAGTATGGTGAATAATTACCGTAGACATTCATCTTAAGGCGGCTTTCTTTTTCGAATGAAGCCATGTAGTTATGGAGTAGTTAAGGCAGTGACTAAGGTACCTTAGGTATGCATTAATATTATTATTGGGTAAATGGCAAATTACGGTGGATACCTTACTGCATATTCTCATCTCCTGGCTGGGCATATTCCGTAAGTACCTAAGGTACCTTAATCTACGCTGACTGTCTACCTGGAGGAGGTACCTTCCTTACTCCATAAGCACATTCCGTCCCGTTCCCGTCCGCAAGTTGCAAACTTCCATGCAATAATGACTAATGACCCATGACCCAGTCATCCAATGAGGTATTCAGGGGCAATGATTGGGCTGCTCCGACCGCCTGAGTAGCCTGAGTAGACTGAGTGTGCTAGGTCTCTTCTCTGGCCTCCACTTTCAGCACCTCTCCCCAACTTTCTGGGGAAAGCAAACGCCTAAGTGTGTATTCCGTGTTTTCAACCCACTGCTATCTATCTTTTTCTTCCGTGCCATTCTCTAATATTTCCATTTGATACCAAAGCGTCAAAAATTTCTCTATCCATTCAATCCGTCGTCTAGGGTCGACAACCCTGCTGTTGCATGTGCTCGGCTAGCTATATTAAGCCAGCCTTCGTCGTTGCCTTATTTGGTTTTTCCGCCTGATCACTTGGCCTTGACTAAACGGGCTCCAACTGTGTCACTTGGCTACTCCGCATCGCTGATCCATTGCAAGCTTCAACCCTTGAGATAGATTCTGACATCCTCGCCCCAAACTCTCCACCGTCTGCTCTCGTGGTCTCGTAGATTCTGCGGATCAATATTCTACCCAAGTTGCTTTGCATCATTCGGCCAGAAAACGTCCAGCTTCCCGCAGCACCAGTCTTCATACCTCTCGGAAAGGTGCCACCGTAATCTACATCTGTCTAGACTACCTTCAGGGAGGGAAAAAAAAGGAATAAAATAAAAAAATTCCAGAGTCTGCATGGAGGAGCCGGAGAGCTTGATATCTCCAGTTCACCTTTGATCACTTCAAACTCTCTCCGAGAACCCACTCTTGAGCGCGGAAGGGCTGTCGCTTTCAGCCCACCACAACCGCCAACATTCCTTCAGCAAAGTCTTCTCCACGCACCTCAAGTACTATACCTCTGCGGTCAATAAGCGCTCATTTGCAATCATCCTCGGGGCACTCTGTCGGAATTGATTCTGCGAGCGAGAAAGGCAGTCGACGTTCCTCATACTCGTCTGGTCACACTGTCGAGTCTACATTCTCTGTTTGGACCGACACAGGTGACCTGGCCGAGCAGCTTGCAGATGTAGAAGAGCCTCTTCAAAACCGACTGCGGAACTCTCTGGATTGCGAAACGGCCAGTCCAGAAGGGTCTCGAGCTGGACTGAAGCGACAAAGGCGCGTGCGCTACATAGCTCAATCGCCCGCTGGTCGGACCGATCTTGAGAAGATATCCATCGACATTCCCTCACCTGCGCCTAGGCGGATTTCCAGGATAGAGCGGTCTTTAGCTATCATCATGTCTCCAAGCAATAGACACACCGCCCAGATACATGGCTTGGTTGGGAAGCCCTTATTGTAAGAAGATCCTACCTTCTGATTCCGGGCTCTGCAGTACTTTCATTGACCTTTATACAGGTACTTTACCAGTGTTTTCGTCTCCTTAGGTGTTTTCCTTTTTGGCTATGATCAGGGTGTTATGTCGGGTATAATCACGTTCGTCCTCCGACTTTGCGGCAAAAGGCCTCCATGCCTTGGAGATGATGGGCATGGCGATTTTGAAACAAATGACTAACGTGAATACAGTGGTTGGCACTTCAAGGATTACTTCAATCAACCATCGCGAGCTGCGATCGGCACAGTCGTCGCCATCCTTGAAGTTGGTGCATTCATTTCTTCCTTACTCATCGGCCGGATTGGCGACTTGATAGGACGGCGGAAGACCATCCTCTACGGCTCTATCGTGTTCTCTATCGGTGGCGCTTTCCAGACTTTCGCAACTGGTCTACCCATGATGATGCTCGGCCGTATCGTTGCAGGTCTAGGCGTCGGAGCATTGTCAACAATAGTACCAGTTTATCAATCAGAGATATCCGTATGCGGAATCACTAGATTTCTTCTCCCCCTTCTTTTTGGCCGATCCGCTGACGCATCAATAGCCGCCTCACAACAGGGGCAAATTAGCGTGTATCGAGTTTACCGGCAATATCTGCGGATACGCGGCTAGTGTGTGGGTGGACTATTTCTGCAGTTACATCGACAGTAACTATGCGTGGCGTTTGCCACTGCTATGCCAATGCATTATGGGTACCCTCCTTGGCTTAGGAAGTCTCATCATATGTGAATCGCCGAGGTGAGTATCTGAAATTGCCAATTCAATCTTCATGCCATGCATATTGCTTATACAGTTTCAGATGGTTGTTAGATAATGATCACGATGAAGAGGGCATGGTGGTCATTGCCAATCTATATGGGCAGGGGGATTTGCACAACGACAAGGCCCGGCAGGAGTATCGAGAAATCAAGATGGACGTCCTTCTGCAACGGCAGGAAGGTGAAAGATCCTACACTGATATGTTTAAGCGTTATCGCAAACGAGTCCTCATTGCAATGTCAGCTCAGGCATTGGCACAGCTGAACGGTATTAATGTGATATCCTATTATGCCCCACTCGTCTTTGAGTCAGCAGGCTGGGCGGGCCGCGCTGCTATTTTGATGACTGGAATTAATGGGCTCTCGTACCTTGCCTCAACAGTTCCCCCATGGTATCTCGTGGACCGCTGGGGAAGGCGCCCGATCTTGCTTTCCGGGGCCGTTGCAATGATTATATCTCTCTCTCTGATATCTTACTTCATCTATATCGATGTTGCAGCAACCCCAACTCTGACCGTTATTTTTGTCATGATTTACAATGCGTGAGTATCTTTGTGCTCCTCTCCCTCGTCTCAAGGGGTAGAACTATAAATAATCTATCCAGTACTAACGCAACTTAGTTCGTTCGGCGCATCCTGGGGTCCTATCCCCTGGCTGTATCCTCCCGAGATCTTGCCCTTGAGCATCCGTGCCAAGGGGGCCAGTCTTAGCACAGCTACGAACTGGGCTTTCAACTGGCTCGTCGGAGAGGTGACTCCTGTCCTTCAGGCAGCGATCAAATGGCGTCTTTACCTCGTCCATGCCTTCTTTTGTGCTTGTAGTTTTGTACTTGGTGAGCCTCACATTGCAGATCCAACAATTCATCATTCACTAATTGGTCCCTTTTAAGTATACTTCCTCTACCCCGAAACGAGCGGTGTACGTCTGGAAGATATGGACGTCCTCTTTGGAGATGCAACGACTGCTGTGCCAACACCCGCGACACAAGCTGAGCGTGGATCGCTTATGAGCGGCGGCTCGCCCGTGCCTTCCCTGGACATCAGACGGCAGTATGGTCAGTTTGGAACGGAAAGCGCCATTCCTGGTTTAGATATTGATCCACCTAACATCAACACCCCTGAGAATTCTAAAGCTGCAGGGCTTAATTCTTTGGATGAAAGCAGCGGACGGCCTGAAGGTATTGGCGGCTGGATTTCAAATATGGTCAGTCGCCACAGAGCACCGGGACCGCAAGCGAAAAATAATCAGTATAGACGTCTGGGACAAGAGGAGGGTGAGAACGATTAGAACGGTCCTTGATTGTATATTCATCTCGTGCTCCTCTTCGTTTCCGAGAATCTGTTGCTTCTACAGTACTAACTCTCTTCTTTTCTATCCTTTGCGCTTTTTGGCGCTATATCTACTCCTTCTCTTTGTGGTCTCGCCGTTGCTCATCTTTCTCTTCTCCTTTGACCAAGGGGTACAGAGGTTTGGCGGCAACAAACAATCTTGCTTTGGCGTATCTATGTTCTGTTGTGGATACAACTAGACGGCGCGGATTTGACCACATAGGTCAGTACGGGCTTGTTTCTTCTTCGGCAGTGTCTATGTATATGTGATATAGTGGCCTGGATTTCTCAAATGTATGAGGGGTTTCATTAGATCTTGAATTCTGTTAATAACTGATTGAGAATTAACCTGTTCTGGTGAGGGGCTGGTCCTGGTTATGGTAGGAGAAGTCTCATCCTGGACTTCTCATTTCATTCATCCCTCTTTGTCATTCTCCTTTTCGTAACACGCCCACCTGTGAGCATGTACTGTCTGAACAGCTGATTTACCATCATCAGTCGGGACAAAAATGCGTCCGGATATTGTGAGAGATAGTACATAAGCATCCTATATCCCACAGAGTTTTAACTGACTCTGGTCTCAAGAATGTTTGGTAGTGTATGTTGTTTCGCCATGGGCCACGCCAAAGACTCGAAGACTATAGATGTACTCCATCATTGGCAAGCCGCAACAACTATGGGTAAAGCACTCATTATTGGTGTCTTGAAGAAGATGAGGTGGCCAGAGCGGGGCCGATCCAATGCCGAACCACTTTTTCCGTGACAGGCCAACTATCCATTTGCTTACTACCTACCTTTACAGTCTTAAGACCACATGCTTCAACCCAGCTTCGACTAGCCTTTCGTTTCATGCCTGCTGCCACCTCTGCCTTCGCTTCGTTTCCTTTTGACTTTCTTAACCCTCATTACTTTTTATTTGACCCGTCCAATTTTTTTTTTTTTTTTTACAAAAGTACATTTTTGATTCCACCTGAAGATCTGTCGAGGACCCTGTAGGCTCACGCTCATTATAATTTGGATACCACCTCCTTCAATTGAGAATTTGATATGCCCATGTACTGCCCCTGAGGGTCATCTACGCCAACTCATTCTCTTTCTCTAAACTCAGTATTTCAAAAGACTGTTTTGTATGCGTTCCAATTTCCACTGGTGCCATTGCAACGTGAACGCTCACTTCTCCGCATCGATATAGGATGAGACCATCCACCATGGCGGAAATGGATGTCGCATCAACTACCGGTGCCAATATCGGCTCCGATTTGCGGCGTAGGAATGTTCACGCCGGAGAGAAAGCTGATAAGCTCTTCTCATCTCATAATCTCGAGGACAAGGACGCAAAGTCGAGGCCTAAGGTATGACGGTCATACTCATCCTGTTTCACCTGCAAAGCGTCGCATCTTATCGCCAGCTAATGACCCTTTTGCCGAACAGCCCAGTTCTTTCTCCTCAATACTAGATAGTTGGGAACCTTTCATTGCGCCGATTGTGCTGACAGCCTTGGCTGTCTTCACCCGTATGTACCGCATAGGTCGCTCGAACATTGTGACATGGGATGAAGCCCAGTACGTTACATAACCTTAGCCATGCGAAACTATCACAGTGTCTAATTACTGTCGACCAGCTTTGGGAAATTCGGTTCACATTACTTGAAGCGAGAATTCTACTTTGATGTTCACCCGCCACTGGGAAAGATGCTTGTTGGCTTATCCGGTCTCCTTGCTGGCTACAACGGATCCTTTGAATTCAAATCAGGAGAAAAATACCCTGACGATGTCAACTTTACGTTCATGCGTGTCTTCAACGCCGCTTTCGGTGTCGCGTGCGTTCCTCTCGCTTATTACACTGCTCGAGAGCTCGGTTTCCGCAAGCCCACCGTTTGGCTAATCAGTCTGATGGTTTTGTTCGAAAACTCCTATGCGACCATTTCAAGGTTCATATTGCTTGACTCGATGTTACTTTGCTTCACCTTTACGACCACCATGTGCTGGGCTAAGTTTCATCGGTTACATCATGCTAGCTTCTCAGTTCAGTGGTTCACGTGGCTCTTCTTGACGGGTATAAGTATCGGCTGCGTATGCAGTGTCAAATGGGTGGGCCTTTTCTGCACAGCATTAGTGGGACTCTATACAATTGAAGATTTGTGGAATAAATTTGGCGATCTTAGGATGCCGAAGGTCAGTACTGAAGGGAGTTCTAGAATACTGCTGTGTACCTGACCTTGTGAACAGACAGTCCTCGTCAATCACCTACTGGCTCGCGTAGTCGGATTGATTATTATACCAGCTATGGTATATATGCTTTCCTTTTACGTGCATTTCTGGATTCTTGAAAACAGTGGACCGGGCGACGCGCAGATGAGCTCTCTCTTTCAGGCCAACCTAAAGGGCACCGAAGTTGGAAAGGACAGCCCTCTCGAAATTGCCCTTGGCTCTAGGGTCACTTTAAAAAATATGGGTTATGGTGGAGGGCTGCTGCATTCTCATGTGCAAACCTATCCCGACGGTTCCAATCAGCAGCAGGTCACTTGTTACCATCACAAGGACGCAAACAACGATTGGTTCATCTACCCCAACCGCCATGAACCTGAGTATGACGCCAACGGACCTCTGTCTTTTGTTGGCGATGGCGATATTATTCGTCTTATCCACGGGCAAACGGGCCGAAACCTTCATTCGCATGCCATCCCGGCTCCTATCACCAAATCTCAATACGAAGTCTCGTGCTACGGCAACATCACTGTTGGGGACGAAAAAGACCACTGGGCAGTGGAGGTTGTCGATGATGTCGCGTCAAGGGACCGAAGCAGGATTCGAACACTGACAACTGCATTCCGCCTGAGACACATCGTTCTGGGCTGTTATCTGCGCGCCGGCAACGTGAACCTCCCACAGTGGGGTTTTAAGCAGATCGAGACCACATGCGTCAAAGAGAATAATCCTCGCGACGTCTACACGCATTGGAACGTGGAGTCTCATTTCAATGATCGACGTAAGTACCAAGCAAGAAGTCTGACCATTGCCCGCTCAGCCTGTCGCTCTTCTGCTGTTTTCACCCTCGGCAGACATTACCTTTTCCTCCCCCTCGAGCAAGCTGGTACCCTGGTCTGACGTGAAAATTCTCGCAGTTCCACCTGGTGATCCAGGATCGTACAAGTCCCCCTTTTTTAAGGATTTCATTCATCTGAATGTCGCCATGATGACATCAAACAACGCGCTTGTTCCTGATCCAGACAAACAAGATGACCTTGCGTCGAAATTCTGGCAATGGCCCATACTTAATGTGGGCCTTCGTATGTGCTCTTGGGATGACAACACCATTAAGTATTACCTCCTCGGAAATCCCTTTGTCTACTGGGGCAGTACAGTCAGTCTCGGGGTTTTTGGACTCTTGATATTCTGGTATCTCGCCCGCTGGCAGCGGGGTTACAAGGATCTCAATCAAGCGGACATCGATCACATCCATTATTCCGGCTTCTATCCTCTTCTCGGATGGATCCTACACTACTTCCCTTTCATAATCATGGCTCGGGTGACCTATGTTCACCATTATTACCCTGCGCTCTATTATGCCATACTTACATTCGGTTTTTGTGTCGACTGGCTTACTCAAAAAATGAGTACTGTGGCTCGTGGGTCTCTGTATGCCTTCCTTTACATGGTCATCATCGGAATGTTTGTTCATTTTCGGGTCATTGTGTTCGGCATTGAGGGACCTAGCCAGCAATGGGCCAATTTGAACTGGCTGAGCGGTTGGCGGATTGCGAATTGATTTGGATGTCAGGCACCTACGAATGTCAGCTTGAACCATTCTGTATCCATGATTCAATCGTGCGATGTATGTCAAACTGTGTCTGGCGCTGCTGTTGCTATTCTCGGAATGATTAACTCCGTATAATGCTGGATTCTCCGATGACGTTTACTTATCTGCGCGGAGGCGGACGGACGTAGCGAAGCCTTCCGCCATCTGCACACCAAGTGTGCCGGAGTTCTGGGACAAGCAACACCTCCAATCGGCATATAATTAAGCTTTCAGCTTGTTCCAACTTGACTGTTCAAGCAATGTATACCGATCCGTTACCACTGCCAGCACTCTATATACTAACGTCTCAGCCTACAATTACCAATGCTATTATGTAGCAATGGCAATATTTAGATACCTTACGAGCTCTATTTATAATCGGGAAGCACAAATCAATAATGATGCTTCGTTTCGTGCTCCTCATCCAGGGATTCTTTCCATCTGCCTGTCTAGGCATGGTGGCTGTTACAGAAACAAGAAAGGTGATACTCAGTGAAAGGAGTTGCCCAAACACAATCTTAATTAAACAAGCAGTAGGTATGATATATAATTGCATAGTAGATGAGCCATGTCGTGCATCGCAATATCCTATATTACCACCATGACGTGCAAGAGGGCTCGAATAAATGCATTTTTTCAGACTAGCAACAAGCTCCGCGCCAACTATTTCCACCACTGCGCATTGCATCATTCAAGCCTAAGGTGATGGTTTTCGGCGTTCCTGCGCTTGCTCCCCCTGTAGCCCCAAAACCCTTTACACCGCTTCGACGATCGTTCAGGTCGTACTTTCCTGCCTCGATATTGCGATAAATCCTCTCGGCAACTTCAAGGAATGCTCGTTCGACGCCTTCACCGGACTTTGCACTTGTTTCAACGTAGCGAACAACATTGTTCATGCGGCACCACTCCTCCGCCTCTTGCCTGGTGACACGCCTCTGATTCACGTCGGATTTCACTTCCGCGAGATCGCTCTTATTTCCAACCAGAATTACAACAATACCATCTTCTGCAATTTGCCGAAGATCCTGCAACCATTGGGTGCAAGAGGTGAATGTAGAGGGACGAGTGATGTCAAAAACGAGGAGGGCCCCTGAGGCACCACGAAAGTACGAGCGAGTTATCGACTTGTAAGTCTCCTGGCCCGCGGTGTCCCAAAGGGAGAGCTTCATCTTTTTCTGTGGTTGATCCCCTAGCGGTTTTCGTGGAGGGCTGGGGAGACCCGAGGAAACAGACTCGTGGGATGCAACCATAGCTGTCGCCGTTGAAGATGGCAGAGCAGAGGAGTCAGAAGCATCGGAATCTACCCCCAGACTCTTTGATGCTGGAGGCCCAACTGGAACAATACGCGAGCCAAATTCCACGCCAATAGTAACATCATGACTGGAAGAGAAGCGTCCTTCACAGAGTCGAATGGTCAACTTTACAACAACACGCAGGTCAACACAATTTTGTCTGAGGTTCAACATAAAAACCGGGTAACTGGGCGTGACACACTCACACTAGACTTTCCAGTGCCGGAGTCTCCAATACAGACAAGCTTAGCGATGTAATCCCATGGCTGTGACATGGATACAAAAAAGGTCGGATCGGGGGTGTAGATAATGTTCTATGATATCAGTTATCAGGAGGTTGCCAATACCAATATATTTCAACTCATACTCCAATGCCTCCCGCAAGAGAGCCACATCGGTATGCTAAATTTCTTGTTCTGGATGCTTCGATGAGGAGGTACACGGGATCAATTCGACTTTGCATCCAGAATGTACGGAGCATGGTCCTGAGGACCATCTGCTGAGTCATCTCAGCTGACCCTGCCATATGACGAGTGGGCTCCCGTCAGATCATCCGTTATCTCTGAATATCCGCTTCACATGAGCAAGTCCATGGATTTATACCAATATCCTAACTGGGATCTCTTTCAGATTCACTCATGTTTATGATTTAGAAATAGAGAGACTGACTCTCTAGATGACGCTCCTTCCCTGTCTTCGCTTCATTTACATCCAATATACCTTTGATACTGAATATTAGCTCACCGCAAACTGTCCGGCCACACACCATTAGAGACTCTAGTCACGATAACAACTGAGGACTATAACACGAACCTTCATTTTAGCATGAATCAGGACTTCTAGGAAGTCCAGATACACTGCAGGTCATGTTCTCAGAGTGTATGCGTTCCAAAACTAATACAGAGCTACCCTGCTATCCTTTGCATCATTCCTGCTGGTCTCTGTTCGCGTGACTCACATCAGTAACACAGATGCCTCGCGCTTCCTTGCTCAGTCGCAGTCACGACTAGGCCCTTCTCTCGATGATGCACGTCGTAGTGGCAGTGATCGTCTCAATGCACGACCTGGGGTTTCTCGCCTTTCTTCATCGCGAACATTCTTCCGAATGACACTAGATCCTTACCACCAAGCCACGTCCCAGGTCTCTAATCTTCCTTTCGGTTTACGAAATGCGGCTCAGCCCGCGCCTCTGTTCTTCAGCGCCACAGATGATTTCCGTGACGAGGATGATGAAGCAGAGCGGGAGCGCGAGATTGCGGACTTCTACGCCTTGCAAAGGTCAAGGCGGCATTTTGGCAGCAGCCAACTCAAAGATTCTTCGGAAATTGGAGGTGATGGCGTCAGTTCGATCAGCCTTGAGCAGCAGCCTCTCCAGGATGACAAATATGTCAAGCGCGGCAGCATCAGAAGCTCTTGGCGTGCCAGCAGTAAGTCTATGGACAGGGAAAGTGGTCGTGCATTTGAGCCAATTGCGATGACAGCCGATGACCATGGGGTTCCCGACGAAGTCCGACAAAGTCGTGGTCTCAGAGGGAATTTGGTCGATATTCGTCTTGAAGATACATTGAGATCAGACGAGAATGTTGACAAGGCTGGGTCACTTGATGGTCTTGATGATAGTCCTCCATCCGTCCAGCTGTTCCGGGAACAAGCAAGCTCGGAGCCAAGGATTCTTGGCATTGAGACGTTCCTCGGGCCGAACGAGGTAGATAAGCAACAACTTCTCGATGACCGTGAACAACCAAGCATAGCGGACTGTGGTCTTGAGCCTTATTCACTAGGGGAGACGCAATCTGGCGCCCATGATACTTTCTGGGGGAAGCTCTTTCTGATATCTCTGGGCTGCCTACTTGCTACCTCATTTCTCATTTATTTGCACACATCTGCGCCTTCAGGTGACAAATCGAGATGGGGCGACACGATATATCTCACTGTTCATGGATCCTTCTATCTCCTCGGCATCTATACGGTGGTCTCGATATTTATATCACTTC
Source organism: Aspergillus lentulus (assembly GCF_001445615.1). Taxonomy (NCBI): domain Eukaryota; kingdom Fungi; phylum Ascomycota; class Eurotiomycetes; order Eurotiales; family Aspergillaceae; genus Aspergillus; species Aspergillus lentulus. Next base: position 2,797,451 of record NW_028322113.1, read on the forward strand.
TTTGGCTGGCGTCTCTGCGGTATTACGTGCGCCCTCTGGTCTATGCAATGATTTTTGCAGTTCCTGTTATACTGTACTCTTTCTCGCTTTACCCCTTCATCTCGAGTTTCAAAGGAATCTGGCATGGGACTAGTATTCAGGACAAAGCCATGAGGGTCGTCTCTCTCGTGCCGTTCATTATCTCGAACTTTTGGATATATAATGTTGCCCGGAGCCGCCACGCAATTGGCAAAGCCATCGACATCCTTGATTTCGCCTGCCGAATTCTCGCTGCAAACCTGGAATTATTACTCCTGGGCCTTGGCGTCCTGATTTGTATTGTCTCCTGGACGTGGGTCTGGATGCTGATGTTCGCTCGAGTTTTTCTCGGTGGGCACATGTCAGAATCGCACGCTTTTGCTCTCAACATCAGCAGCTGGTGGCTGGGAACCTATTTTGTCCTCGTTTACATCTGGTCATTGGGAGTCATCGCCGGTATCCAACGTTCAGTTACAGCTGCAACAGTGAGTCAGTGGTACTTTCACCGTCTCGCGACCCCGAAACCCACGTCTAGGCAGATAGTACAGGCGGCTTTTGTCCATTCTGTCACCACGTTGTTTGGCACAGTCTGTTTCTCTAAGCTGATAGCATTATCCACTCGGCTACCGCTTCTGTTGCTGCCGACTCGCCTATCTCGGCTTCTGAATCTTTTCGTGTACTCACTCATTCCTTCTCCCCTCGCGGCGCTCACAGACCCTCTTGCTCTCACTTACGCCGCTATTCATTCTCAACCGCTCATACTATCTGCTCGTGGCCTCCTCGAAATGCCGAGTGTCTCACTTGCGACGGCGGTGTCGTCACTCCATCCGAGGTCGACTTCTTGGTCCCATGCGGGTTCTGCACCGCTCCTCTCCTACCGGCTTTCGAAGCTCTTTCTCCACGCCGCTCGCTTCATGATGTCTTTGGCACTCGGTTTTGGAGGATGGGTAAGCGCTGCTCGGAACCTCGAGGTCCCCGGCCCGGGTAATGGAGTTCATGGCAGTATGTATGCCTATGTGGTCGGACTCATTGCGGGAATCATCGGCTGGAGTATCCTAGGAGCGGCTGAAGGCGTCATCGCAGATATTGTCGATGCCTCGTTCATCTGCTGGAGTAGTGAAGTTGGTACTCGTAGTGGAGAAGCCCGGTATTGTCGCGAAGCTGGCTGGCTTTTCGGTGAACATTTGGCGAATGACCTTTGTCATGCATCCCATGCACATCATCAGGCTGAGCCGTAAGCATTCTGGACAAGTCCTTCATATCCATAGCTGAATCCTCGGTCGCTCAATCCACATTCGAATCCAGACCTTTTAATCGGCCTCGTTTTCAACACCGATATGAGTAGATGGTCCTATGTCATGACGTTCGGATCTTATTTTATACCGTTTCTTTCATCTGAGGCCATTGCATTTATTCGTGCGTGATTTGAAAATTGCATCACATCATAAGTACTTGGGTTTGCATCTTCTCTTTGAATACCCAAGATTCCACCTTTTCTTTTCGCGCGACATTATCGTCAATGTCATGTTTCAGTGAGAGGCTGCGATAATCAGCATAGACTAGACTACTCATCAAATGATGATGTGGAATAGATCTTAAAAGCCATTGCGATGATCATCTTAGCGTGGGCCAAATAGTCTACTTTCACAGCTCTGTAGTAAGTTGCCCAGAATATGCAGAGTAGTCCCATCCATTAGGACTACATATTTTGCTATACGCAGATAGGATAGTCGCATGTCATAATTTTAGGAACCCATAAAACTGTGCTTTCACTTGTCTAATTCTGGGAAGACTCGAAACTCTGGTATCACGGCACAACGGCAAACAGAAAATAGACTCGTTTGACGCCCGCTGGCTTGAAGTGACTTACTGACAAATCAGAAAAAGCCAACAGAAATCCAGGAAGGAAACAATAATCACGGTTTGTAAGAACAGCAGCCATAGCATAATAATCTGTCATCTTGTCATAAATCCAGTCGGCAGCTCCAATCCACGCCTTCTTTCATACACCACTCTCTTAGAATCGCACACCCAAACCGAACAGTTTCCACAGGTGCTGATGTCTTCCCGGGTGGAAAAAGGAACTCCCCAGTATAGTCTCCGATCTTGAGCTTCTGCTTTCCCAGATGTGAATATCTTCTTGAGCGTCTAGACCAGGTGTCAGGAAATTCACGGGCAAGAATATCTTCTGAAAGGCCTTGCAAGCCCTCGAGCCACAGTCTCTGGGACTCCTTGTAAAAATCAGGTAATCGGTTTTTTAACTCAATGATATCTCTTCGATTCTTCTTGTTCTCATCCGACGTGACAGTAGTGCCGTCACTTCCCGGTGTGGGCACAGGAGTATGATCTCCTGGCAATGGAGTAACTGCGAGGCGTTCCAGGTCGAGAGCGTGAATCGCATCATAAGACACAGCACCAAGAATCAAACAGAGACTGTGGAGTCTCGGGTAAGGGACACTGTTCTTTCTCACAACACGCCAATAGGCGAGTATAGATAGCCAGGTCGATGAGTCGCCAACTTGACGGGCCAAAGCTTTAGACTGATCGTCAGCAACAAATGCGAGAATGAAACAAAGAACAGCCTCTATCGCCGTCACAACTGCAAGTTTTTCATCAGCAGTAGTCACCGCATCTTTGTTGGTATGCCTCTCTGCAGCATGCTTCAACTCCCTGCCCAAGTTTCCAAGTCTCTGGTATTCATCCTTCCAAGCTCGACGCTCAGAGTTCCGGGACAGAGACACAGGATTATCAGAATCCGCGGATGCTGACTTCGAAGAGTTCACCTGGCTTCCCGCTTGATCTTTGGTGCAATGACGGGACGTCGACTTCCCCGCGCTATGGAAGGTCTCGATACGAGCAGCAGAGTTCTTTGCATCCTTGGTCGGAGACCCCGCAAAGTTCTTCGATTGATTTGATATCGAGACCGGGGTAGGGGACGCAGGAAGTCGGGACTTTTCTGGGGTTGCCGCCCTGGGCTCCTTCGATCGTTCTTTCATTGAAGTACTTGTGTCCACGTTAACTGTATCCTTGACTGTGCCCTCCAGCCGGTGGGATTTGTGGCTGGTATGCTCGAGTGCGGAAGTATAGGATTCGTTAAGCTGAGCTTTGGTCACTCGGGCTTTCTCGGAATCCCCTTGCTGGTTAATGGGCGAAGAAGTGAGAGCTGCTTTCCTCTTGGCAGAAAATTTCAAGAGAGCCTCGATACGCTTCCTATTCGATCTTCCGTATCTCAGTTTTACCACCAGCCGTGGCTTCGATGCCATACTTTCTTTGGTATCTGTGGAAAATGGCGTTTGTTCACCCCTCTGAGATTGCAAGTCAAGATTTGGTGTGTCACCGAGATCAGAGCCCCTAGAATCTATAGGAGTAGCTATGCATTTATCGGCCGTCGAGTTCAGGCTGCTACCATGCAAGCTGGGTCCAGTCGTTGCGTATGGCTGCAGTCTGCCGTGGCCATGCGGTTTCGGGTTCTGTACACTCTCCTTTGACGATGCAGAATCAATATGCTTTAGTAGTTTGAACGAGCTTGACACTGGGCGGCTTTCGTCAAGTCTCGCTAGCTCTTTCTCAATATCAGGCGGAAGAGTTGGTGACAATAGCCTGGGTAATTTGGGGCTGTCTGTAGTGGGTGGTAAAGTTGGTGATAGTAGGTCAGGCAACCCGTTGGTCTTCGAGGGCTCAGAACTCTTGCTCCCGATCATCCTCGGCGAAAGCCTCGCTTTCTTGGAAGAAACTACATCTGCCTGCTCCCCTTCATGTGACCCTAGATGCACATGACCGAGCTCTGGCGGCCTTTTACGCCCTACACTCTCGGGTACATATCTGACTGATGACTTCGTCGATAGTGAGTTGAGTGACTGTTTTCCCGAATGGTCCACGGACGTAGTGGCCTTCATCCCTGATCGCTTGTCCTCGGAGGTATGAGGAGCTGAAGACTGTGTAACAGGCTCTTGATTGATAGGCGAGACTGAAGCACCGCTCTTTCTCCTATTCTTGTAATCGTTCAAGCTGATCTTCTTCTTCAATGACCCAGCTGAGGGCGTGCTTGCCGCACTTTTAGGCCCTGAGCGCTTGTCTGACATAATGTTCCCTGTTCCGTCTGACCAATCCCCCACGGCCACTAATAAAGAGTCACCGTCTTGGTGAGTCAAAAAAGTCATGTACTGTAGTTCTTGTTCGTCTGGAGTGAAAGGCCCGTCATCACCCACTGCCCAGTTGTTGATAAATCGGGCACCAGGACGGAAAGGCACATCGGTGGGAACTGTGAGCAAGAACGGATAGAAAGGAAGGACCTCTTGCTTAAGACGTTCCAGTCGTTTATCGACTGAGGCTATTTCTGGCGCAGATGTTTGTTGTAGCGCAGACTTGGAATTTCTCAAATCATCGTCCACAGGAAGAGTAAGTCGACGATTCACCGACATTGCAGTCCCTCAATCAATCATGTATTGCGTGCAAGGATGGCACGAGGCGTAGACGAAGACAATTTTGTTTCAGTTTCGGTTTGCTTCTTGTCTTTCCTGAAGCGTGTTCTAGAGGGCGCTAAACACTCCGAGCCTATGTCTTCCGGAATCGCATGTAGGAAAACTCGCGGTCTAAAGATAGACGGACATAGAAAGGTTAATCTCCTGTCTGGAATTCGGGCAATGCGTCATGAAGCTAAAATGACACTCAGTCTTGTCGACTTGGTCCAACAGTTGCTAACCTTGTGTAACGACGGGGTTGCGACTCTAGCTTGAAGGGAAAACGCGATTCACAGGACAAGCTCTCGCCGATGCCGTCGACCTAGACGAATGCGTCCGAAAGACAATCTCCTTGTGTTCCCAGGCTCAGCGCGAGTGGAACGAGCTTAATCCAGCATGATTAATGCGTGGGAACTCTATCTAAAAGGACTTGTATTGGCAAGCAACCCTGTATGCGGCGCCAAAAGTAATTTTAGATTCCCAGAGCCATGGGTACGCTCCCAATGCACTCGCTAATCGAGTTCGAATTTGAGGGACACAAAAGGGTTGACACTGGAGGGTAGAATGGTTCCTCAAAGGATGATGATCGGCGTTGGTGAGCTACCTTGGGTTGGGCCTGGTGCGGAGATGCTTGGCAGTATGATAGAGGGAACTCCATGCCTTTGAAGCTACTGATTGCATCGCCAAGGGGTAAAGATGGCCTAATTGAAAGTTATGAATGCGTGGAGACAATAATATGCTCTGCTTTGCTCCGAAGTGGGTTCGACCTACCAGGTCCTTATGTTCTTTTTCTATCATGATTTTCATTATAATTATATAGTGTATCAAGGTGAGTACGCTTAACAGCGGGACATCGCCGCCATGAGCGCACATTGGACCGTATGCTCCCGTGTCAACAAAAGTACACCTCAAATCGCAGGTACATACCCCTCAAAGCCGGACCATAATTGCCTCGAGCAGGGAAGGAAAGAGGCTTCTGGCTGCCGCTACACGATAAATCAAGAACGATCATCATCTGCGAATTTATCCCTCCAAAATGCCCGGTAGTGTTTCTGACGTCCGATAGCGGAAATTTCGTCTAATTCTTTGGGCGTCAGTCGGAAGACCAACGCACGCAAATAGCTGCTGAGACGAGACTCCTTGCTGCTTGTCGTGATTGAAACATCCCCCCGGTCTATGGACCATCTGAGCAGGATCTCGCCTTCACTGACACCATATTTGTAGGCGAGACTTTGCAGTAGCTCCCTGAGGGGCCCATCCTTTGCTCGAGTAATGGGTGTAAGAGGACCGTAGCTCGCTGTTTTGATTCCCTTGTCTCCCTGGAACGGAACAAGGCCGCCATGCTGTAGATATGGGTGGTACTCAATCTGGTTGATCGAGGGAGTGACCTTGGCGGTTTTGAGAATTGCCTCTAGGTGACTTTGCAGGAAATTGGAGACACCAATAGACCTGGCCTTCCCAGCAGCCTTGACCTTCTCCATGGCAGCCCAGGCTTCTTGCAACTCATCATCCGATTTGGCGAAGAATGGGGAATGGATCAGATATCTGCAAGGTGCAATAGAGCATATCAGTCTCGTAGGTCGACGCAAAGTCGTGTACTGTGAGGATAACGTGCACTACTTACAGGTCCACGTAGCTGAGTTGCAGTTTCTCCAGGCTTGCATCTATCGCTCTGGGGATGTCTGCAATATTCGTGATCACCTTGGTTGTCACAAAAAGTTGCTCTCGTGGGACGCCACTCTCTTTGATGGCCAGTCCTATCTCTGGTTCGGTACCATAGACTTCCGCGCCATCCAAGTGGTGATATCCTAGCTTGATTGCAGTTTTGATCGACTCAACTAACTCTCGATCAATGCCTGTCGCCCCGCCTGTTTTAAACCAGGCAGTGCCCGTGCCATACCCAAGCTGGCATAAGGAGAATTATTAACAAATTCGACCAAGGGAATTTCCCGCTGTGGGAAGCTGCGGAGAAGAGCCGATGGAGAATACTTACAATCGGAATCTTAACGCCGTCACTCAGCTCCACACTTGCGATTTCCGCAGACGATTGAGCCATGCCCTTCGGAGTCGAGACAACGTAGAGGAATCCACGGTATGTGATGCAAGAAGACCGAATACCTCTCTATATCGATCGACAGCGAACAGCTGGCGGGACAGTGGGCGACTAAGAAAAAATATTAACAAATACTCAGGCACAACAAAGGGTAACCCCAGTCTTAGCATGACGCACCAATATATGTTTGATTATAAAATGTACTCGATCATTCACAATATTTGCTGAATTGGTGTGATTCCAGATAATGATGATTCCATCAAGATTTAAGAGCAGGTGGGGTGCGGCTTAATTCCGTGGCTTGCGGAGTATTCATAATGCATTAGCGCTCGGCACTATCATCATAACTTTGTACTGTCGCTGATCAGTCCACGTATTATTATTATTATTATAGGTAGATGTACGGACTCGACTGTGAGTAGATAACGATAGCTGCGATGTTGTACCCATGACCTTCTTGCTAGTAAATAGTCAGTGTTCAAGGACTCAAGTATCCATAATAACAGAGAACAATGATGACAATGGGGACATACTGATGATGTCAGTAGCAATTATACTAGACGCGCTAGTAATGACAACAATAACCTAGGTACCTAGCAATACTGATTACCATTCATTCTTTCTGGCCTTACAGTATGGAAATAAATTCTTCATACCTAAGGTACAAGGCTAGAATAGGTAGGGCTCTGCATTATTCCTTAATCTTTCTATCATTTGCAAAGAATGAATTCTGTCAGAGAATGCCTGTTCTTTTTCGACTCTAAACTATTACATACTAGATAGTTACCTTTCTGGAGATTACTAAAGATACAACAGAGTACCTTACCTAAGGTGCTACTTAGGTACCTACCTTACCTACCTTACAATGTATCCATGTATTTCCATGAATGGCTAATAGGCCGTACGGACTACTTACAGAGTACAATAAATCATACTAGTACTGAGGTACCTTAGGAGTTGGTGACTCCACACACAGAACTCTCTGTGGGGTGATTCACGTAGTTATGTAGTAATCATGCTGCTTGTCATTCCGCAAATCATTTTTGCAGTAGGTTCAGTCATCAAGGATTTTAAGTGATCGCATCATACTGCATCTTTGAAGCCTGTCATCATAATTTCTATCGGAGACAGTTCTCACTTGTTTCTTCACAGGGTACACACAGTAGAAACGCTGTTATATGTCTTTGCGGAGTAGACTCAGCCGATTAAGGTCTATGCGATATTGTCTGGGCCAAATGGCAACCCAATTCTCGACTAGCACAGCAGGAGTTTCCCTTGCGGAACTTCCGAAATCCAATGTGTTTACAACAAAGCTTCCCCCAGATCCTGCTTTCGAGACCCCAGAGTCTTCCCACAAGGCTCCCAGAGAGACTCTTGGTCCCCGTTTGGTGAAAGGAGCCCTATACACGTTTGTTCGGCCCGAGCCAGCAGAGGCGACTGAGCTCTTGAGCGTCAGCCCTAAAGCGATGCAGGACCTTGGTCTGAAAATGGGCGAGGAACTTACGCCCCAATTCCAAGCATTAGTATCTGGGAATGAGATCTGCTGGAACGCAAAGGATGGAGGAATTTACCCGTGGGCTCAGTGCTATGGAGGTATGACGAATTCGCGGCTCGAAAGCATAAAGAGCGTTGTTAATGACTTGTAGGATGGCAATTGTACGTTGTCTGATTCCTTATTGGACTTTTTTTGGATAGTGTTGACCAGGCACAGTGGCTCCTGGGCCGGGCAACTTGGTGATGGAGTAAGCTCCGTATTCTGTAAAATGAGCCTCCAGCGAGAGAAATTGACCTATATCAGCGAGCAATTAGCCTGTTCGAGTGCATCAATCCTCAAACAAAGCGCCGATTCGAAGTACAATTGAAAGGAGCGGGAAAGACGCCATATTCACGCTTCGCTGATGGCAAGGCTGTTCTTCGGTCGAGTATCCGCGAGTACGTTGTGTCAGAAGGTAAGCGCTCATATGTTAGTGGGCTCGCAATTGTAGCTCATGGTTTTCCTAGCGTTATCCGCTCTTGGAGTGCCAAGCACTCGAGCTTTGGCAATCACTCTACTTCCGAAGTCAAAGGTTCTGCGTGAGCGCATTGAGCCTGGTGCTATCGTTGCTCGCTTCGCCGAGACTTGGCTCAGAATTGGGAGCTTTGATCTGCCGCATTCGCGTGGGGATCGAGATCTCATCAGAAAGCTAGCGACGTTTACCGCCGAGGACATTTTTGGAGGATGGGAAACGCTGCCAGGTGTTGTATCCTTAGGCAAAGACCATTCCGCAGACGCCATCGATAATCCTGCCAGAGGCATTCCCCGAGACCATGCACAGGAACATCAGGCTGTAACAGAAAATCGATTTGCACGACTATACCGTGAGATAGTGCGTCGCAACGCGAAGACCGTGGCAGCCTGGCAAGCGTATGGTTTTATGAATGGCGTACTTAACACAGATAACACGTCGATCTTCGGACTGTCTCTCGATTTTGGCCCATTCGCCTTTATGGACAACTTTGACCCACAGTATACTCCAAACCATGACGACCACTTGTTGCGATACTCCTACAAGAATCAACCAACCGTCATCTGGTGGAACCTGGTTCGTCTTGGAGAGGCTTTGGGGGAATTAATTGGTGCCGGGGACAAGGTCGACGAAGAGTGGTTCTTGAAAGATGGGTTGACTGAAGAAACTGCACCACCTGTCGTGAAACGCGCTGAGGCCGTCATTGAAAGGACCGGTGATGAATACAGGAGCGTGTTTCTGAACGAATATAAACGCTTGATGAGTCGCAGGCTAGGATTGAAGACCCAAAAAGAGTCTGATTTCCAGGAACTGTTCTCGGAGATGTTGGATACATTGGAAGCTCTAGAGCTTGATTTCAATCACTTTTTCAGGCGACTCTCCAACGTAGCACTTGCTGATATCGAGACCGACCAGCAACGAATGGACACAGCACCCATCTTCTTTCACAGTGAAGGGTTCGGCGGTATTGGCTACACAGAACAGTCTGCAAAAGAGCGCATAGCTAAGTGGCTCGCGGCTTGGAGATCTCGAATCCTTGAAGATTGGGACATAGAAAACGACGCGGACCGACAGAAAGATATGAATGCAGTCAACCCGAAGGTGAGTCTCAAGCGTCTCTTGTTCCTCACATCAAATTTGTTCATCTTATGCTGCCTGTACCTTGCTCACACCCTTTCCATGCTATCGACTCATGCTGCCTCGCTGACGTGTACATGCTACAGTTCATACCTCGCGGATGGATTCTCGACGAAGTCATTGAACGTGTAGAGAAAAGAGGAGACCGAAAAATCCTTGACCGTGTCATGCAAATGGCTCTCGACCCTTTCAGAGATTCTTGGGGCTTGGACAAACATGAAGAAGAACGTTTTTGCGGCGATGTTCCCAGATACAAGAGAGCCATGATGTGTAGCTGCAGCTCATGAGACGGTATCCATAAAATTCGAATTTTTGACAATCACTGCTGGCATCCACATTAGATAGTAGTTGGGACATTTTCTACTGCACACCATCGGACATGCTTGGTCATGGACAAGTCCAAGACCCTGTTGCATCGTTTGGGTATATGCATGTTGCCTCTTGGTATTCATGAAGCTACTTGCTGGGACAGGAATCATGACACATCCCAAAGACCATAGCTCAAACATGAAGTTTTGAATGTACTATATAGCTGGTTATATAGCTGGTCATTGCCACGACTGGGCACTCCCGTCTTCAGCCTTTTGACATTCACGACTTATAAAAGCATGCACTAGCTAAATGACTCTCTCTACAGCCCAATCAGCACCTATTCCGACTCTATTTGAATTTGGTTATGAAGATCAGTCGTGGATCTTACTACTCACGTGGATGGAGGGTTCTGATAGAGGAGAGACATTGAGAGGTTTGAAATCGTGAAAGATTGCTTTTGTAAGCTACAAAGCTATGGGTATTTCCTTGATCTTCTGCATCACACCAACGAGTTCATCACACTTTGTCCACGTGCAACCTGTCCTTGTTCATTTCTTAAGCCGACGTCTCCCTGCTTGTGACCGAGGGATAAAAACCGATAGAGCGATTCGGCGCAGGTGACCATTAACTCGACATAATGCCGGCCGAAGGTCGGGAAAGACGGAGAAGCCGGCAACCATATTGGTGAGCGAGGTCGCAACCTCACCATAGAGGGAGGCTTCGCACCACCCGAGATTCTCGGACGGGCCAGGATGATATCTTCGATTAATGATTCTGTGTGTACTAACGCGATACCGAAGACAGATGACCCGAGATGTCTGAACTAGTTAGGGCAAGCGGCCTGGACGTGTCCAGGTTGCTTGCACTTGTAGCAAACTCTTTCACCCTTCGCTTCAGTGGGGCAGTCGCGGGATACATGTCCGACATCTCCACCTACGATCATTGTTACTCAACAAGTGCGAGACGAAGATGGACGAGAGACTCACAATTGTAGCACTTCTGACCATGAGTGCAATCGCGGGCCATGTGGCCAAAGCCACCACACGAGTAGCAAGTTTGCTGGCGACCACCGTATCCTCCGTGACCGAAACCGCCTCCATAGTTGCCACCCTGGGAGCAATTGCGTGCGATATGGCCGACTTGGCCGCATTTGTAGCATTCTTGGCCGCCGCTAGGAGCACCATTGTAGTTATCGCCCGAACCAGCCTGGGAACACTCGCGAGAAATGTGTCCAGCAACACCGCAGCGGTAGCACGACTTCTCCTTGGGAGCTACTGTACACTCGCGGCCTAATGGAAGGAAGTGCCATTGGTCAACCAATTATCCATCAATTTAGATGGCATATTAAGATGAACTTACTGACATGGCCCTGGCCTATTGTTGCTCGATGTCATTAGAAATGTCTTTGCCCAAACATAAAAGGCTGGAAGGTTCAGGCAGGAGTAATGACATACCACCACAGTTATAGCTGGCAAAAGAAGTATTAGACCTTGTCTGTTTTCTGACGGGGGAGGAGGGTCGTACCAAGTAGGAGTTCCCTTCTTAGGACAATCGCGAGCCTAACAGGATGAGTCTCTCTTCTTCATTATAGTTGCTGAAAGGGCCAAGATGGCAAATCCATGTCGTTGGTGAATTGGGCGAATTCTTACCTGATGCGAGGCATCGCCGCCTATGAAGTACAGTCGTTAGTCTATCATACTTCTCAAAGGTCCATTTTTCAGAGGAACAGATGGCCAAGATTTCAAAACAGCGCACTATAGCGAGACGCAAGAAAAGAACACGGGCGAGGAGACAATAAATATGTCAGTAGAAGGCTGGCGCGACCAGCGACTTCTTTGGATACATTGGAGCCGATTGATGCAAACAGCACAGTAATAAGGAAGCATGGACAATGAGATAGATTTGGGTGAGAGCGCAGTACGCACAAATTGACAATCGCAGAGATTTTCTTGTCAAATTTGCAAGGACTCACAGTTGAAGCATCCACGACCTCCAGCTTGATATTCCATTTTTGATGATATGTGGGCGAAGATAAGAAAGTGAGTTTATTGTATTGCTTTTCTTTTTTCTTTTTCGGAAAAGAGATTGAGAGAGGTTGACAAAAGATTGATTTATTCTGCTTCGCAGGGAATAAAAAAAAAAATTCAATAGTAATAGTGGTAGCAAAGAGATATGCTAGCTGCCTGCGGGGTGGAAAAGAGTGCTTCCCGTGCGTGGTTCCTGGCTAGAATTTTAACTGGGAGTCAACTTCGCTAGAAGACCCCACAGTGCACGATGGCTCCTCTCAAATCTAAATGGCAGGAACTTCGTGAAGAATCAGAAGGAGGTATATCAATAATGCTCGAGCAACCATGTGATAAAATGGACCAGGGCAGGCAAGCCACGGCAGCCGAGCCGTGGGTTTTTCTTTTGACAAGGTAAGTCGCGCGGACAACGCTTCCTCGACGAGGTCGAAGTTTTGGAGGATATTGTCAAGGAAGTTTCCATGCGAGGGGCACGATGGTGAAGCAAAATATATTGAGTGGAAAGCCCCTGATACTGGACTGTGCTTGAGACAAGGTCGAGGCATTGCGGGCCGGCGATGGCATGAGAGCACCATTCTGGAGCAATTCCCGGTTCTGAATGAGTAGCAGTGTGACTGATCCTTCTGCTTCAATACTCATCTTGATGCATTTTGTATATCCAGAGAGTTCTTCAAATCAGCACAAATAATCGGGCTAGCTGTCTTCATTATTGCAAGAACCCACAACATGCCATTCGCAGAGTCGAAGATCGGTACGTGCAGTCTTCAAAGCTGACCCTACAAGGAGCGAGGGGATGAGGCGAGCAATTGATGTGTATATATTGTCATCTGTGTATACAGATTGAGGATGGGAAATTGAGATGAGAGAGATTGAGCACAGTAGCTGTGTGATTTTTTTTTTCTTCCACAATAAGGACCCCTGTGGAATATAACATATGCCTTTAATGATGCCTACAAGGTCCTCAACCTGTTGAATGCTCCGCCATGACAGCAGACCAGCTCTGCGTTACTCTCCTCGTACAATGTCATAAGAATGTCTGAAGAAACTTGCATTTGAGAAGAAGCCCTTTTTGAAAGGCCATTTTCAAATAAAATCCCTGTGCTGAGTCCCTTTGTTTACCAAGGATGCCTGACTTGGCTGATCATTTAACATTGCCCAAACATCTCATGTGAAATCATACATTTCTATCAGGTGTGTCCCAGTTTCCTTTAAACTGGAAAGAAGCAGACGCTCATCATCAAACCCAACACAATCTCCCATCCGAGCGTATTCCCGGGACATCTGCCCAGAGGCCAATTGTGGCCCGCAAAGCTGGCAAGCAAGAAACCCTGCTAGGAGGGGCCCGCCCTCATGAATCTTGCATGGCTTATTCTCAGGATTGACCTGGATGCTGTTCCCCCCCCTGGCTGCCTTCGAAGACCCAAGTGACGGAAGCAGACTCTCAAGTTCCCACACTCTAATTTCGTCGCCACGAGAGCTCACGGAAATCGCCTTTCCGCGGTCGCTCACTTGCACTGCAGATACTGACGAAGTATGACCCCAGAGCCTCTGACCTCCCTTGACGAAAACTTTTGCACCAGTGGAAACGACAAGATACACTGTCAATGTGTTGTCTGCATGCGACGTCAAGAGATACGGGTGGGAATAGGAAATGGAGGTTGGCGGTTCTTGGTGCAATATGGACGGCTCTGTCAGTTCCACCTGAGACTCCCCGCTTGATGGTTCGGATTGAAAAGACGAAGAATATCTCCTCCTCGAACGAGTAAGAGGATGCAGTGGCATTGCTCCATACTGAGCGTTAACGGTGGTTGCAAGTCGAGAACCAATCTGCTCGCCATTCTTGCCAAAATGCAGTTCTTGAATCCCCAATGACCAGCCACAGCCAATATGGAAAAAGCTGTAAACAATAGATGCAATGATTTCCGAATGCGCCAATCGGATTGACAAGGACATCGGGGATAAAATACTGTCTGCCTTGAGAGATGCGAGTAGTTTCACATCTTCCCCTGAGGATTGTTTGCTCGTATTCGCTGCATTGGATCTCGTTGAATGCTCGGGTTCCGCTAGAAACATCTCATACAGTGATAAAACCTTGTACTCTGAGACCATTAGTAGGTAAGAATTCGATGTGGCCATTGCGGTGATTGCTCCATCAGCAAAAGCGGCATGGAAAGAGCGTAATCTCAGACATAACGACAGAGTATCCATATCGTAGACGCCGAAACGGCCGTCTGCAAATCCCACTGTTACTTTGATAAGATTCTGCGGTAGGCAGCGGCTCACCGCTAACGCCGTAGGGAATGCTGAGGTTTCTGATTCGGACTGCACAAGGGGAAGTCTAGCAGAGCATGATATTTGATTGCTAGCACGCCAACACCTCAGCCCATGTTCGGAGTCTGCTGTGAAGACAAAGCCCGCGCAGAACTTGATCAGCATTGGGGAACGCGCGGGTTGTGGAAGTTCGACTTCAGTTACTTGACAGATTCCCTTGGACCAATTATGCCTAAGGCGATACTGTCTCTTCCAATTCGTCACCTTTCCCTCCTCAGCTAAATGAGCATGGCCCAACCATGTTGAAACATGTGGCGAGTACGTTGCCCTTGATGAAGAAAGGGTAGCATGTCGAATATTCGCCACTCGGCGTGCTCGAGGTCGAACCCACCGCGAGTAATATTGCCTTTTCCAAAGCTCTGAGTCCCCAGCAAGTGCATGGAAACGACGAGACACCCTAAAAAAGGGCGTTAGCCAAGCTCCGGAACACTGAAAAAAGCCGATCGAGAGAGTACAGAGACAAGAGCAAACCTTTGGCATATTAATAACGACGGTATGGGTAGAAAGGACAAGATCTGGAGCAGCAGCTCGTCGCTCAATGCGGACAGGCGATCTTGACTATCTACCGGAGTTATGCGGGGTCGCTTGGGCTGCCGGTGATCCGTATTGGAGCTGTCGAGATATCTCTTGGACATTATGTGTGCTAATCCTCAAGACGTACAAGTGATACCGGATGGAAGCAACCAGGTCCAAAGACGCACGTCATCATTTTGATGAAATTAAGGCGTGGTGAGGCAGCTTGTGAGACCATGATGAGCTTTGATACGTCAAAGGAACAATTGCCCGCTTATCTAAGTGATTTCAGCAATGATAAGGTAAAAAATAAAACAGGTATGTAACGATACCTTACATGTTCGCTTACGTTGCCCGTCAGCCAACTTAATAGGCTGCGTACCTTAAGGTAGATACCGAGGATGGCTATTACGGGAATAGTACGGAGTATCGCAACGCGTCATTCGCGATTCAAGCGATAATTAAATATAGTACCTAGGTAGTCTCAGGGACGTGATGGGCGGCTTACCTGCAACCTGCGACCGGCCCTCATGGAGGTTTTAAAACAGCTACATGTCTCTGTCTCTCAAAATTTTAATAAACTTTTCGATGAAGCCTATAAATCCTTACACACGGAACTCACGCGTCGTGACGAGTACGGCAAGGAGCTAGACGAGAAGCTAGCAGGTACAGACAGAAACAATGATTCCACAGAGGTTCTGAAGCTCAACCGCGAGATTTCCCTCTTAAGAGAGGAAATCCGTCGAAATGATGTGGGCCTGGAGGACATTGAGGGACTGGAAAAATTGGTCCGATTAAAGGACGTCTATTCACCAGAACACCTCCTGTGGGTATTTGAGACTGGCCAGCAGGAAGATGGACGCTTCACAGCGGACAAAATGAAGGCCGTCTGGGATCAATATCTGGGGCTTTATAAGGATTTCCAGACACTGATTGATGCGTCCAAAGATCTCAAGGCAAAGATTAAACGACATAAAAGAAAATTACAGTACTGGGGTGCTCATCTTAACAAAGAAGAATTCACGCTTGTACTTGAAGGCCGTGCAGTCAAATTCAAACAAGTCCCGGGAAATACTAGAGATGATATGACACGTACCCCCTCAAAAAATTCGCCCCTGTGTCCCACTGATTTGCCGGCGAAGGTTGGAGGTGCTTCTGCACAGATACATTTGACTCCAACGTCCGACTTGACTGCATCCAGACACAACGCACAAGGCAATGGCGGATTGCCGCCTGCTGCTTCCATGGAGCCATTGTCAACCCAGTCAGAAAGTTCAATCGACAGCGACGGAACCGCTTCAACTCCTCGACCTCCCGAATCTTCGACCGAATCGAAAGCTGGGGCATTGAAAAGAAAGCGTGATCCAGTTCCAGACCATGCTTCGACTAAGCGCGGCCTCCATGGCACTCGGACGAACGACCAGTTGGCCCAGCCCGTTCTGATAAAGAGCGAGAGCATGTCCTCTAGCCCCATACGAGTTCACCTTGAACATAATGTAGCTGGAACTCAGGACTTGGACGAAGTTGGCAGCGCAGTCGAGACGCCGAGGAAAAGAAAATCCTATCATCTGGACCGCCAGTCCCATGAGCTTCCATCAGACACTATCAAGTCTCCTTTGCCCCGCAATCCAACGGCTCTACGGTTGAATCGCCATCAGATGGAGCCGACCCAGCTGGCTCCCAAGCGGCCTACAGTGCTTCAACCTGTGGACACTAATTTGCCAAGCGCAAATGGCCCTAAGATATGGTCGGAGCTAAAGCAATCGAATAAGTCAGAGAGACGTAGGAGGTACGCCTTAGACTCGGTAGCAGAAGATGGTGATGAAAGTTTGAGGCTCGTCCCAAGGAGAGGCCAAGTGAAGCAGGCATCCCGTGTCCAGTTGACACAGGCAAGCACGAGCATGGATGACGTACTGATACACCAGCGGCTGGACGATCTCCTGGAACGGCCTTCGCGACCCCGACATCCATTGCACATACAGAAGAAGAATGGAAACATTGCTGATATCGGGCCCGACCAACGGGACATTTCCCGTAACCCATGTACACAAGCCTCGGGGGGTGTCAAGGAAGCCTCAGAATCCAGTGAGCCAACCGAATCCGCCATTGGTAGGCCTTCCATATCCGTTGGGGACCGGGGAAAGCCAGAAGCCTCTCCGCAGGAAGGTTCGCGCTCGCATTCGTTCAAAGTTCCTGGTACGGTTGCTGTACACTCGGAAGACGAACCTTTCCGAGCTCGACCGCTCCACCGACTCGGTCTTAGACATTTTAAGATTAACCCGAACGCTAACCAAGGGCTGGACTTCGCGTATGGCACAGTTGTTCGCAGAAAGGATGAACGCAAGTGTATCAGTGGCTGCACGCGCCCGGGTTGCTGCCGAGAGAAATTCCATGCTATGGCGCGTCTTGGTGGCCCGCCAACCACTACAGACGGCTCAAACTATGGAGAAGAAGAGCAGAAAATGTTGGAGGACTACCTCGGTGAAGAGAAACATCTACTCGACCAGCTGAGCGCCGAAGAACGTCAGAGCCTCCTCCATGAGGCCAGAGCGAGGCGCATGGCCAACCTCTACAGTAAACATAGGCATGACCATCAGCGTCCCAGCACGCCTCCAGGATTTTGGCGAACGGACATGCCTGACACACAAGAACTGGAACATGATCGCGAAGTAGCGAACAATCTCGAGAGGGAAAAAGTGAAGGAGCGGTATCGAGAAGCAATGCGTGGTGGAATGTGGAAATTCGCTGATGAATGACCTTGAAATGTGCATAACTGTAGATATTGGAAATATAACGGCATAGCCCAATGTTTAGGTTTAGTATCCCAAGTAAGCAAACTGCTTCAACAATGACTATCCTTTAAAGTAGCCCAACATGTCTGGCCTCGCATTCGGCTTTGTTGCTCTTCTCCAGTCATGTGCATGGTGCTCAAACCTCATTGACAGCGTTGCCGTGACTGGCAAATTCACAAGCAATACCGGTATTCCTGCTCAGTTCCCTATACCTTTGAATAAGGTATGTGTCGGTCATAATGTAATGTAAATGTAAAGTGTAACGGTAATAATAATGATATCCGTGCGGACTGCGAAGTACCCCCTTATGGAAGCTTACCTCGGCACCATCTTGTACTTGGGTAAAAGCCGGACACGTGCCGCAGTGCTGCGTACCCCAGACTCGACTCCTGCAACCATCCAGCGAAGCGATCTCGGTCTCAGCCTAATGACTCTCTTTTCGCAGCCTCGAAACCAATTGTTTTTGCAAAAAGTGATATTCTTGTAGCTTGCTCGGCACTTCCCGAGCTCTTTTCAACGGAGATGAATTCAGACTGGAAGAGTCATAGTCCGGTATCTGCGACATTGTTGCAGCCATCTAAATGGCTTACTCTGTATGAAGACTTTGTGACGAAGAATGCTAGCTCCGTGGGCCAAGTCGAGTCTGCATTGAGATCTCTCACATATATTATTCCTGGTGAGGACCGCACTGAAGCGCCCCTCGAGCGCCTTCTCATCGACTGCGGATGGAAGCTAATCTAGCTCTAGGGCGGTATCGAGACTCCGATATATCATCAGAATGTGGTCTGTATACAATCGAAACATCTTAGCAGATATCCATGTACTCACAAGTCTTCCTCTTTGAGCAGTCCATTCTGGCGTTCAGCTCCTTTCGCTCTATCATGATAGCCTCGTCTCCCGGGTCGTTGCGAGACTTCCTTTAACAGTTCCGCGGCCGGCACCAACACCTCATTCTCGGTATACAAAATATTGGATATCTCATTCGGCTCTTTATCATCAGGTGGCTCTTACGCTTCAGATGGTACGATACACCGAATTACTGTGGGAGATGATCGCGCGACGTCGAGGTGAAAAAGTACGCTGGCGCGTCGTTGTTCTCATCGAAATCATCAAAGCGACATGTCGCCTGCTTCTACTGCGCCTCACCAATTCTAGGCCGCTGGTCAGTCCACCGTTACCTGAGCGCGAGGTAGATCCTAGGTCTACGGAGGAAGAAGAGAGTGATTGGAATGGGATGCAGACACCCGTCAGTGAGCGGTCCGCGGACTTGAGCTGGACTATGCCGCGCACTGGATTATCGCTTCCTTCTCTACCCGATGCCAACGACATTTCCAACTTCCTCATATCCAAAGTCTTAACAGCCGACGATATCAAGCCGCCGAAGGCGCTTTTGCACCGTGTCAGTGGTCAGGGCCAATTAGCAGAAGTGTTATACATCCTGCGGCCGGTCATCTATGCACTAGCGCTACAAAGATGGCGGCGTGACAAAAGAAGCTGGAGGCCCTGGTTGATCGGCTTTGCTATGGAGTATGGTTGTCGCCAACTTGCCAAGTCCGATTTCCGCGAGCGGGTGGCAGGAGGCCTTCGTGGCCTCACAGGGCTTGAACGCGAGGAACTGAGAAAGCGAGGCTGGGCCATGGGCTGGTGGCTTCTGCGCGGTGCATTCTATGAGAACATTACCAAGTATGCAATCCCTGGCCTTTCATTTGAGGTGAAGGGAACGACGAGCTGACACTGATTAGGTCGTGGCTAAAGGGGTTGACCGGCAAGATGAAAGGTAAACCACTGCTTGATTTGGTGGGGAGCGTCATCGAAGACTATGAATACTTATGGGAGAACTTCTATTTCTCTACTGCAACGCTGTGAAGATTCAATCTTCCATTGCGTAACCCGCCTTTTACCTCGTGCTTGCCGCCCTTAGATCGGTTTCCAGTTGTGTCTCAAAAGGCCATGCAGGTCCATGATCTACGGGATGAATGGCTGCTTGTGTAATCTTACTGTTCATCTGAATCGCGATGATTATTCGGCGTTTTGGAAAGTCTCATTTGATGTTTGATGTGTGCTTCACAAGGAGTTTCAAGGAGATACCCATGGGACATTTGTGGTCACTACTGGCATTTTTGTTCTTTGTAAATTGCCTCGACATGTTTAGAATCTGATTCAATTGGGGTATCATAACATTCACCATTCTTTCCTATTGAAGCTAAATGGATGGGCGGGTCCTTTTCAAATCACCTCGGTTGATCGGCGACCAAACCATTCCCGCAACTCATCCTGCTCAGTTCTCTTTGCATTTGTTGTGGTGGTAAGCAGAAAGTCTTTGATCGGTGCAATGCCCTCCTCTTCGACCGGCCAATCGACTCTGGTTCCTCCCTTTAGCTCAAGTATATCTTTTGCAGTCCCCCAGCTAAATCGGCACTCGTTGCCCCATCCGAAAATTGGGTCCATATGGTTTCTGAGCCAGCTGACGCACTTGGAATCCGAAGGATACCCGCTTCCCCAGCTGTCTGTGGCCACCCCCAGCGATGGCGCTTCAGGTCGTTGAAGTCCGTATACGGCTTCGTGACAGAACTCCAGTGCCACGTCTCTCGTGACTTTGGCGACCACACTTGCAGCGCTTACGCAAGGGTATAGAGAGTCGGCTTTCTTCGCGACTGTAATCTTCAATGTAGGGAAAATACGCTCCAGTTTCTGTTGATAGGTTGCTGGATTCCCGATTGTGTCAATGTAGACCTCTCTAATGTCTACTCTGCGCTCCTCCACAATGCCGCGTATTATTTCAACAGTGGCATCCATCGCCTGTGCGTTCAAGTTATACGCACCAGATGCAGGCCGCATCATGCCTGCGGAGATGTCTCGCGCAGATAAGACTTTGGTCGCCCACCCACACGATGCATGGAGAGGATTTCCAGCCGTGCAGAGCAGCCGCATCAAGTTCGCGCGCACACCGGGAGTGAGAACTTTACTATCGTTGAAGCTATAGTCGCGAGCCAGGAGGGAGTGGTGGAGAGTATGCGGAATATAAAAGGCACTGTAAACCATGGGACCCAAAACTGGTCCACGTCCCGCTTCGTCGACACCCAGTACAAGATAGCTTGGTGACGGGGATGCGGATGGCGTGGAAGAATCCGCTGTGATTGTGTGATTGCCGCCAGTAACCTGCGGAGACCCTTCTGTACTGGCGGGAGTAAATGAAGAATAGTAAGCGTAGGACTCTCCAGACAGCAGTCGAGCGCGATCTATACTGGGAGGGATGAAGGAGCCCGCGGAGGTAGATGCATCTGGAGCATCGGTGACACTCAGGCCGCATCCTTCCATATTCGCAGCAGGGCCGAAGTCTAGGAGAAGAAATAAGCTCAAGAAGAGGGAGATTTGGATTAATTCATCAGCAAATGTTGGAAGACACTCACATGCTTGTATGGCCTGTCGACTGCACTTTGGGAGTTTTGGACGCGTCAAGAACCGTTCCGGACTAGCGGCACTTCCGCGCGTTGTTCGCCGCCCATCATGAATTCCAATGCAATTCCCCTCCCAAGTAGCCATCATCTTTACTCTTGCTCGACGCTTGAATTCCCCTCTCTCAACATCCTATTAGTGCACGAGGCACAGGGTGTTCCCCTGCATGAGATACATCGTCCTACTCGCAAAGCTTCACGGCACAGAGATTCTGGCATCGGACGCTGCTGGCCCCGTGCATCGCCCCAATAATTCGGTGAAACTGTTTCCCGCACCACTACTCCTAAACCTCCGCAACAATGGCTCCTCGCGGGCCTGCGAAAACTCGCGACTATGACTATTCTAACGTCGGTAAAGCTGGGAGGTAAGTAATGCAGGGGCATGTCTCCTTAGGAATCCTCCGTCATTTCGGCAAGGGAACCCTGACCATGGCACGGCATGTAGACGAACGGGAGTTACCTTAAAAGAAGGCAAGCGCGACGAGCATGGAATGGAGGAGATAGATGGGATTTTCTCGTCTCCCGAAAAGTCACCCGAAGCATATGGCAACAACACTACGATTGGGTCCGATGGAATGTCCATGGATGAAGGTGTGTGATTCACTTCTTCCGATTTGCCCACGACCATACTGATCTTGTGCCTGGTCACAGGCAACGGGCTTGGGCCCGCTGACTTCTTGAGTGGAACGAACGGGGGGCGCGCATCCTTCCTCCCGCCGCCGGTTGCGCGATCTCCCATGAAATCCGGCTTGAGTGGATCACCGCGGCGAACTCCCGGCTTGCGATCTTCTCCAAGTCCGCAACGTGACATTCTCTCTTCCAGTCCATCAGATGGTAAGGGGCTTGGGAGTGCTAAAGGGGAAGCTCGGCGTGATGTGTCCCCTCTTACCAACCGTTCCATCAATGCGCCCTCCCTAAACCATGTCAATGGCCTGCGAAATAATAAAGGTATCAACAAGACGGCAGGAACCACGGTCACAGTTGACTTCTCAGACAGTGACGCTAATAGTCAAATGAACGGAGACGAAAATGCGAACGCGTTTGAGCAGATGCGAAACGATTACGACAACAGTTTCAACGCTGGCGACGACTCTTTCGCGGAAGATCAACAGGATGAGTCTGAGCGCGTTGATCGCGTCGATATGGATATTTCGTCGTACACAGCTGCCTGTTCGCGCAAAACAGAGCGATCAAGAGTCGTCTCCAAGCCTAAGAAACTTGCACAATCTGAGAAAACTCGGGCCCAAGAAGTCACGCAGCAAAATGAGACGAGCGAGCAAGGGAATGTACAGAAACGAAAGCGCCCTGGGAGACCCCCAAAATCGCAAAGGATGAACAATGATGAGGATGATGCCGTGGGACAACGACCTTCCAAGAAATCAAAGACTGCCAGTCAGACTGGACGGGGGTTGAAGAGCTCCGGAAATCCAGAGTTAGACAAAGTTGTGGAAAATCATGTCAATCGTACCGGGCCTCTAAAGGGTCGGAGCCTATACATACTGAAGCGGGAAATACCCACTGATGGCAGCGCAACCCACACTCGATCGGGGCGAGTTTCTGTTAGACCGCTTGCCTACTGGAAAAATGAGAGGTGCGTTTATGGAGACGGCGAGGCCGCCGAAGGCCAGCGCTATCCGCTTTCGACTATCAAAGAGATCATCCGAACAGAGGAACTGGAACCGGAGAAGAGGAAAGTCAGTAAACGGCGGTCATCCAAGAAATCCAAGTCGCGGAAGAGTCGAGACGATGATTCGGACAATGAAGACGACGATTACGTCGATCCGTGGGAGAAAGAAGGCGGCGTCTTGCATGGTTACGTTAGGAAATGGGATCCAGATACCCAAGCCGGTTCCATCGATGAGGAGGTTCTCGGTAAGTACTTTTGAATGTTTGCCTTATTCTCTGGTTGCCTGGCTATTGAATCACACCAAAGTACGCTGACCCAGGGTAATTGTAGATATCGCCTATGCTCCGTCGGGTATCGAGACGAGAGATGTCAAAGACTCTACCTTCCGCTTTGCTAAGCTGCTGAGCTCCCCGTTCATCGGCTCTGGAATCGTCGAACTGCCCCCAGGGGGTGTAAAGAAACCCAAGAACTCAAAGAAGATGCACATGGTCTTCTACGTGTGTCACGGACGGGTCCAGGTAGATATATCTGGCGTTCAATTCAGCGCCGGAAAGGGCTGTGTATTTCAAGTGCCAAGAGGTAAGGGAGTCTCTTCAGGACGTGCTCGCCTTGTGTCTAGCTCCTTTGCATTTCCATTGCGCATGCTGATTAGCATTTTCCTCGGTTGCAGGGAATTATTACAGCTTTGCGAACACGCATGGGAAGGATGCTCGGCTCTTCTTTACGCAAGGCTGTGTTCCGGTGGAGAATGACCAGTCCAGCCCCGGATCAGCTTCCAAGCCAGCTGTCTCAACTGAAGACGAGTCAACAATTCAAAGGGGTCGCCCAAACGGTACCGGTAAAGGCAGGCCGAAAGGCAAGCAAAAGGCAGGAAGTGGGTCTAAAGCTTCATGATCCTTTTCTTTCCCTTGGTTTCGGTCACTCCTGTTGGGGTAGGACCGACTGCGAAGCGTGTTCGCAGTGCACTTTCCTACTTCCTCCTTTTTTCGCCGTTGAGATGCTGTAGAAGCTTTCATCCATATTGGGTATTTGTATTCATTTCGTGCCTTTGGCCCTTTTCAGTGTAGCGATTCACCAGCATGGGGTACTGGAACGACGGTGTTCGGGGTTTCTCCATGACATTTTTCCCCCTTTCCTTCTCAGTTCATCTCTTATATTTGCCGGCGAACGAGCACAACGATTGCGAGCGGGAGCTTGGTATAACTGGATTTATTGTCTTGAATAGAAACTTATTGTGCCAGACCGATGCTAGCCTTTCCATTTCCATTTTCTTCTCTGTTTCTGTGATTCTCTTCCTGCTGGACTACTTGGTCAGCGGAGATAAGGAGAGTATTTTCATATTTCCTCCATTTCATCCTCCAGGTCATCAAACAAATCTAATGGGGGAAAGTCTCCGACTTCCACCTTTTCGGGCTTCACAAAGACGCCCGTATTGTTGGGACAAGTAAAATATCGTCTGCCACCTACGCAACCGTCGTTCTTTCCGGTAGGCTCGTCGAGTTCAATTCCTACCCAGATAGGCTGGGGACCAGAGTCGGAAGTTTCTTGAGATGTGACGTCCACTCCAGGGAAAGGTATCGTAGGCACAGGCCCAACATAGCGTATTGTACCTCGCCTAACGTGTGGAGGGGATGACGGAAGGATAATAGCACGTCGGGAGACGGCGATGCCTGTCATCCCTCGATCAGTAAATGATCTGAATAATCTTCTTTATGACCAGGTAATGCCGAGCCGTCGCTCAACCCTGCGTCGCCATTTTTTTATGACTTACCCCGAACGCGAATATCCTCGGTATCTTTCTCTGCCTGCTTTTGCATCGACTCCTTCGGTGACAGAGCATTGGGGTCGAATCTGCCGAGTTTCTGGTTTTTTTTCCAGGCTAGAACGGAGTTTGGAAGTGACTCATACGTGGCTGAGGGGAGGACATATTTCTCCACAGAGGACAAATCGTTGAAATTAGGCCGTGCGGCTTGAGGGCGAGTATCGTGAACCTATGAAATGGTGCTATTGTTCAGCAAATATCAATAGAATGTGCAGGTCCGTTGCTTGCTTTGAGGAAATAGCGAGTCATCGCTGTCAGGCATCCAGACAGCTCACTGCCACTTGAGACTGATTCCATGGTGTTGCATCCATCTGGAGCTGGCTGGTATCAAAATCCGCAGGAAAGACAAACAAGGCAAGTAGCATTGAGCTGTAGTGGTCAAATACCTGACGGACCGACCATCCAAGATGAACGATGAATAACCAGGACCGTCCGAGTCCGAGCGTACATGGGACGAAATAGTTGAATTGGGAAAGCGGAAGATGGAAAGAACGGCGCATACCTCAATCTCGCAGCCCTTCATCAGACCCCAGTTGCCGATGATACTATCATCTCCATCTACCCACTGATCAACACGCCCGGGTGCCTTCAGTAGTAGACTTTGACAGTTCGTGGGGATGCCAGTCATCGTCTCCAACTTGGATTTCAGCTGCAGGACAGTCCATGTCGGAGTGACACGACGCTCTGTCAGGAAGCGCGGTTCGGGACCAGTTGCTGTATTGGGCGTGGTGACGATGACAGAGACATCCGTCGGCGAGGGCTGGAATGCCATCACTGATGTGATTGAAGCGGATCAACTATATGGAGGTCAGCCAATGTCTGAGTTCTATATGCTTTCTACAATGAAGGGATCCCAATTGAAGTCATGATATACGCCTATCGGTCACATGGTGGCGGGCGAATTGCAGGCAACGCGAACATATAACGCCATGAGAATCATTAAGTCTGGTATGGGGAATCTTCCAGATTCTCGAGCAAGAGAAAAAGAGGGAGGTTCCTCGTAGAGCGCCAGAGATATGTGAAGATAATAAGTGGTATCGCTACACAGGAACCAGACAAGAGGCTTCAGAGCGACCAAGGTCCTGAATCCCTATAACGTACCACAGATCTTCGTTGGGGGACAAGGTGAGGACAGAGAACGACAATGGGACTTCTAGTCACTCACAAACGTTATAAATATTTCACAAGGACTACGGAATTCGCACTTCGACCTTATCGAACTGTGTCCGGTGTCTCGACATCAAATGGTGCACGAAAGGCACGTGGAGCCCGATTCCATTTCTTGGCCCTCTTAGGCGTGAGTGTGTGCCTCAGGCCACAATATGTATGGTGATGGTCGAGATTGATCGAGAACTGTCAGATGAACTGGAAGACCAGACTGACTTATCCCGAGCTCTCGTTTTTTTTGGTGGCAGATTCTTAGATAAATCCAACCATCGACTATATACGCGTTGATCACATGAGGTTGGGGCCGATGACGGTACTTCCATACGGCCTTGCTCAATGAATGACTTTACCAGCCAAGCCTCTTCAATCTATACAACAAGTACGGAGCAAGTCCATATCTGCCTGATCTACGTTGTGCTAGCTATAATTTGGCTTGGCTTGTCCAAGATAGGCAGATGAGATCTCTGGCCTCTAGTAATTCAAAAAGTTGTATATATATGATGCAGTTGCATGGATTGATGCTGCCTTAGGCACTGCGATCAATAACTGGGAAGAACTCAAATTTTAGGACTTTTGCACGCAACACTACGGAATACTACTACTAGCCTGCTACGCAAAAGATAAGGTACGTACCTTAGCTACCATCAGCCTGACAGCAGCTGCTGATTCAGAAATTCTCCGAAAGGCGCATCAGCAGCAAGGCCAGACACAACCTTAATCTTACTTGGAATGCCAGAAAATTACCGCTTGGTTTGAAATCCGAATTACCAGAACTGCACGTCTTGGCGGCACAATCTGCAGATACCTCAATTGATGATACTCTGTATTCTCTTACTATAACTGCGTACCCCTGACTGCAACGAGACAGCATAAGAAAATCCGGGACCCTCCGAATTTGCATGTGAGGGATTCTTAACCCGAGCCTGTCTCAACAAGAGAAAACCCAACCGAAATGGCATCGTCGTCTTTTCCCGATTCTACGGCGAATCTGCCCGATGAAGAGGCCTATGAAGAGAAAAACGTACATGAAGTGTATCAACAGATAGCAGAACACTTCTCCTCGACCCGTTACAAGGTGCGTAGCACGCCCTACTCGTCATCGATACATTGGTAGACTGATGCTGACCTGTCTATAGCCTTGGCCCATTGTGGAAGGCTTCCTCAAAGGATTGGCACCGGGGTCTATTGG
The DNA here is from genome assembly GCF_001445615.1 of Aspergillus lentulus. Lineage (NCBI taxonomy): Eukaryota > Fungi > Ascomycota > Eurotiomycetes > Eurotiales > Aspergillaceae > Aspergillus > Aspergillus lentulus. The sequence continues at coordinate 2,824,357 of NW_028322113.1, forward strand.
TCTTGATGTGGGGTGCGGCAATGGCAAGTACTTGTCTGTAAATAAGGACGTTTTTATAGTCGCCTCGGATCGGTAGGTCTTTATCAGATATTCTGTTATTTGCTACTTCATGAACGTGTTTGTAGAATGCTCAGGGCGATATTCGTTCCCAATCTTGTATATATATCTGTTCATTCATTGTCACTTCTTTTCGCAATGTCTCGTCCTCTGCCACATTCAACGATCGATAGCTAACGCCAGCCAGCTCCGAGAATCTCGCCCGGATCGCCGTCAAACACCAGCCGCATTCAACTATCGTGGCGGACATCCTGAATCTGCCACATCCAGATTCGTTATTTGACTTCGCTATCTCAATTGCTGTTGTGCACCATCTGTCCACACCTGAACGAAGAATTCAGGCTATCCGCGAAATTCTCCGCACTTTGAAACCGGCCTCTAATAAATCGTCCGGAGGCAGAGTCCTGCTGTATGTTTGGGCCTTGGAACAAAAGACCAGCCGCAGGGGTTGGGACAAAGGCGACAAGCAGGACGTAATGGTTCCTTGGGTCTTGAAGCCCAAGCCTGCCCTTGGTAGCTCTGACGACGAGCCGAGGACTTTCCACCGATACTATCACCTCTATGAGGCAACAGAACTGGAACGCGACATTGAAAGAGCGGGCGGCCGTGTTCTAGATTCGGGCTATGAAAAAGACAACTGGTGGGCGATTGCGACACGATCCGATGAGTAGAGGACAGTTGTGCTTGATTGATATCACCTTGGACTTCGAGAACCAGCCTCGAAGCCTCTACCTTGCATACCTCCCCGTTTTCTGTTCATGTAAATTGCATATAACGTCCACCATATATGATGGGTGATGACAAAAGAGAATTCGTCGAGTTGACAGCCTCCTGGAAACGCTCAGTAACAGAAAGCCAGGGGATCACGGAGATCATTTCTATAAGAACTCCCCTCATAAATAGTGAGGAACACCTTCAACCTGCGCTATGCATATCATAACAACACGGAATCCAAAACAAAGGGAAAGAAACATCAGAAACAAAAAGGAAAAGGAGGAGAACGAGATCTTTCGGATCATTTCGATTCCGCTATGGCAGCGTTCGAGGCGGCAGACCATAGGGAGGTCCTAAATGCCCGCTATGGCTGCCGCTCAAGTCCAGAGGACGGCCAAACTGATAGGCATCTCGCGGTATGGGAAACGGCGGGGCTGGCGCGTACGCAGGAACACCGGCGGTAAGTTCTTCAACTGACGGAAGTTGGGGCGGAGGAATAGGACGTGATGCAGATCCTTTTCTTGGGCGAGATAACGAGGTACTGGCCCTGCGAACCCTGGTCGCTGGCGGATCTATGGCTGAACTCGATAACGAAAATGGGACTACGCCAGCCCGGCGTGCCATTTCTTGTTCCCCTAGCTGCCAATGCATAGCCTCCGCGGCTCTCCATGGGATGGCCATCTCTTCTGCTACTTTTGACCACATCTCTGCCTTGAACCTTTAGTCTCACTAGTCAGCAAGTCATCTTCGCAGCTATCATAATTATCTCCAAAATCAAATTCTCTCTGCCTGAGTAGACAGAGCCAGTCTTTTCAGAAACGCACCTCTCGTATAGCCTTGCAAGTTTGTTCTTCTTGTCCTCGTCCCACTCGCTTCGGCGCTCCAAGTAATTCTGATAGTGCAGACGGCAGCTGATAGCGCTTCGCCCCGGGAGCCGTTTACTGATGTCCTCCCACTTCATGCCACTACCCCGCAACTCTATGATGAGTGCATCTTCCTCGGGGGACCACTTCGATTGCTTCTTGGCCGGAGACTCGGCTGTATGGGCCGGCTGCAGACGCTTGGCAGGGACGGACGCTGGGGTTTTTGCGGTGAGAGGCGGCGCGGATGACAAAGGCGTCGAGGCTGGGACAGATATCGCTGGGCCAATGGAAGCTGGAGGGAGGGTCCTCGAAGGGAAGGCGGACGTAGTAGTCACCGAGGCGGCTTCCTCCTCATCTTGGGGCTTCAGAAGCAGTGAGATATCCACTTTGGCAGGAGGGTAGAAAGCCTGGTTTTGTAACGCAATCATATGCGCGACTCGCAATGTAAAGACTCAGCCTGCAATGGTTGTGGGCTATGAGCCAAAAGAATGCATATGCAATCGAGGAAAGCTTCCCTGATGACCTGGCTTACCGGCCAGATAAGGTTACCTTCGATGTGTTCGTCGATCGGTACACCCAGAAAGAGCAAAGAAGGAAGATAATCTAGGATGATATAAGAGACGAGTGATGAAGCAGAATTCCTCCCGAAACAAAGACAATTTGAGACAGACAACCGGTCTCGCAAACTTGCTTACCCTGCTAGCTCCAAAGTTCTAGCAAAGATGGGTAGATGGCACAGTCGAGCCGTGTGACGTTTGCAAGGTAAACCACCAAATAGCGCAAAAGTCGACAAGACGCAGATAACGACAATAGCAAAACACTGAGCGTAAAGGCGAAGATTTGAGAAGTGGAAAATCGTGTAGTAACCAATGAGGCCTCCTAACAGATGAAAGATTGAAAGTAGAATGTGTCAATGGTAGTACGAATCTTTATGTGACGATTGGAGTATAGTATCAGATGAGAGTCTTCACCGAATGAAGAGGGTCTGGTCAGGATAGTATAAAGAATAGAAGAGACTCGAAGTTATCGCATAAGATAATGCCAATGAGAAGATAAGAAGGGAAATCCGGGATCACGAGGGAAAGGGCAGAAGAAGAGGAAGAAAAGACAAAAAGGTCAAAAGAAAAGGAGGGAGATTCAAAAGGAAGATGAAACAGCTTGAGATGCATAGGAAGAGATCATCATCGTTGACAGCTGATCCAGCAGTTGGCAGACAGCAAATTAGAGGCTTTTGCAGCTATAGTAGTAATTTAACTAAAGTAGCTACTAGATACTACTTACTACCTTTCCTACGACACAAGAGTACAAGGAAGGTCGACCTATGAGCTTATGACCCTGCAAGTAAAACAGATTACGAGACTACCTCAGGACGGAGGCGATTAACAGGTTTCAGTGGTGAGGTGGGTTCGAGCAGGCCCCGTTGTTGTTCGTCTACCCAAGTTTGATGATGATTTAATAATAATGATTTTTATTATTATTCACCGTTAGTGTAAGGTTGTTATTATTTCTGGTTGTTTATTACCTATGTTTACAACGGTGGTAAGATTTATGAATACCTAATTACGGCGCAACATAGGGTCTGTTCAGGTACCTGCCTAGGTTATAGGCCCTGTACCTTCCCATATGCTAGCTCTGTAGAGTGTTTCTATTCCCTATGCTCCAAAAGTGCCTTTGATTTTGAGGCAACTCGTGGACATGGGTTGGGTAGGTAGAAGGGTCCATTGCCTATTTCTCTGGACTATTCTAATATTTTTTATTATTATTACTTGGTACCAGTCTCTAACACTAACAGTACTCCGGACTCTTCGAGTAGCTATGACGGGTTCCACACCCAGGGTACTAGATACTTTAATCAAAGCCTTTTCTGGCGGTCAAACCTCTCAGAACGTTCGAGCCCGTGATGTTGGGTTGGAAGACTGAGTTTGATCATTTGATGAATGCCTAGCATGTTCGTGAAAACAGGAAGAGATTACAGTAGCCAACAGTCAGCTTGAGAAATAAAGTGATCAAGTTATCTTCCAATCTGCGAGAGACGGGAGTATCGACGAGGCTTTGCAGGGCCAAGTAACTCTGTGCTCTCTGGATTCGAGCATCTTTAAACGTCGCTGATCTTATTTCTTGATAATCCCACCCTCAAGTGGAGGGCAATAGAGCACATAAGAAGACTCGATTGGAGATCTGGCGATGAGATTATTCATGAAAAGATAAAACGAGGGGAAATAAGAGGGGCACTAGAGGACCAGAGGGGACCTAAGTAAAATAAAGCGAGTCTAAGCCCTTTCTGTACTTAGACTTGAACAACATACCGGGAACCCCGGTATACGAACCACTGATTGTCCTTTAAATTTTTGAATGAAATTCCTATTAAATTATCTGTTCTTTTCCCCTCTTTTATCTTATCCAGTATTTCCCTTTGTATTCTTCTATCTTGGTTTATTTCTTACAAACCTCATCGTCCTGCTTGTTGCCCAAAGATATTACTACTTCGAGTTTTGAAGAATTGGCTTATTAACTATGGTGGTAGTTCTGACAATCGTACATCAGTGACGAACGGGCTGTTTATACTCAACGTTGAGTCTTGCAGATACGGATAGTCTAATACAAATAAAGTCAGAGAGGGCAATGTATACAACTACTCAATGTGGATATTAGGATATGATAACATGGAGAGAATTTGAGATGAGAGCATTAACTACTTCTGCTGACAGGCAACAATATTGAGAAGATATATATATATATTTGCCAGCGTCAGGCTTGTACCGGTTCGAAGTAGACGATCAAGTTCACGTCTCAACGGCTTTTCTGATTTTTCTAGGTTTCTAACTTCTGGTAAGCCGGACCCGAGCCCCTGCGATGGATCTCCATTCTCCAAGCAATTAGTCTAACGGCGGAGACGAACACCCTTTCCTTTACGGGCAAGTATCGACCAAGAAGCTGAAAACATAAGATTGTTCTGGCCGGTGACCACGCAATAATAATATTTGTGCCTACTGCCTAGGATTGAATAATAGATTGTACATCGTCATCGCTTGTGCGATTCGTAAAGGTAATTCTACCTAGTCACTGCTCCGCTGTTCTTCTTATTACGAGTCACCTACTTGCCGTGAATTTAGCTCCGTACGGGGCCAGCAGACACCTCTACATGTATCTATTGACGTATCACTTATCACTTATCACTTGTTGTGTGTACACATGGCTTCCATTGTTCTCCCGAACCAGCTGGTTGTACATGACCTGAGTTCCCGACATCCTTGAACTGAATACTTAAATGAAATGTTCAGGGATAGGTTCTAGACTCACTTCTAACCTTGAAAATAGTATTTAGCATGTTAAGGTTGGAGGTACTCGGTACTTCATTACAATAGCCCCCCAATCATCCCTCTGAAGAGCATTCTTGGTTCGTTTCAGTCATCTACAATCAGATCCAATTAATTCTCCAACAGATGTGCCCCTCCTTGGTGGATGAGCCCTACTAGTAGGACCTAGCTACAGAAGACTCGTTCGCGATCAGATGCTTCTGATGATCTATTGCGAAATTAGGGCTTGTTGATCTGTCGGACCAGAACCACAATTATGAAGCAAGACGCGAATCTAGATTCTATCTAAACTCGCCAGGGGACCGACATTATGATCACTATTATTACCACCATAGCCAGAACCGCACGACTCTCTATGATGAACCCTGAGGCGGATAGCGACACTCTTAACACTATTTGTGCCCTGAAGTAATTATGATATCGGGTGCAAGACTATTAGCGCATATTCAACTTTATACTACAGAGTACGGAAATTTCCACAGCTCATTGAAGTTGTGCAAAGCACAGGAAGGAGTCTTAAACATAATGGTCGTACTGATTGCTGAACTTTCGTTTGAGAGTTATCACTCCTCTCTTCGAACCAGAGGGCCGAGGGACAAGGGGTTACCCGTCAACTGCAAGATTACCTAGGGACCGGTGGGGCCAACGGTGGCTTGCCTTAATTTACTGTTCCGACTAAGGCGGTGGATGACACATAGTATCAAGCCAGCCAATCAACCCTTTCCAGTGCTCGGGCTTGATCCCTTCATGTCCTCAAGTAAACAGGTATTAATTGCATTGTTATTCAGTAGGTAGCAGGAGAGGTGCCGGCGCTGGTCTACTCTCGGAAAGTGTGAGGCTTGAATGGGAGCCAAGTTGCCAAGCCGCAGGAATAGGCCCGAGGTCAAGAATTATCTATTACGGACCCCAGTCGACAACGGTCCTGACTGAGATGATCTATTGCATTCGGTCGTTGTCCGTCCGGCTGAGTTGACAAGTACTACTACGTTCCCCAGACACGTACGGTTAATGACAGTTAAGTGCTCCCCTAAGTTGAACAAAAGAGATCAGGTATTAAGAGCTGGTTCTACTGATCACTCTTGCTCAGTCATACGACATGTATCGGAAATCACACAATACAGCTTGATTTGGATCAGGACATCAAGTGTCGGTGGGCTGCAACTTACCAATTTACCTTACCTGCCCATGTTCAGTCGGTCGAGAACAGGTGTTTCCCTACTTGGACTTCAATAAATGAAACTTCTATACTCTTCTTTCGAAGAGTCCTAACCATGCCTTTGGAAGAGTGAATAATAATACTGAACCAATACCTCGCTGGTCTCTGCACTTGCAAATCCCGAGTGCGACACGAACCTCAATGAAATTCGATGAATATGCAAGCGTTGACCTGATCAGCCAGCCCAACTTTTCATTCAAATGCCAAGTAAGTCCGGGGCTGCACTAAAACCATCATGTAGTATAGTCACAGAAAATTGTGTATTGTGTAGATAGGATGTGAGATCAAAAGTGTGCCATTATTCGATCATAGAATTAGTGAGGGTGACGTGTGTGGCAGGATGTTGGCGTTAAACAATCCAGGATAGATGACCCTTTTGAAATGAGAGCCATAGAGTACAGATTCTCTATTAGCCAGTAGCATTGGACTGAGCGCATTCTACAGCCAGGCGAGGAAACTTTCAGTAACTGGATTGATCGTGGAAATGGACATTGATGCTCGAATGTTGATGAACAGCTGAGACTGTTTTGGTCCTGAGACGTCAAGAGGTACCTATGGATACCCGTACCTTCCTAAGGTATCGAGTTTCAAACGGTCGAGAAGGGCAGCCGTAGGCAACCAACACCATTCGCTGAACGGGTGGGGGTACTTCAACGCCCAGTCCAGACTAAGGTAGGCTACAGGCTACCTATCTATTCCTGGTAAGTACGCAGTACGCAATGATCGTCGCAAAGAAAATGTCCGACAGGCTCAAGCGTTTCCCCCCACCCTGCGCCACGGTTTGAGGCAAGGTAATTTAAAATTGAATTTGTCTGTGACATCAAGCAGAGGCACCTATTCATTTCCCTTCATTTCGCTACCGAGGGATCAGGTAAAACGAACCTAGGAAATCGTCTATATCTCGTTTGCCAATTCAAATTTATGCACCTCCAATATGTTATGATGAATCTGAAGGACGATCTAAGCTACCTAAACGAGTCAGTGACAATCAGATCCCGGTATTCTATGGAGTACTGACTATCTATCTACAGAGTATGCTGTTTAGCTGCGGTCCAGTGGAGCATTGAGGCTAAAAATAAGCGAGGAAAGCGCTCTAAAACGCAAATAGTCAGGAATTACTCATCATACTCTGTAGCCCACAATCAAGATCTACAATGAATCTCCAGTAGTGGTTATGTACTATGACATAGTAATACTGCCCTACAGAGTAGGGTATGTATCTGATGTAGGCAGCAACACAAGTGATCCAGTGGTAAAGCCAAAGTGTGGCCCTTGGTGGCTGTGGTAGAAACCGCGGAAAAGTCGATATTCTCGTCCCGTACGCGATAATATTTGACAATGACAATCAAGTTATCAACCGTTTGGTGGTCAAACGCCCAGGGTGGATCTGGGATTGACTTCTGGTTTGCTGTGGTGGAGTCTGTAGTGCTGATTACGGTGGATTTTGTGGTGGCCGTGGCTGGGCGATGCTTTGTACCGGGAAAAGAACCCAGCTGTCACCTTCCAAAGATAGATTAAATTGAGCTAGAAATCCATGGTCGAAGTCATCAACTGGGAGTCTTTTCGTAGAGCTCAGCCTCTCTGTCTAGCTTTGTATGTTCATGGATAGCCACGCAATCAACTGCTGTTTTGTTAACTACTAGGCATGAAATTGGCAGGAGCCCATGGTTATTATTAGAGCTACTTACTAGTTCTGTCATTGTGCTGTAGATCAATATCTGACTTCAATTCTCTCAATAACGGGTCAATTTGACCTCTGACAACCCTTCATCATGAATGTTAGACATTATTACCCTGACATCAGAGCTCAGTCATACTTTAAGCTAAGTTGCGTTCAAGGCAAGACTTTGAATGTAAAATATCCATCGACAACTGTGCTGTTGCAGCTGTAGATAGATATTGAGCGTGCGCTTCTATCCAGCAGTTCATCTACAAGACATGGTCCACTCGACGACTTGAACCGCCGTATGGTTGTACTGCTAATTCAACGTTCCAGAGGCTCAATACCAACGGGACCAAACCATCCCAGTCAAGGCGATCAGATGCCAGCGGCGAGCCACGGTGAAGTTGGACGGTTGGGCATGAGCCCTGACTGTTTGGCGTTTACTGTCGAGGGGTCTAGGCTGGCTATCTGCGTCGTAGTTGGCTCCATATCTGACAAGCTGAAACATGAATCTCAGAGATGTGGGGAAAGACACGAAATTACTCGATCTTGAGTTTACGACCCAGGCTCATGGCCGAGAGTCAACACGGCATTGCCGCTCCAGTGCGAACCAAGTAATAATACTGACTTGACCATGCCATGGACGTGGCGAACAAGCGGGACAAAGTCTGTGAGCCATAAGAAGAACCGGTTCATGAGCTCTGGACTCCGCAAAAGATAATGTCCTGGGTCTGATTCAAGAAATTATCGGGTCTGGATTGTCAATCATCTCGGAGGAATGGCAGATAGGAATAGGCACTTGACCCACCCATGTACCTTCACCCTCTGCGTCATTGCTTTAGTAGAAGAGGTTCATCATACTGACTTGAAGTCTGAGATGGTTATGACACAGTTATGGAATGATGGTTGCAGTTGGCAGCCAGCCCAATGAATCTACAGCGATTCATAGGCCAGTTGGGACAGAATGGGCCACAATACTCCGCCATATTTGTACCTTAACCATGATGCTGACCATGCAAATAGAATGATTCATCATAAGCGGCCAAGTATATCAAGCATATCATGATAATGTGGGAACGCTGATGCGTCTGTTCCATGCAACAGGCCCATATTATATAATTCTACTGTTTCATTTGCAAACGACTTCCCGTGTCTGTAATATCTTTGCTTCAGGTTTGACAGTGTCCCTCGGAGCTGGAATTGTCATGGAACCTAGATTTCAAACGGTCGGGATATCGTTGGGTACTCTGGCCAGAACATGCTGTAGGTCTTTGTTGATTGATGTATCTCAGTGGCCAAACAGCGCCATCTCTCTCAAACTCAGTAGGCACAATGTGTTTCGATAGCATAATAGAGCGCCCAACGAGATACCTAGCTGAATACTCTGCCACTCATGCCACACTCAGTAGAGTACCCTCTAGCGAGAGATGCAAATAGGCGAGCCTGATCAAAGACAGGGATGATGCTTGTCTCGAAGGCAAATCATGCCACAACTGTCTAATTTTGTGATCTATGACCCAGATGCTCCGAATTGTCCTTGTTAACTGACAGGTCTGAAATCTCTTATCATGTTTTCCTCTGCTTCCATAATGCTGTATAAAAAGGACGCATAAAAGAGAGGGGTAGCTTTGTTATTTGACAAAAGCGAATGAAAGCAGTGTGAAAGAGGACGGTCCATTGTCTAAGTGAAGATGCTAGTTTCAGAATCAATCTCCAAGAAATGTCGTGGATGCTACTTTTGTTTCACACAGAGGCTATGATCAGTTATTCATTGTCTGCATCATCTGAATCTCTACGCAGTCCTAATGCATCATCTCAAAGAAATCAGGCTTATGCCTTTCAATGCTGAACCTTGGGAGACATTCTCTGATATACCTCCCTGCACAAATTTGACAAAGCCATATTTGAAAGCAAGCGAACCATCTGATAATTCTGTACTCATTTCGGATACCTTCTTTCATTGCACCTTCGCAAGGCTACAATGAAATAGCATCCTAGGTCCTTTTTTCAGCGTTCATTCAACATGGCTTTGATTCACAATAATGACAAAGGACAGACTACGGAGCAAAGCAAGCAGTCAAGTCGCAATGGCTGTCATGACAGGCATAAATCTTCAGGATTATTTCCTGTCGAGAATCGCATTCATGCCCTGAGTCTCTGCACTGGATTGATACGACTCATATTACTGCAACAAGTGGAACATACTTGTCTCATCAGGTTCATCATTACCTTGTCTACTATCCAGGACGACCTATTCTGCATCTGCAGCCGCAAGTATATATTACCGGCCAGGCTTGTGTGCGCGAAATGGCGAATCAGCCCACACCCCCTTCAGGCTCTCTTCCTGTAAGTCCTCCTCTAACGTACATAATCTTACGGAGAACTGATTTAAAGCAACTCCCAGCAGCAAAGCGCTGTATCCGCGGCCTGGAAACATGTCTCCCTGAAGCCAAGCTTGCCCACAAGAGGCTTTGACAACAATAATGGACAGAACCTCTGCTACAGGAATGCAGCCCTCACGCTGTTTCTCCACACCCCACAGTTTCTAAGCTGGTGCGAGAACTACTGGGGGCAAAGCACGAGTAATTCAGTCCCAGACGTGGTTCGCAAATTGTACGACATGTTCATTACCTACTGGCAATGTCCCAACCGACATGAGCAGGCCATGGAGACCTTGTGGACAGAACTTCAGAGTCCAAAGTACGGCCAACTGTGCTGGCAAACAACCCTGGGCCAGCAGCATGACACCCTTGAGATGCTGGAAAACATCATCTCGCTCCTCCAAAGGCACACAAGCCAGCCCTAGTAAGTCGCGCACTTTCCACGTCCCATAGAACATAAATATCATGAAGCTGACACATAAAGCAATGACGAGCTCATGGATTTGATGACCGTCGTACTGAGCGGGTGCCGCGTTTGCAAGACATGCAAGCAGAAAGACTCAACAGCTGGGGATAGGGTACGGTACCTCAGTGCAAATCTCCCAGGCTCCAAAACAGCTACCCCCATAGAGGAGGCCATCATTAGTGGCATGAAGTCGGAGACTCTTGCGGATTGCAAGACATGCGCCACTAAACAGATCCCTCATGAGATTCAGACTCAGATAGTATATCCTTCAGAAATCCTTATCGTTCAGGTCAATCGATACAAAGAGTCAGGGAAACTGAAAGACGAAATAGAAGTTCAGGAAGAGTTAGTCATTCCAGATTCTCTTCTAGATGACAGTGTTAAGGGACAAGGCAAGATCGGTTACGAGCTCTATGCTGCCATCTTTCATATCGGCGATGACAGTAAAAGCGGACACTATACTGCGGCCGTCAAGGGTCCCTCTGGTCGATGGGTGATGACCAACGACAACCGCGTGACGTTTACCCAGACATTGGAAAAGAGCATGAGCTCGCCAGATGCTGGAAAGGAGAATGCTTACATACTTGCGTATCGGCGACTGGAAACCCGGAGAAATTCAGCTGACTCCAATACAGGTTCATCAGCCGCCGTCACGTCCTCCAGCCCCAAAGCATCAACCATTGGCCAGAGCTCGGCCCCTTCAGGATATATCAATACCGGCTCATCGAATGCATCAAGCTCAGGAAAAGGGTCGGTCAAGGGTGGTGTACAAATGAAAGGGACCATTGAGCTGGAAGGGAGACCAATCCAATGGACGATCAACCAACAGCTGCTCCTAGACCCAGGTAAAGGTGCACTTGTAGCTCTGGGGCCTCGAGCAAGAACGCAGCGTGCTACTCTGCAGCTGACGTTCACTTCAGAAGAAACCGGCGAGATCCTCGACGGACAAGTCACCATTTCGCTCAAACCACGGGGAGTGCAGAAGCCAAAGAGAGCTCCTTCAAGGACTGCAGACACCAAAGGTTCCAGTGCTGGTACCAAGAAAGCAACAGACACAGTGTCCGGTAAAGCAGCCAAGCCGAAAGGTGTCACAAAGAAACCTTCGAGTCCGCCAAAAGGAACCCGTCAGTCGGCGAGACTACTCAGTAAAGTCAAAAAATGAAGAGTGCAAAACCACATCCACTGGGTATAATACGCATAGTAAGTATACGTGGTTGGAGCTGATGTTGACATTTTCGCCCCTGCAAGGATTGCGGTCCTTTTTGTTCCTTGTGTAACTGTATTGCGGATGTGTTTTATGTATGATAGGCAATGCTTACTTATAACTTGTTGACTTCTTTTACATTGAAGTCCAGTGCCTGTAAAAAAGCGAGATAGTCATAATTGTTCTTATGGTAAGTGGGGACTTAGTCGACGACACCCGAGCATTTCAATCGTCTATCAGGACAAGCTGAGAGCATCCATCAAGCATACGTACTTCCATGGAGTTAGCGCTGGAAGATGATCACAGAAGCCTACCTTCAACTACCCAGTTCATTGACCGACTGATTTTACAACTCGCATCATGTAGACCCGAGGTGCAGGATCCCGGCGATGGGATGAACCATCCCACCATACGTCCTCAACGACACACTTCCACAAGCCAGTCACCTTTCTCTTCCCTCCCCGACGCTCAATTATCTCAAGTCAAGTCAGTTATGCTGACCTTGCACTGTTTCTTCCCAAATGAACTCCTCCTGGCCCTAGATATCCTGGACCGGGGACTGGTCAGACGATTCACGCGGGATGACCACGTCGGGGAAGCATCTGCATGCTCACAGCCCCAAGAAACCGAGCCCAGAAACGCAGAAGGGCCGCAGGAAGACATGTTCTATGTCATATCCACGTCTGTGGCTGCGCCGACTTCCCCATCCCGGGCTCCGCGGACACGCGTAGAGCCAAAGGGCTACGAAGTCCGCCTGCACGCCTGGAACTGCACATGTCCCACCTTTACGCTCAATGCCTTCCGCGATCTGGGACCGGCCTACACATCTCAGTCTGAGGGAGAAGCCGAAAACGAGACCCTGGCTGAACCATCTCCCGTCGGCGACTACCCGACTCGCCGCTATGTTTTTGGCGGCTCGTTGACCCGAGGGGCTAGCCGACTCGCACCCCCTGTCTGTAAACACCTTCTCGCGTGCTTGCTGATGGTGCGCTGTCCTCGACTCGTTAGTAGCGGCAACCGTGGCCAAGCTGGTCCTGCCTTTCTGACTTGCGAGGAATTGGCGGCGTGGTGTGCGGGTTGGGGTGGATGATTCTCGCAACCACGCAGACATTGATCCGCGAATATCCCTACGCCTCTGTCCTTGGAAGGCGCTACGGTACTATGATACAAGAATTTACTTAATCCCAAAGTCTTTCAGTTGTGCCTGTCTGTCCATCTGCCGGGAAATAGGCTTTCAGTCTGCCGCAGATACCAGAAGTCAGGGAGAGCCTCAAGCTTCGAAGCATTTGACGTCGACGCAATTACGGACACCGCGCTTTCAATGCGCAATATCATAGATACTTCCAGAAAGAAATCTAAGGGGAAGTATCCACTTACGAAATTGGCGGCTTGTCTACAGTCCAGCATCCGATGGCGTGTTATACCGCGAAGGAATGAATATTTCTAAAACTGCTCGAGCTCGCTTGAGTACGTGCTCGGAACGAGCTCGATTCTCAGATTATCGTAATATACACTTCCATGCATAAACTGAAAATGGTTTAAATTTCATGTCAGTTGTGCCATTGTTGAATGACACTTCTAGCTCTTCTTCTTCGACTTCTCCTGGTCCTCCTTTTGCTCGCCGTTCATGCTATTTGCCTTCTTCGCACCCTCCTTGTCACCTTTGGCAGCATTTGCTTCTTGCTCCTTCTTCGATTCGTTCTCTTCTTGTTGTTGTCGGTTCTGTATCTTGTTCTCAATCAAATCGTGGAAGGCGGTGATAGCACGAATCAAGCTGCTGATGTAGATGGCCATCAGTTGATCGTTGGTCTTTATGCTCATCGCCCGCGCTAGTTCACTGTTCTCCATCTGTGGTTCCGACCCACTCAGACGCGACGTGGTTGCTGGGGTAGATAGGTTGGGAAGAAGGTTGAACACATCTTGAAGATTGCCAAGAATAGCGTGGTTGACCGGCAGCTCGTGATCGAGGACCTTCTGGAGATATTGGCCGATATCACGCAGGCGCAAGTGCAGACCCTGCAGCGACTGAAGCTGCGATGTTATGCGTGTTGAAAGGGTTCCAACGGCAACGTCCCTGATGTCTCGAAGCAGGTGTTCAACACCGATTTCCTCAGCCTCCTCGGCCTCGATCACTGAAGGGGTATGGACAAACGTTCTGGACGTTGTTGTGCCATCCTATGTAGAGCGAGCGAACCTGTTAGTTGGATATGATTGAGGAGCTCACAAGGGCATCGCACGGAGTCAACCTACGTCCTTGATCTCGTCAACAGCAAAATAGGCATCTGTGGGAACGCCAACTTCCTTTGGTTGGACGTCGACAATGACCAGTAAGGGATTCGGTGTGTATCGCTTGAAGAGTTCATTGATCTCAAGATCCGAGGCTCGTAATTTAGGACCCGAGTGATACCATCCGACAAGCTTCTCGCGGGCGTTGATTTTCTTGAACATGTCTCTCATGGACTCAACGAAGTTGTGATCTAAGAACCAAACGGAGGGATCCTTCTCATCTTCCTCAAATGGAACTAAAAAATGAAGTCATCAGTACTGCCGTCCATCTACCAGGTAACATAACCAAGCCGATTTGGGAGACGACGGACCTGCAAAGCTGTTGGATACTCGAACGGTCTGGCCCGAATTCTCTCCGAGCAGCACACCAACAACACGCTTCCGAGTTCCCTTGGCTGACCGTCCATAATGATCTGCGACTGAAAGAAGGACTAAGGGAGCTACCGTGACGGTGCGCGTGACGAGGGAGAGTGTGTCCGCCGTGGTGGCAGGCATTGTGGATCGGATCAGATGAGAATGATGCCAGAAGGAGGGAGGGTACTGGAGGCCGTGGACTGATCACAGACGCTGATTCCGATTGCACGAAAGACTGTGAATAATTGAGCAAGCGATGGAGAGAGGAAAGTGATCTGGGGATGAGGATTGGAATGAGAATGAGGAGGATTATGATGATGACGGAGCGAAAGATGGAGCTGCTGTTGTTCTGCCCTGGAGCTCCTCCGCTGCTGAGCCACGCGAGCTTTGGTGGTAGTCTTTGTGGCTTGTGCTTGGCTACCAATGCACCAGCCACTTTAGGGCCTTGTTGCCTGAGGCCAGCTCGTCGGCACTTATGTACCTTCAACTATTATTCGGTATATACTATGGACGTAGAAAGCCTCATTTAGAGGGATTGAAAGTCATAATGACTGGATTACATGTGCCCATATGTTACCCTGATTCAGTCGCTCCTCGTAGGTGCGGGAGCGTTGTACTTGGCCAGTAAACCCCGAACCTCGGACGCGCGGGAGAATGCTCCGGTTTAGATCTCTTTTCCTCCACCAAGAATTAGTTCTCCGATCCTCCCTTCTTTTCCGTTTCCCCGTCACTGAGCACCATTCTCTGCCAGGCACCTTGATTCCTTCCCCTCCCTCTCCTCTCCCTTCTTCCTTTTCTTATTTCTGTTCTTCTCCGGAGAGCTTTTCGATAGCGTCATACTTCGATTCTAGCCGTCAGTAATCGCAATGGCTCCCATCACAGAAGAGGTCGTCCACGGTCTGAAGGACATGATCGAGAAGCTTGAGAACCGTGTGCAGGAGTTGGAGGGCCGTCTCGGCGGCGAATCCAAGCCTAAGTCTATCGCCGAGCAGATGCGCATCGTCCTTATGGGACCACCCGGTGCTGGTATGGTCTTTTACAAGAGTTGCCGATTGCGATAATGGCTCCCTGGTTCTAATCGGGTTGTAGGCAAGGGTACTCAGGCGCCTCGGCTTAAGGAGAAGTACTGCGTGTGCCACCTGGTACGTTATTGAATTGCAACCAATTGAGCAAAGTGCGCGTCTGACACCTCTTCTCCAACCTCAAAGGCTACCGGTGATATGCTGCGGTCCCAGGTCGCCAAGAAGACTGAGCTCGGAAAGGAGGCCAAGAAGATCATGGACCAGGGTGGTCTTGTCAGCGACGAGATCATGGTCAACATGATCAAGAACGAGCTCGACACCAACACTGAGTGCAAGAACGGGTTCGTACACACGGGCCTTGTTGAAGCTCATTCAGTCAGAAATGGAAAGTGACTAACTGACCAATGTTTCTAGATTCATTCTGGATGGCTTCCCTCGTACTGTTGCTCAGGCCGAGCGTCTGGACGACATGCTCGAAGCTCGTAAGCAGAAGCTCCAGCATGCTATTGAGCTGCAGATCGACGATGCCCTCCTGGTCGCCAGAATTACTGGACGTCTTGTCCACCCTGCCTCTGGACGGTCGTATCACAAAATCTTCAACCCTCCCAAGAACGATATGAAGGATGATGTCACTGGCGAGCCCCTGATTCAACGTTCCGATGACAACGCCGAGACGCTGAAGAAGCGTCTTTCGACTTACCACGCCCAGACCGCCCCTGTCGTCGAATACTACAAGAAGACCGGTATCTGGCGGGGCATTGACGCCAGCCAGGAGCCTGGCCAGGTGTGGAAGAGCTTGCTTGGTGTTTTCCAGAAGTAAATGTAGAAAGTCTTCTGAAAGGTACCATATGGGTTCACGAGCGTGCGTCATACAGCCGCCGTAATATCCCCTGCCGGCAAGGGGAGGAGCGGCATGTGCGAAGGATAGATTCTGAAACGATTCCATGTAATCTGCAAGATGTGCGCGTCTGCCTCTTGGTGGACTACAAAGGAGGGTATTTGGAGAGTCCCTTTGGCGTCCGTACATAAAGATACCTTCAGTGGAATTACAGCGATATGTATAGTATCTTTTGTTTGGCGACCAAAATTCACTATGTTCAGCCGGATAACCCCCGTAGGAAGCCAGCCATGTAAAATAACTCGATCTACGGCCGCGGAGCCAAGTATATATAGATTTCCGCAACCCTTACAGCTGGGTAGGGTAAACAGTGGACTCGATCTTCTCCGGATAGGTCAACCCACCCTGGCGTCTAATCTCGTCCATGACCTCCATGATGACAATGCTCTCTTCCCAAGGCAGCCCATCGCTCTCGAGCTTTCCATCGCGCAAGCACCGCGCCACCTCGTCGGCCTCCCAGTACATGCCCTTCCCATCCGCCGGGAACGGGCACTGCACCTCCTTGATCTCGCCAAGTCCCTTCTTGGGGATTAGACGGTACCGCTCGGGCCGGAAGGCGGGCCCAAAGACCTGAATCTCGCCCTTGGTCCCCTGGATGCGGATTGAGGGACCAGCGGCGCCCTTCTCATCGGGATCGGTCGCGATCCGCAGATGGGTCATGGCGACTGCCTGCGATTGACCGGGCTGGGCATTGTTAGTTGGGGTGGTCGTCGGGAAGGTGAGAAGGATTGTGGTGGCCTCATCGGCGCCAGTCAGGTGGTAGAGAGACATGTGCGCGGAGATGGCCGAAGGAGCTTTGCGCTGCTCCCGGGGAAGAGTGTGGTACATGGTCTGGAAGACCCAGGTCAAGGAGTAGATGCCCACTGCAGCGAAACGATCATCAGAAACCGTGCCAAATGGCTCAGGGGTCCGTAGAAGAAAGAGGAAACTTACGATCCAGCAAGCAGCCACCAGCGAGATCCTTGTTCACCATCCGATGCTGAGTGCCCCATCGCTCCTCAACGTTATCCCCGAAGCTGTTGTCAGCAACCACCCGGAGGACTTCGCCAATGGCACCCTGCTTGATGAGGTCCCGAACCTGCACACTGAGAGGGAAGTACCGGGTCCACACGGCCTCCATCAGGAAAAGGTTCTTCTTCTTCGCTGTCTCGCACAGGATCTTCGCCTGCGCCGCATTGACGGTGAAAGCCTTCTCACAGAGAACATTCTTGCCTGCTTCCAGCGCAAGCATCACATTCTGGAAATGGTGCGAGTGCGGCGTCGCGACGTACACCACGTCCACGTTAGCATCGGCCACGAGTTCTTCGTATGAGCCGTACGCAGCACACGGCGCCGGAATGCCCGTATCAGCAATGAACTTCTCCGCCCGGTCCTTGGCTGAAGAGGAGGCGACGGCAACGACGGTGTGAGAGACGTCAGATGCGTCTCGGAGGTTGGGGTCGCGCAGAAGGTCTCTTACAAAGACTAAGCGTCAAGTGATTGCATTAGCTGTTATGTTTCTCTCGATTGATTATCCATCAATTTGAGGCTTGTTCTGAGGGAAACCATGGAGACCTACTATCTGCAATCCAGCCGGTGGCTATTTTTTATTTGAACTCTTGTCAGCTTAGAATGCCTCTGGGCCGTGTACAAGGATGGAAAGCATACCCATAATGCCCCACCGGACATTGTACGGAGCCATGGTGACGTCGGAGGATGGACAACAGGCAGTGGAACTATACAGCAGAGAAAGATGGCGTCAAACTGAGACAGAGACTTGGGAGCAGGACTTGTATTTATAAGAACATCTACTCCAACTATGATTATCAATAATAATAGAGGGTCCTCCCCATAGAGCGGGGCAGGTCCAACCGCAATCATAATCCAGCTGCCTCATCCAGGATTACAAAGAGGAAAATAAACTGTGGGGTACAAGAATCAGTGCCTTTCTTGGATTAGCTACTGGTTTATAGAATGTTCTATGGAGAATTGTATGGAATACATGTACGGCAATGCTCGTAGATAGTCAAAAATCCCCCAAACTTCTCAAAATAGTGCGGGGTCTCGGAATGCAGTACAGCCGCCGGCTAAATGCAATTACCAAGCAGATACGATAATGTCAACTCCAACGCATGCATGTCGCCCCCAGTCCCCAAAGCAGAAAGCAAGGACCGGGGTACCGAAGTTCAATGAAAGAGAGGAAGTACCACTTTCGTCACACAGGCTCCATCTTGACTCGGACATTTGACCCGGGAGAGTCGGTCCCCTGTACGTCGAATTAGTTTGAAACGTGCGAGCTTTCTGCCATGGTGAATCGAACATACCTCTGCCTTCCTCTTGCCCAACACGGAATCCGGTGTTCCAGTCCGTGCCGAAGGCGTACCCCGCCCTGCAGCCGTAGTCGTCCCGTCCTTTGTAACTTCCGCATAGCAGCTTGCGTGATATATCCGGTTCCCAACCTTGACGGCATCCTGCCATATCCAGTCCTGGACTTCCTCCGACCATGTCGACTCAAACGTCTCCTGACAAATGGGACAGGGCGTGTTGCGCAATGTAGCATCATTGGGAGCCCGGATCCATTGCTTGGGCGGGCCTTTCTTGGCCGAATCACTCTCGGCACCTGCAGCAGCGGCACTTGTAGCTTCTGCCTCTGCAGGATCCTCATCGTCTCCGGCTTCGCGGGATTTTATCCAATCCTGCCCGGTTGTTAAGAAAAATCTCTAGGATATGAATTTGGACAGAGAGAAATCCACTCACCCGTTCGTCAACGTACCAGCTGCGGTTCTGCGCTCGCTTGGCAGCGTCCGCCATCCGTTGGTTGGTCCGAAAGTGCCAGTCCAGATGGCGAGCTTTCTTTTCTTTTCCTTCTTCTGTTGCAAAGAATCGACGGCCACATGTCCCACAACGGTTAGATCTCGCTTCGTAGAGACTGGCTATTAGTCCCTCTCGCGGTCTGCATCCTATTAGCATATGAAACAGCAGCGAACATTTTACAAGTGCAAACTTCGTGTAAACTTACATTTTAATGGATGCCGTATTCATTTGCACGTTGATAGTAATACTCGAGGGATTAGGAACCTGAGGCATAGTAGGCCCTGGAGTTGAGAATCGCACCTGACCAGGTACAATAAAGGGAAAGGCAGAGGTAAGATTGGACGGTGGAGCAGTGGTAGGGGCAGGAGGTGCGGAAGCGGGAGGCAAGAGGCCACGCGCTCGTAGAGCTGAAATTAACGGGTTCTCGGTTGCCGGCATGGTCGCCGGTTGTGGTGTGCTGCTAGCTACTGGCATCTGCGGTAGAATGTTGTGGATTTGGGGTGGTGGGGTGGGTTGCTGGCGTGCAGCAGTTGCTTTGATAAGCTCAGCTAATGTTCCCGGGTTGAGGAGCTGCTGAAGAGGCTGTGAAAGGGTCTGAACTGGGGGGGTGGCCATGCTGGGTGTTGGCATAGCTGGAATGGTTGGCGGAACGCTTTGGGGAACTGAAAGAGCGGACTTTGGAGTGAGTGCAGAGACCTGGTCACGGACCAGCTTCAGCTGCTCCTGAGTGAGCTCTTGACGCTGGAGGATGCCTTGCAAATCTAATAGAGCTTTAAGACGCTGTTGCACAGAAGGGTCAAGAGGGTTATTGGCGAAATCACTTCGGGCAGCTGCAATCAATGCCTCGATGTCGCGATTTAATGCCGCGAGATCCACTTCCGAGCGCTGCGAAGGTTGAGGGGTTGGAGTAGATCGAGGGTCCAACTGTGTATGCGTTAGATATGATGGCATTCGCGACAATTATTTTGTGACTAGCATGGGCCTTACCGCCGCGTGATAATTTTGCGTGGGCCCATTTCGGACCTGATGAGCATGCCCATTCTGACTTGTGGAAGGCGCGAGCCGAGCCGCACTCTGGTTGAGCGTAGTGTTGCTCGTCCACCCATGAGGAGGAGTGCCCACGCGGCCGCGGTTAAGTATATCTTGCTGGCTCCTGGCCTGCTGCTGCTGTAGAGCCGCGGTTCTCGCCTTGATCAGAGCGCTTTCAATGCTGCGTGTAATTTCTGGAGGAAAGACGGGTCTTGTATCTAGTGACCCCGGAACAGGTTCCTTCCATGTCTTGAGCATTTCGTCCAGCTTTCTGCGGGTTTGCGAGTCCACCAACGTGTAGGCATTCAAGAAAGTCTGATACATATTGCGACCCAGGAAAAGTGTGTAGGGAGTTCCCACATTCTTCACAATGGAGTCGACTACATACAAGGCAGGAAGCTTCTGAGCTGGCGGTGTCTACAGCACACGATTAGAAGTAGTTCAACCGATCAAACTTACAATCAACTGAGTGCCGAGCGAGATACAAAAGTCAAGGAGAAATGCATGAGAGTGAGAACAAGATAACACCTACTGTTCGAATGTGGTTCTCCAATACTCTGGAGATGGCCATAGCATGTTCAGTATTCTCTTTGGCTATGACGGTCAAGTTGCTGATCTGGAACCTGTCGTTCGTGGTTAGATCCTCCAGGGAGTTCTTGTAATCCTCAGCGACCTCATCAGAGGCGAGCCCAGACGACATGACGGGCAAGTATGCTGTAAAGCAACGGTGTTCGTGGGCAAGGTGAGAATGAAGGCGAGGGAGAAAGGGAACAAAGGAAATGGTCAAGCGAATGTAGTAACAATCAGGGATATTGGGATGTTTTCTCCCCTCCTTCTTAAGTGTTTCTTTTTCTTTTTCTTTTTTCCCCTTCTTGTCTGCTTCCTTTCTTTTCTTCTTAGGTAGTGATGTTCTCTTTCTGGTTGAGGTCCTTTTTGCACAGTATTTTCTTTTTCCTCTTTGTTCCCGTCTCTTTTCTCTTGTGTTTCTCAAGTTGGTTTCTTATGAAGATAGGTTTCTTATTCTCTCCTCCGGTGTTTTTCCAGAACTGCGATCTCCTGAAAGAGCAAGAGATGGAAGAAAAGTCGAAACTTGTAAAATGCTTGCTAGCTATCTTGGCGAGACTTTGGAGATAACAACGAGACGAAGCAGGCGCCAGTCCTCAACCTAAACCACACAGAAGCCCACGACTATCCTTCTATACCCACTATAAGAAACTACCTCGTAAATATCTCGCCCGATTGACCCTTCCAGGGTTGTTAACCAGCAAAGGCACGCAAACGGTACGAAGATGATAGTGAGGGAATCTGAGGTTGTTTTCCACGCTTGGAGTAAATTTCGGCAGCACCTTGAGATCCAACACAACGGCAGAGGTGAATTCGGGAGGTAGTATCGAAGAGAAAGCTGGGAGAGGGATCCTCAAAAAGGAATCAAAAGGGGAATGGGGGAAGAAGGGAGGTTGATTGTGATTATTATGAGGTATTGTTGAGGAGGAGGGAAGTGAAGTGAAGGTTGAAGAATGACCGACGGACGCCAAGTCTTTGACCGGTCTGTCTGGCTTAGTCACCTTCCTCATGACGCAGTGCCACTGTGTCATACAAACGATACTTATCTACTCTCAGAGGAGGCGGATATCCCTACGGACTATCATCTTCGAGACAAATCACCGTGAATACTGATCATCTTTGTGTATAAAGACATAGTGATTTTTGAAAGTGGTTGTATCACTCTGGACCATACTTGCATAAAAATGAAACTGTCATCTGCCTTCATTATCGGATTTCTTCCTCTGGCTCTAGCCAAGTCGATTCTGGTCACTTACCCTCAGGACACCCCGGACTCGGTCATCAAGGACGCGCAGAATTCCATCGTACAAGGCGTATGTTGTCCTGTTGAAGCTATGGGCTCCTTATGCTTATGATACTGATCTACTTTTCACTCCAGGGTGGTAGAATCACTCATGAGTACCGTAAGTGCTGCCATTCGGTTATTGAAACATACTTGACTTGTTCTGAGTACTGATATATCTCTTCTCCAGAATTCATCAAGTAACTTCTCCCATTCCCTAACCTTTATCTTCGGGAAATCGCGTCTAACGCCATATCAGGGGATTCTCTGCAGAAGCTCCAGACGCTGCCATTCAGAGTCTTAGTACACAGTCCACCAAGTATAAGCCAATTATCGAAGGAGATCAGGTGGTCTCGACCTATGGTGATAAAGATTGCAAAAGCAGTTAATATCAGCTGCCCTGAGGCAGTCATCGCCTTGAATGATTGAGAACCCCAAGCTGCTTATGATTAATGATTTTTGGAACACTTCTCACTGATTCTGCCCTTGCAATATATGGATAATGAATTGATCCTATCTGCTCTCATTCTTCGTTTTGATAAGCAGTATTCTAACATTGTGATCCATGATGATTTATTTCCCATCTGTATCGTTTTGTATCATTCTCATGAAAGAAAGGGAAACATTTTAAGAGACAGAAAACAAAGACATTATTGGCAACAGTCTTTGTTCATCAAAATAATTCTGTACCGATTCTGCGACATGGTAAGAGTAGATAAAGACGATCTCTCGACTCCGGCCGAGCAGGAGGTGCGCGTGGAGCCCGCCGTGAAACTTCCCGGAACTCGCGAGGCTCAGGAGAGACAACAACCGAATCTAACAACTATTTAAGCAATTCTCCAGTCCTGCGTTGCCTTTAGAGAGATGAAATTATCGCTGCAACCCGGCCGACAGTTATCACCACCCCTAGCATCATTCAGCTCCTGCACATTCCTAAGATTCCCAGGGCGCGACGTATCCCCTCCCGTCCCAACATGGCGTCGGAACACACGATTACTCAAGCGCTTTTAGAATGGATTAACAGTTTCTCTCTCGGTAAAACGCTAAGATCTACCGAGGAATTAAGCGATGGCACGATACTTTGGGAAATTCTGCAGGATATTGACCCTCAGTACTTTCTCAACGAATTACCTGAGCGAAATACGTCCGATCACTGGGTTGCGAAACTGGCCAACTTGAAACATGTCCACAAGCATCTGACCGGTTATCTACGAATACAAACTGGCAATATGCCTTCCGGCTTGGATCCGTCTCCTGATCTTCAAGCTATTGCGGAAAAGAACTCGGTGAAGGAAACCAACAAGCTCCTGAAACTGCTCCTGATCGCCGTCATACGCTCGCCAAACCCAGAGAGATTCGTCAACCAAATCCAGGATTTAAGCTTACAGGCGCAGGAAGGGCTTAAGATCGCAATCGAGGAGTCAAACGGGGAATTGATCTCAAGTGATGTCGAGGACGAAACCACCGAAGACACCAAGAAACAGGACCTTCCGGTCGATCTCGAGCTACAATTCGAAGAACGAGTGGGAAAGGTGATTGCGGAGAACGATCGCTTGACGCATGAAAAGAAGGAGTTGGAGAAAGCGCTGGAAGATCTACACAACCGCCTAGCGCGCCTCCAGGAAAACAATGACACTTTGCAGAGCCGCCTTGCTTCAACGGAGGATCGCTTGGTGACGCTGAAGTCCGGAAAAGGCGACATCGGGGTCAGTGCAAAGGCATTGGAGTCGAAGACGCGTCAGCAGGAGGATTTGATCGCATCGCAGGAGGAGCGAATCGCCGCAGCGCAGGATGAGATCGACAGCTTGCGCATGACGGTGGAGTCACTACATGTCAAGAATCAGCGCTTCCAGAAACTGCAAGATGACTATGATGAGCTCAAGACCGACAGGGACCAGCTTGCACGAAAAGCCAATGCAGCGGAAAAATACCGCCAAAAGCTGCAGGCCAGTCAGGATTTTGAGAAAGAGAACCAGAGTCTGAAGAACCAGATTAAGGACCTCCAGCAGCAACTAAAAGACGCGGACTCGCACCAGAGATGGTCAGCGGAGCGTGAAGTGGAACTTGAGGAATATCGCAGAGTCCTTCCACGCATCGAGCAGGAATGCAGCGAGATTCAGAACCTGAAAAAGCAGCTTGAATTCAACAATCATGCTCTTACGGAACGCCTCAGTAGTGCCGAAGAACAGCGCGAGAGAGATGATGCGCTGATTAGTGAACTGAGAGAACGGATCCGCGAGCTTGAGGGCTCGCCCGGAAGTCCATCGCTCACTCCAGGCGCCGAAACACCAAAGCGAGGCACATTGCAAGAAGACTTTGAGGGCATAGGTATCCAGGAATCGCAACTGTCAGTCCTTTCGACAATCTTTGAAGAGGCTGAGCTGACCGACAGTAGTAAAGCGGAAAATGACGAGTCGCGCAAGGAGGTTGAGTCACTAAAGGAACAGCCCTCTGTAAGTTGGCTCGAGGAAGAATTAGGAAAGTTCGCTGCGGACGATGCTGACGACGAATCCCAGATCGATTCCCAATTTGAGGGGTTCTCGGAGAATTTCTCACAGATTCATCGGCTCGCTCAGGCTAATTCGTCACAAGGGTATGTGATTGAACCTCTCTTCTCACCACGTACTCACGCAACGTTCAGTGACGAGTATTGGAAACTATACGAGCACTACACGCAAGCACTTGGAAAACTTGCCGACGCTCAAGATTCTCTCGAAATTACCAAGAGGGCTCTGACAGACGCCATGGCTGAGGGTGAGTTGCTCATCTACTCTAGGTACAAAACGTTTCGACAGTCTGCTTATGAAGCTGCAGTTGGACTTGCCGGCAAGGAGAAAGTAGACATGATTCACGAAGTCAAGGAGAGCAACTCAGCCGAAGTCGCCAAACTTCGTGCTGAATGGGATGAGTGTCAGCATAGGTTACATTTGCTCGAGGCTGAGCTTGACGCTAGTCAAGAGTTGGTCCGCGAGGTGTGTGCTGAACGAGATGAGCTGCGCAGCTTATTCGACAAAAAGCAAGTTGAAATCCACGCGGAGGATCAGGAAATGTCCAACGAGATGAAGAGGCTGCTGGCCGAATTAATGGCCCAGGAAAACGGTGATTCTGCAGATGCTTCTCAGAAATCTGGTCCGGAGCTCGCCAAAGAAGTCGCTGAGCTGATTGAGAAGTACCTTGAAAAGCTTGCGAAGCGCGCAGAGGTCAGTAGATTCCCTCCAGTCCCTTCCAGTGGCGCTGGATCTACACATTCTGGGAAAGGCTTTTCGAAGAGTTCATTTACCGCTGCTGTAAATGCTGGGTTGCGCGCTCAGCCACGGCGTGTACCTGACTTCGAGGCAAAGTATACCATTAAGGAGAGTCCTACGAAGCCACTCAAGCGAGATGTACAGTCATCGCGCTTGAAAGGCTTTATGTCGAGATTCAAGCGCTCCTAACTGGCCTGGCCGCTGCATTTCTGGCATTTCTACGCCCAAAGCTGACTAATGCGACCTATGATTTAGTACATCCACCATCAAAATGAGCACATTAAATTCCTGCAAGAGCGCATCAAGCATTTCGAAGAAGACAATGCCGTTGATGGTATTAGCAAGGAGCGCGAGGTAAGCCGTCATCCTTTCTTTCTATTGTTTTTGCCGCGGTTCTACACATTGGAATAAGCCGACTGGCCTTCCACTCCTGTCGTCCTCCTCTACTGACAGGCTCATCTGTCGTCCAGCTCGAACTTCAGAAGGTCATCGACAACCAGGGACGCGAATTGGCTCTTATCAGCTCTGCCTGGTACGATCTCCAAGGCCGTTTACAAAGCAATAATGTCACGGTGTCGAGATTCCGCAACGGAGCCAACATGAGCGAGTTGCAGAAGGGCTGGTTGGGGAGACAAAGAAGTCTGGTAGCAGGTCGCTAGGATCGCTTTGTCTTGTAAGTTAAGGAAGTTTGTTTTCTTCATTGTCTTTCGCTTGCTCTTTTATTCCGTCACTTTCCTTATTTCCTTTGTTAAGCCAAGACTATATAGAGACAGTGTTAGACACGCGCACATGCTATTGCTTGATACCCCAGTCCCCAGTTAAATATTAATATCTCTGAGCCGTATCTCAACAAATGAGATCACGGCCATGTGACCTTTATAATTCGAGCGCCTGAGCCGTGTGGTGTATATTACAGACAGAGAGCAAAAAGTATACATCTTGTACAGAATCATGCCGGGGGAGTCAGTAGACTGCAACTCAGCGTATCAAACCCATTGCCTGGGATGTCTCAGAACCTCCATCATCTCTTTTTCCGCTGCCTTATCTTGAGTCAGAAGTTCTTCCTCTTCTGACATGGGATCCTCGGTACGTGTTCCGGATACTGGGTCCATATATGCCCATGATGCAGTGCGAGGCAAGCTCATCAAGATACTTTCGACACGAGCGTTGGGTGTGCGTAAACCGAAGCTTGTTCCGCGGTCATAGACAAGATTGAATTCGACATAGCGGCCACGCCGCAGCTGTTGCCATTCCTTCTGGGCAGGAGTGAAAGGCATGTCCTTGCGCTTTTCGATAATGGGGACGTAGGAGGGTAGGAATGATGCGAGAGCATCGGAAACGAATGAGAAGATAGTCTCTTGAGGGTTCTGGGAAGAAGTAGAAGAGGATTCAAGGAAACTGGCGTCAAGGTCATCAAAGAAGATACCGCCAACACCACGAGCCTCGCCGCGATGAGGCAAGTGGAAGTACTTGTCACACCATGCTTTGAATTTGGGATAGTATGTCGCATCATGCCTATCACAGGCGTCCTTGATGGTCTGATGGAAGTGCTTGACGTCTTCAGGGAAGAGGTATGACGGTGTCAAATCTGTGCCGCCGCCAAACCACCAGTTTTTCTCTCCATGGATAGGATCCTTTGGATCTGAGGTCTCGAAATATCTGTAGTTCAGGTGCACTGTCGGAGCCATGGGGTTGTGGGGGTGCAGAACCAGTGAGAGACCAGCAGCAAAGAAACTCAGAGAGTCAACGTCCGCGCCGACAAATGACTTGTGATCCGCTCGCATTTTCTCGATGGCAGGGCGAGGTAATTCACCGTAGACAATGGAAACATTGACACCGGCCTTCTCAAAGACATTTCCATCCTGCAAGACACATGAAATACCGCCTCCGCCATTAGGACGTGTCCAGGTATCGGTCTTGAACATCTTCCCGTCTATCCTACTGAGTTCATTCACAATCTTCTGCTGATGTTCTTTGATCAATTTCTCCATTCGTAGACGCATAGGCGAGTTCTCGCCAATTGTCGACTGTTTCTTTAGGGTTTCATCGAGCTCCACGATGGACGGAGAGTCGAGATCCGTCACTTCGCCGGTCATCTGCCAAGTCATATTTAGACCATGTTATTGAAAAGGGTGCTCACCAGAGCGTTGCGCGTACCATTGAATATATTATGGCTCCTATGAAGGGTACACCGATTGCCAGCCGAAGATAGGGCCTCCACACAGTGAACTGTTGCGGCTCTCGAGGCTTTTGCTCGGACGAATAACAACGATGCGCTCCTCGCAATGTACGAATGGGATTGCGACAGGTTCGAGATGAGAATTGGCAGAGTGACCTCCGAAGAGGCATAAATGATCGCGGCAAAGCCATGGTTTAAGAAGATATGCAGGTGGGTAGTCAATTGGCTGATATCCTAGGATCAGGTGATGCTTCAGGAGCTACCGGAGCTCTGTGGGAGACGAAAATGTTCCGAGGGGCTCAGCCCACCGCGTAGTAGAGAAGCAGTCTATCTACTTCCAGAAACAGTTGATATGGGACCACCGGTTGTCATGATACTCGGAGAACGCTTGATTCCGTTGCCTCCAATTTCAAAGCAGTTTGTGCCATTTGCATTGATTGCCGTGTTTGCTTCCTATTAGTAAGGCGGTGAGCTGAGAAAAGTAATTATGAGTCGTTTGCATCCCAACATTAAAGCTGCCTTGTTGCCTGAGCTTGATCGTATAAAGCCACAGAGTTTAACTGCTACTTCATCTGCTTGGCCAGTAATTAGTCAAAACATGTAATCAAAGGAAATGATCATATTGTTTGCTGCAGAGTGTTTGAAAGGGAGTTCAGGAACAACTGCTTTTAAGCTGCCAACTTGCCGCGGATCAACGCGGCCGAAGCTCAAGCTAGTTCCCGGATGAGGTCCCGATAATGATCATATCGTCACACGGCGTCTTAGAGCTTGTCAAGATGGTCACATCCGCAGAAAACGAGTCATAAGGTTCAGTAGCAGTTATTATTCTATCTTAAATAGCTTGAGTATCACAGGATATTCCAGAAATACAATGGCAAAAATTCAGGATGATCAGAAGCACCTGACTCACTGAGCGGGGTTCCTTTGACCGCCTACCACCCCGTGATCTGCATGTCGACACTTATCAGGTGTATCATACACTGATAATACCATATATTACGCGGGGCTGCTTGCGCTTGTTGGTCTATCCTGTGCTTCGTTTTGTCATCTTGTGACTTGTGACTGTGTCTGCCTACCAGCTCGCCTCTGGCTGGCTATTACTTACTGCTGACCTATCCTACCTGGTCTATCAGTCTCCCTCACCTTCGTCATCCTCCATCTTCACCTCTTCCATCATCGTATCTTAACCCTGTCTCCTATTCATCTTCAACAGTGAGATAATCTCACCCAACTTCTGATTTCATCACGGTCTTTCGATCTCAACAACCTTTCGACCTCGCCTTATCCGTTATCCGCCCTTATCTATCAAGATGCGGTCGAAGTTCAAGGACGAGCACCCCTTCGAGAAGCGCAAGGCAGAGGCTGAGCGTATTCGCCAGAAGTATGCTGATCGTATTCCGGTATGCTCATCGCCTCTAAATTTTGGGAGAAAGCTATGAAGATATTGCATCTTCCAGGAGCAAGATTCACTCTCACCGCTTGTTCGGGTACTAATTAAGCAACCTCTTCCACAGGTTATCTGCGAGAAAGTTGAGAAGTCGGACATTGCTACTATCGACAAGAAAAAGTACCTAGTGCCTGCGGACCTTACTGTTGGCCAGTTCGTCTATGTCATTCGCAAGCGCATCAAGCTCTCTCCCGAGAAGGCCATCTTCATCTTCGTCGATGAGGTCCTGCCACCAACCGCCGCGCTCATGAGCAGTATCTATGAAGAACATAAGGATGAGGATGGCTTCCTGTACATCACGTGCGTTACTCCCCCTCTTTCGTCCCTTACGACATGTTTTAACTTCGTCTCTTCAGATACTCTGGCGAGAACACTTTCGGCGACTGCTGAGTATCAAAGGGTCCTTCTTAGCAAATGTAATTCTCCGCACCGTCAAGGTGTCCGATTCATGGACCTACGTTTCGAGTTCGTCATGAAGTCGATTGATCCATGATGAGATAGATTGACTGCTCGGGAGTTGCGGTGGTATCTCTCATTTACGCAGGCGTTATGTCGGTTGTGCAACAATTTCTTTGACTTTCTTCCAACGGACTTGATTGGCGAAATAGTTATGGGTTTATGGCTTCTGGTGAATAAATTATCTCATGATCTTGGTTTGAATGCACTCGTTCTATTCATGAAGAAGTTCCGAGTAGTTTTCCCTTCACCCGAGACCTTCCTCGGCCTTGATCGTATTAGTCTGTCAACATCAGTTCAACCAGCTCTGTATGATCTCATGTCGTAGTTATTTTAGGCCGTTTTAGGCCGTTATGACCGAAGCGGTTCCATGATGTCTGCCTTGATTCTCTGGAATGGGGACTGCTACTGTGCCAGGGCCGGGGCTGTCCCTGTGACTTTATGTCCTGCGAGACAGGAAGATAATCCCTAGCTCTCCGCGATTCAACCCAGCTGCAGATATATCTCATCAATTAAGAAGCCAGTGCTAAATAGCAGATACACTGTATCCCGTATGGACTAGTCCAATCTGCCAGTCCGATCTCGCCCCGGATGCACTGTCCCATTTGGGATTAGCGCCAGAGATCTGTTTCCGCTCGGAGAAGAAGAAGAGCGCAAGTGATGGACTGATTTGCTTCATCTCTCTATCTTCTCTCCTCGTCCGGAGTTCTGTGTTTCGTTCTTATACTTCTTTTAGAATTGGTTCTGCTGCCTGATTGCCCAGTAATCAGTTTAATCTTGTTTTCATTCCTTTCGCGGACATTCTGTTTTGTTTCCGCTTTTTTTTTTGCTCAAATCTTTCGGAACTTTCTCAGCAACTAAAAACAAAATGTCTCCTGCCATCGTTCAAGCCGGTGCTGGTTCTGCCTCTAAGGATGTCAAGAGAGAATCGGCGACTGCTCGTCTGCTGGGCTCAGGTATGTTCGCGCTCGAACTGGAAACCCATGATCTATGACTAACTTCCCAATCACAGGAACCGCCGGTATTGCCGAATTGATGGTTTTCCATCCCGTACGATCTCCCTCTAGCAAGACGCCACTCGATCATTGCATATCTGAACTAATTCGAAACTCAGGTTGATACCATAGCGAAGCGATTGATGAGCAATCAGACTCGGGTGAGTGACCGGCTTACTGCGACTGCGGGCGGGTTTGTGCGGAGTGGCTGACGGATACCATTACCAGATCGCATCCACCGAAGTCTTTAGCCAGGTCGTCTTCAAGGAGTACGCGACTGCTCCTATCGGACGCAAGTTCACCTCCCTCTTCCCCGGGCTGGGCTACGCTGCTGGATACAAGGTGAGTACAGACACAACCTTGCGGGGTCCGAGAGTCAATGAGCTGACAGTACTCGAAGGTTCTGCAAAGAATTTACAAGTATGGTGGTCAGCCTTTTGTTCGGGACTATCTCGCCAAGCACCATGGCTCCGACTTCGACCGTGCTTTCGGAAAGGGGACTGGCAAGGCCATCATGCACGCTACTGCTGGAAGGTCTGTCTATCTATCGGAACTTGGGGACTATATGTACAGCGTTCGCTGACCTACAATAGTTTGATCGGTATCGGAGAAATCGTCCTTCTACCCCTTGATGTTCTGAAGATTAAACGTCAGACGAATCCCGAGGCCTTCCGTGGACGTGGCCTCTTCAAGATCATCTCCGACGAGGGTATGGGACTCTACCGTGGCGCTGGCTGGACTGCAGCTCGTAACGCCCCCGGATCTTTCGCGGTATGTCCCTCACAACTGGGCTAGATCAATTATGCATGGATAGAAGACTGACCGCAGCATACAGCTCTTCGGTGGTTCCGCTTTCGCAAAGGAGTACATTTATAGCTTGAAGGACTACAACAAGGCCACGTGGGGTCAGAACTTTGTGGCGTCCATCTGTGGTGCTAGTGCGTCTCTGGTCGTGTCTGCTCCTTTGGACGTCATCAAGACTCGTATCCAGAACCGCAACTTTGAGAATCCCGAGTCTGGCTTCCGAATTGTGTCCAACATGATGAAGAACGAGGGATTCACCAGCTTTTTCAAGGGCCTGACTCCTAAGCTACTGATGACTGGGCCAAAGCTCGTTTTCAGCTTCTGGCTGGCCCAGACCTTGATCCCTGCATTCGGTCAGGTCGTCTAAAATGTACAGATGATTGGATTATTCTGAGCCTGTAATTTTTTGTTCGTCTTTCTTCAAGGGCTTTTCCGGTGTGATGATAAGCATTCATTCTGTTTTGATAGATTTGCTAGGGGTTATTGGGTAATCAAAAGAAAAACTCCACTTAATCTTCAAGTCTTTGAGTATCACAGACATCTGGAGAGGGTAGTCGTACTTTGATTTTGTGATAGATATTTAAATCATTGGATAATCAGTATGTTTGATTCACATAAGCAACTTGTCCAAGATAATAGTCTCATTCACATATCTAGGAGGAAGCGTGAGATAATGCAAGCACTGTCTTTCCAAGCTGGACCTCTTCTGTAAAGTGGTTATATGTCGAGGGTTGTGAACATATATGTCACCTCTAAGCATGAGAATTATTATTATTATTAGCCTCTTGTAGGGTGTACCAACGAGAGACTCTGATAAATCCTAGTAAGTAACTGCATTACCCAAGGATTTGCTTAGAGAGTGTAGCAATTTGGATGTACCCGTAGAAGAAAATGGATGTAGGTCTCATGCCACGTGACCTATATTTTCTACCTCCGCAATGAACGGATAAATCAAGCTCCAACCATAGACAGCTACAGCGTCACCGGATGGGATACGGTGTTTCAAGGCTGATACCTTGACGTTCAAAGACCAGGTCCACCAACAGCGAGTGCTATACCAACAACAAAGCAAGTCCATCACTATGCCGATCTACCTGATCTCCAAGTACGTGCACGCTGTCCAAATACAACGGACGACGTCCTGGAACCCCGCGGAACCCTTGAAGAAAGAAGACACGGGCTTGGACGCCAACATTGACATTGACATCGATACTAACAGCCGTGATCACAGATTTGCAGACCCCGTCTTCGCCTTTACGATTGGTACCTCCGCGGCGCTGATTCGGATCCGTCGCGAGGAACGAGAGAAACATCCTGAGCGGGCGGGGGAGATTGGGTTTGAGGCTATCGCAAAGACGGGGGCAGATCGAGTCCGGAGATGGTGGGCGGGTGATTTTGAGGGTTTATAATGTCGGTGTCTTTTCCCTCTTTCTTACGCATGTGGGGAGCAGATGATTTGATATAAGTTTGAGCATGATACCTGTACACTACACTACGCTACGATACCCGAATGATGGGACTCGAGCTCCCTGGCTCCATGTCCGGTGACAACTGATATTTTTCGCAAGAGTTATGCAGAGGACTTACGCGTAGCACTGTGTTAACGACCGGTGCACCTACGAGATATTAGGAGAAGTAGTTTTGATAAGATTCCATTGCTCATTAGTTAGGACTTTTCCCACCGAAGCATAATAGACAATCATGCATGGAAACAAACTAGAATCTATGCAGTCATCGCAAAAGAAAAGGATCCCGTAAATTCGTAAAACAAGACATGAAAGGAAAAGCAAAACCCATTATTGCCTGTCCAGATATCACAAGGCAAAAGAGAAGAAAGGAAAGAAACATCGCTCAGCTAGACGTTTAGTCAAGCTCCTCGGGGCGCTCCTCGACCTCGTCAGCAGTGCGGGTAGCACCACCGGGGGCGGCACCGCCAGGGGCGGCACCAGCGGCACCACCGTAAGCAGCGGAGATGATGGGGTTGGCAACACTGGAGCAAACGTTAGCATACGGTTGAGATGAAGATTAGAGGGAAATAGATGAAACATACCTCTCAAGCTCCTTCTGCTGGGACTCGTACTCATCCTTGGTGGCGGTCTGGTTGTTGTCAAGCCAGCTGATGATCTCCTCGACCTTGCTGGAGACCTTCTCCTTATCGGCATCGCTGATGTTGAGCTTGCCCTCGCTGATGGTGTTCTTGAGGGAGTAGGCGTAGGACTCGAGACCGTTCTTGGCCTGGATACGGGCAGCCTCGGCCTCATCCTCCTCCTTGTACTTCTCGGCATCAGCCAGCATGCGCTCAATTTCCTCCTTGGAAAGACGGCCCTTGTCGTTGGTGATGGTGATCTTGTTGGTCTTGCCGGTACCCTTCTCGACGGCAGAGACGTTCATGATACCGTTGGCATCGACATCAAAGGTGACCTCAATCTGGGGAACACCACGAGGCGCAGGGGGAATGCCGGTGAGCTCGAACTTACCAAGGAGGTTGTTGTCCTTGGTACGAGCACGCTCACCCTCGTAGACCTGGATAAGCACACCGGGCTGGTTGTCGGAGTAGGTGGAAAAGGTCTCGGACTTCTTGGTGGGGATGGTAGTGTTGCGCTTGATCAGAGGAGTCATGACACCACCAGCGGTCTCGATACCGAGAGAGAGGGGAGCAACGTCGAGCAGCAGAATCTCGTTGGTGGACTTGGAAGAGGTGTCACCAGACAGGATAGCAGCCTGGACGGCGGCACCGTAGGCGACGGCCTCGTCGGGGTTGATAGACTTGTTGGCCTCCTTGTTGAAGAAGTCGGCGACGAGACGCTGGATCTTGGGGATACGGGTGGAACCACCAACGAGGACGATCTCGTGGACAGAGGACTTGTCGATCTTGGCGTCACGCAGGACACGCTCAACAGGCTCCATGGTGGAGCGGAAGAGGTCCTGGCAGAGCTCCTCGAAACGGGCACGGGTGATGGAAGTGTAGAAGTCGATACCCTCGAAGAGAGAGTCGATCTCAATGGAGGTCTGAGCAGCAGAAGAGAGGGTACGCTTGGCACGCTCGCATGCCGTACGCAAGCGACGCAGGGCCCTTGCATTGGTGGTGAGATCCCTGTTTATAAAGGTTAGTATTAGTTCGAACGAAACAATAGGGGAAAAGGGGGAACTTTCTTCTTGTGTTTCCGTTTGAATTCATTTACGAAGTGGTTAACAAGACGGTTGTCGAAGTCCTCACCACCCAGGTGAGTGTCACCAGCGGTAGCCTTGACCTCGAAGATACCCTCCTCGATGGTCAGGAGGGAAACATCGAAAGTACCACCACCAAGATCGAAGATCAGGACGTTACGCTCGCCCTCAGCCTTCTTGTCAAGACCATAGGCAATGGCAGCAGCAGTAGGCTCGTTGATGATACGGAGGACGTTCAGGCCGGCGATGAGACCAGCATCCTTGGTGGCCTGACGCTGGGAGTCGTTGAAGTAGGCGGGGACAGTGATGACAGCGTTGTTGACAGTGCCACCGAGGTAGGCCTCAGCGGTCTCACGCATCTTGGTCAGGACCATGGAGGAGATCTCTTCAGGAGTGAACTGCTTGGTCTCGCCCTTGAACTCGACCTCAATGATGGGCTTGCCGCCCTTCTCGACGACCTTGAAGGGCCAGTGCTTCATATCAGACTGAACCTCAGCATCTTGGAACCGACGACCGATCAGACGCTTAGCATCGAAGACGGTGTTGTGAGGGTTCATGGCGACCTGGTTCTTGGCGGCATCACCGATGAGACGCTCGGTGTCGGTGAAAGCCACGAACGAGGGTGTAGTACGGTTACCCTGGTCGTTGGCAATGATTTCAATGCGGTCATCTCTGAAGACACCCACACAGGAGTAGGTGGTACCCAAATCAATACCGACAGCGGGAGCCATTGTGAAGAAGTGAGGAGGGGTTCGTTAAGATAGAAAGAAGATATAGGTGGAGCGTGAAGGTAGAGTTAGGAGAAGGTGGTTACTGTACAGTCTCTAAGGGAGGAAGGAGAGAGACAACAACAGGATGGACAGTAATTCTAGTAAGAAGATTGTGTGTGAGAGAAAATTGAGTCTGGGAGTGTCTGGGAATTGTGCGAAAGAGATTGATATAGTGGAGGGCGGTGAGGTTGAGCTCCAGCGAAGCTTCTAGCAGGAGGGAGCTTCGATGACCATCCATCGTGTTCGATGGGCTTCTATCAGGGAAATTAGCTGGATCGGGCCAATTCTCCAGGTGTCGCGATGATTGGTGTCAATTCAAGAACCATCAGGTCATGTTCTGGGCCTTTCCATTAGTTTACCAGCGGTTTCTCGACGCATTGGGCTCTATGTCTTGCAAATCTGGTCTCCAAGCATCTGGTGGATGATTGATTCCGTGAGTATTTTTTTCCTTTTTTAGGCTGCAGATGGCGGGGTCGCCGGATGACGTAACAATCTTCCGATTTTTTCTTTTCTCTTGTCTGGCTATTACTTTCACTACCTTCTATCTATCTACAGAACGGTTTTGATGATATTCAGCATTATAATCACTATTCAAATCAATTCACTCAAGAGACAGATTGCCTCGTCATGATGACTCTTAGCGGAAAGCCTAATAGTGCGCAGTTCCGTGGCAGAGACTCTCGGTTTCCGCGAGTGTCTTTGGTGGGGGTATGGAGACTTCTGCCCGTTTCTTTCATCTA
This sequence comes from Aspergillus lentulus, assembly GCF_001445615.1. Taxonomy (NCBI): domain Eukaryota; kingdom Fungi; phylum Ascomycota; class Eurotiomycetes; order Eurotiales; family Aspergillaceae; genus Aspergillus; species Aspergillus lentulus. Next base: position 2,860,270 of record NW_028322113.1, read on the forward strand.
CCAGTCTGACCTTCACCAGTGCGTGACTGCATCATAGCTAGGTACCTTATTGTGCCACCAGAGTAAGACACGCCACCTGGAGAGGACTAGCTAGCTCTGGAAGCAGTACCTGGAGATAGAAGTATATCACCCTCCCACTATCTCCGTAGTTCATGACAGCTTCAAGGTTTCAGTCTCTAAAGATTCTATGTTTGCCATTGACAGGTTGGCTTCCCTGAACGACCTACATAGCCCTCAACTCTCTCATCCCCATACTGGAGAAATTTTCCCTCAAGCGCTTGGGCCCTGCCTGGCGGATATTCTGATAATGGAGCACGGAGTACCTCTCAGAGGTATACTGATGTGATATTCATTACCTTCAAGACCGATCTTCGGTTGCCATGGTAACTGAAGGAGATCTCACAGTCTGCTCTTCTTGCAGCCACTCCTCTCCATAGATACAAGCCTTGATTATATATACCCCTATGGAGAACACAGGGATCGAAACCTTCCCAAAGACCGTCACTATTTAAACTGAGAGCCTAGTCCGGGGTTGTCCAGCCAAGGAGATCTTGTTCGAAATTGAAGTCCGACTCCTTTTATGACTGTCTCCGACTGTGACCGTTACCTATCAATTGACTACAGAACTTTCTTGAGCTGAAGTTTGTACAATACGGCCAGCACTAGAGGGATGATGGGCTCGTCAGGCATTGAAGCATTTAGAAGCATTAAGACATCCTCCTGATATTTGCTATCTTGTTTGGCCTGCAGAGCAGATAGCATTAAGGAGACGATTCACAGACCATTAGCTAGTTAACCCAGAACTACTTAGGATAGGAGTCTCAAGTACGGAATACTCCATCTGCGTTTATGCTGCCCTTGTTGAGCAGGGATATGAATTCCATGAGCCTGAGGCCTCAAATAATCAATCCTGAAAAGGTATAGCGCATTACAAGAAAGAGCTGTGCTGATCAATCCTGTGATCAGCCAATCAGCGCCCGGGGACTCGAGGGACGGGTCTTAGGTGCATCTCCCTTGCGGCTGATGTGTTTTTGGTTTCCTGTCCGCAGCTCTTGTTGTTATCATTCCTCTACGAGTATAATTTCCATCCTTGCACTCCGCACAGTACTTAAGGACATTCTGCACTTCCCTCTCAAGCTCACTTTTGGAAGTCTCCTTGCAATTCCTTCTTGCTTTTTAAAACTTACTCATTTTTGTCACCTACTCCTTGCCTAATATCTGTATTCCGAGGCACTTCGAAACAAACCACAATGGGCGACAACCACCTGGCTACTCTCAGCAATGATCCTGCTGCCAATGCTCCCGATGCGGCCGCTGCGGATAAGGGCAAGGGCAAGGGAAAGGGTAAGGCTGCTGATGAGCCTACCCTGGAAATGAGCATGGACGAGGAAGAGGACAGTGATGAAAGCGAAGCTGAGGAAATGGTGAGTTCGCATCGCCCCATGTGATGTACTACTCAGACGCTCAAGCTAACTCATCTACTCATAGATGGCGGACGGTATGTGGCGTTTCAAACCAATACTCCCTTTTTCTCTCTTCTTTCCATTTCTGGAAGACATCGGGGGAACTATTTCAGATGGCTAGTCATGCTAACCTAACCTTTCTACAGATGATGACGATGATGACCACGACAATCTTGAACCCATCTCTGAAGAAAACATCATTTCTGGAGGTCGTCGGACACGAGGCAAGACCATCGACTTCCAGGAGGCGGCCGAGAAGCTGAAGGCCGAGGATGAGATGGACGACGAGGACGATGACGATGAGGAATTCCAACCTAACGACGAGGACATGCGCGATTGATTAAACGACGTCTTATGGAGCCATCGAAATATCCTGGGAATGGGAATTGTGAATGGGAAGGCAGGCGCAGGTTCATTGGGGGCTTTCTGTTTCTATTCCAGTTAAATCATTTCTTCTTCGAGTATGCGCACATACTGTGACGAAACGAATCTATTGATACTAAGCTTGTAAACGGTTTCACCCCGACGACAAGAGAACCCCAACCTACTATGTGATCAGGGTGCTAATTTCTACAGCCCTCTTCCCATCCTATCCTGCCATGAATACTGCAGCAGCTGTACAATTCTAAACCTATGAAATCAGATCTCTTATTTGTCGGTCAAATCATTTGGAGGCCCCTAGAAATCATTCAACATTTCGTGCATCGTCACTCACGTGCGGCGGTTGAGCGAGTCACAGACACCCAAGTGGCAACTCCGCCGTGTTGTTGTTTCGATTGCCGCAAGCAGATCGCAAAGCTTCGTCCAGACGATGCAGTTCGGAATATATACAAGCTAATCCTGCAAACTCTCCATATTTGAACACTGGTCATCATGCGCACAAATTAGCTGGCGGTGAGAATCTTCGTCAATCGGTGTTCTCCGCGTCTCCTGATTTGCATCATCTCCCAGTTTACGACCATCTGTTATGTCTTCACGGTATGACCGACCAACACTAAGTATGGCGTTCCTGGATATCTCGGAACTAATTTGGGTTCTTACAGATTCCCACGTTCTTCGCTTCATCAGCGCGATCCCCGCGCTTCCTCTTCTCTCTTCGATTCCTACGGAGGTGGTTCTCGACCCGCCAGCCGCTCACCGGCCAGCGTGGGCGGATATAGTTATGGAGGCTACTCAGCCTCGAATACCGATGGGTACATGAACGGGGGCTCCACAGGTGGTTTCCGAAAGGCCACCCCCAATGCGAAGTGAGTCTTGCCCGCAAACACAACTCTCAATGCCGGTTTGATGCTCATGGGTGAAGGGGCCAATATTCCGACGCAGTCCTCGACCATCTCGAATCGCAAAATGACGCTCAGGTCGAGGGTATCAGTGCGAAAGTCAAGATGTTGAAGGATGTGAGTCCGTCGTTCTTGCTGTTTATTTAGAGCGACATCACGAACGTGATACTGACACTCCGGCCAGCTTACACTCGCCATTGGCGATGAAATTCGTGATACATCTACCATCTCAGAGCTAAATGATGCATTCGACAACACTCGCGTGCGCCTCCGTGGTAACATGACTCGCATGCTCCGAATGGCCGAGCGTACGGGTGTCGGTTGGCGTGCATGGCTGGGTTTCTTCCTGGCTGTTTTCCTGATCTTCGCATACGTGTGGCTGACTTAGGCCCTATATCGGACGGACTGCCTACGATCTATACTTCCTGATACCTTAGTCTGGCGACATTCCTACTTCGCTCGCCTCCACAGCGCAGTGCACTACACCATGTACCCCTTGGCCTACGTCTACATAATAACTCACCCGTGGGCATACATAACTTACTCCTTGTAATGTCTTCTACTTCACTGCTGCATAGTTCATTCTGTGGCGTTCTCCGGCGTTGTATGTTGCACACTGTACCAAAGCCATACTGAACACTGTTGTTTTGCGGCAGTCTACTATTCATTCTTCTCGGCAATGTCATGCCACCATTTGGCGCATGAGTTGATATGGTCTTGAAGTGCATAAGGGTGGCTCATGCTATCCATTCAATATTGTAATATCTTGCTCGCATGACATGTATGTATATACAATCTCATTGGGTAGGAGCAGAAATAGACGGGAAGTTTTATCTTATGGATGTTATGTCTTCCGTTCGCTTCTAAATCATGCAGAATCAAGTTGCGCGTCCAATGAATACCCTGCACCAACTCCGTCCCGTTGATGAACCGAGACCTCTAAGCCCAACGCCGGAATCCCCGATAATATAAACAGTGAATATGCATACTTAGTACCTGGCAGCCGTAGCTGTCAGTTATCCGGAGGATCAGACTCATTCAGGACTATCTCTTCCACTACGCCGCCTTGGAAACCGTCCAAAGCCACTCTGGCGGCTTGCCTGGCTTGCCAACGAGGCACGGAGATCACCGTCGTCGAACATCATGCCACTAGAATCGAACGCGTCGCCGCCGCCGCTCCAGCGTTGTAGAAATCGTGTCTGGGCTGGCGTTTCCCGGCTGCGATGGGCGGAAGGCGGTGGCAGGCCACGGTTGCTCGATATACTGGCTCGGAGACCCTGTGCAACAAATTGGTCATGCGAGAAGCTCTGGTCATCTTCTTCGTCGAACTCGGCATCAGTGTCGGTATGCTGCCATTCTTCTTCCTGTTCCGATCCATTTTCCGCTGCCTCAGGAACCTCGTCGTCCAGATCACGCTCCATCCCGAATGCATCTTCGCCGTCTTCTTCGACTACGTCGCTCATGTCTTCGCCCTCGTAATCATCTGCTGCGCTAGGGATCTCGTCGTCCAGATCGGCTTGGTTGTCAAAGTCACCAGCATCCTCCACATCCTGCTCAACTTCTGCATCATCGTCGTCGTCGTCGTCATCGGCGAACGCTTCAGGAATATCATCATCTAGATCCCGCTCCATGTATACATCCTCATCCACGTCCTCGTCTTCTTCCAGACCTTCCTCCCCTTCCTCCACAAGCCCGTCCGCATCCGCATCGGGAATATCGTCATCCAAATCCCTCTCCATGCCCGTATCATCCGCCTGGTCATGCATCGGATTCCCAAACTCGTCCAAGCCGGGATCAGCCGCAGCCGCAGCCGCAGCAGCCATCTCAGCCGCCGCGGCCGCCAGAGCCTCCTCCCGCTCGGCCTCCTCCTCCTTCATACCCAGCATGGTCTTGGAGCATCCCGCCGGCTTGATCCACGAGTGTCCGAACGAAGCGATGTTGTTTTTGCGGGCGCGGAGAGCGCGCTCCTCGAGCTGCAATGACGATAGGCTGTTGCCAGGGGTAACTACTGCTCGTCCATTCGGGGCAGGGTGTCCATTGCGACGTGGGTGGCCGTGCGGTGGCGCGTCCCCGGGCGACTGAAGGTGTTGATATGAGGTGCGGTGGAATTGAGAGGAGCCGAACCAGAGTTCATGCGACTGTTTGAATGGATGTTAGCTTTTTGTATGACGGGCTCCCAGTGTAATTGGAGATTAGCATACGTCGCGCGGCGTAATCAGAGGCAGAGACAGCATTATTCGTGATATTCTTTTTTCCTGCCGAGTGAAGCTTCTGTCGTGGAAGACCTCGGTGCCCAGGGCTGGTCAGGTCCAGCACATACAAAACCTCTTGTTTTCTGCAAGAATATAAATGATCCTAGGCAAATGATTCTTTCAAATCAACAGTCGATTACACGCCAACCGCGGTCAATTGGTCTTGTATATCGAGTGTACTTATGACTTGTTCAAATGAAGAAGAGCAAGTGCGGAGAAGAAAACGAAAAACAGAAAACAATGAAGCTCCACTATCGCGCGGGGAACCTTTTTCTTAGTATCTCCAAAGCCAAAACAATCCAGCTATCGAGTCCTTGAGTACAACAGCCAAGGAGAGTCGAAGATGAGAAGAGAGAATGAAGAAGCTGAATCTTTGAATCCAATCGGCCGCGGTTTCGTTCATCAATCCCGGTTATGACGCCCAGCATATATTAGAAGTAGCAAAACTTCACAAGCTTCATAACATATACGATGATATCATATACGGAGTCAAAGGGTCTTGTGTCAAGATGAAAATTTTGGCATCAATATCACTAATGTGCTCGATTTAACTACTATAGAATCTAGATATATATGCTAGCAGCCTTTCAGGTATGCACACTGCATTGGAGCCTCGTCAACCGTCGACTCATGATTGCAGTATATTCTAGTATTTGGACAAAAGGCTCGTATCGTAAGAAAGAAGTAACACAGGTCCCTATGAGATCAGGCCAGTAGTAGCTCTTAAACGAACTATCGGCAATCTCTGGAACTCTCGAGCAAGTTAGCTCAGCCCATAATTGAGGAAACGTGCGGACATAGCCCGATACTGAGATTGCATTGTCTCACTGCAATGTGCCTGCAGACAATCAATTGCAATGCTTCAGCAAAGAAGAACCATCAGATCATGGGGGCAGGTATTCCTAGCTCAATTGTGCTGCCTTTGAGGAAGAGATCATTCCACGAAGCCCATTTCCTCCATCACGCGAATCTTTCAAGAAGATGAGTAAAGGGGTTCCGCTTGGGAGCGCGCTGAAAAGGATCACAGGTGCAAATCCCACGAGCTCCGAACTGGAAATAATACTAGCGGCGAGATTCGAAATGGTTCCGTTTCAGTTCGAAACTGCCGGTGATGAGATCTGACCATCCATGCAGCCCACGTGTCAATACTGCCCTCTGCCTCTGTAGCGGTCTTTGAACTTTGGCGTATGTTCCGCACAGTGCCTCGGAGCCTGGTAAGAGTCCGATTTCGGGCGTTACAACGGGCTTTCCGCAAATTCCCGAACAGTTGCAGTCTTCCGCTCCATCGACCACATCACTTCCGGTGAACCCAAAGCGGACAAGACTGGTCAGGAAACCACGGGATTTTCCGGAAGAAAGCAACATTGGCACTCCGCTGGGTCACATGATGCCACGGTAATTTGCTGTATCGTATCTTACCCGAGAGACCGATGGGAGAGACCAGATGAAAATAGAGGACAGCTCACATGCTGAAGCGTACTACAACATGAATGAGGCTGCCGCTAATTGGCCTGTCTGCTCCTGCCAGGCCCATTAATTATTTCCCAGGCTGCATTGTTTAGTGAATCCCTTAATGAGTCGACAGTTGTGAGTCACATTATTGAGTCTGAGTAGTCTTCGTCTGCTTTCGGAAGTCACCATCATAGCCGATATGATTCGTTCACCCTTCCCGTGTGGTATATTCTTCGTCTGGAGGTAGCATGATTCAAGTGGTTTCAATCTGAAAAGGGAAAGTGCCTCGTTAGAAGTCCATCAATCGGCCGAAGGGTCCTGCCATTTATTTGTCTGTCGCAGAATAAAGGCGACAGCATGCTGAGATGATCGACGGATCATAGTGAATTACAACTCATAATCGAGTGAATCGTAGCTCTTCACCTTCGCTATTGCATTTGTTCGCCATTATCGACGAGTCGAGAAGGGGTAATCATCCAGTTTCCCCGATGCATATTGGTACTGATGGGTGGGAAATCCCATATGTTGAATGCATTGCGTGGGCGCCAGGTAGCCTAGGTATGGAGTCGATACCTGAAGGCAGTCGTTTCGTGGTGTGGTCGCCGCTGCCGACACTCAAGAGAGATTGGAAATCGATTGATTTATGTATTATTATTATCATTACATTTCTTCAATTAAACTCTTATCGCGCGTGTTTGAGTCGGGATTGACAAGCCCACGCTGGCAAGTCCGAAACTCAATCATATGGAAATTAGCAGGGATTACGATGCATGCATCAGTGCATCCTAGTGCGTACCGCTCGTATTCCGGGGCGCTGGTTAATTCCGCCACGCCTATTGGTCGGGGCCATACACCATCAAGGGGAGGAGGAGGGGAGGGACCGAAGTAAGAGTGGGTTTTCCCCAGGTGAGTATCTCAGGATCCTGGAGTTCATAGTCCACAATCCCACATAGCCATGAGCCACTACTGAATAGGTACGGAATAATGGATTATTACGGAGTACGGATTGACCCAGACCTGATCTGAAATGAACAAAACCGTCGAGAGTAGTGGTACTGGAGAGTGATCTTTGGTACATCGTAACAGAAGAATATGGGGTTCGGAGCCGAATCAATGACATATGGGGTAGATTATGATTTACATTGAAGCGCGATAAGCTGCTTGATCATTTGATGACCTCAAAGAATGAGATGGCATAATTTCAACAAGCCAATCTGCACGCGGTTTGATTATCGTTCGGAAGTCCCGACATCGGGGGTTGTTGCCTAAGGACAGCAGGAATTAATTTGGGGAGGACGGAGGAAGGGGAGGGGAGAGGAAGCAAGGGGATACCATCCAGGACGGAAGAGGTAAGGCGCTAGCTTGGCCGTTGTCGGAAGTTGTGGTTACAGGCTTATTCTGGCGGACATTCGACTCCCAAGGCTCTAATGGAGGGCAACGGACCAACGGTAACTGCTCCGTGCCAGTAATTTACCCGGCTTTGCTCAGCAATTTGGATCATGAAACTTATCGTAATAATACATAGTCGGTACGAGCTTGTACACTCACGTTATGAAGGCAGTATCAAATGTTTATGCCATACCACTCACTCTGCCTTTTGAAAACCAAATCGCATACCTCTATTTACTGAGAAAAATCTACTCGGTATAATATGGTCAATTTTCACTAATGCTTAGCGTGGGATACTTCATACTGGCTGGAATGCAACATAGTGTGAGTGAGTGTGATGGTTTACGGCACATATGGACAAGAGCCAGCCACTAGTCAGCATTCAGCATTAATAGCGCCAACACCAGGGCCTGAGTTAAGGCTGGATTTCAAGGCCATCTATCGCTCAGTGCACGCCGTTGTCGGCCGGTGGCTTCCACCAGAATCCTTCGGGTGCGCCTTTGAGCTGGCTTGCAGTGTCGTGCATCCTATTAAATTATTATTCTCTTGTCCCTTTCTCTCTTTCGGTCTGTCCCTTCTTTCTTCCGATGCCTACACTTTCAATTTGCCAATGAGCGCTCGATCAAAACCTGGGAACATCCCTTCTGCCTGCCTAGCGGTAAGGCCATGTATAGACACCCAAGGTACCTTAGATGATTGAAATCCTCAACTGGAGGACAACCTTAGCAACTAAATCCTTGTACTGCCCCACATAGCGGCACCCGCCCAGTTGGTTACCGGCCATGCGGCCCTTCATGCTGCTAAGGCTAATGATAGTATTAAGACTGCAAGTTTGCAAGCATCTCAGAGCTGGGATCTCCTTGGGAAAGGGTAGAAGCTTGTCGAAGTCTCGAACAGTCATTGCCCCTTTGCATAGTGCATGAAATTGACTATACGTGGACGAATCAACCATTCCCAAACTGGGTCTACTGCAGTGCTCTCCGTATAGGCTCTCCAATATTAAAGCGATTGATATGGGAAGTCGTGCAATGGAATCGTTTTAGATTCTGTCACCTTGCCTTTTCACACAGGAGATGTGCAACAGATGCCTTCTTCTTGTCAGTCCGAGGAGTCAACAGAAGCGATGACAATTAGACTGCCACGAGGCAGACTATAGTACGCGCCAATGACTGGCATGAAATTTGTACATGAGTATTCACATGGCTTTCAGTGCTGATGGATGGGCTTGAGGGGAGAATATTACTCCAAACCGGGCCAGTCATATCCAGATGAGCGTCCCGAGGCAAAATCCAATTATCCAATTAATGTTGAAGAACGCACTCCAGGTGTTTATAAATATGTCCATCCTGAATGGACCATAGCCATGGATGGATACAGTTCCAAACGAAACGCTGTATTGTATCTCGGCTCGGGTGGTAAATCAATTGAACCAAACTCATGCGCTAGCGTCGTCTTCTTTTGCTTTATTTTTTAAGAATAATCTACAGTCAGAAGCTAAGGCCCATGTGCCCCACCGGGTTTGGATCTTGACGTAGTGAAAACCTAATCTTTTTAGGCCAAGGTTGAAAAGCCTCTCTTCTGATTGGTGAGCGATGTCTTATCTCTGTCCTGCTGGAACAACCTACTAAGGTACTGCTTATGCTGAATTCCCCTCCTCCATCTTCAAATTTATAGGACATGATGCACTCCGTATGTCCGAATTTCTATTTGGCATGGATCACAGAATCAATGATCTTCCTCACGACTCGTATTTGTAAAACATATTTAATCATTTGGCAAATGCCGAGAATGCTCCTCTTCTGCTCTTGAGTTGTGTACGGAGTACTCCGTGGGTTAAAAGAACCACCATCTCACCCGAAGCGGGATTGAACGGGCGCGAAGGAATAGCAAATGTACCTTTTCCGGCGAGAACTACCGTGGACATCAATTCTTCAAAGGAAAATAAATGCAGTAGGGTTCTTTTGTCACAAGAAATATGCACACATCGTACTATAGATTTTGCTCTGTTTTGTCCATGTCGCCTGTCATCCTACTGTACAGAGTAAGGGAGTACGCTAAAACACTGGATACAGTGCCTTGCATCCTACCCATAAAACTAGATACCAGATAGTAAATGATGACAAACTGCATTTCGCCACGATGGGAGTCCTTGACATATCCCAGTTCCCCAGTAGCAAATTTACCTTCTCGCCGACATTGATAGTCCTTCTTACTTGCTAGGTACTTAACGGTCATCTAACAGTAGCGTTCTTCAAATTTGGCACACTAAGAGCAGCCATACGGAATAATATAGTTACCTACTCACCAGAAATTCCCAGAGTCCAATCGACAATCCGTGCATTCGCCCATCGGAGTCTCGAGGTGGATTCCCCGGACCTCTCCCTCCCGTACGGTATCAGTGTACTCCGTATCGTTCGTTACTCACGGAATTTACCCTGCAGGCTTGGTCGTCCCGCTCCACTGCCTCTGGCTATTTCTCCCCCCATCTCCTCCTCCCCCTCCTCCTCATTTTATTTTCTGATCTTCCTTTTCTCCTTTCTTTCTTCCTTCTCTGCTCTCTTACCATCACTCTCGAAGTTAGACGCTGGGTCAAACACCATCTAGACTTCCCTAATCACCCTTAGAAACCCGCGTTTTTGACCCCGAATACCTGTGACGACAGTCTAGACGCATCTCTCTTTTCTATACAGCTACTTGACGGCCGCCCCGCCCCGGTCTTGTCTGCGACGTCCCTATTCCCAGTCCCAGTGCAGCAACAGCCTTCCCAACCCTGTAATTCCATTCTCTGTCGGTCGCCGGCGGAAGAATGGGTCTTAATTTGCAGGAACTCTATGGCCAAAATATAGTTGAAGAGCAGAAACCGAACGAATATTCGGAGTACCAGCCAAAGCGTGGCTATGGCTGGGCTAACACTTTGCCCGAGAGGCAGGGTCTCTATGACCCCGAATATGAGAAGGATGCTTGCGGTGTAGGATTTGCTGCGTATGTTTCACATCTCCCCATGGATGTGATCTGCAGGTCAGATGCTCCGGAACTGTCATTGACTAACTTCTGCGGTTATCTAGTCACATCAAGGGCAAACCAAGCCACAAAATTGTCAGCGATGGTAGGATCACCCCTTTGGTAATCGCCATCGAGCACGATCGAGTAACAGCTCGCTGACCTCTTTCTTCACTGATAGCTCGCAATCTGCTTTGCAACATGACTCATCGAGGAGCCGTTGGCTCTGATGCACGAGATGGTGATGGTGCCGGTGTCATGACCAGTATTCCGCACAAATTTTTCATCAAGAATTTCGCCCGAGAAGTCGGCGTTGAACTTCCTCCGCTGGGCCAGTATGCCGTCGGTAACTTGTTTTTCAAGCCGGATCAGGAGTCTCTTAAGGAGTCCACCGCCAAGCTCGAGGAAATTGCAGAGTCTCTCGGTCTGCGGGTGCTAGGGTGGCGTGAGGTCCCTCGCGACTCAACCATCTTGGGTCCTGCTGCTCTGTCGAGAGAGCCGATCATCTTGCAGCCATTTGTGGTCTTGAAGTCCGCATATGGTGAGGGGAATAAGCCAGAAAACACCGATCCTGAGTCGTTCGACGAAAGGACTTTCGAGCGACAGCTCTATGTTCTTCGGAAACGAGCCACTCACGTCATTGGTCTCGCTAATTGGTTCTACCTGTGCTCCCTCAGCAACAGAAACATTGTCTACAAGGGTCAATTGGCCCCTGTTCAGGTGTACCAGTACTACCACGACCTCGTCAATGTTGATTACGAAGCGCACTTCGCTCTCGTCCACTCCCGATTCTCTACCAACACATTCCCGTCTTGGGACCGTGCACAGCCTCTGCGATGGGCTGCCCACAACGGTGAAATCAACACCTTGCGCGGAAACAAGAACTGGATGAGAGCTAGAGAAGGCCTTCTTAAGTCTGACATTTTCGGTGACGAGCTGGATTCTCTGTACCCGATCGTTGAAGACGGTGGCTCTGACTCGGCTGCCTTCGATAATGTCCTGGAGTTGCTGATGATCAACGGTGTTCTTTCTCTGCCCGAGGCGGTTATGATCATGATTCCCGAAGCTTGGCAGGATAACCCGGCCATGGACCCTGCCAAAGCTGCCTTCTATGAGTGGGCTGCTTGTCAGATGGAGCCTTGGGATGGACCTGCGCTCTTCACTTTCTCTGATGGGCGTTACTGTGGTGCGAACTTGGACCGCAACGGTCTGCGTCCTTGCCGTTTCTATGTGACCGATGATGACCGTATTATCTGTGCCTCCGAAGTCGGTGCCGTGGACATTGACCCGGAAAGAGTCGTTCAAAAGGGTCGTCTACAGCCTGGCAAGATGCTTCTGGTTGATACTGTGGCCGGTCGTATCATCGATGATGCTGAACTCAAGCACACTGTCGCCCACCGTCAAGACTTTGCCGCATGGCTCGACAAGGAACTTTTGAGACTGCCTGACATCAATCGAAAGTTGCTGGAACAGAATGTGGATCTTAGTTACACACTCGACGACACCACTGTTCAAAATGACCCTCGGCTCAAGGCCTTCGGTTATTCGTTCGAGCAGGTCAGTCTGCTTCTCGGCCCTATGGCTGCCGATTCGAAGGAAGCCCTCGGTTCAATGGGTAATGATGCTCCATTGGCCTGCATGGCGCAGCAACCTCGCCTTCTTTACGAATACTTCCGCCAGCTCTTCGCTCAAGTCACCAATCCTCCCATTGACCCTATTCGGGAGGCTGTTGTCATGTCTCTCGAATGCTATGTCGGTCCTCAGGGCAATCTCTTGGAGATGGATGCGTCGCAGTGCAACCGTCTGCGTCTTTCCTCCCCAATCCTGAGCATCCCCGAGTTTAATGCTATCAAGAACATCAGCCAAGTCTACAATGACTGGACGGTGAAGATCATCGACATCACTTTCGAGAAGAAGAAGGGTGTCCCTGGTTACCTCCAGGCCCTCGATGACATTTGCGATGCTACCACCGAAGCAATCCAGAATGGTGACAAGGTCATTGTCCTCTCTGACCGGGCAACCTCCGCCGATCGAGTTCCTGTGTCCGCATTGCTCGCTACAGGTCTCGTGCACCATCACATGGTCCGCAATAAGTGGAGATCACTTGCGGCGCTCGTTGTCGAAACTGCTGAGGCTCGTGAAGTCCACCACATGTGTGTCCTGGTTGGTTATGGTGCAGATGCCGTCAATCCCTACCTGGCCATGGAGTGTATTCTCAAGATGAACCGCGAGAAGTTGATTCGCAAGCAACTTTCCGATGAGAAAGTCATTGAGAACTACAAGGCTTCTTGCGACGGAGGTATCCTGAAAGTCATGAGCAAGATGGGTATTTCTACCCTGCAGTCATACAAGGGTGCCCAAATCTTCGAGGCTCTCGGTATTGATGACAGCGTCATTGACCGGTGTTTCGCTGGAACTGCCAGCCGCATCCGTGGATTGACTTTTGAGCTGATCGCTCAGGATGCGTATGCCTTCCACGAACGCGGATACCCATCTCGTTCCGTCATTGAAATTCCCGGACTTCCTGAATCGGGCGAGTACCACTGGCGTGATGGAGGCGAGGCGCACATCAACGACCCCGTCAGTATCGCCAATGTACAAGATGCTGTCCGTACCAAGAACGACAAATCTTACGAGGCTTACGCGAAGGCCGCTCATGAGCAGATCAAGAACTGCACTCTGCGTGGTATGCTGGAGTTCGACTTCGAGCAACGGAGCCCCATTCCTATCGACCAGGTTGAGCCTTGGACTGAAATCGTCCGTCGTTTTGTGACAGGTGCCATGTCGTACGGATCCATCTCCATGGAATCTCACTCCACATTGGCCATCGCCATGAACCGTCTTGGTGGTAAATCCAACACCGGTGAAGGTGGTGAAGACCCTGAGCGTAGCAAGCGACTGGAGAATGGTGACACCATGCGCTCTGCCATCAAGCAAATTGCCTCCGGCCGTTTCGGTGTGACTTCCCACTACCTTGCTGATGCCGACGAGCTGCAAATCAAGATGGCCCAGGGCGCTAAGCCTGGAGAGGGTGGTGAGCTGCCCGGCCACAAGGTCGTCGGTCCCATTGCCCACACTCGTTACTCCACTCCCGGTGTTGGTCTTATCTCGCCTCCACCTCACCACGACATTTACTCAATTGAGGACCTGAAGCAGCTTATCTATGATCTCAAGTGCTCCAATCCTCGGTCCCGTGTTTCCGTGAAACTGGTGTCTGAGGTTGGTGTCGGTATCGTAGCCTCCGGTGTCGCCAAGGCCAAGGCTGATCATATTCTGATTTCCGGTCACGACGGCGGTACTGGTGCTTCTCGCTGGACTGGTATCAAGTACGCCGGTCTCCCATGGGAACTGGGTCTCGCGGAGACCCATCAGACCCTGGTCCTCAACGATCTGCGTGGTCGTGTTGTGGTCCAGACTGACGGTCAACTTCGCACTGGTCGCGATATCGCTATCGCCTGTTTGCTGGGTGCCGAAGAATTTGGTTTCGCCACCACTCCCTTGATCGCTCTTGGTTGCATCATGATGCGGAAATGTCATTTGAATACTTGTCCTGTTGGTATCGCAACTCAGGATCCCGAACTCCGCCAAAAGTTCAAGGGCACGCCCGAACACGTGATCAACTTCTTCTACTATGTGGCTAATGAGATGCGTGCTATCATGGCCAAGCTCGGCATTCGCACGGTCAACGAGATGGTTGGACGTGCTGAGTTGCTCAAGGTCAGGGAGGACATTCGCAGCGCCAAACAAGAGAGAATTGACCTCTCCCTCATCCTGACTCCGGCTCACTCCCTCCGTCCTGGCGTGGCTACTTACAATGTCCGCAAGCAAGACCACCGTCTGCACGTCCGCCTTGATAACAAGCTGATCGCGGAGTCCGAATTGGCGCTGGAGAAGGGTTTGCCTTGCAGAGTTGAGTGTGACATTGTCAATACTGACCGTGCCCTGGGCGCTACTCTGTCTTACCAGGTCAGTCGCCGCTACGGTGGAGCCGGCCTTCCTCAGGACACCATCCACGCCAACATCAAGGGCTCTGCTGGTCAGTCATTTGGTGCTTTCCTTGCTCCTGGTATTACTCTCGAACTTGAGGGTGACGCCAACGATTATGTGGGCAAGGGTCTTTCTGGCGGTCGTCTCATTGTCTATCCGCCTCGCGGTGCTGCGTACAAGGCAGAGGAGAACATCATCATCGGTAACACTTGTCTCTACGGTGCTACCCGGGGTACCTGCTACTTCCGTGGTGTGGCCGCTGAACGTTTTGCTGTTCGTAACTCCGGTGCTACTGCCGTTGTTGAAGGTGTTGGTGACCACGGTTGTGAGTACATGACCGGTGGTCGTGTGCTCATTCTTGGCTCGACCGGTCGTAACTTCGCTGCTGGTATGTCCGGTGGTATCGCCTATGTCTTGGACATGAATCAGGATTTCCTCTCCAAGGTTAATATGGAGATGGTGGAGGTTTCGGGCCTGGAAGACCCTGCTGAGATCGCCTTTGTTCGCGGTTTAATCGAGGACCACCACCACTACACAGGCTCAGAACTGGCCGCTCGTATCCTCCTGGACTTCACCCGTGCTCTTCCCCACTTTGTCAAGGTGTTGCCTACTGACTACAAGCGCATTCTGGAGGAGGAAGCTGCCAAGGCAGCCGCTGCTAAGAAGGCCGAATTCACTATCCCTCAGCTTCCCAGCACTCCTGCCGAGAAGCCCAAGCACAAGACGGAAGGAGAGGAGAAGAAAGCCGAGATGCTGGACATTGAAGACAGCGTGAGCGACTCAAAGACTGAGAAAAAGAGGTCCGCTTTGATCCTTGATAAGACGAGGGGTTTCATGAAGTACAGCCGACGCAGCGAGAAGTACCGCAACCCGGCTACTCGTACCCGGGACTGGGCCGAGCTGTCGAGCCGTCTCAGCGAAGATGAGCTCAAATATCAAAGCGCTCGTTGCATGGACTGTGGTGTCCCCTTCTGCCAATCTGACACTGGTTGCCCTATCTCCAACATCATTCCCAAGTGGAATGAATTAGTATTTGCGAACCAATGGCAGGATGCTCTCAACCGTTTGCTCATGACCAACAACTTCCCGGAGTTCACTGGTCGTGTCTGCCCTGCCCCTTGCGAAGGCGCCTGTGTGCTGGGCATCAATGAAGATCCTGTGGGCATTAAGTCTATCGAGTGTGCTATCATCGACCGTGGCTTTGAGATGGGCTGGATGGTTCCTCGTCCACCTAAGACGCGCACCGGCAAGACGGTCGCTGTTATTGGATCCGGACCCGCTGGTCTCGCCGCTGCAGACCAGCTTAACCGCGCTGGGCACAGTGTCACTGTCTACGAGCGTGCTGACCGTATTGGTGGTCTGCTGATGTACGGTATCCCCAACATGAAGCTTGATAAGAAGATCGTCCAACGCCGTGTCGACCTCATGGCCGCCGAGGGTGTCAAGTTCGTCACCAACACTGCCGTTGGCCCTGACAGCGAGGTGTCCCTGAACTCGCTTCGCCAGAGCAATGACGCCGTCGTCATCGCCACTGGTGCCACTGTTGCCCGCGATCTGAAGGTCCCTGGCCGTGAGCTCGACGGTGTACATTTTGCCATGCAGTTCCTGCACCGCAACACCAAGTCTCTTCTCGACTCGGGTCTCTCTGACGGCGAGTACATATCTGCCAAGGACAAGCACGTTGTTGTCATCGGTGGTGGTGACACTGGTAACGACTGCATTGGTACCTCTGTTCGCCATGGTGCCAAGTCTGTTGTTAACTTCGAGTTGCTGCCTCAGCCCCCGCCAGAGCGCGCCCGTGACAACCCATGGCCCCAGTGGCCCCGTATTTACCGTGTCGACTACGGCCACTCTGAGGTCAAGACCCACATGGGCAAGGACCCTCGCGAGTACTGTGTCATGTCTACTGAATTTGTCGACGACGGTAACGGACACGTCAAGGGTATCAACACTGTCCGTGTCGAATGGACCAAGAGCGCCTCTGGCGGTTGGGATATGAAGACCATTGAGGGTAGCGAACAGTTCTTCCCTGCGGACCTTGTTCTCCTTTCTATGGGTTTCCTCGGTCCTGAAGACCGCCTTCTGGGCGATGAAATTGAGCGTGATGCCCGTAAGAACGTCAAGACGCCTCCAGGTCATTACTCAACCAGTGTGTCCGGCGTCTTTGCTGCTGGTGACTGCCGCCGAGGACAGTCCCTCATTGTCTGGTAAGTCTACACCCATACAAAATTCACTCAAGGCTGGGTAAACCAACGGACCATAACTAACATTGTCTTCTAGGGGTATCAACGAAGGCCGTCAATGTGCTCGTGAAGTTGACAGCTTCCTGACGGGCACCAGCTCTCAGCTTCCTGTGACTGGTGGTATCGTACGCCGGCCAGCCATTGACATGGTCCCAAAGACAAGCGAGACCACGACTGTTGTCGCCTAGACGACTGGGACCTCGCTACGTCTGGGGCTGTGACAGTATTTCCATGATGATAATGATTTAAGATATCTTTTATTTTGTTGTTGAAAAGTCCGTTGATTGATCCCGAATCCATTACAGGGTGGTCAATTGTATCTACCATGTTAGGCGCATCACGATTACATGGATGTGACCGAGGGAGGCTCACTGACTCTTTTCACCTCTCGCACCTCACTTTCTGATTATTCTCTGAGAATGGCGGGTTTGCTTTTGGTTGCAGCGTCGTTTTCAGGATCTATGGCGAACATTAAGGTGTCGCCGGAGCTTTTACGATTCCCGCAAGTTCTATGTCTTATGTTTTATGTACATATCTTTTTCTATCATCAATCTGAAACTTATTTTATATTTTTTTGTGCTGTTTCTAGTGTTTCAAAGGAAGCGAAAACAAGGAAATAGAGTAATTCAGTCTTGCAAGATGGAGGATTGACCTCGGGGTCATAAGTGTAAATCTGCTGGCAGGAATGTAAAAGGAAGACACACAAAGGAGGCGTACCTCATCTGTCTACTGTTTCGTTCCGTCCAGGATGTTCTTGATTGCTGATAATGCTGCTCGACCATTTGAATGTCCGAGAAAAGAGTTGAGACTCGTCGAGTCTATTCTGCTTTTGAGAGCCGTTATTGGAGGTAAGAGCTTACCTTCCCCGTCGCCAGTCCTGATTCCTAATGCCAGGAGAAGGCTACCTGGATGTCGTGACACTTCGCTATTCGTTCTGCATTCATTCATCTCAAAGCGATCTTCCCGAGCTCGACGTGGACGGAATGTGAGATGGCGACCTGGCAAAGCGGAACGTATCTTTCAAAGATTGTCTCCTTGCCTTTTGGAAAAGCTGTCTCTCGTCCTGGCACATGACCTCGTCCAGAACCACGTCGCCGGAGAAGTACTCCATGGCGCTGTAGTACATGTTCAGACGGTGCGTAGACTCGTCGACCATGGCCCGAAGATTCCTCTGGACCATCTCCTGATCCAAAGGAGTGGGCGGCTTCAAGCATGGCTTGGCTGCAACCCTGCACGGTGATGGGCTAGGGCTGCGCACACGCTCGCGGCTTCTGTAGTTGGGGCTGGAAATCTCAGTGACGGGACCCCAGCGGACGTTCTTTCTGGCGGGCGGGGCTTTATCTTCCTGGTGGTTGTCGCTGGGTCTTCCATGCGACTGCGTGCACTCCAGCGGATACCTGTTGTCTTCGTCAGTGTGGGAGCCGTGATTACACGCGAAGCGGTCTGAGAACCGCCGCCGTCTCCGCGAACGACGTCGTGGTGGTGGAGACGACGGTGTTGATTGGGGCCTTGGAGGTGAAGAAGAGCAGTCCATGATGAGGATGATTAGGAGCAGGAGGTTAGTTAGACGAGATTTCATCTTGAAGCTTGGTTTGGGGGCTTGAGGGAATGCAGGAATTGTTGAGTTGTAGCTTCATTATTTCGCTGCGCTGTTCCTCTTCTTTTATAATCATTGTGGTCTGCTCAGCCTCTAAGGTCTGTGACAGTGATATGAGACATGCGTTGACTTGGAGCCTTGATACTGAGCCTCGGTGCAGGGTAAACAATGAGAACAAGGGCATTGGTGCGGATTCTTCTTTGTCCTTGTTCTAGACACAATGCTTTGTATGTATCACCGGCGGAGAGCGTGCTTTCGAGTCATGAAAGAGCAGCTATGCATGTTTGAAACTGGAGCGACGGGTCAAGGATGATAAGACTTGATTCATTCAGTTTTATCCCAGTTGCTAAGCATAAGAGATGTACTCCGTAAGTCCACAATGTATAATACAATCGTCCCAGAGGGGGCAGGTATCCAATCCAGACGGTATGAAAGAGGCACAAGAAAGACAGGGGCCCAAAGCAAAGAATGGCTCTATATCCCACCAGCGCTGCGACTTGCCTCCTCCTCGGCCTTCATCTCCCTCTCCAGTGCGGCAAAATCTCCCTGGAAAGCGTTCTGCACTGGCTCCCTCCGAAGGTCCCAGACATCTTCACTGCTCGGCCCCGTCTTGTACTTGACGGCCTTTTTCCGGTAGTGGTCCCGAATCACTTTCTTGCGCTCTTCGTCCGCCATTCCGCGGGCCTTCATGCACAGCCAGAAATTATCCCAGTGTTCGCTGCACGACCGCAGCTCGCCGTAGCGGTATACGTTCACAAACTGGCCTCCAAACGACTGACAGAAAAACGCGTAGTCAAACGCAGAGCGGCAGGACATGGAATCGGGGTAGAGAGACTCGGGGGCGATCGAAGCTGGAGGTTGCGGAGGGCCGGAAGGTGACGGTGATGATGAGGATGAGTGAGATTCTGAGACATTGGACGACTGCTGTGGTGATTTTGTTCGTGATACGTCGGCCTTTAAGCTCTCCAGCAACTGGTTGAACTCTGCGTCCGCTTGTTCCTCGCGGCTCAACGGCCGAGACTGCGACGATGGCGTGGTGGTGCCTGGTGCCTCTGCTGCGGGTGATGGGTGCGGCGCCGCATTGTCGGACAAAGAAGGCATAGAGGAGGTTGTCTGAGGTTCCTCCTCCTTCGAGGGGGATGATCTCCAAAGCCAGCCCATTTTGACTTTATCGTGTGCTGGGAGATTATGGGATGGAGGGATCTTTTTGTCTTGTGGATCGAGCCATCCACGTCAATAAATTACACCGTTGAATGCAAAAACGATCTTCATCTTCGGAGGTGTAAATTTCGCAGTTCATCCTGCAAACGCGCTGTGACGGTAATCTGGAGCAACTTATAAACATTCGTGTAATAAATGTTGTTACATGCTGTATAGACTTTACACATGCACTCATGATCGACGTCATAAGCAGTTACCAAGCTTCCCCTCATTGAAAGTACTCTTGGATCTCAATCATCACAATCATCTTCGGCAGCACTCTTCTTCAATTTTCAAAAATAATGTCATCCTCGCCGCGATGATGCGAACTCGAACCCCGGGTTTGGTACCTCGAATCTGCCAGACCCCTCTATCCTGGAAACCTTCTCCTACACAACTGACTCGAGTCCGCTATGCAAGATGGAGTACTTCACATGCAGTGTCATGGCTCGAGACAGGACACATTGATCTGAAAGAAAACGAGGGACTCCTTTTTATCAATAGTAAGACCTTGCCTATCTTCCATTATCGACCTGCGCGTAACTTCATGCTTCAAAAATAGATATCTTTCCGTCTAAACTCCAATGGCTGCTGCGGGGCCCGCTGGGTGGTATGCGGTCCTACGAGGAGGCCGTGAAGCGCATCGACAGACCGCATTTGGCCGCATCGGATACTTTTCAGATCATCCAACGAGTGGTTCCAAGGAACCTGAATATCCAAGTTAAAGAGGTCGTTCCGCGGTTCAGGGAAGGCGGCGCGTTTGTCAAGTACACTCGTCCAAGCAACGTCAACGACGACGACATTGAAGCATCTATCAAAGAGAATCTGAAAGAGAATCCCATTAGGCCCTGGTTCAATCCTTTTCAAACAGTCCAAGTATGTCGGGTTGTTGGAAGGCCTTGGATAGAAGATCTCTACCGCATTCCAAGTCCCCGCCTCAAGGTTGCGTTTCACCCTGTGTCCCCCGAAGCATCAGCGGCAGACCTGAACACGGAGACTCTATACACTCTATTTCGCCCTTATGGGAAGATCAGAGACATAGAAAAACAGCCTTCTGACTCGAAGGTCACGCCCAGATACGCCTTTGTGGAATTTTCTCGGCCCAAGTACGCTGGCATGGCGAAGAACTGTATGCACGGAATTACCGTCCCAGAACAAGAGGGTGGCGGCAAATCGGGCACTCGGCTTAAGATAAAGTACGAGCGGAAGATCAAGCTGTCCATGATCAAGGACTGGCTTTTGAGTCATCCCAGGATCGTTATTCCGGTGCTCGCCGCCCTCTTGGCCGCCATCACCGTCACCATCTTCGATCCAATGCGGACATTTTTCATCAAACTGAAAATAAAGTCGACACTTCAGACCGAAGAGAATGGTGTGGTGCAATGGATCCGCAAACAGGTCAACAAAGCAAACATCATATATTTTGGTCGCAAAGGGGCGGATCCTCGCGGGCTCACTGCCATTTGGGAGGACCGTCAGGAAGACATTACTCGACTGCAATCCTGGCTAATGGAGAATGTGGAAACTTTCATCGTTGTTCATGGACCCCGTGGCTCGGGCAAGCGGGAGCTTGTGTTGGACCGGGCCCTGGTCGATTACAAATATAAGCTAGTCCTCGACTGTAAACAAATTCAAGACGCACGGGGTGACAGTGCGAAAATTGCCAGGGCAGCCAGCCAGGTAGGCTACCGGCCGGTTTTCTCATGGATGAACAGCATCAGCAGTTTTATCGATCTCGCGGCACAGGGCATGATTGGGACCAAGGCAGGGTTCTCGGAGACGTTGGACGCCCAGCTGAGCAACATCTGGCAAAACACGGCCACCGCTTTGAAGAAAGTGACCTTGGAGCACAGAAAGAAGAATGACAAGGACTCGCATCTGACCGATGAAGAGTATCTTGAGGCTCATCCTGAGCTTCGCCCAGTGGTGGTAATCGACAACTACCTGCACAATGCTTCCGAGAGCAGCGTTGTGTACGACAAGATCACCGAGTGGGCCGCTGGCCTAACAGCCGGAAACATTGCCCATGTCATATTCCTCACGACCGACGTCTCGTACGCCAAACCTTTGAGCAAAGCGTTACCAAATTCGGTTTTCCGCACAATCACCCTGGGTGACTGTTCTCTGGAGGTCGGCCGAAAGTTTGTTGTGAATCACTTGGCATATGAGTCAAAGGATGGAAAGACTCAGCCAGGGCGGGCTGAAGAGCTGGAGGACCTAGACGCTTGCATTGAGACCTTGGGAGGCAGGGTGACAGATCTTGAATTCATGGCACACCGTATTGAGGCGGGAGAGACCCCGCGAGGTACGTCAAGAGCACCAGTCACGTTCCATGATAGTTTACTAACATACGCTCAAGGCGCGGTCAACCGCATTATCGAACAATCGGCATCTGAAATTCTCAAGATGTTCCTTTTGACGCCGGAAACTATAGAGCAGTCGTGGACCCACGAACAGGCTTGGTATCTGATCAAAAGGCTTGCAGAGTCCAAAGATGGTGCTCTGTCATACAATGAAATTGTTCTCTCCGAGCTCTTCAAAGAGAATGGAGAGATCACCCTTCGCGCTCTCGAGCACGCCGAACTCATTTCAATCACCGCCGTCAACGGCTGCCCCCAGACGATCCGGCCGGGCAAGCCCGTTCTTCGCGCAGCCTTCAAGAAGGTCACTGAGAACAAAGCGTTGAGCAGTCGGATGGATCTCGCAATCATAGCACAGAAGGTCAACAAAGAGAATAAGAGCATCGGAAAGTACGAGGAAGAACTCAGCCTGCTGGGCTCACTGCCTAGGCAGCCACGGGAACTGACAGACCGAATCCAATGGTTGCTCAACAAAGTATACAGTTCGCAAAACAATATTGCGAAATATGAGAAGGAAAGTGCATATTTACAGAAGATTCTTCGAAGCGAACATTGATTGGATGATGTATGGGTCGTGAGTCGCGTCAACCGGTTATGTTTGATGATGTAACGATGTGTGTATACTATGTCAATGGAATCAGGTTGAAATTCGGAATTCGCTCTAGCATAGCGGCTTGAAACATAGTGAAGCACCTCATGATAGCAGCAGTTTGAGTGGTTGACCCTCATTAGAGGAGGAAGACAGTAAACTGCTGAGTAAGCGGATGATGTAAAATTACGGTTCCCATACTTACCCAATATTACACAATCCTGATGATGAGGATTCAAGTTCCTTCTGCGTTCAATGTATCTTTTGTTCTCTTAGATTAATTGAATAATTATTGCCATCGTGAAATTGCGTTGTTCTTTTTATTTAAGTAACTTTGGTCCCATCATTCGGGCTTCTATTGCTATTTGACTATTCTCCTGGCTTGTCTTCATATGTCTGTTTTCCCTCTCTTGGTCTCTTAGCATTCCCTCCATTGCCAGGGCAGTGTCCCCTTTACAGCTTCTGCTCGGTTTTCTCGCATGGGGATAATGGAAACCCATAAATTAGCCCCAAGTAGCCTGCTACAATTGTCTATGGACGATGTTCGAGAGTGGCTGTGGCCGACCTTGCTGGCTATTTTTCTCTTCTCATGTCTCGCTACCCGCATCATTACTGGCCTCAAAAGCTGGCCCGGTAAGAGTACAGATGCAGGAAGTCCAAGACCAGTAAGGGTAGTCCCCTACTGGCTCCCATGGTTAGGACATAGCATTCCATTTGGCTGGGATCATATCAACTTTGTTCGAAGGGCGAGGTTCGTGCTTACGTTGCCTATCAGTTGTAGAGAGTTGAGTGGCTGATTGGAAAGACAGAGATTACATGGACGAAGCTGTGTTTGGCATTATTTTGGGTGGCTCGAAGCACGATGTCGTAGTGTCACCGTCGCTCACTAAGGCCATCCTGGCCTCCCGTGGCACATCTTCTACGGCATTGATCAATTATACGTTGGAAAAGATCGGGGGTGATAAGGGCGCGATTCGTAACCTCAGCGCCACTGACCACCATATCATCCATCACAATATCCCCAATCTCTTAATGCGAGAACCATTTCTCACCGAGGCCTCCAAGGCCGCCAAGGACATCACTGAACGCGAGACACCCAATCTAGTGACGTTCTGTCGTAGCATGGTTGACCAGGCGCCGTGGGAGCGGAGGAGCGAAGCTGAAGTTATCGACGGGAAGGAGAAGCCTACGGCTGAAGTGAACCTTTTTGCTCTCGTGCGAAACTTCGTAGGACACATCAGCACATCCGTGTCCATGGGGCAAGCTTTTCTTGAAGCCTTTCCTAACTTACTTGATGATATGTGGGACTTTGATAACAGATTCCTCGCCATGTCGTTTGGTGCTCCTCGCTGGCTACCATTGCCAGGTCTCTCGGCCGCATATGCAGCGCGTGATCGCATCTTGGATGCCTTTGCAGCCTACCACCAGGCGTTCGTCTCTTGGGACGAAGGGAATGACCCTGGTGTCAAGTTTCGCGACCTTGACGATGTATCGGAGCCGATGAAGCAACGGATCAGGAAGTTCAAAGAACTGGGATTATCGCCAAGGTCCAGCGCCCCTGGTCATTTGTCTCTTTTCTGGGCCCTGAACGCCAACTCACCCACCGTTGTTTTCTGGCACATTCTTCGCATTTACTCTGACCCTGCTCTTCTGGAGGAAATCCGAAAGGAGATTGCTCCTTTTGCAAATGCCCATAGACCCAGTCGCGAGGAGACAGGGCTCCCATTCCAAGAACCTGCAAAGATCTCCCTTGATCCGGATGAGTTGTTTCGATCTTGCCCACTACTCAAAGCCAGCTTCTATGAGACCATGCGATTAGATTCAGCAGGACTTTCCTTTCGTGAAGTCACCTCTGACTTGACCGTTACTGAGTCCCCTGAAGATGCTGCAGCGGCCAATTTGGGGGACCCACGCACTTACCGAATCAAAAAAGGGGGAAACATCATAATGGCTCATGGGGTGGTTCAGAGAGACCCTCAACTCTTCTCTAACCCGGAGCAGTTTGATCCGCTACGGTTTATCGTCACAGATCCGGACACAGGCGCACAGAAGGCGGACATGCACACCATTTATCCATTCGGGGGCGGCGTTTCTGGTTGCAAGGGCCGCGCTCTCGCTGAAAGGACGATTCTACTATTCTCTGCTGCAATCATTTCAATGTGGGACATCGAACCAGCAAGTGGCAAAGAGTTCGCAATTCCAGGACATAGACCTTCCAGCGGAGCGTATTTGCCTAAGAATGACATTAAAGTACGCTTGAGAATGCGCGTATAGACATTGGAAAGACTGCAACTCATTTCTTCAACACCAGCTGGACAGCAATGACGAGGGCATTCTCTTTTGACGTTTCGGATGACGAGCGATGTTATGATTTGGGAAATATCTCTTTCTTTGGATGTAAATATTGCCGCTTGTCACCATATTTAAAAGCCTGTCCATGAATTCCCCTTTGACTGATCATTGGGCCGTCCTCGGGTTGGATCATTGTGGTTCCTGTCATGATATTCAATTACCTTATCATGAACCAGTCTTGTTCATGAAGAGTTTCATCTCTAACCCTCAGAACATTGGTGTACTCCACATGTGGATGCATCCTGTTACTATGCAGGCGATGCGGACAAATATCCGGATCACGGAGTTGTGCCGATATTGACGCTATCAGGATATTTGATCGCCTCATCAGCGAGGACATCGACTGTTCATGTTCCGCCTTCGAATTCAAAAAAGGTAGCCAATACATAGTTTGAATCTGTTTATTGCTGTGCTCAGTCGACAACGATGCAGGACAACAAGGCGGAATATTCCCCGAGCGGAGACTATGATCTATCAGCAGCTATATCCTCTGACTTTGGTCTGCGTCAAGGTCTGACTTCTTACGGAGACGCACACTTTTCCCTGTTCCTCAGAAAAGTCTTCATAAAGGCATTGGGATACTCAGAGGATGCTCTGTCCCGTCCTATCATAGGCATCATCAATACCTTTTCGGGGTTCAACCCCTGCCATGCGAATGTACCCCAGCTGATCGAGGCTGTTAAGCGCGGTATCCAGCTCAATGGGGGCCTGGCGATAGAGTTCCCTACTATCAGTATACATGAGTCATTCTCTCATCCGACCAGCATGTTCCTGCGCAATCTGATGAGCATGGATACGGAGGAAATGATTCGAGCCCAGCCGCTTGATGCGTGCATCATGATTGGAGGTCCGCTTACAAGCTTTCCTCTTCTACATAGCCAGCACACCGAACATAGGATGGCCATGACTGACTGAGCTAGGTTGTGACAAAACCGTTCCCGCACAACTCATGGGTGGTATCTCGGCCAACAAGCCAGTCTTGCCGCTTGTAACAGGACCGATGATGCCGGGAAGCCATCGTGGACAGAGAATAGGTGCCTGTACTGACTGCCGCAACAACTGGGCGGCTTTTCGCGCAGGGGACATAGACATAGAGGAGATCTCGGCTATCAATGACGAGCTGGCACCGACGGTTTGTCCCTCCCTGCTACAGTGAGGCACCATTGGTGATAGTGCGTCTACTGACTCGGGCTTCTAGATCGGGACCTGTGGTGTGATGGGCACTGCCAGTACGATGGCTTGCATTACCGCCGCTCTCGGGTTGATGCCCCTGCGAGGCGCTTCTGCGCCCGCAGTATCATCCGCCAGGGTCAGAATCGCAGAAGAGACGGGGGCACATGCTGTGGCCGCGGCACTAGCTAAGAGAAGACCTCAAGATATTCTTTCGAAAGAGTCGTTTTTGAATGCTATCACAGTCCTTCAAGCGATCGGTGGATCGACAAATGCCGTCGTCCATCTGATGGCTATTGTTAATCGGCATCCCAAGCTCCAGGGAGTTATAACGTTGGATACTTTCGCAGAAATTGGGCGACGCACACCTTTGCTGATTGATCTGAAGCCCAGCGGTGACAACTATATGAACGATTTCCATAACGCTGGGGGTATGCTGGCACTACTGCATACCCTTCGTCCCCTTCTACATTTCTCGGCCATGACGATCTCTGGCCAGACTTTGGGCGAGGTTTTGGACGCTTCTCCTTTTCGCACATTCCCATTTTCGCAGCAGGTTATCAGGCCACTATCAAATCCACTTTACCCTTCGTCTTCTCTCGTTGTCCTCAGAGGAAATATCGCGCCGGATGGAGCTATCATAAAAGCGTCCGCCTCGAAAGATCGCAGGCTCGTTTCCCATACAGGACCAGCTGTTGTGTTTGAAAGTCCAGAAGATCTGGCTAAAAGGATTGATGATCCAGACCTAGACGTGACCAAAGACTCTGTGCTTGTCTTAAAGGGGATAGGTCCTATTGGCAATCCGGGCATGCCAGAAGCCGGTCTGATACCTATACCGCGCAAGCTAGCTTCTGCAGGGGTCAAGGATATGCTGCGTCTCTCGGATGGAAGAATGTCAGGAACAGCAGGTGGCACCATTGTCCTTCATATTTCGCCAGAGTCAGCGCTGCCCGAGTCACCATTTGGGGTGGTGCAGACTGGTGACATGATCACTTGCGATGCCGATCACGGGAAGCTGACCCTGGAGATCTCCGATGAAGAACTGAAATCACGTATCCAGACGAGGAAGAAAGAAGGCTCGGATTTAGCCAAGGGCTGGTTGGACAGAACACGGAGAAGAGGCTATCGGAGCTTGTATGAACGGTCAGTCAATCAGGCTCCAGACGGAGCCGATTTTGACTTCCTAACGGCCGTTGGGCCATCAGATGTCAGTAAATAAATAACTAGCCAACCATATGTCTACCTACAATCCATTGATAAGAAATACTCATAATGGTCTACTTGCCCTGGCCCCGTGCCCTAAGCCCTGCGTTTCCTGATCGGGTCAAAAGTAATTACGCCGCGTCGACGCGTCCCCGCGCAAGACACGCGTTGGCGGTGATTCTCCGCATTGCGCTGTCGGAGAAACCTCTACTGACTCTAGTAGTGGAATTGACCCAGCGTCGAGCTGGATTTAGATGTATAGCGCAGAATTTATGACTGTGCTTCCAGGGCTCACCTCTACCGGCATTTACTGATCGGTATCTACCATGGCGACAGAAGCGCTCCGCCCCAGAGGCAGACCGGCTCGTAAGTGAAGCCATTGGAATAACATCGGGACTTGACTAACCGTGTTTTCTTTCCCTCAGATACACCCGGAACCACTGTGTTGACGTACACGCCGGATGGTCGTCGGATTGTCACTGGCGGTTCCAACTCGGCGATCCGAGTCTATACAGTCGGCGAAGACGGCGAACCGAAGACGATCGACGACGGCGTTGATGGCAATTTGGGCGTTGTTGCTACAGTATGTCAAACATCTGTTCTCGAGGCTGCTGGAGACTAATGCGCTTCGCAGAATGAGTCGTTTATTATGGGAGCGGAAGATGGCACCGTCTGGAAGTATGGGATAGGATCAGGGAAGATGGAACAGCTGCTTGTACGATGCGCGCTGCCCGTCCGAGACCTAGCCCTTTCCAAGGACGGAGAGTGGGTGGCAGTTGCAAGCGAGTCAGTCTAATTCTACATGAAGCTGCTCTTCGCGCACAATGCTGACAGTATCCAGTGAGCTCACAGTCAAGATAGTCAACATCGAAGACATGACGAAAGTTAAATACCTCCGAGAGCAAGCCAAAGGCACGAAACACGTTTCCTTCGATCCAAACGGACGATACATAGCCGTCTCGTGCACGGACGGTCTTCTCTACATTTATTCGACTTTCTCGGACGAACCAGAATTAATACGCAAATTAGACGGCGTCATCCGACGACTTGAAGCGGAGGACGAAGCAACGGCAAAGATCGCCTGGCACCCTGATGGAACAGCATTCGCAGCTGCAGAAGTGACTAGAGACATCGCAATCTATTCTGTATCTGAATGGAAGAAGGAAAAGGTCTTCTCGGGTGGTCACAACGGGGA
Source organism: Aspergillus lentulus (assembly GCF_001445615.1). Lineage (NCBI taxonomy): Eukaryota > Fungi > Ascomycota > Eurotiomycetes > Eurotiales > Aspergillaceae > Aspergillus > Aspergillus lentulus. Next base: position 2,889,002 of record NW_028322113.1, read on the forward strand.
TATTACCTCGGTCAGCTGGTCACTGAATGGGGCTCTTCTTGCGACAGCTGGTGCCGACAGCAAGATTCTGATCTGGGAAACCAAAACTCAGCAAGTGCTGCATCGCTACGACTTTGCCAACGTTATCAATCTTGCTTGGCATCCTGCCAATAATTCGCTCTCGTTTACAACGTCAGATGGGGAGCTTTTCATCTACGATGGATTTGTGCCGAAGGAACATCAGCATCATATCCAGAAGCCTCTCCAGGCCGCCCCTATCTTCCCTGGAGTGTTGGCGGAGGTTTCTGGGAATGCAGGTCGATCATTGACAAACAGACCGAAGGAGTCAATAGAGCGGCCAGGAAGGGGAGGGACGCCCGATTCCCTCGATGATCTCCTTGGTTCTGATCAGGGCATGGAGGACTTCGTCGAGGATGATGATGGGGCTGGTTATGCGGAGGGCTTCAATCTCTACGGCAAGCGAACAAATGGACATCTCGACGACATTGCAGGCCCTGCCGAGAAACGATTGTTGACCAGCTATACAAAACCCAAGGCACACCCTCCTCTTCAGCCAGGGAGCACACCTTGGAGAGGAAATCGGCGGTACCTCTGTACGTGTTCGCTTCGAGCGGCAGCCGAGTAACAATGTGCTGACTGAGCTAGGTTTGAACCTGACCGGCTGTGTTTGGACAGTCGATCAAGAGACGCATAATACGGTGACGGTGGAATTTTATGACCGAGAACTACACCGTGACTTTCACTTCACCGACCCTTACCTCTATGACCGCGCATGTCTCAGTATGGAGCATTATCCGATTGTATAGATGCAGGCTAATTATTTCTAGACGAGAATGGGACTCTATTTTCGAATAACCCAACCGATGGCAGTCCCGCTACTATATTCTACCGCCCTCATGAGACCTGGACGACGCGTGCGGACTGGCGGACACAGTTACCTCAAGGAGAGTTGATCAGAGGTAGGCACTGTGAGCCCGCTCATTCAAGACTGGCAGCTGACGGAGATGTAGCGCTGGCGCTAAGTGATTCATATATTGTTGCTGTGACGACCAAGGACTACGTTCGTGTGTATACACTATTCGGAACGCCTTATAAGGTGTACAGACAAAAAAGCCCGGCTGTGACGTGCGCTGCATGGCGCGATTATGTGATGACGATTGGTAACGGACCTTTGGGGAGCGATGGCCTCACAGCGACTCTCACGTACTCCATTGAGAATGTCAAGAGGGATGAAGTATGTCAAAACGAGGACGTGGTTGCTCTTCCCGAGGGCTCAGAATTACGAAGCGTCTTCTTTTCCGATACAGGGGTGAGTTTTCCTTGCGGATCAATGACAATATTGATGGCATACTCATGATACTACTAGGATCCTTGCATCTATGATTCCGAAGGTGTCCTCCTCATCTTGCAGCACTGGCGTACTAATGGCCAGGCTCGCTGGGTTCCACTACTTGATACAAAACAGCTTGAGCGATTGGCAGGCGGGCGAAAGGAGGAAACTTACTGGCCTGTGGCAGTCGCGCAAGAGAAATTCCACTGCATCATTCTCAAAGGAGGAGATAGATATCCGTACTTCCCTCGACCACTGCTCAGTGAATTCGACTTCCGGATCCCTATATCCGACAGGCCGCAGAAAGCAACCGACGACGAGGGCGATGAATCTCGCAACGATGCTTCGGCGCGGTTTGAGGAGTCTTTTGTCCGTGGCAACGTTCTTCTCTCTCTGTTCCAGGATCTCCTGTCCTCAACCAACGCGACGCCCAGTCAACGGGCTGAGCTGGCCAGGAAAGAGATTGAACTGGACAAGATTCTACTGCAGATGCTGGCAGTTGAGTGCAGAGAAGGTGAGGAGCGAGGCATGAAGGCCTTGGAGTTAGTTCGTATGATGAAGGATCGCAATGGAAAGATGATCGAAGCCGCAGCCAAGATCGCTGAACGATATGGGCGAGGCGTACTGGAAGACAAGATTCGGGATCTGGCCGAGAGGCGATACATGGGAACAGGCGATGATGATGAACTGGCTTAATTCTGGGGAGATTCTATCCTAGTCCCTGTATATGATTATGATCTTATTTGGGGTTTGGGTTTCGGCACTTTCATGGGTAGCTATATCGATATAATTCGGCTTTATGTACAGTTTTGATATGGACTGATCTCGATATTCTCCAGTACGGGGACTTGGCCGTTGTATGTGTATATGCTCGTCCGAACGTTGGTCGATGCTTCGGTTTGGCTTCGGCGAATCTCCCGACGTCATCGGCGAAACCAAACCGAATTTCGACTTCACGCTTTAGTAGTGAATCTACTGAATCTCAGCCCGTTGCCGTTACAACCAATATAATCTCAGACATATGGCTTGACAAGCGCTTCTATTTTGTCGTCTAGTACGGCTTTCACTTTAGTTTTACTCTTATGCATTCCCCTTTTGAGATATTATTCCCATTTCCGACGTCGTGATGCCCAAGTTGCTTTCTGCTCCGTCTCATCCTCAGCATATTCGATGTCTCCTCCAAGCTCCACGGAAATCGATCTCTCTGTCTGGTTCCCGTCAGTACTTTGTGTCGTCTCCAGTGCGGCCTTTGGCACAGCCACGGCACGGGATTCTCAACGATCCTTGGCCAACGCCCATATCGCCCACGCTCTTCTCACAGACGCATCCTGAATCGTCCATAGATGGGCTGAATGGGGGGCCGCAAAATGACCATAAACCACCCGACGAACGGATTCTGAAACTTGGAAAAAGTACGTGTGATTGTCCCAGGATGAAGAAATATAAAATTGTCGATAAGAGGATGGAATCGTGCTGACGGTGCCCTTCCGCAGCGCTACGCACTCTCTCTCCTCTACTACCTACTCTACTCATCAATCCTTTACCTCCGAACATCCTTTCGCCGAACATCACACTTCATTTATTTCCCTCGACGCATCCGCACCTTCCCACGGTGAAAGGTCGGACATTGTATCGAGCCGCGCTCTGGACTGTCCCTGTGGCGTGGAGCAGCTTGCCGCTAGTCGGCAACGTGAGATTGCAGATTCTCAGCGAGCGGATCGTTCGTGCAGGCACGGTCTTAGATCCGGATGGATGCAGCGAGAGCGAAAGCGGAGATGAGCGGCTAGTCGTCCGATGGAGGACAGAGCCCAGGCGAGAGGGTCATAAAGATGGCTCTGCCGGTGCTGCCAGCAGGTCCAACAAGGCCTTGTCGTCCTCGCCATCATCGGAAAAGCTCAGCCATGCTTCTGCGAAGAATGGCGTCAACAAGGGGCTCAGCGTGCTTCTGGGTGGGGATGCTCCTATCTTCAAGTTGTCGAACGAAGAGCAGTTTACTGGGCTGTTCATCTTCTCGTTTGATGAAGAAGGCCGGATCTCTTCGCATACGATCGAGCATGCTGACGATGCGGACGGATGGGACCGGACTGCCAAGTTTGTCACCTTGACTGACTGGCTGATTGGGAAGGCGAGGGGTTCTCTCGACCCTCCGCCTGGGCTGGCGATCCAGGGCTGTCAGACCTGTAGCTTTCCCTCGTCTCGCACGCATCGTGGCTCTGACCGGTCGCCATAGCTCACAGTTATAGGCACCAGGATGCAGTTGATGATGGGGGTGTAAGCCCTTTCAAGTGGTCCTCATATAACACGAAGATACTTTGTAGTACGGTTCTACTAGCACTGCTGGCTATATTTGGCGCATGTGTGGCACTCTCACTTCATGTTCTATGGTGTTGGTCGTGTTTTCCTCGTCTGCTGTCTTAAATAGCACCATCTCCTCTTTTGATGTACTTATACTTACGTGTATTATACCCAGCAACGAATGTTATAGAGTGTATGATGAATTTCTGACCAGCCGTCGAAATCGCTTAGTGGTACATATCGAAGAAGTCTAACTTTATGAACAGTCCCGCTTGTTGTCGGTTGATGAATCAGTCAAAAAATCCAGCTATGCCAAAGATATACGCTCAAGAATTAGACACATGCAACTAAAGAAACTGCTAGGCCTTCACCTTGCCGGCCTTGGTCGCAGATCCGATAGGGGGCGACTTCAACGTCGTAAACACACCCACACAAACCGCCAACATTGCGAACCCACCAGTGGTATAAGCAATTTCGCGTCCAACCCACCAGAAAAGCGAGCAGAAGAGCAGTGGGCCTGCAGCCCGGCCTACCTGGCCCCAGCTTCGCAGTCGACCCAGCACGAGGCCGCGCTCTCCTTCCCGCGCTTCAAAGCTACCAAGGCTATTCAGGCCGGTCACAACCGTAGCACTGGTCACCGCCAACAGAGCACCGGCCAAGTAGAGCCCGGCGAGCGAAGAGACTCGAGCCAGGAGGAAGAAAGAGATGGTGCAAGCTACGACTCCGGCGCGGAGAGTCATGAGGGGCGGTAGACGTCGGACGACGGTCCCTTGGAGCAGTGAGGCGATGAGTCCCATCAGGGAGAGAAGACGACCGTTCAGAGCAGATGGAGATACGGTGCTTCCTCCGTAAAATGTGGCAGTAAGGAAGGGAAGCGAGAACTCCAGCCCGGAGAAAGGAAGAAGGAAGAGAAAGTGAAGCAGGTTGAGGAGGGCCGGGCTATTCGTGTGTTTGCGAGGCATCGTCACGTCGGATTTTGAGGCACCAGATTGCTTGTTATTCTTTTGTGTAGAGGGGGCCGTGTCCTCAGCTCTGGGAGGACCAAAACTGAGCTTTGTCAACCGGGGGTGTGTTTCCGGCAGACTGCGATACAGATACAGTGTCTCGGTGACAATAAGGACAAGCGACACTCCCGCAGCGGTCGCAAACGGATTTGCAGCCACCGTGGTGATGTTCGACAAGGCGGCTCCAAGTGCTGGCCCGCAGGTGAACGCAATGCTGAAGCATGCACCCACCAGCGCCATGGTCGAGCCCCGTTGATTTTCGTCACTGATATCCGTCGCAATTGCATGCGCCAGCTGCACATTGCCCTCGCTCAGACCGCCGACAATGCGGCTGGCGAGGAAGGTACGAAAATCCGTCGCGGCGACCCATAGCGCGACACTGAGAGTGTTCCCGACCATGGAGCAGAGCAGCGCTGTCCGTCGTCCATATCTGTCGGATAGTCGGCCGATGAAAGGGGCAGCAATGGCTTGTAGAAGAGAGAAGAGCGATCCTAGCGCTCCTCCAAGGAGTACTATATCATATCGCGAGTCGATCGGCTTTGCGAACGAGTTCTTGTACGCGTTGAGATAGTGGAAGACACGGTTTAGGAGAGAGGTCGGAGAAGGGTCTTGAGAACGATAGAACGTAAGCAGCGATGGAAAGAGTGGAAGGATGAATGTAAAGGAGATCTAACATAAGTCAGTTAAAGAGAGTCTTTATCATCCCATTGGTATGTAGGATTATTCCCCACCAGGTCTAGAAGGAGAGATAGTATCAACACTCGTAGTATCTTCTTACGTTGATCCGCGGCCAGCGCCATGATGATCAATTCGGACTGCAAGTTCGCGAAATCGGCAAATTGGAATAGAGCATGAGGATTAAACAACGAGTGACTCGATCAAGGAAAGGACCAAAGAAAGGAAGAAGAAAAAAGAAAAAGGGACAATTTGGTATCCATCAGGATGAGACACCGATGCCCGTAGCTGATGGGTAATCATTTAAGGTCGAGACAGACCGATTATGTCATAGCCCTGTGCCCTATTGCCAGTTTCGGACCTATCTACTGTTATTGATGCTTTGAAGCTACAATAGAGTCGAAAAGACTGCTGTTGGCGAGATGAATGCCATTCATTTCATTGCTGTTCACCCCAATCTACACCGAGGTTGACCCATTCCTCCACAGACCAGCCATGTCCCCGCGACGCCCTGATGGCAACCTGCCCATCACCGTCACCATCACCCCCCACTCCACGCCTGCTAAGCCTCGAGACTCGAGGGGAACAGTAAAGTAGAACACAGGGAAAGGAAATGAAGACAAAGAAGCAAAAAGGCCGCCTCCAGAACCCACCGGTGGCGCGGAGATGGAGAATAGAATCTACAGAAAATGAAAGAGGAGATGGAAAATATCAGACCAAGGATATGCACGCTCAATAACTGCCAGACATATACAAGAGGGACTTTTGGTAAAATCAACCGACCAAAAGAGAGAACCAGAAAGCAAAGGTGCAGAAGAGGACAGACAATCCCAAACCCATGCCTTTGCAATCAAGAATCCTTGTTCCCGGTAAAAATTTCGAGTTGCTCATCGCTTTCGTCAACCATAACACCGCCGTACCGATGCGCTTGTGGACATTAAGACAGGTAGAGAAGGGTATGGAGAGACCAACGTGGTCAAGAAAAGAAAATAAGGGGAGAATGGAGCAGTGGTGTCTGGGAAAACCCCCCAGGCGACACCTAATGCGAAGCGCCGGAGTCGAGTACCATGAGACTGAAGTCTAGTATTCTCATAGAGAAATCTATTTTTCAGGGGCACATGGTAGATGCCAACATCTCATGGAGAAGTTGAGGTTAATCACAGTGATGCAGCCGGAGCTGCAGCTGGAGCGCCGCCATTGGGTCCGCCGCGGCCACGACCACCGCGTCCTCGACCACGCCCCCTGAAATCGCCACGGCCGCGGCCACGGAATCCATCTCCCCGGCCACGTCCACCGCGGCCCCGACCGCGGCCACTGGGCTGTCTCTGATGGTGCACAACAGGTTCGAATCCGTCGCCGCCCTGCGCCTTAGGCACGGGGGCATGTTCATCACTGTGTCCGGAGGCCTCCGCGACAGTCGGATTGTTCTTCAGGCCGGTATCGACAGAGGCAGGGGTTGCCTGTAGGCCTGTCTCCGTCTCCGCCGGGTCGCGAGGCACCTCAACCCAGCCGTCAGCATTTGCCGACAACTCGAGCGAGCCGGCCCGGTTTTGTTCCCACGAAGCCTCAGCTACAGGATTAGCAGCGTCGGAAACGAGAGTCTGGGCGGGAGGAGGAACCTCGGCCTTAGGCGCAGAGGCGTCAATCTCGTTGGCTGTTGTAGCACCGGCGTCAAGAGGGCCGTCCTGGAGTTCGGTGTAGGCGGCGTTCGCCAAGGTAGGATCAGAGGCTGCAGTTGCCTCCGCGGTCACCTCTTCGGTGGCTCCCCCAGGAGCGTACTCCTCGGATGTTTGCTTCACCTTACCGTCTAGACAAGGCACACTGGTTAATCAACTGGACCAAACCGAGTTCAATCAAGAAAATATGAAGGACTTCCTTACAGGTGACCTCAAGTGTTTCTCCCTCCACACTAACGACCTTCTCGTCAACTCCGTCAATCAATTTGAGCATAGAGCTCACTGCGTCCTGGGAGCCTCCGTAGACTTGGTAAAGGACACCTTCAAATGCACGGCTCTCGGGGGATGTCTCGTCACCGGAGCGCCTCATGGCAGCGGCAGCGCAAAGGAACTTGGTCAGGCTAAGCAGACGCTGTCTGAGATCCTTCTTGTGATCCTCAGTAGCTTCCGCGCGAACCTGTTCCCGAACAGCATCCAATTCTTCCTTGTGGGCCTTCTCCAATGCGGTCTTCTGGCTGTTCAGGCGCTCCTCGTAATGGCTGGCGAAGCTCTTGAATTGAGCGATTTGCTCCTCGATTTGAGCGACGGTGGCCTGAAGCGCAGGCTTCTTCAGGGCCTGCGCTTTCTGGTCCACGTTGATCTTCTTCTCTGCAACCAGTTCGTCGAGAGATTTACCGGGATTTTCCGCGATGATAGCATCGACCTTTGCGGTTGCGTTCTACATAGAGACCAAATGCCTGTTAGCGAGTGAACGAGTGTTTCTCTAGCATCTCGAATCGTCTCACCAGCTTCTTCATGGTATTGCGCAAGCTCCTATAAGTATGCTGTCAATTTCCATAATCGGAACAACCAAAGTACAGCGTCGCAACAGATGCGCAAGGTCCAGTCTTGAGGCTGACGTACCTCTGAAGATCTTTGAAATGAGGGTTGTCGAGAGTGTCGAAGCTGTTAGCTGTTCCCTGGGTCCCATCTGCTTTAGAAGCAGTGACCGCATATTCTGGCCTTGGAGAGGCCTCGGACTGAGCCTGAGAGTGGCTGTTGACAGGAGCAGCTGCCATAGTGGAGATGTGTGGTTCGACAGCTAGTTAATATGGGGGCTCTGAGCGATGACCTCCAAGTCAAGGGAGGATTGCGATTTAAATAAGGATAATAGATAAGTAAACTTAAAAGGCTAAGAACTGCCTTGTTCTGGTATATCAATTAGCAAATAAAGGGAGTGCGCAAAGGGAAATGGCTCAGAAAGAAGAGTGTTGTGCGAGGATCTGGTCTAAGCTGTCATGAGCTGGGTCAAAGATGTGGGTGGAACTCTTCCGAACCTCTCGCCGCTTTGTCGCGTGCCTGCTGCAACTACCAGCAAAACAAAGAGCTTAGACGGCCAATTCGTTTCCACACTTCTACAACCGACGTGAAATGATGAACCTTTTGCATTTATAAATTACAATGGCTATTTCATGAAGTGGCTATGGAGCTGTTCAGAGGGCACCATCATGTATCTGTGGTGTGGAACTCAGCCCACAAGGCCGGGCCCGGGTATCATAAGAATCAACAACAACGCCAGTAAAAACTCCTTTCCCTCGCAATATAATCAGAAGAGTAGTGGAAGAGGAAACTCTATCTCAGGTAGTTTTTATGTAAGCCAAGCGGTTGAGTAGCCTCGTCCCCACTGTGGTTATTGTATCACTCAATGCTGGAGAGAGTCGGTTGGAAGACAATTCAACTGATCAGCCCTTGAATTTCCGTAGTGTTTTCTAGGGAGAAGAAAAAGTTTTAGCTGTCAGAAGGGCACCATGAATCGATTTCATTTGACAACGTACCTCTGTGACCTTGCGAACAGAGTTTGGGGAGACATGTTTTTCACCGGCTTTTCGCGACCTTATCGAAGCTTCGCGCATCAATCTTTGAACCCAGTCAACATTGTCCCGTTATACGAGTATCCCAGCTTTGAGCCTCGAGCTAGAACCTCGAGCTAGAAGACATGGCATGGATGGTAACAGCCAATGTTTGGGGCAATTCTGGGAGGGCAAGTTGCCGACTCACTCTTGCATGAAAAGCATATAATCTAAGAAGATCTGCGTAACGACACAGAGACAGATCAGTTAATGAGCTTTAACGTGACTGTTGACCTGCTGCTTACCAGAATATCAGCGTTCTTGCTCACGCTTCGGTTGGAATGTGCTTTCACAATGCCCTTCACCGTGCCACGAGGATAGAGCTTCTGTGTTGCGGCCATCGCAAAAGATTTTGAGAGTAAAGTTCTGATTCAAAGTATTAATTTCTTGGATTGGTCGTGATGATTTATTTGATTTACTCTTGATGATTGTGATTGATAATAAGGACGATAAGCATGAGCTTCGGGTTTGTTTGGATAATCAATCTTACCCTACTTTAGTACTAGATCCGGAGTGGATCCGAAAGGAATCTGATGGGCCCATATACCTACAGCCAATCAGAGATCTCTATCTTTGAAAAACGAGTCACATGACCATAAATTACCTTTGAACCACCTCTGTAGATACCGGAGAAAGATGATGTGGGGAACAACTGTATTACGTATTTACGGGACAGTACGTTCCATTGTCCACCACACTGGTTCAATTCCGAAATGTATTTGGAGGACGCGGTGACTGTGTACTTGCTCTATCCAGTAAGGCAGCTTCCATTACAGCATCTGTTGCATATATACGACTAGAATCTCCTTATGGCTCTTCCACTCCTGTAGTATGTACCAGTTCTCGAATCACCAGGATTTATACTGTACAAGATCGCCTCTGTACAAAGGTGGAGCCCTTGTCACCGACGAATTAGACGATCTCGAAGGAATTTCCATGCGTAGACCGCCGCCACGGAGCCCAAGGCAATCCTCCATGCGAGGAAGACATAAATCGCAACACGCAGCTTCTCATAATAGCCTCTGAGCATAATGCCGACAGCATATGTGCTCCCGTCGGAAGCTTTGTCTGAAGCTCCGTAGTATCTGCCCACTCCCAAGCCTCCAATTCCAACATCGTTATGGTCGTGCTGTGTATTGTGTTCTTGAACTACTGCCAACGCCACAGTCTGGCCATCCACGGCCGTGTTACTTATGACTGTCCGAGCCCCAGACCTCACATGGAGGACATTGCGTTTTCGGAGACGATACGTCAGAATGCTGATTATGAAGCGCAAGTCAGGGCTTGTAAAAGTAGGATACTTCCACAACCGCACGGCCGTATGCGGCGGGAGCATATCAAGGAAGTCAGCCAAGATTCCCAAGGACAGTCCCCACAGATGCAGGGGCCGAGTTGAGTTGACGGAGGCGGCGCTATTGGCTGAGCAACACGTTTTCCATCTTTGGAAGATTGAAGGGCTTGACTGGGTTGTAATGGTATCCGGGTTCGGGGTCGTATGGCAATTTAAACTTTCACTTGGTTGCAACTGAATCGCCGCGAACTCCATCCACCCCATCAGGGACCGACATATAAGGCGAGCAATGAGCCCGCCTCGGTTTGCGAATCGCTGAGACATGTCAACATACTCAACAGTTCGTGCTGAAGGTGATAGAAGACTTTCGAGAGGCACCCAATGCGATGAAGCGACCTCTGTTGGTTGCAATTTGAGAGTTGGCGAATCGCTCCGAGTCGACAGAAAGACGAAAGGACAGAGGACCATCAACCTTGGATAGCGTTGTAAGCATTATCGAAGGAAATTGCAAGATCAAGATTGCCAACGTACGGTACTGAGCCCCAGCTGGTGGTTACTACCCGCTCTGGCAAATTTCCAATGTAAATATAGTCATTTGTCGCCAAATCCAATCCTACCTCCTCCGAGGTTTCTCTAATTGCAACCGCTCGGTCATCTGTATCTTCCGGATCACGCTTCCCTCCTGGGAACGCAACATGTCCTGTCCAGCGGTCTCCCACACGTGATGCCCGTTTGATAAACAGGACCTCTGGTGATCCATGCTGAACCCAGGACTGAGAGAAGAATGTCTCCAATCGTTGTTCAGTGGAAACGGCTTGATCTTGCTCAGCGGGCAGGGAAGGCGAATCGGGCCAATGATGATATGATGGTCGTACCCGGAGGACCAGAGCTACTGAAGCACGTTTCTTGCACGATGGAGGGTTGGGAACATGTGGATAAGGGCGACGATGAAGATCACTCAATGCGGTGTGGAGGGATTTGGGCAGCGACGGTGGTTCTTGATTTGACTCGGGGTTCATGGATTCCATTGCGTGGACTTTTCGTCATAAATGGTAAGCTATGGGCTATCTAGAATAGAGGAGAGTAAATTGCAATATATTCAAGCGAAAAGGACTTCTCAAGGCCTTGATTTGGTGTCGTCGACTGCGAATCGAAGAGTCATACGACAGGAATGAAATGCTGTAAATGCTTGTTGATCTTATTACCGCGGCTCTATCAGTGATCTACCCAGGTATGTCCAGTTACCATTTCATACTTACGGTCGTGAAAAGACAATATGCGGTATTTGCATTTCCAATCGGTGGCAGCGTTTTTCCTTCCGCAGAATGAAATAACTCGACGTCATGCAGTGTGCGATTGGCTGAGGATGCTTCAGGCTAGTGCAGCACGTGCATGCTTTGGACTTCCTGATAACAGCTTCATGAAACTAGCTGGAAGGCTAGACTGTGCCGGCCACCCACCAGATCTCAAGTGTTGATTCAGTCGTTTAAAATCCTTTCATCAGGCCCGAAAGCAATTTCTGTCTCCTTTGCTTTGTTCTTTGACAGCACGTTCATGCGCTTTATGTCTTGTGCTGTTTGTTGAGACGCTTCGACATTATCCCCAACAAGCCCATACAGTTGGACCGAATATAGTATTGCAACTGTCAGACCTCAATTCAACCGAAATCAGCCTATCAATTCGTCATGCGTTTTGGCAAGACGCTGAAAAACTCCATTTACCCCCCTTGGAGCGGGAAGTACATCGACTATCACAAATTGAAGGTTCTCTTGAAAGAACATGATGTCACCGAAGACGCAAGTGACTCAGAAGAGTCTCCCTGGACAGAACAGGACGAGGAAGCCTTCGTCCAGGAACTGATCAATGTGCAGCTTGACAAGGTCAATGCTTTCCAGGTTGAGACATCTCAGCAGCTGAAAGAGCGTACGTCTGCTTGTGAGAGCAAGTTACTGCCATTGGCACCCAATGCGGATCAGGAGACGGCCACCGTGGACGAGAAGGAGAGGAAGTCTGTCGCTTCTGAAGTTCTTCAGGAATTGGACCAGATTGCCAAAGAAGTTAGCGAGCTCCAGAAGTACAGTCGCATCAATTTCACCGGTTTCCTCAAAGCTGCCAAGAAGCATGACCGCAAGCGCGGTGCACGATACCGCGTACGGCCACTGCTGCAAGTACGTCTATCGCAGCTCCCTTTCAACAGCGAGGACTATTCGCCTCTGGTTCATCGGATATCAGTGATGTATTCCTTCGTGCGCCAGATCCTGAGTGAGGGTGCAGTCGAAGCTAAAGATGCCGGCGAGCCCCGTTTTGGCCAGGATGCGTACTCATCGTACAAATTCTGGGTCCATGAGGACAACATCCTGGAAGTCAAGACTTACATTCTTCGCCGATTGCCTGTGCTCATTTACAACCCCAAGTCGTCAAGAGACTTTGAGTCGCTTCCTGAGGACCCCACAATTACATCTTTGTACTTCGACAACCCCCAGTTCGACCTCTACAATCAGAAAGTAGCCAAAGCCCCCGAAGCCGGGTCTCTCAGGCTTCGGTGGACCGGGAATCTCAAGGATACGCCCGCCATTTTCCTGGAAAAGAAGATTGTGACCAGTGATGACTATAGCAAAGAGGTGAAAGTGCAGCTTAAGGAGAAGCATGTGCAGGAATTCCTTGAGGGCAAATATACGTTCGAGAAGCAGCTGCATCGAATGGAAGGTTTGAATAACGGCGAATCAGCGGAGGCGGAGTCGCTCAAAAAGGATGTTGAGGAGCTGCAGTCATTCATCAAGGAGAACAACCTACAGCCCATGCTTCGGGCCAATTACACCCGCACTGCTTTCCAAATCCCTGGTGACGATCGCATTCGAATTTCCCTCGACACCAACCTTGCGCTCATTAGGGAAGACGCGCTGGACGAAGAACGTCCGTGTCGTGACCCGACCGATTGGCACCGGAGGGATATCGACGATAGCGAAATGCAGTACCCCTTCGACGGCATCAGAACCGGCGAGGTCAATCGGTTCCCACACGCTTTGCTGGAGATTAAACTGCGGGGCAGCGCACATCATGTCGAGTGGGTCAACGAGCTCATGGTCTCCCATCTTGTCAAGGAGGCGCCGCGCTTCTCGAAATTCGTCCATGGTGTCGCTCAGCTATTTGAAGACCATGTCAATAGCTTCCCCTTCTGGTTGAGCGAACTGGAGAATGACATCCGACGCGACCCCGAAACAGCGTTTCAAGAAGAACAAGAACGCCTTGCAAAGCGTGCCGAGGATGATATGGTCGTCGGAAGCTTCCTGGTCAACCGGCCAAGTCCTACCGTGCGCCCACTGGTTGGGTCCCCGGTTACCATGTTCTCGGACCTGGGCTCCCCAGCGCGGACAAGACAGCCCTCGCAACCTGTACCACGGCCGAGCAGGCCTACCATACGGGAAGGAGAAGGCCGCACATTGCCCGAGGTGAGTGCTCCGGGAGAAACGCAGCCGATAACGTCGTCCCGCTTGGCCGCACTCTTCCCCTCTTTCCCCATCTCGCGATCCAGCCGCACGCATCGACAGTCGGTTGTTCTGCCGCCTGGCGTGAGTGAACCCGTCACCTGGATCAAGGATTCGGGCCCTGTCCGTGTGGAGAGCAAGGTATATCTTGCCAACCAACGAACCTTTATCAAGTGGCTGCACGTCAGTATCCTGCTTTCTTCTCTGTCTCTCGGTTTGTACAACGCTGCGGGCAAGCACAACGATATTGCTCGCGCCTTGTCCATTGTCTACACTTTTTTCGCCTTGTTCGCCGCCGCTTGGGGATGGTACATGTATGAAAAGCGGTCCCGGCTCATCCGGCAGCGGAGCGGACGTGATCTGGACAACACATTTGGTCCTATTGTGGTGTGTATTGGTCTGGCGATTGCCTTGGTGCTGAATTTCGCCTTCAAGGTAAGTCTGATCAGTTCGGAGATTTTGAATACGGAAACTAACTTGAAGCAGTACTCGGCTACTATGAAGAGGATCAGGGAGCAGCAGCCCGGCATTGACACGCCCCCTATGTTCAACGTTTCATTTACTCCAGTGGAACATCCAGACACCTGGCGCTTGGTCAACCAGGGTGGACAAGGAATGTAAATGCACGTCTTTACCATGCTTGACGCGAGTATGATTGTGATAGCCTGTATTGAGTCGCTGTATATCCAAAAGTAATTGATACGAATATATATAAGCATGTTCATATGCATGGTTGTCGATTGCGGCGATTAATTGTCTGTGTTTTTGCCTCGAGTGATTGTAACACTGATAATGTTGTAACCTAATATTCACAGAGGGGTATAACATACATGCAAGGTCATATGGCCGCTCCGAAATTCTGCTCACTATGTTGCTGAATACTCTGTATAAGTTTCTCTAACATCCAGGCTTCGCAACACGTCCTTTCTTTAAGCTCATCTTGTTCACTAAACCATCGCAGTCGTTCTCTCCAGAACTCCCAGTGATCCAGTGAGAACATGGTATCTCCCTTCCACAGATTTTAATCAGAGTATTCCATAGATTCCCACCCGGAGAGGTCCTTCCTGCCTATAAATCGGAAGATACTGTGCTCAGCAATTTGTATAAAAGGCGCCAGTGCATGTACATTAGTCTAATATCCTAGTCAGTCATCAGTCCAGTATCAGTCCCCACGTCCCACAATAACCACCCCACGCGCTCGCCCTTATTGACAATACCACCGTGGCAGTCATCATTGCAGAGAGACATGAATTTACAAGCAGTTTCGTCTGCTGCGACGGCATGAGGGGTCCCGTAGCGATTGACGAATTCCCGCAGGGATTCGAATTTCGTCCAATGTTGGGGGGTACTCGTCGCCTGGATCGGGGTGGTAGAAGCGGTCCCAGGCGTTGCTATGTTCTGGGATGTAGGAGCAATCCATTTCCTGTGGAAGCAAGTAATGTGGCGTGTTGTCTGGCACGTAATGTTGCTCCTGATGTTAAGACTTCTGTCTGTCTACTGCAGAGTCATAGCCTGCAAGACGCGTCCATCTGTGAGTCACAGCGCCAGGCTAAGCAGCCAGCCGCCGGTTGAGCCTGGGCTTCTTATTCGGTGCACTTTATATAGAAGCTTTTTAACATGGATTCTTGGCAGGCATCCACCGTTCAAGCTTTGAGGCTATTATGCCCGGGGCCCTCCCTTTCATGTGTCCGCTTAGAGAGTGGAACTAGCCGCTCATCACGCACACCATCATGAGCTGAAGCCAGAAGAAGGAAACCACGTCCGAAACCCCCACACAGAGACTCCACTCCAATCATGCCGAAAGTGACCTGAGGCCAGGATATTTGACGAAGACATATGATTACCGGCCCGTAGATTGCACGGCCAGTGCGCTGAAACAAAGTTGGAGGAAGAGACTGAGGTCTGTGTTATGGTAGAACGACATGTATGGCCGTATGATAATCTCTTCGATGATCTCTCTAACTTCCTATGTACAGTGGTAGATGATGTACCCTTGTATCATTTGGTTGGTACAATGGTACTACATACAGTCTGAGCAGCAGAAGAGAGAGCACACTTGGCATGCCCACAAGCAGTCCGGAGATGGCGGAGATCAAGAGTGTCAGTGGTTAGATATTCTGGGTTGAAGTTAGCATGTGGTTCTTTGAATGTGCGCTTTTGATTTCTTATGCCGGTTGAGATCGGAAAGAAAGCGGAATGAGATGCCACACGCAAGACAATAATAGTCGGCATTGCCCATTCCCATCTTCTTCTCGTGTCCTTTTGTCTTGTTATAGCCCCTGAGTGATGCTGAGTCCCGACACGACACATTGCAGACATCGCAGTGGTAAGTCTTCGCAGTCACGGCTGCCTTTTGTCTCTCGGCATCGCCCATTTCTGTCTTGAGATGCTGTTTGTTTCTGTTGTGGCGTACAGGAGAAGCATTATCCTGATAAGAGATATTACAGATGGCATAATAGTGTAGTTTTGCCGCCACTGCTGTCTGTCTCGGCATCACATTGTTCTCTTCTTTGGTGTAAGCGGCAATCTTGGCCAGCTGCTCTGGCGTATAGTCGGCAGTAACCATGAAGGCCTCTTATCACTACCTTCTGGAGGGCTTCGCGATATCTGTAGATGATGCTCCCGAGGACTTCAGCAGGGGGATGTGCGAACACAATGCCCTCCATTTAAAAGAGGACCACGACCATAACCCTTCAGGAAAGCCATAGGACTTGTCCTTTGATCGCATTGCCCAGAACATACAGGAAACAAGCCTCGACGATGAATGAGGGACCGGAATGTCGGTACCTCCTTCGGAGCCGGAATAAGCATATGCCCAAGTAAGGTCATATGAATGATGTTATGACCATTATTCTTAGCTTCCTAGATATACCTAGGAGCGAGGTTCTCACGCCTCAAGGATGAGGATGAAACTACGAAATATTCCAATGTCATGAGGTTCAGGGATCTGTATGTACCCCAGTACAGCCATATGAATGATGGCATGACCATTGTTCCTAGCCTTCTCTACATATCCTGGGACCAGTATTCCTTGTTGGTGGTTTTGAATTCGGGTTCGAAGACCGCGATAAGTAGCAGTTGAGGAGCCGATGTAGATGCATGGCTTCCCACCAGCCTTCTGAAGTACCAGGACATAAATACCCCGTGCGCCTTTAGGAATATCACGAGTGATATCCAGAAACCACTGAAGAGGTGGGGGAGTAGCGGCATGGAGGACATGTAGCAAGTAGCCATATAAAACAGCCCACTCATATGAATGGTAATGTAGCCATTGGTTTTTGCTTCTTCGACAAATCGTAGAACAAGTTTTCCAACAGTATGCTGTTGGATGCGAGTGCGTAATCCGCGGTCAGTAGCAGTGGAGCTGCCGAGGTAGATGCATGATTCCCCCCAGACTTCTGCAGTATAAGGATGTATATACCCCAGGCGTCCTTTGGAACAGCGGTGGTGAGTTGCTTAAACCAACTGATGGTGGGAGGAGCACGAAGGAGGAGGACATGTGCCAATCCAGCACCGAATGTAAAACGGGCAAGCTGCAATAGCTCCGTAAGCTTTTGCTCAGAGGACACGGCGCAGCGGAATCCAGCCCTGGATTGATCCAAGAGGTGTTCGGACAATGGCGTTCCAGCATATGGCAAGGATAAGAGCATGGATGTCGGTAGCATCTTGGTAAGACATCTTGTTGGCATAGAAGAAGAAGAAGAAGAAGAACAGAACTGGGGATGAGCGTCTCCATATATACAGCTATATCACTGCTGAGGCTGCTGAGCCAGTGAATGCAGATGAGAATGATTGAATGGTTCTTTGATGAATTGTGAATATCGATACAGAATCAATCCATAACCATAGGGGTACTATGAATGAAGCCCTAAGCAAACAGACTTGCCAAAGAACCAACGCCATTTACCAACAAATTCCTGCCGCCATTGGCCCGTTCGGAATACAGGTAAAGAGACCAGAGGCAAAGGGCAACAAGGGACCAGAACGGAAACATCGAAGGTACCATTGACATTCAACGTCAGGAGGTTATGCTCGCCCTCAGCCTTCTTACATATTATCAAGTCTTGTGGTAATACCTCTCTACTTGGTAACGATTTTCTTGACCTCCTAGTTTTCTTGGCCACCAACCTAGATGGGTCCTGACTGGTGCGGGCCATACATTGGAATGGCTCATCGCCCACTAGATATGTATAGTTCAAGGTGGGCGACCGATACTACAGGGTTGATTTGCCATATCGCCGGTAGCTAAGCTTATAGGAGAGAGAGCCGACGCGGTATAAACAGTAAAGGGGCAAGCAATTGATCATTGTATTTACGGAAAGCATTGCCAGGGTGCTGTAGCGTTTATGCAGGCGGAGTACTACTCTGTTATTTCCCTGGGTTTCCTTTCTTGGCTGATGATGTCGTCACACCGGAGATCGGTAATATTAAGCAGTAAGTGGACAAAAACTACAAGGGCTACAGCTGGTTATGAGGATATATTCACTAGATTTGGTCCAAGACTTTCTCACACTCAACAGCATACCCAACTACTTGTAAATCAATCAAATGGTTCAGTATGACCCGCGAGCACAAAGGAAATAAAGCTGCTGACAAATCATCTCCAAGCAAAGCCAAATAAATATACCTCAGTTACGGAGTGCCAGAACAATATAAAGCTCTAATCCATAGACGTATTTATTACATTTTGAATGACTGCCACTGCCACTAACTCTTGACTTCAAACATCATGACCAACATCAACATCCAAATCATCTCCGACACCGTCTGTCCGGTACGCACCCCGTATACTCCACCTAATCCCTAAGTCTAACCCATGGAAGTGGTGCTACGTCGGCTACCGCCGTCTCTCGCGGGCCATCACAGCCCATAAAGCCAGGTTCCCATCCGACACTTTCACCCTCACCTGGCACGCCTTCTACCTGAACCCGTCTTCCCCGGAGTATCCCGGCGTGGACAAGCGCGAGCTCTACGCCTCCAAGTTCGGCGAGGGTCGAGTCGCGGCGATTTTCTCGCGCCTGACGGCCGCGGGCGAGACCGACGGCATCGCGTTCAAGTTTGGTGGCAAGACGGGGAATACCCGTGATTCGCACCGGGTGCTTTGGTATGCGGGCTTGAAGGAGAAAGAGGCGAGGGCTCGAGAGGGTGCTGCGGCTGCGACTAACGGGGACGCGAGCGAGGAGAAGCTGGGTGGGCTGCAGACGAGGGTCGCTGAGCAGTTCTTCCGCGCCTACTTTGAGGAGGAGAAGAATATTACGGATCGGAGGGTGCTGGTTGATTCCGCGGCGGCGGCCGGATTGGACCGCGGGGAGGTTGAGAAGTTCCTGGAGTCTGGCGATGAAGGAGGAAAGGAAGTGGACCTCGAGGCCGAACGAGCGCGACGCCGCTTGGTCACTGGGGTCCCGTATTTCACCGTGCAAGGGCAATATGCCATCGAGGGCGCGGATGAGCCGGAAACCTTCCTGGAGGTGTTTGAGAAAGTCAAGCAAATCTCTTAATCTAGGAAATCTCTAGAATATTTATTGAACACGTCTAATGTTGTAGAGTATGCATAAACTAAGTCGCGTTAGAGAGCCAGGTTAAATCACATCACATATCATAAGAGCTAGACGGGAAGGACCACATTTCTAGCAAACATCACTTGAAGCAGAAGTTGAGCACTGATGGCATCAAGTACAAGTCCACCTCAACGCCGTTCCATGCGAGCACACAAGGACATCGTTGATTGGAGATAAAAACAACTCATCACAGAGACTCCCGCTATCCATGACACACCTAAACAAGGAAACCACAAGGGATCTTTCAATGATAATACAAGGTTGATGAAAAAGACAGAATCATGACATTGGCAAACGCAAAGACCGAATCATAGCAAAGAGGGGTCATGAATCAAGCATAGAAGACTGATCAATTTGGAAAGCCCAAAACCAGGATAGCAAGCCGACGGCTTCATCAGTCGAATCAATAAGTGGGGGCCTGGCTCAGTTCAAAGCCGGGAATATGGTCAAACCAATCGGTATCAGGATTGTAGCGATAGGCCTTAAAGTCCACGCCGTAAGGCTTGGGTTCGAGCATGTACAGCATTCCTAGAGGCACGTCCAGGTCGGCAACTTCATCCCGCTTCAGTCCACGGAAGTAAGCGAGCAGAACGCGCGCCACCGACCGATGGGTGACAATCAAGACGTGGTCGGTCATCCGCTCCACCTCGATGATCACAGCGCGAAGGCGGTTGATGACATCCAGATACCCTTCGCCTCCAGGCCCGGGATAACGATAGAACAGTTTGTTCTTCTTGCGGATCGCGTACTCTTCGGAATACTTTTCGCGAATTTCGTCGTATGTCATGCCCTCCATCTCTCCAGCATACAGCTCATCCAACATTTTCATCTGTTTGACATCGTACTCATCTTCGTTGAATCCTTCGACCGTCTGAACCGAGCGCCTCATCATTGACGACCACACGCAGAAGTTACGCGGCCGATCCCTTGGGATGTAGGAGGGGTTGGGAGGCGTGCTGTCACCGGGACGTGGGGGGAAGTGCCGCAGCATATTCTTCTGTTGCTGTAACTGTTCCCATTGATGCCGTTGATAATCGATGAAACGGGTCAGAGCTTTGGCATAACGGCGCCCGTTTTCGCTAATTTCGGAATCGCCTCCGATCCGGCCCAGCTGGTTGTCCTTACTCTCGCCATGACGTGTGATCCAGATCTGGCGCGGAGAGAGGTTGAAATTCAAGAGATAATAGACGACCTGCGAGGAAAGAAAGCCATGGGTTTGATGAGAGACGATTTTGCGTCCGACATCGATCATTTGAATATATGCCATGTTGTGCTTTTCTTCATACTCTCCAAGAGGGACGTAGGACTTCTCGTATAGGGCTACACGTTTCTTGAAATCTTCCAACGACTTCACGGGGTCTTGACCTTTGTAGTCCGGGCCCGACAGCTTGAGACGCATGTTGGCTTCCAGGAGCTCTGGATCCACACAGCTGCTCTCTAAGAACAAAATACCAAGCTCAGGGCCAGCGACTTGGCGAATGTGGTCGACGATCAATTTGCGGCGCTCGAGGGTACTGTTGGTGGCATCGAGGATACCCACACTGCCACCCTGCACCAGGATGTAGTCTAAGAGCTCATCCAGGGTATCCAGGGCAACCTGTTCCCGCAGCTTGACAGCACGTTGGTTCTGTGGGTCAAAGAACGACGCCGATTGATCGATCTGCTCCGGTGATGCTTCCGTGACCGCCTGATGGTTGTCCGGTCCCGCATCGATAGAATTGATGATCGTGCTACCCTCCTGTTGCATAGAGGGATCTTCTTCCTGCCCATTGACAAGAATCTTAGCGGGAACAACCGGTGGTGGGAGACCGTTGATTTCCGGGGGCGAGGTAGCAGCCTCGGGAGGCGAGGTCTCAGTCTTAGAGGGCTGTGTGTTCATCGTGCCCACGCTGACACTGAGACGTCGCACAGAATCCACGAGATCCCTGTGCACAGATGCACGCTTGTCACGAGGCCCCATGGCTTTGGCCGGAGACGGAGATTTGCCAGCCGCGACACGACGACGTTCTCCAACATTGAAGATCTGTGTATCATGCTGCAGCCAGTTCAAGTAGCGAGCCAGCTTCTTGGTAACGTAGCTCTTGCCTCGGGCAGGAAGGCCGACCATGACAATCACCAGCTTGGAGCCGAGATCTCTCTGAGCGATACGTCCATCGGGAGACACTTTGGACTTGGTCAGACCTGGGATATCGAGGGTGGTGGCACGGACCCGACTCGGGGTCGACACCTGGCTAACGCCATTGCTATATTCAGCATTTTTGTCAGTACGGAGCACGTTCTCACAGAATCGATCCAAGCGGAGAAACCAGATTGATACAACGAGGATATGATCCGAGACAAATAAAAAGCAAATAATGAGAAAGTCTTAGAACGACATGAGCAAATGAAACATAGTTCGGCTATACAAGCAAGGTAGGTTCGGGGGAGGATAGATCCGCCACGAGAACTGCCGATCAGGCACCCAAACAAAGTGGCTTTTGGGCTGCAATCAGCACGATCTAGAATTCGAGATAACCCGAGGTCCAGATCAAGAAAAGAAAAACGCAGTCAAGTCATAGGAAATCATTGGAGGAAACGAAAAGGGAAACATACATCTGTGGAGACGGAGGTGCGGTAGAAATCGGAGTGTCTGTTAGGGCGAACCCGACACCGTCCTTAGATGCGCGCGATCCCTTGTGGGCATCGGAATGCAGTTCGTTCCCTAGCGCTCGTCCGACTAGAGTCTTCGGCGGCATAAGACTGGCGTCTTTCCCCGTCCCGTTCTTATTAGAACCTGCATGATTGTTTCCATTCGATGTGACGCCGTTTCGCTGATATTCAGGCGACGAGGCTGATGTGATGATCGCGGAACGCGCAATGTCTGAATGTTGCTGTGCCATCCCCGCAGAACAGCAGGGATGCAAAGGGGAGGGGAAGAGAGGAAATTTAAATAAGACAAAGATGAGGTTTCAGGGTTGTGGCTAACAAAAAGGAGCGTTTCTTATCTTGCGAGAAATGTGAGAAGCAACTTGGAATGCACCCGGATCGATCAGGCCTGAGTCACAGGACAATGAGGCGAGGGGTGCAAAGAGAGAGGGAAAAACAAGTGGTGGGTGGGCGGAAGCAGCAATAATACCAGGTAAGGTAACGAGTCCACCAACAGCAAACAGAACGTCACTGCTATCGACGAACTGAATTCACTGCTGTGAGGGAGAGATTTCCGGGACAAGAAGTTTTATAAAGGACAGTGAACAACAGTCACTTTGCCAGGTTATACAGAGTGTGGACCGTCCAGATTTAACCTGCCGCTGAAAGAGCAGTTGTTCCCATTCAAAGTCAGATAATCCGTGGATGGCCAGGAAGCTCCGGCTGATTGGATGCGGGTGCGCCGGCAAGCCAGTTCGCAAGGCAAGGACAGGGCAGAACGTGATCGGACTATGGATCAGAATGGCACTTTCGAGAAGCAAGAAAATAGTAGGTAGTCAGATGTGTTCTCTGATTACAGCGACAGGGAAAAGTTATATTGTTGTCTACCTATCCTTTTCCCTGATGAAGTCACTTCTGGGGTCTTGAGGATAGTGATTCCCACAGTGGATCTTCGGAAGGCTGATCACCGCCGCGATGTATGAATGATGTCAAATAATGTCTACTCAAATCAGCTAGTTAATAATTATCATAAAGATGTGAGAAAAGAACATATAAATAGTCTTCGACAGCGCACAAGAAAGCATTTGTTCTAATCATGGTTGCTGTCGTGTTGAAGCGCTCTATTTATCCATGTGCATAATCGGCCATAACAAAACCGGGAAAGGCTTGGCTTGGGTTTGCGATGGATGTACGGGCAAGTTCAGAATGCTTGGCTAGGTAAGGATGCGAGGGAAGAGGCTGATCCTGTACGGAGTGCATGATCCAGGGATAGGCAATTTCGCCGGCTCATTATGTTGACAAGTAGGAAGAATCCCCGTGGACATTCGAGCGTACGCCCGCAATTGCATGACCAAATTGACATCCGTCTTCCACCATTGAAATTTGGCATTTTAGCTTCCGACCGATGATAATCTACGATAACTTATGGCCAGAGTGTAAAGCTACTCGAGGAGCAATGTCACATCATCGCAGTCGTGATTGCTACTGACCTGACTGTCGGCTCGCCGCACCCTCCCGATGAAGCAGCGCCTATCTCGTTATCTAACGGGGATCGGAGTATCAAAGTTCGAACTCGAAGGGTCTAGATGACTGCCTTAGTGCAGCCCCATCCAGAATCTAGGCCATTCAGCATTTCGAAATCGCCCCATTGCTGACCCATTGGTTTAGGTTGCATGCCTCCCTTGCTCCTCACTCGGATTCCGTCCACCACTCACCATTGCAGCTCAGCGAGGGTTACCAGAAGCGCGATGCAGCTTGGCCAGTTGCCAGTCCTCGTAACATCCTGCCCTCTCAACGTTCAGAGGCTGAAGGTGGGTTCAGATAGCCTCCCTCAGAAGGACCATGCTTGTGCATCCTTCCGTGTCGGGCACGGATGACAGCGAGCCTACTTGTATCACACTAAGTGCATTGTGTCCGCTGTGATGCATGTACTTTTGGCCTTTATTATCCGTTAGACACCTCCTTGGCAGCCTTGGCAGTTCCAAGTGGCATCACTGGATCAACTTGGAAGTTCATTGTCTCCGTGGTCCCCCCGTCGGTTCACCTTCCGCTCCGATCGTATAATTGCGAAAAAATACCGGTTGAGGGTGAAGCAAGCAGTCGCATTCTGCGGAATTCTTGGCGCTTGGCAGTCACGCAGGGGGAGGCTCCAAAGTTGCCGACGCACGTCGTTCTTCAGTTAGATGGATTGATAGAGATTAGGTTACGCGACGCCCCTTGCTGTCCGCTGCCCTGGACTTATCGGCCCAGCCGCACAGTCAGCGCGATGAGGGTCGCATACGCAGCCACACTCAGGGCTGTAAGGACCAGCACTGCATTCCCACTCGTCTTGAATTTGTGGTGATGAACACCGTCTTCTCCGACTTCGGAAAAGAACTGTCGGTTTCCCTGCTGACGACGGAAAAGACCGATGATGAGTACGCCCGTTCCATAGATAGCAAAGAGAGCTCCGGTGCTGTAGAATTCGCTGGTGAAGATCTTGAGGACAACGAGGGCGAACGAGAATTGTGACAGTGCTGTCCGGACATAAGCGCCTTCAAAAGTCCGTTGCGCGGCTCGTACTTCGACAATCTCATCCGATGTTAGAGCGACCGTCCGGGCACGATGCATCCGGAGATGATACCGGTCAGCTGCGCGCCGCTGGTACACGTCAGAATCATAGCACAGAAAAGCGGCGTAATAAAAGTCAACAATGCTTATCAACATGGCCAAACTAAGTGAAGGAATTTGTATGCTGATTTCAGGGATGCACAAGACGTACCTCGAACATAGCGACGTGTCAGGCAGGGTTGGATTGTATGAACCCGCTAATTCAAGTGACACAGGGACAGCAGACTGTAGAGCGACAAACCACAACGGAGTTGATAATAGCTGGGCTATTCGACTGCCCAATCCTATTACCGAGCTCTTTGCCTTCTTCTAAGAATACACGATACTCCAATTTTAGCTGGAAGTTGAGTCCCGAGAGTAGGTTGATACGAACTCCAGAAGTTTCCGTGAAGAGAAAACGTCACTTTCGGAGCTCACGTGGATCCCCCAGAGCAAAGACGGCGCCATATGGAAGGGCATCATAATCCCTGTCAATTGCTTGCTCAACACAAGATACCCTTACCAACAGAATTCAGCAACGGAATGTGGTCATATCTTGTAACTCTTCGAATCTGAGCAAGTACCTTCTTCTACCATACTTCCTTGGAATCTCCTATGATCCTACCATTATCATTTTGTTTAGTCCCAACATAGTCCTCATCTCATCCTTCTCTAAGCGGCCAACAAACAGGACAAACACAAACCCCAGCGTCGGCTTTCGACTTTGCCCAATGCAGTAATGTTCAATCACCGGTTCTCCCCCCATTCTTCCTCAGCCAAGGACTCGTTCCTTTTTCGATGGAATTGATGGAGCTGCCCCCCCACGTCGGCCTCTTGTCCGAGCGACTGGATGGGGACCCCGTAATTCGATCATGGTGGCTTTTGATAACTTGGACATCGGACAACAAATGTATATCTGCTAACTAGGTAGCCTGTCGGGTACAATTTCACCGACTTTTTCTGTTCCTTTTCTTGTCGTGGCCATTTCTCCTCCTTTGCCCATATCTTTGATCTTCACGCAGTCGCAGGAGTTGTGATTACCACTTCGTCAATACCATCAAAATGGGGAAGGTATTTGACGCTGCAGAAGGTACATTACACCTTAGACATCCATCAAGAGTTCCATGTCGATGTTCTGTCAATTGGTCAAAGATGTCGGCTAACCATATCATCGTAATGCTCAGTCGCGAAACATAATACTCCCGACAGTTGTTGGGTGATTTTGTATGGAAAGGTCTACGATGTATGTATCCTTCAGCATTTATCCTCTACTTGAGATTGGTTCGTTTTGATTGACACGACCTCCAGGTCACAGACTTTCTTTCCGAACATCCTGGTGGTGCCAAGATCATTCTCAAGCTTGCTGGGAAAGATGCTACTGAGGAATACGATCCCATCCATCCTCCGGGCATTCTCGAGGAGAATCTCAAGCCTGAGGCATTGCTAGGAACCGTCAACCCGGATACGCTACCCAAGGTACAGGCAGAGCCTTCCCCAGCGGTAGCCGAGGAGAGCCAAGGGCAGGTCCCCATGGAAGCACTCCTCAACATGGACGATATTGAGCAAGTAGCCACAAAGAATGTCAGCAAAAAGGCCTGGGCCTACTACTACTCAGCATCCGATGATAAAATCTCCAAGCGCTTCAATACCGAGGTGTACAGATCCATCATTTTGCGACCAAGAGTGTTTATCGACTGCACGAAATGCGATTTGGATACCTCTTTTCTTGGACACAAGCTTGGAATGCCAATATATGTAGCGCCTGCTGCTATGGCTCGCCTGGGCCATCCAGCAGGTGAGGCAGGCATTGCAGAGGCGTGTCGGAGCTTCGGAGCTATGCAAATCATTTCCAACAATGCATCCATGACACCAGAGCAAATTGTCAAGGATGCGGCTCCAGATCAGGTCTTTGGATGGCAAATCTATGTTCAGATCGACCGTAAGAAGAGTGAAGCGATGCTGGCGCGCATCAATAAGCTGAAGGCAATCAAGTTCATCGTTCTCACCCTTGATGCTCCCGTTCCCGGTAAACGAGAGGACGACGAGCGAGGCAACAACATTGCTGCGTCAATGCCCGTTCCCAGTGCTGCGAAGGCGGCAGACAAAGCCGCAGATGGTACTCCGAATGTGAGCCAAGCTGGGGGTGTTGGAAAGCAATTGTTTGCCGGAACAGACCCATCTCTCACTTGGAAGGATACTTTACCGTGGTTGGCTAAGCACACAGATTTGCCTATTGTTCTCAAGGGCCTCCAAACACATGAGGACGCCTACATTGCGTCGCTTCACACTCCGCAAGTGAAGGGTATCATTCTATCGAATCACGGCGGCCGAGCCCTTGACACGGCTCCTCCTGCGGTCCACACTCTCTTAGAGATCCGGAAATACTGCCCCGAGGTCTTCGACAAGCTCGATGTCTGGGTAGATGGTGGCATTCGACGCGGCACAGATGTTGTGAAAGCCCTTTGTCTAGGTGCCAAAGCTGTAGGAATCGGACGGCCTGCCCTTTGGGGCTTGGGAGCCGGTGGTGTCGAGGGTGTTAAGCGCACATTGCAGAGTATGTTTTACCCTCAGGAGTAGTCAGAAGCACATAGGCTGACATAATTTTTAGTCCTTGCCGACGAAACCAAGACTTGCATGCGACTGCTTGGTGTCGAAAGGGTGGAGGATTTAGGACCACAGCACGTAAGTTGATCCTCCCTCAATCTCGGAATCTGAAGTCGGCACCTTGAGTGTTTCCCTTCAGCCAGCTACTGACCTTGACTAGATCAATACCCGAGCCGTTGAGCAACAGATTTATGATGGGCCTTCTGGCCTAGATTCCATTCAAAGCGTTTTCCGTGCGAAGCTCTAGTCTAGAACATCTTAATGGCCTTTTCGCCTCTTAATACATGCTCGCTACTTGTGATCTGCGACCTGTACAAATACAAGTTCAAAAGAACCACCCATACCTTTGAAATGCTGCATGCTGAAGAACTCCGAACAAACCTCACTCCGTAGACAAATACAGATATAGGCGCCAATTTATCATGCTAGCCAATCGCTGTCCATTTTGTCTGTTGACTACTCTGCTCATGTACGAGTCGAATTTCCGTGGTCGCTCTTAAGAGTAGGTTGCTTGCAGCTGCCGATTGGCTTACAGCGATCCCATGTCCTGGACCATTCTAGTGTTGACGCCTCTGGCTGGAGTTGATCATGCTCATACGTTTCTCCTTCTGATCGCTCCAGCTCTAAGCCACAGGGAATAAGCACTTCAGCCAACCTCCCCCAAACCAGTTCAGATCCTTCTGCCAACCATTGACCACAAGATCTCTTCCAATCTTGACCACCTCTTCAACTTGGTCATTCGTTCCCCAACCGGGAACGGTACTGCCCAAGCAAAGGAAGTGAACGCCGACATGGATGGCGATCCGGAAAGCCATATCGTCGTCGATCGGGCCGTAGCCATCAAGCAGTCCTTCAATGAGCCAGACTCCTGCGTCGACGTTCTTGAAATGCTTGAGCTGGTAGAGCTCGGCGACCATCTGACCTAGATCGAGAGCTCGGGAACCCCAGTGACATAATTCCCAGTCCGTCACGAAGAGAGGAATATCGTTCTGCTGATCCAATGCGGTGCTTGGAATTAAAACACTAGATTCGTTAATCCCATCGAACTCTTCCAGGTAAACAGAAAGGATCAACTTACTTTCCTGACCAAAAGTCTCCGTGAATCACTCCAAACCCCTTCCCATCTTTCCGGCCCAGCTCCGCCGCTGCCATGTCCCTGACTTCGCAGAAGATATGCTGGCTTTCTTTGAGCAATGCTGGGAATTGATCGACCATCTTGGCGAGATTGTCATAGTTGATCATGAATTTGATATCGCGCATGACCTCGTTCTTCTCCATCGCTTTGACCAGGTCTTTCTGAGACTCTTCCGAGACCCAAGTGTGGAAAGCAAGCAGCCACTTTCCCAACGCACGACCGATAGACGCGGCCAGTTCGCGAGAGACATTTTGTGAGTTCGTGGGAAGGAGCATGAAAGTCTTTAGGTCCAGCGCTCCGGGCAGGTCTTCGAGGATCTGAGTATTGGTATCATGACTAAATTGAAACAGGCGAGGGGTCTTGACTGTGCAACTGGTATTATTGGCGGTGTCCGTCTCGGTTGTAGCGGGGAAGTCATTCAAGGCTTTTATGATTGTCTCCTCGAACAGCTTTTGGCTTTAGATCAGCACGAGTACCGTAGATTCTCTGCTTGTAGACTTACGCAGCGATCTGTAGTAAGCTTGAAGTCTCGCTTCGAAGCAACAAACTCCTCTCCGTGTTTGATGATAATCGTTTTCGTCCCATCCTGGAGTGGTCTAGCGAGAATACCTCGATAGACGAAGTTGGCCGTTCCTCCGCTGAGCCGGGTGAGAGAGGAGCACTCGTAGGGAGTCTGTGAGAGCTCCTGCGAGACGAGTATGGAGATATCCTGGTTTGAGATCTCAGACATGGCCGTGGTGTATAGATAACCTGAGAACGTCGAAATATATATGCTGATGGTTAACCACAGCTCAACTTCTAGAGGAGAATGCAACTCGATAACTGTTTCAACTGAAAATTATTTGTCGTCAGTAAATATGATCGTATCTACCTATATACTACTCAATAATATCCACTTAATACGGTTCACGACATGTTCGCGCCAATAAAACGCCCGCAGTCATATGAAGCTTTAAGTAGTCGACAGCGGGGACTGTTTTGGGAAATACTTTCGTTCGCCAAGAATACAGACACTTCGTGTTCACTTCAGAATGTCCTCTGGAAAGAACCTCATGGAAGACACTACGACCTTGACAGCTTTATGCAAGGAGAAGAGCAAAAGTTCAGATACAATGTCTCGGATTTCGTTTCAATCGCTAGTCATATCTGCGTAAAGGCATGGACACGTTTTCAATCATCGCTCTGATAAACAAAGATGCCACCATCTGCCACGATAGCAGGCCAACAAAGTCAACAAGCCAACGGACTCCAACTCTGACTCAAGGAAGATACGCGTCCGGGTTGATGTACTCATCGAAGATCTTCTCATACTCTAGGTCTCTTGGCGGCAGCTGAACCGGAGTCACAGAGGTCTATTGCAGTCAGCTTCAAGGTTTCTAACCCATGATGAGTTTGGGTGGTAGACTTACCTTGGGCCTGAAGTAGTTCTCTCTTCACGCCTCTTCCTGACGAGCCCTCGCGCGCAGTATTTCCAGGACATCGTCGTTATGCTCAGACGCCGCTACTTGCAAATACACTTGTTTGTAGTCGGTTATCATGTAGCCGGGAATGCAGTTGATCAGCATCTGGAGTATAGTCGGATGGCCGATCCGACAAGCCTGCAGGATCAAACCTCTGTGGAATCGCTTGTTTTTGGCGAGCATGCCAGTGACCCCCATCTCCAGGAGAGCTCGCACAATGATCGGGCGTTTGGCACGGATATGCTTGAGGATTTCGACATATCCGTGCAATTTTATGTTCATGTCCTGAAGAAGGCACTTGGCGACTTCCAAGTTTTTCAGATGATCCGCCCAATCCAGGGCAGTGTAGCCATGCTCAGTTTTGAGATTGATGTCGGCTCCCAAGCTCAACAGGCGCTTGACTTCGGCCATATCCTTTTCTAAGATTGCATGGTGCAGGTTGACGTGGAGGGCATGCCAGTACCTAGGGTCGTCCTGATCGAAACCTATCTCCGGGTCGGTTTCGTCTGTACACCAGTTAGTCAATCACGGTCAATCTCGTCATCAAGGCTGCCTTGCCTCGTGCCTCCTTGATGTATTCGGAGAACTGGGAAGTCCACTTACAGGTAGCCATGTCAAAGGCACTGGGGGCAGGTATCCTGCGTTCTTGACCTTTGGGAAGGATTCCGATTCAAAAAGGCAGTCGCGTCAACACGAGGTTTATATTTAGTCTATCTCTTAATACGGGGAGATACCTCTGAAGCTTGCCCGGCGTCAAATGCCCCAGTAAGGGGTCCGGTGAAGCTGCGCAGGAGAGTTGGAAAGCTGATATGGGTTTTCACCTGCAGGTCTGGATATTGAACACAGATGAAGCGTGAGAGCAGAATTTTGCAAGGGAAAAGATGCATTTCGTTTTCGTGTGTGTAAAGGCGTGCTAGTTGTCTCGGCGATGCGCAACGATATACAGACCCTTTAGGGCTCACGTTGGGAGAAACATAAAGAGACTTACAGACAAGGGGACTACGATCACGCCCTTTCCCATAATATAAATTACGATGCTCGTCCGGATAGATAACATTCTGTATCCGTCCACTATACCAGAAGATTTCCCTGCTTATGAGATCTATATCACTGAGTAGCTTCATTGAGTAGCTGTTATATACGTCCTCTGTATATCCCGGCAAACTAGGACAGCCGGTAGAGGCAACCAAATAAGCAGTACGTCATATTCCGTCCAATGTCAGTACAATATATCTAAGATCAGCAGCATCTGGACTGCGTCTATGGATTGTTGTTGGTCGATGCTCGACAATATATAGTCACGTGATATAATATACGCAACCACCAGTGGTCCAACCACCCTTTCGGATGTTGATAGTGACAATTATTTACACAATGCAAGTTGTGAATGAGCTGTATGGTATTCCGATAACATGAACTAACTATTCCTGCATTTTTGTGTGTTTGGGATGGACTATGCCATTGATATGCTTGCCCGAGGAAGAAAGTAGCAGACTACGCGGTGGTCCATATAGGCCCAGAAACTATTTAAGAAACTTCCCTCAACATCTCCCTCTTGAATCAAGGATAGAAGACTGATACTCCAAGCCGCTTACTTCATGGCTCAGTTTAATACCTTACCGTTGACAGAGGCTTCGAGTTATTCAGATATCCAGATGGGAAAAAGAAGAGAGGGGTGAAAGAGGAAGTTCTACCCCCAACAACCTCCACCATCACGCCGGAAACCCCCCCCCTCTCTCTTGCACTGTCGGGCCCCTCCACCCCCTCACCTCGACATTCATCGTTTATATCTGTTCAAGGCTCCTCGTGTCAAGAAAATCGATGCCATATTGATCAGTTCTGCATTTATTTTATCCACCACGCCTACCTTGTGGTTCAAATTCTCGGCTTCAAAGCTGGGGCCCCGGTGTCTCCCGTCGACCTGCGGACCAAGCATTCTCGTCCCTCGATCCTGCTCCACCGTACCTCGAAGCTTGGCTGCACTGCCAAGTAGAGTCTATTCAAGCTTCCTGCTTTCGAACGGAATATCGTCTCGCTTCTTTTCGACCCTTCCACAGCCTCTGTACGTCGCGATGAACAACAACACCACCCCTTCGCCTAGTCCCGGCCCTGCGGCGAAGACTTCCGCCAGTCCCAAGCCCAATGCCTCGGCAACGGCAGGTACCAAGAGAAAACGAAGCGCACCGGGGAAGTTCTATGCTGTCAAGGCGGGCTATCAGCCTGGCATCTACTACGAATGGAATGACTGCTTGACTCAAGTGACGGGGTACAAGGGGGCGGTCTGTAAGTGACCGAGAGAATTGTTTGCCCTGCTAAGTGCGCGGCTTGAGCTAATATTCATCGTATCCAATAGTTCAAGCTTTCCCGACCTACGAGGAAGCAACTGCTTTCCTTACAGGGACGCAGCTTCCAGGTGCCCGGGGTGCCGCTCCTTCGAGTTCGGAGCCAACAAGATTCTACGGCATCCAGCGAGGACGCGTCCCCGGTGTATACACAGATTGGGCCAAGGCGCAGGAACAGATCAAAGGGTTTGCACGCCCTCGTTACAAGAAATTCTCCACGCGAGAAGAGGCGGAGGAATTCGTCAGAATGGAGCAGGGAGCGGGAGCGGGAGCGGGAGCTACCTTTGCCGGAGGTACTGCTACGTCGCAGACATTGCCCGGCCCACCAGGTCTTACGGATGAGATACCAAAGGACGAGCAGGGAAACATCTTGGAACCGGGCACTGGTCCATTACCGCCAGGTGCGGAGGATGGATTCGATCCCAATGTGCTTTTGGACCCGGCCACAGGAAAGGTGGTTTACAAAACCAAGGAGCAGAAGACCACAACCAAGACGAGGCCGATTGGCCCTCCAGGGATGTTGCGTATCTACACAGACGGCAGTGCGCTGAAGAACGGTAGAGACACGGCAGCGGCAGGCGTCGGAGTCTTCTTTGGGCCCGGAGATACAAGGTTTGTCTCACAATTCTCCTACTTTCTACGCTAAAGTGCAATAACCTGGGGATTCCACTGACACGCCTTCTTCCCAGCAGAAACGTCTCGGAACCACTAAGAGGCAACCGACAGACTAATCAGCGTGCGGAACTTACTGCAATTCTTCGAGCTCTGGACATTGCTCCTCGGCATCGGGACGTCACCATCTTCACAGATAGTCGTTATGCGATAGATTGTGTGACTGTGTGGTTCATCAAGTGGCGGAAGAATAACTGGTTGACTGCAGACCAGAAGCCAGTCGAGAATAAAGATTTGATCGAGTCGATCTTGGTCAAGATTGAGGAACGCAATGAGCTCAAAGTCAAGACTCTATTTGAATGGGTCAAAGGACATAACCGCGACCCGGGCAACGAAGCTGCTGACCGTCTTGCAGTTAGTGGCGCTCGAAGGGGAGTTTCGGAGAAAGCAGCAGCTCTGGAAGCAGCACGCGATATCCCGGATGAGGTTCTTGACGAAGAATTCTAGGCTTGTAGACCTGAGAAACATGTTGTGAACATGTCTGTGATCTGAAGTTCTGATGGGTATATTAAATGGACATTCCGCATCCCACGAAGGGAAGATGCGACAACGGACTGAGTGAATTGAACATCAGATATCCTTTATGTAGCCCTATCCATCCATCTCCTTTGTCAACTACCTCAGGCATGCCTCCAATGTCCATCCTTATAGGCCATGGCATACTCCAGTATTTCCGAGACCGGGCAGCACCGGCCATTCCTCCAGCATGTGATTCGCTCGCCGCCTTTTCCTGCCCACTCACGCTGTTTCTTGGCGGATGTTTTCTTCTTCGAATCCTTCCCCTCAGTCATATCTATCGATTCTTCTTCCTGATCCTGCGTGGACTAAAATCTCGATCTCAGTTGAGCTCTTATGGTTGCGTGCAACGTCCTTCATCTTTCCTCGTTCAGGCAGGTAGACTTGCGTCCCAGAGTGCCGAGATCAGGCCTATCGCCAGCAAACATTTACATGATTGGAAAGAAGATTATGGGAAAACTCGTTTATATTACTATGATTGAATAACACTGGCTGGTGATTTATGAGATTCAATTATCTCTTCTGATTTATTTTTGGAGCATCATTATCACGTTTCTGCATAATCCTGTCAAACCTGCCCACGCTGTGACACCGCTTGACCGCATTCCGCACGATAAGCCGGACTAGCGATTTGTGGTAGATTGACAATCAATAGTTAACGCATAGAGTCGAAGCTGCAAGCAAGGGGCTACGAGTAGCCATGCCTACTCTCTCGCTGATCAACTTCAACATCGTCTGTGCGACGTTGGGGGGTTTTATCTCCGTCTTTGGACTGGTGTCCTATTTGTTCAAGGAGAGGTTCTATTTGTCTGAAGCATGTTCGTGGGATGCCCTTCCTTCTAGGACAACAAATGCATTGCAATTAGTACACTGTGACTGACGGGCAATACGCAGTAATCTCTCTATTGGCGGGGATCGTCTTCTCCCCCCATGCGGCCAATTTTATAAGGCCCAAAGAGTACGCTCTAGGTTCGGAACAGAACCTAGAGGAAATCACTCTGTATTTCACCAGACTCGTTCTTGGGGTCCAGCTGGTACTGGCCGGAATTCAACTTCCGAAGCGCTACTTGCAGATAGAATGGAAGAGCCTGTCGCTTCTTCTGGGTCCAGGAATGGCCGCCATGTGGATGTGTAGCAGCTTGGTGATCTGGGCTATGATTCCCAATTTCCAGTTCCTCCACGCACTGATAGTTGGTGCCTGTATCACTCCAACCGATCCCGTGCTCTCCAACTCTATCGTGAAGGGGAAATTCGCGGACAAAAACGTGCCCCGTCCTCTGCAGAGAATCATCGTTGCCGAGTCGGGAGCAAACGATGGCCTTGGTTACCCATTTCTCTTTTTCGGATTGTACCTTCTGAAATACATTGGAATGGATGGTCAGGGCTACAGTGGAGGTGCTGGCAAGGCAATTGGCCTCTGGTTCTACGAAACATGGGTCTATACTGTAATCTTGAGCGTCTTGTACGGGATCGCCGTTGGCTGGGTTTCCAGAGAGCTTCTTCATTGGGCCGAGGAGAAGCGTTATGTTGACCGCGAGAGTTTTCTCGTCTTTGCCATCGCGCTTGCAGTATGTTTGGTACCGCTGCACCTCGAAGCACCATCAATTGCTAATCATGTACAGCTCTTTGTTCTCGGAACCTGTGGCATGATTGGGACCGACGATCTTTTAGCTTGCTTTGTTGCAGGAAATGTCTTCACTCAGGAGTAAGTTCCCGTCGATAGATCCGAGCATACTTATACTAACGCAATCAGCGATTGGTTTCGCCTGGAAACGATGGATGACTCGCTCCAGCCGACTATTGATATGCTTCTTAACTTGGCCGTATTCATGTGGTTTGGCGCTGTTTGTCCGTGGTCTTCGTTCGTGAACAACGACATCATTCCAATCTACCGCCTTATATTCCTGGGCGTTCTGATTTTACTTGTTCGCCGGATGCCGATCATCTTCGCTATGCACAAGTACATTAATCAGATCGAGCATCTCTTTCAAGCTGGCTTTGTGGGTTTCTTCGGCCCCATCGGGGTTGGAGCCATCTTCTACCTGTCGGTGACCCGTGAATATCTGCGTACAATCACGGTGAACGGCGAGGTCCGTGAGGACGCGCAGAGGGTCTCTGAAGCCGTTGACGTGGTTGTCTGGTTTCTAGTTATATGCAGCATCGTAAGTTTCCACTGA
Organism: Aspergillus lentulus; assembly: GCF_001445615.1. Taxonomy (NCBI): domain Eukaryota; kingdom Fungi; phylum Ascomycota; class Eurotiomycetes; order Eurotiales; family Aspergillaceae; genus Aspergillus; species Aspergillus lentulus. The sequence goes on from NW_028322113.1 coordinate 2,924,325, forward strand.
TAACCGGACGAAAACGTCGCTAACGTGCTGTCAGGTTGTTCATGGGCTTTCCATCCCACTGGTCAAAGCTGGATATCATCTCCCTCGGACTATCTCCAGCGTTCTCAGCACCAGCAGCCCTACGGACCCTGAACCGGTCCCTATCGCCAATATCAGCCATACCCACAGCACCGCCACCCGGGGCGCATCTGCCAACCGAGGCCGTAAGCGCGGCAATGGGCGCGAGCCTCCGGAACCTACCGTCTTCCAAATTGGACGATCTGTGATTCGGCCAGCATCTTCTACGGAGCAGCCGCAGATCGGGACAGGAAATGCCGAAGAACCTGCTAGACCGGTGAACCTCATTATCCATGACTGTGAGACGGGCGCCATTCCAGCTGCTGCTGGTCCGACTGCCGAGAGATAATGATCTCAGAGGGATCCATTGCTTCCGGCAATACCAGCCTGGAATCTCGTTCCCCGACGGTGTCCGGTCCCTGGACACTTAAAAGATGCTTTGCCAATCCGGATACATGAATAGGCTCAGCTTTTGATAGACTGTTGATAGATATCGCGCGGGCTTTTGCGTCTATACTTGGCTGCTTTGGCACATTTCTGAAGATAAATGCCCCGATGGATATGGTCAAATTTCGTTGGACGCCTTGTTGATACAGCACAGACGATACCTATTACATATTACAGATTCGGGATCAGGCACAGCAAATTAGATGAAAATGTGTTAGATTTTCCTAAAACATGCTTTTGTGATCTTCATCAACTCCCATCCCATCCTTTTTGTCCCGTTTTGACCACCACTCACTCCATCAAATCATCATCGTCGTCATCATTTGAAACACACACCCCCAAAATCACCCCTCATGAAAGCAAATGTCCTCATATTTCCATCATGAAAAGGTTTACATGTAGCTAGCGCCTATCGAGGCAAGGAGTAGAGAACCAGTTCAGCGGCCATCCCACCAGAGCCGGGCCTTCACAGCCGCCAGTAGTCCCGTTCGTGCACACGTCCTCCGCTCGAATGTCTGCCTGATCAGTCCAAAAAAAAAAGCCACGCACCCTCTCAATCAGCATGTCTATGGATAAGAAGATTCGTAGGGTCGTCATAAGTCCAATCCACGCCACATATCAGAAAAAAGACCCGATTTTGTCCGCAAGGCAAAACCAAATGTGGAGCTATGCGAAAAAATGGGGGTATATACCGGAGAAACATTCCACCAGATACAGCACTGCGAATACAAACATGGTGAAAAGAAGAGAAGAAAAGGATAGTCGTGACGAACATCATCGGGAAGAAGAGAGATACCGGAAATAAAACCGGTATCGAATGCAAGGCGCCCATCACGGAAAAGTCATCTGAGCAAGTAAAACAAGGGCTGAGTGCAGATATAAGCCAAGTCATGAGGAAAGAGTGGATGGATGAAGGAAACGCTTGCTTCCTGTAGCCGATATGCCTCGAATAAATTCGCTCAAACAACATCCGCTTTATGAACAGTCGACTCATGACAAAGGAACTGCGGATGGGTGTATGTACAGCTGACAGAGAGACTAGGGAGGTCAGCAAATGATTCAGAAGTCCATGCATGATAGGTCGCATCAATGTAACGAATCAGGCGTACAGTTAGAGGGCAGTGATTTGGAGGACGGACGAGAGTTGAAAGGTTAGGATTGCACATTGGCAGAGTGATGGTAAGGCGAGCGGCAGAGGCGTCTTACTTTTTCGTTATTGGGACCTCCCGTTAGGTCGCGGCGCCTCCGCCTCTTGGAACTCAACGATGCTTTTCAATGCCTGTTTGGCGTTCATGCAATACGTTGGTAGAAGAGAAGATATGCCACTTTGTTATCACGAGACCCATAGCGGCCGATGGGAGTCCTGACTCCGGAAGAACTTCCCGAAGCAGCGGCAGAGGCCCCGTTCAAAACGGCGGAGGTGGACTTCTTGCTCGAATGGCCTCCCGTGCTCGTTCCATTCACTTGACTCCAGCCTCTTTCATTGTCAGACTGCTCCTGATCATCCTGGTCAATATGACCAAAGATGTTAGCACTGGGGGTATTGTCTCGCTTGTGTTGCTCGAGCGCGGCAGCGAGCACCTTCGGATCTTCCTCGCCGCCGGCTTCCGCGACATCCTCGCTTTTGATCCGGCGAATAACCGTATCGTCGAGGCGAATCCACTCGCGACCGTCTTGACGGCGTACATCTACCGTATAATGCCCGCCGCTAGCGTTTCTGCCATGGTGATAGATGACACCAATGAGGCGGTATTTGGGCAAACCACCATGAGCCATCATAATATTGCGTTTGTTCGGGGCGAAGACCTCTCGGGGAATCTCAAGGTCCAAGGGATACCCAATCTTCTTCCATATCTTCTGCGTACCTCTGGTCACGCTGTCATACTGGAACCGCTTCAGATGGAGAATGAGGACAGGTGGCAGATTCTCAATGAATATTTGCTTAGTGGCAGTGACGTTGGGACCACGAGAAGAGTTAAAGTCACCTTGGATGCTCTCCGGCTTGGTTAGACCTTTCAGAGCGTCGACGATATTGTGGATATCAGGGGAGCCAATGTCGAGCTGCAGAGGCTGATAAGGCTCCAAGGTCACGGAAGTCTTGTTGCCCGGTACCTTGAACTCCGATCTGATCTTGCCACCGAATATCCTGGTGATAGGAGACTCCTGCGCGATGTGACCGGAAGAGCGTGTGACTGCAGCCTTTTGTTTGTGTCCGACTTCTAGCCACCCATCACCAGACTGCTCCTCTTTATCAATCGATTCAGCGGATGTTGAAGCCGCAGGTTTTGTCGTGCTCGCGTTTTTCGCAGCTCGAACGCATTCTTCGTGCATTTCCTCCAGAAGGAATCCAAGGAATTCTTGAGCATCCTGCTGGTGACCTCGCTAATAAAAGGATAGTTGATGAGCAAATCACTCTACCAGTGTGTGTGTGAAGAGCAAAACTTACTTGCATATCCCGGAATCGTGGTAATTGTCGAATCACTTCGTATACAAAGTCCGGGGTAAAGGCTTCGCCATATTCTTCGAGCTCATTAGGTTTCAGCCGAAGCCTCAACTGTTCTTCCGAATGAGAAGCATCAATGACACGGAATTCTTTCATGAACATGATCCTAAACACGATGTCAGTACAGTCGTATGTAGTGGGAAGCATGTAGGACAAACTGACATAGCGTCGACCATAGGAAATGCGCTCTGGACGCTATGTGATGCTCGTCTGCCGACATGATCCAGGAATTGATAAAACGGTATGCAGGAGACCAGAATTTGAAGGACCTGTTCTCAGACCTTTAGTACATGCGAATCAGCAAACCAAATCGCGCGCCAACTTACGGAGTTCATGTAACACATATTTCCAGTATTTATAAGCCCTCTTGGTTCAAGAAAGGCGATCTTGTCGCTGTACTGAGAAACGTCCTCCCCAAGACTGGTTAGAACATCTGCCAGAGATTCGCTCTTGCGCATGACCAGGCCGTTAGACTCGACCGAGTGAGCACCAACTGGGCCCGAGACTCTCAACGTTCCTTTTGCTCGAACAAGGTCTGCCCAGGACTTAGGAGCAGCACGTGGAGGCGAAGCCGCCTTGGCTGTCTCTTCAGCGGCATCTTCTTTTGGTGTCTCGTTCACTGGGGCAACAGAGGCTGTTGCTGATTTAGGAGTTTCAGGATCATGACTCGCGTCGTCTTTAGGTGGCTGGCGTTGGTGGGCTACAGGACCTGGGATGACGGGCAAAACAGGCACCACAGGAACGGCGGGTTTTGATCCTTTCGAGTGTGACTGGGAGCGGGCCGTTGTGGAGACAACAGCTGAAGACGGTGTCGTGGGCTGAGTCGAATCCGCAACCGAAGGAGCAGCAGATAGGGATGGAGTCTGGGGTTCTGATTGTTCCTGCACAGTCTGTTCGACCGGCTTCTCTTCAACTAGTTTTTCTCCCTGATTAGCTAGTTGTGGTTCCTTTGAAGGCAGCTCGACCGAGACAGATGAAATTTGTAAACTGCGACCCTTTCGACGTCTGTGAGGGGTCCTGGCAGGGAAAGGACGATCGGGTACCGAGAGCCAAGGCAACTGCAGTCTTTTGGTCAGCGAAAACATCCGACTGGCACTCAGGGAACTCAAAACACTCACCGGAGCACGGAAAGGCTCACTCGGAGCAGGGGCAGCGGGTATCACATGCGCTGAAACAGATGGCGAAGACACAACTGGACTGGGTGTGAAAGGAACAGGAATTTCCGCAGGAGACTGAGCCTGCATGTTTAATGGGACAGGCACCGGTCCGACGGTCGGAGACATGGTAGATTGAAGAGGAGTCGCGGCCCTAGGCTGTATTGCAAGCGACGGGGGTGGCATGTGAGATGGAGCCATCACAGGCGGCGAATGAGGGTACGAAGAGACAATCATTGGCGCATATGGAGGCTGAAATGGTCGAGGAGGAAGTTGCATCTGAGGATACGCTGGATACCAATGACCATATTGTTGCGGTGAGTAAGCAGGAGGTGGATGGCCGTTCATCTGAGGGTGATAACCCATATAGGCGGGCGGAGAGCGCATGTTGGGCGGCCCTCCAGCATAAGGTAGATCTTGTTGTCGTCGAGGAGGCGGCATGGGTGGCTGCCCATGGGGCATTGCGGGCAGATGATGGTTCATCATGTCCAGGCACGTCGGAAGGTTGCCTCGACTTGTTCAGCCACGCGTTGCCTCAATGGGAGCCATAAGAATCACGAAGTGAGGTAGACCAGGAGCTGACGGAGCAGAACCCGTCTATACGGCCATCGCAAGCTCGAAGGCGGAAACGGCAAATATAAATGCGGAGGTCTTTTTGCTCGATGTCTCTTTTTGGTGGCCGGAGCTAAATGGGATCTGTCAGTTCAGGAACGTAGAGATCGTAGGATCCATGATCTGAGACACTTTACCTAGGAGGAGACACCTTAATCTCAGTAAAGCGACGAATGAGATGCAGTAAAAAGGAGTATGTCACAAAGAGGCGCAGATCGCAACGGAAGAAAGCGAGGAGGCCAAGCGATGGAGAGTCCGATTTGGAGCTGAGATGAGATGCTGTTTTTTGGGCGGGCGGCACGTGCCTGAGGCTCTCGATGGCTGCCAAGACATGACATACTCGCCCCTCCTCCTCATTCTTCATCTTTCTTCCCCTGACAGGAGAGGGATCAGGACTTGGTGCTTCTCCTCTCCCCGTGTTAGCCTTGGGGCCTCTGATTGGTGTCATCGCATGCTGAGTGCATTTCCTATGATCTGCATTCGCATCGAGGGTTGATCTCTCTCTCTCGTGCTGTGGCTCAGTCTCGGCCTTCCATTCTCTTCCCCTCATAACACTACTTCCTATCCGCTCTCCCCCGCCATAGGAGATCACGATCGGCCGTCATCGTCGAATTTGGGTTGAGAGATGTCGTGCAATTCTGGTCAGGTGCCCAATTCTTCAAAAGTCGTGAATATTTCTAGCCAATCCGTTTCCGCGGCGTTTTACTCAATCCCCTCGGTCGATAGCGGTTCTCAGAGGCGGACTGGGGGCTCTGGTAGTTTCGGAGCAGGATTGGCAGCGAGGAATTCGAGTTCCCCAAGAAATAACCAGGCTCTCAAGAGCCATCACAAGCGGCAGAGACGTCCTCGGTTGCTGGATGATGACGAGTACAGCGAAACTGTATGTGCTTCAAAAGCAATCATTCTTTTTTCAGATCTTTGATCAGAAAACTAAGATTTGTTATTTTGCTGCTCAGGCCGTCATGAGATCGACAACGAGTCGTAAAGGACAAACGTCCATCACGCATTTGATGAACTTTTCCCTACCTCCACGCCCGCAATACCAGCCGCCACCACGCAATAGCCGTCGATATGCTTCGTGGGGATTAGGCTCGGGTTACCATGCGATGGATAAAGCTCGCTACGTGCACGCAAATTACCGGTTTATTGTGAATCCCACTCGAAGTTATCATGCACAGGCGGCGAATGCCGATGTTCATCTGGATTGGGATTCGGTCTTACAGGTCCTGGTCTCGGCGCAAACCCAATCCACAAGCTGTCCCATCTGTTTATCTACGCCAGTAGCACCTCGGATGGCTCGGTGTGGTCACATATTCTGCCTACCGTGTCTGATTCGCTATATGCACTCTACTGACGATGACGCTCCTGTCCCTGAGAAGAAGGCTCGCTGGAAGAAGTGCCCAATTTGTTGGGACTCAATCTGCATTTCAGAGATCCGACCTGTAAGATGGTTTCGTGGGCAAGAAGGAGATATCCCTGTCGAAGGCGGTGATGTGGTGCTGCGACTGGTGAAGCGAGATCCGGGCAGCACCCTTGCACTACCGCGCGATGGCGCAGAGAGTCTCAACCCCGACGAGGATGTTCCGTGGTACCATGCAGCGGAGGTAGCTGACTACGCTCGAATTATGAAAGGCGGCGAAGATTACATGATCACTCAGTATGACGCAGAAGTGGAAGATCTTCGAAGGCAGGAAGCTGAGGATGAGCTTTTATTTGGCGACGATACTACGTGGACCAAAAAGGCTATCGCCGCCATCAACGATGCGAAATCAAAAATTAAAGGGATTGGAAATCCGCCCGATATTCAGCGACAACCTGCTATGGACAAGCCACCCAGGGAAGTCGTCCCGGTGCAGTCACCACAGGATGGTATTCAAACTGGGGATACCTCGTCAGCTGAGTCCATCTCGTCAGGCGTGGGCGCTGGGGCTACTACTACTCCGGCTACGACCGGTGACGTAGACCGCGTGGCAGAGGCTGTAGCCAATGTTCAGTTGAACTCGGCTCCGGAAGCGAAGTTGAAACAGAAAGATCCTGGGCGTAGCCGAAGCTCTCATGCAGGCGATCGGACTCGGGAAGGCAATGGTCCTCACCCCCCCGACCATCCTTTTTACTTCTATCAGGCTCTTCCTCAATTCTACCTGTCTCCGTTGGATATTCGCATACTGAAGGCTGCTTTTGGAGATTACGCTACATTTCCAGCGACGATTCTTCCCCGCGTCGAGCGTATCTCAAGCGGACATATCGTTGACGATGAGCTCCGAAAACGTGTCAAGTATTTGGGCCACCTTCCACAAGGATGTGAGGTAAACTTCCTCGAATGCGATTGGAGAGATGTGGTCGTTCCAGAGATATTGGAGCGCTTCAGCGCTGAGACTGGAAAAAGAAGGAAGCGTAACAAGGAGAAAGAGGCACGCGAAGAGAAGGAACGACTCCGCGCGGAGAAGGAAGAGGAGGAAAAACGCTGGGCTGCCGCACGCCGCAGGAGACCCAGCATTGGCATCAGTGATCCACCGTTTTCCGAGCAAGATTTCCAGCCATTATCCAATGACCCTACGGCTGCCGGCTTTCCGCCCTTCGACGCTGGCTCGTCGTCCGCATCACCGCCTCGGCCGTCCTCGCAGTTTGGCGCCTTAGCCTCACCGTCGACCACTCCTCCCGGAGTTCGTACTGTTTGGGGAACTACCGTCGCGCCATCAATCTCAGAGTCGTCAGAGCTTCCCTCGAGACCCGCTCGCCACGACGGCTGGCGCGAGGACTGGGAAGAAGAGTTACTGGCTCACCAGGAAAGGCAGTTGCTGGCTCAGACGAGTCTGGAAGGAAACCAACCTTCTTCTGCTGGTGGTGGCGGACGCAAGAAGAAGAATAAGAAGATCACGCTCATGTCAACCAACATTCAGAGAGGAGCATGATTGCATGAATACCTGTCATTGTATAGCGGCACATTCGCCTCATTTTCTTCCATTTTTCCTGCTCATTTTTTCCTCTTCAGATTTTTTAGGTCTTTTTTATTCATGGTGTTTTTTGGAGGGAACCATTCTTTGGTGAGTACAGGTGGTCTTACGGGCGTGTATCTCTCTCTTGTTGGAGCATGGCATGGAGTTCAATGGTTTGAAGATCTCAACAATCTCGGAAATATACAATTGCCTGCTGAAATAGATGCTGAATAAAGATATGAATTCTCGATTACCTGAAGTGACTGTTTTGGTTGGTTACTACGCGCAAACCTCAGATAGAATAATAGTGCACTTGCTCGCCCGAGGATTGATAGAATCTCTGATCTCCTTGGATTTTCTACGAATTCAGTTATTCTCCTTGAGCTCAGACTGCAGATATTTCTACTAAGGTCAAATGCTTTTATTAACGTAGGATGGGATGGAATGCACCAGTCATTAAGCGTTGAGGGACTTGATGAACTCGATGCTCTCAAGGTATACATCATAAAGCATTGTATGAATCCATCGAGTGACATTTTTACCCCATTCATTGAATGATCCCATTCTGAAAGTAATATTTACCTCTCTTTTGCCACATTTTTATCCGTGGGAAGAGGCCACAGTGCAGTCGACGATCTTATCTCCATTCTCTTCCCCAGTTGTTGTGGTGTCTTGGTTAGTATTGGTCGCAATCTAACCCAAAGTAAATAATAATTGTTGTTTCCACCCCCAAAAAACATTCTTCCGCCCTCCCCTTTCCTCCTCAACCTTCTCGGTTCTTGCTCTACACTAGATAAAAGTGCTCAATTGCTTACCTCTTAACTGGGACAATTTCATGAAAGAAAATCATGACTGTCACACGCTCCCAAACAGGGAAAACCCCTAAGTGAGTAGATTGGTCCCTGTGCGACGGAAGGAGAGTGTGCAAAAAAGAAACCGAAAACCACCTTTTGCGACAACGAACTTGCTGGTCTCCCTGATCGCTCGCTGAGTCTGCTTTTTCTCCTTTTCGCAATACACAACGTTGCGAGCTTACCAGCCTAACTAATTTTTTCTTCGCATAGGAAATTGGAGCGCCCTGGTTACGTCGAGACCCCTGGCCGACGAGTCACTCGCAGCAGCGTCGCTCTAGCATCAGAGACCAGTGCGGACGACGTGTCCGATTCAGCGACCGAAATCCGCGGGAGATCCAAGTCTACTACCCGGAGACGTCAGATAAAGACCGAGGATGCGCCTGAAGGGGAAGAGAACGGACGTGCCAATGGACACACCAATGGACACACCAGTGGACGCGCCAATGGTTCGACGAAGAAGCCACGAGTCATTGACGGTTGGGTTGAGGGCAGGGATCCTAAGATTGACTACAGTGGAGAGTTCGAGTTTGGAGGGTCCTGGGGAGTGCTGTCCATGATGATCGGGTTCCCTCTGCTGATGTACTACATGTGGATTGGTGCCGTCTATTATGATGGCAAATTTCCCCGTCCTTCGGAAGGCCAGAGCATGTCGGAATTTTTCGCACATATGGGCCATCTGGTCTATGAAGGCGCTTACCCTTCGCTCAGAGCTTGGATCATTTACTGGGTATTCTTCGTCTTCGAAGGTCTATGCTACGTCCTTCTCCCTGGGGTGACTGTCATGGGCCGAGCTCTGCCGCATCTCGGGGGAAAGCAGCTCCCCTACTACTGTTCCGGCGTCTGGTCTTTCTATACCAGCATTGCCCTTGCTGGTGTCCTTCATTTTACTGGGATTTTCAAGTTGTACACTGTCATCGATGAGTTTGGGCCTCTTCTGAGTGTCGCCATCATCTCCGGCTTCCTGGTGTCCTTCGTCGCATACTTCTCCGCGTTGGCTCGTGGCGCGCAGCATCGCATGACCGGGTATCATATCTATGATTTCTTCATGGGCGCGGAGCTCAATCCTAGAATGTTCGGTATTCTTGATTTTAAGATGTTCTTCGAGGTTCGCCTTCCTTGGTTTATCCTCTTCTTCATCTCTCTCGGTGCTGCAGCTCGGCAGTACGAGGTCTATGGCTACGTTTCTGGGGAAGTTGGGTTCCTCCTCATGGCGCACTTCTTGTACGCCAATGCTTGCTGCAAAGGTGAAGAGTGTATCGTGTCGACCTGGTAAGCTTTCACCCATGTCATGCTCTTGTTTGATTATAGCCGTCGCAGCCAGGAACTAATTCGTCTTAGGGACATGTATTACGAAAAGTGGGGTTTCATGCTCATCTTCTGGAACTTGGCCGGTGTGCCCTTGAGTTACTGCCACTGCACGATCTACCTTGCCAACCACGACCCCGCTACTTACCGTTGGAACCGTGTCTTCCTGGTGTTCCTGTATGCAGCATATCTGTTTGTTTACTGGGTTTGGGATACAACCAACAGCCAGAAGAATCGTTTCCGTCAGCAAGAGCGTGGTACAATGGTCTCTCGGAAGACTTTCCCTCAGCTCCCTTGGCAGACTCTCAAGAACCCCAAGACAATCACTGCCGCCGATGGTTCCAAGATCCTCGTTGATGGATGGTGTAAGTGATCGGTCTCTTCAAAGCAGCACCCAGTCAAACGAACTGACCTTTGGCACAGATGGCAAGGCTCGTAAGATCCACTACACATGCGATCTTTATTTTGCCTTGAACTGGGGCTTGATTACCGGCTTCAGCAGCCCATTCCCCTGGTTCTACCCCATCTTCTTCGCGTGCATGATCACCCACCGTGCGCTGCGTGACATCCAGCGCTGCCGGAATAAGTACGGCGAAGCCTGGGTGGAGTACGAACGACAGGTCCCGTATCTGTTCATCCCCGTAAGTATTGCTCAACTTGAAACGCGACGAACAGATTGACTGATTCTGGTCTCTAGTATGTATTCTAAGGGAAGACTGAGCGGTTCGACAGCTTTAGCTCGTGCCTTCACGTGGGCACAACAATACCTCAATACCCTCTCATCACGTACAGGGACTTGGTATATGCCATAATAATATGCAGCCGCTTATCGGTCTGGAAGAGCTATATTACCGACTCACCTACATCTGCTTCTTACTTTACAACAGGAGTCTTTATATTCTTGATATATTCGTCCACCGGCAGTTCACTTCGATTCATGTACATCATTAGATTGACTACTACCGGTCATCACTTGGTTTCCTTTTCGTTACTTTTCTTCTCCTTCTGTTTCCATTACTATTACCCCTGTCCCTTGATAAAGAGGGGTTTATGACCCTAGCGAGACTCTATCGCTTGAATGATAATGTATAAATTCCACGGAACAAAGAAGTCAGCGAATACTTCGTATCTCCAGTGTATCATCAGTGAGCATCGAATCCAGTCATTTGAAGCCAACAAATATATCTTATCAATCACATGACCTGTCTTCATCCCTCCATCGCAGCTTATCGATAGAGCAGTTGAACCCCCACCATGCGTCGCGTGAAAGTCAGTAATAGCTGACTGAAAGGCGCAATTGATTCAATTGATTGCGCTAACTGTTCCACTGAGTTTAGACTAAGATCATACAGAGTCAACTGAGCACATTACATACCATCTAATTCGCTGCCACCCGTCATGTTGATCCAGGAATCTTTCTACGATGTGCCCACCAAGACGGATGGAAATGGTACTATGCGTATGTAACCAAATGACTCCAAGACCCCAATAAAGATTTATCTGCTTATCACAAATTGGTCAGGTATCTACGTGTTCCATCCCACTATTCCTGGATACCCCAAGGCTCGATTCCCTGGTGTAGTAGTGTTCAGTGAGATCTACCAAGGTGCGTACACAGCTTCGCGGCACTGGCGACGCCGGAACTGACTGTAGCCAGTGACTGGACCTGTCTCGCGGTTCGCCAGACAGATTGCGGGCCAGGGATACATCTGTGCTGCGCCGTCCAGCTACCACGAATTCACCGGCCCGGAGCCACTGCAGTACAATGCTGAAGATACCGACAAGGGAAACCAGTGGAAAATCAGCAAGGTATGCACCCACAAGCCGAGTCACCATTACGGCAGATCATGTCTGAGCGCTGCTAACCGAGATGTAGAAAATAGCCGCTTACGACGAGGATGCCTCGTTGTGCGTTGACTACTTGCTCTCTCTGCCCACTTGCAATGGCCGGGTAGGCGCAACGGGTATGTGCCTGGGTGGCCATCTTGCGTACCGCTGTGCGTTGGACAGTCGCGTCAAGGCGGCTGTTTGCTACTTTGCGACGGACATCCACAGCAAGACCCTCGGCGAGGGTAAGAATGATGACAGTTTGGCTAGAGCGGGCGATATCAAGGGAGAGCTTCTGATGGTGAGTTGATTTCGTTTAGGTCGACGCTCTGGGATTTGGGGAATAGTCGACAGCTAAGTGACAATGGTTTAGATTTTTGGCAAGAACGACAACCATGTTCCACCGGAGGGTAGAGACCTGATCCGCAAGACCCTGCATGAGAAGGGGGTACTGTTCAGCTTCTACGAGGTCGCATGGGCTCAACGTACGTTATATTATGACACTCTGCTGTTAATAATCAGTTCCAAGGTGGTGCTAACGGAGAGCCCCGACAGATGCATTCATTCGAGATGAGCTCAGCAAGGGACGGTATGACCCCGCCATTACCAAGGTATGCTTCGAGATGCTGCTCGAGTTGTTCGGACGGACATTAAAACTGGACCTGGGCGAACACGATGGTAAGAAATTGGAGATCGAGGATGTATGCTAGATTTCTCTCAATGCGCCAATAAGAGTGCATCTTACATGAAGATGTTCTGGCCCTGCCGCTGTCTACGGCCGTCCGCCACAATGACACCTCTTGGGCCGATGTATTCGGCGTTACAGGCTCCCCGCAATAATAATAATCTGTGCCGAGTTGAAGACCAGACAGTTGGAAACAAACGGCCCGCTTGCTATCATCCTTGATAGAGGTGAACTTTCGGAGTAGCTGCCTATATCGATCGTTGAACAAGACAAATGGGAAAGCATTCACTAAGTACAACACAGCATAACACTGGTATGGGGAATGGAACCCTTCAGCCATAAGAATTGCTCTTGAGTAAATTCAGGTATAAACAGGTATATATTCCTGAAGCTATACACCGTATCGCCGACTCCGGGACTTCTGAATCGGCAATTCCAAAGATCAACCCATACAGCAACCTGGTCTACGAAGAAGCGCAGCTTGAATCATCCGACCTCATCGACTTGGAATTTATAAACGATAGCAGTAACCCAGGCAAGGTACGAAATGTGACCGGTGCCTTAGGCATTGGACTGAGTAGGATGATGATCATCAGTGATGTATGGCTTCAAAAAGCAAGGAGTAGACCACTATCTATTCCGTATCCCATACGGCATACCCCATGGAAAGAGGGAGAAGATACCTTGGGAAAATCGGGAGGCTGATGAGGTGTAACTTGTAAGACAGTCGGTGTGGTCAGTCAGTTACAATACCGTATTTTGGCAGGCCTCATCACAGGTAGGTAAGGTAAGATATTATGTTACTTTTGGGGAGTTTTGTTGCTTTTGTCTTGTATTGGTAGAGTCTGTGTACTGAAACCACGCGAGTAGGTTCTACAGGAGGTTGGGAAGGACATGTCGATTGAGAGACAACTGCAGATACAGTACTAGCTACTCCGTAGTAGCAGGCATAACTTCATACCGTAATTTGCTGGTAAACCTGACTCTGACTGTACTTTATCCCTAGGTTGAGCTCTTTGTGCAATTGAACTGACTGCATGACAAGTAAAATTACCTTAGAGTTTGATGTATCAAATCAGGGACGAGTAGTGCAGGCACCAAGAATAGAAAACCGGGGAAATCAAAACAATCCATGGACGAAGATGGAAGAACTTCCTTGGTACAATCCAAGCACAGCTCGACCAACCACGGTTGAAGGACAATATTCTGTCTAGTGGTCTGTTATTGTCAAGGTGCCTTGATCATCAAGTTCTGGCAGGAGAAACATCTCCAACCTCGATGAATCAGACCAAGCTCCAGGATCATGGAAGGAATTCAAGAAGGTATGGAGTATCAGAGTTCTCTCCATACGTAGTTGGCGCTCAATTAGCCCAAGACCCCAGCCTGCTCAATTATTGCTTCGTCTGGAGTGTTTGGTCCTTGAGTCAAAAATCTTCAGGAAGAAATCCAATTATGGCCCGTTAGAATTCACTAGTATTGATTCATAGACAGTATCATTTTATTTTATTTTATTTTATTTATTTTTTTGGGGACTGGATATGTAGTCTATGGCGTCCGATTTATCTTCTCTACTCCGCGCTCTGTAGGCTACTGTTCCCGCTCATCGACGTTAATTGTCCTGATGGTGTTTTCGCTCTAAGCCACCTCGTGTCAAGTTGACCTGTACAGCCATTTCTCCATCTTCAGTTCCACTTCCTTTCTTCGACATATTGTCTACTCGCATACGGAGTATATTCTTGCATAATCTGCCATCGTTCACGTCCTGTTGCATTGCCCTCGTGGATGACAACAATCTTGCAGCCTCAGTTACGGACGCTTTGGAGCTGCAATTGACTCACGATCTGCCCACCACGGTTTTCATCGATTAAATCTCCTCACTTTTGGCTGCAAATAATAACAAAATTTGTGCTCTTCGTCTTGGACTTGCAGAGACTTAATTGACACAACGATCAACATCATAATAATCCCACGGTTACTGCCTTGTTTCAGCTTTGCGACGGGAGCCATTGTCAACGGCCTGGTCTGGTCCCTTAGCGTGGGTCCCAGGGAAAAGAGAAGCTAATTTAACTACCAGCAAGACCACCATCGAGGCGCGCGGAATCTTGTCCACGGTCATCCAAGTCCTTTTGCATGGTCAATCGCTTCAACGGTCGGTGAATCATGGGTTCTACACAGTTTGGGAATTTCAACGTGAGTCTGCCGACGGAATTGGATACGTCTACTGGTTGCGCGAAAGGGGAGTTAACCAATGGGGATTTTCGCGAACAGGACTTTTGCAGAGATTCGACCTTGCCAGTTTGCAATGTGAGTTGGTCAATTTCATTCTCAGGCGATTTTCCATATAGGAATCTTGTCACCATAGGACTGCAGCTTGCTGACTGCGATTGTTCCTCGATAGCTCTTTGTCGCCCACAATCAACCTCCTAATGAAGCCTACGACGGCTGTGCCCTCACCGGGATTGACCTGGGAAATCATCGATATCTCAGCAACTTAGGTATGGAACGATGGATAGGACGACACGGAGACGAGTCGCGAATTGCGAGACTGATATCGGTGCAGGATCGATACTGCTGGCATTCATATCCATCTTAGTATCGCTCTTCCTATTATGGAGATCGGAACGGAAAAAGGCCGCGGTTGGGCGAAGGTACGCGGCTAAACAGGGACTGTGAAAGGCATGGACAGGGCTGACGAGTAATACTGTATAGGGAAATGCAATTGTTCCTTCTTGGCTTCATTATCGTCGAGATCTGCGAGATCTTCACCGTGGGCGGTTTTCCTCTTGACAGCGCGGTGCTGAAGGTATGTTTTCCCTGTTCTGGTTGACGCCTTGCTTCTATTGGACACAACTGAGGGGTGCGCATAGGGGTTTACGGCAGTTCATATCGCTGCGATCACCGCGACTTGCTGGATTCTCTTCTTGAACGCTCTTGTCGGGTTTCAGTTCCTTGACGACGGTACACCCGTTTCGCTCGGTCTCTGTGTTGCTTCTGCCCTTGTGTTCTTCATCGGTACCGGTTATATCGCCCTAGATACTGCTTTCGACTGGACCGGAGAGTTCGCGACGAACCCATCTAATCACTATCGAAATATCGCCCTCTACGTACTGTACCAGCTCTTCCCCCTCGTCCTCCTCGTGGCGTTCTTCATTCTGGAAGCTGTCTTGGTGATCCGCGTCCTGGGCGAGTTCCGGCCAATGTGTACGTTCAGCCTCGTCTCTACCAGAACAGGGGAGACTCCAACCTCATGAGCTTAGCAACTAACGGGATATGCAGTGTATCTGTCCGCCGCGGGTCTATTGTTCGCCATTGGCCAAATCTTCAACTACGTGATCAGCACCCATCTCTGCCAGGCGTCGCACGGGAAAATCAACGGCGCCTTATTCGAGACATTGTTCACCCTCTTGTCGGTCGTTACTGTCTGGATCTTCTGGAGCAGTATAACGGAAGACGACTGGCCGATGCCGATGGCTGTAGGCAGCGGCTACAACTAAGCTGCAACTGTTATTGTACCACCCGCTTATTTGATCTAATCGACTGCCGACCCCATTCAGCCATAACAATGCTCTTTTCTGTTGCAGACGAGGAAGGGTCCTTATTCTCGCACACATTTATCTGTCCTCGTCTGTCTTTTCCTCCGTTTTTACGCCTGGGCTGCCATTTTGATACCACTTCTGTACTCAACTTTTATGTTTCACGATTTCTCTGATGCTACCAGTGACTATGATTGTATTACCCCTTTAATGATGTGGTCAGCTTGATGTGAAACGGGCATGTGATCATGTTTACATATTTCATCCTCTCCTTTACTGTCAGATACCTATTTGATGTACCTAGCTAGCCACTAGCATATGTTTATAACCAATCTCTGCACATTGAAATATAACCTCTGCCTTCTGTCAGAATAATCGATCATCCAAGTATTATTGCTTGTCCGCAAATACCTGTAGGTGTCGGATCGAAGCATGAGCTTTAATATTATCAAGTATGTACGGTAGATTCCTGTACAGCGATCATAAGAACGAAATCAAACCAAGAACCGACGACAACTTGGGTCAAATTCAAATAATGCAAGCCCAAACCATGCTCTATGAACCCACCCCGTACATGCAAAACAATATCCGCCATGCCAGCCTCATATGGTTATATCGAACTTTGCATCTGGTGGGGAAAAGAAAGACCGAAACAGAAGTATACCTCAAAGCCGAACCTTGACATCTACACAGGGAAGAGTCCACTCCCGTCGTCCCAGCAAACTCCGCAACCATTCGAGTCCAACACCGGTCCACTCCTGCTGTCCCAGTTCACTCGATCCGTTGAGCGCAAGTCGCCGCTGCGCCTCCTCAACCGCCGCGCCCGCCAGCGCCTTGGTGGTCGTATTGACGGTCTCTACGACATAGCTGGCCAGAGACCCGTTCTGCGCAGCCAGGGAGGTATTGGCCGAGACGGCATCGTAGGGGTTTGAAGTTGCGTAGCGCGGCGAGAACCAGTCGCCGCGGAAGTCGAAGAAGCAGCGGTCAGCCCAGTGGCAGGAGGAGATGAAGAGGATGAGCAGTAGCGCGGAGCAGTAGATGCATGGTCGGTGGAGTATGTATGTGAGGGTGACGAAGGAGATGATGAAGAGCGGGGAGGCGTTGGTTGGGATGAAGAGGAGCGGTAACCAGCTATATTGTGATCGCGTGAGTGAGTGGGCTTGGAAGTTTGGCATGATACTTCAGATGGTGCGGCGACTTACCTCCTGAGACAGAACATGGTGGGAGACTATAGGCTGAGGGGATTGTAGCACACTTCTTGTGACAGTGACACAAGTATAGTAGTATAGTGTTGAGGAGTGTGTTCAACTTGAGAGGAAGACTGACGTCGAGGAAGAGGGATACGTCTGACAGTCAATAAAAGAAGATATGAGTGCAGTGAAGCTGGAGAGATGGAGATTAGATGCAGATAGTGGAGAAGTATCGCCCATCAGACAGCTGAGATACGAGCAAATCTCTCGTACATCGTGGCTAAATCTAAGGTAACTCTTAAGTATTCTTTCACTGACTGAGGATTTTCAGCGTCATTGCTGATTCCCTCCCATAAGAGATATTACCGTACCGTAACTGAAATCCCCGCCATAATTACCTTACCTATTCACAGCCACCTTCCTCAGGTATCCAAATGTATGCATCAGCCTCAACTCCATCAGCCACATATCATAGCCACTTACCTAACCCGAGCTAGTGCCGCTTCGGCCTCCATCTTGTTCTTTTTGCTCTACTGAATTATCATCATTTCTCGTTCTTCTCCCCCTTCCTTACCCATCTTCTTCTCTGTACCATAGTCCGTTCATTTAGCCCCTTTCTTTCTCTTCTTTCTTTCAATTACCAAAGCTATCTGACCTTACTGCTTCCTCACTTCTCCCTTTCTGCTCTCGAAAGAGAGCTCTTGAGAGAAGCTTAGAGCTTGGATATCACTTGGGAGGTCGCCTTTCATTGTGGTGAGCTGACAGAAATGTCCACCCCCAACGATCTCCAGGCTCTCCTGGCGAGCATCAGACCACGTCCATCTCCTTCGGGAATGTCTGCTCAGGACGCTCAGTACCCTATGCACTACCAGCAGGGCTACCGTCCCCAGCAACAGCAGACGCAGCCGCAACCCTACGATGGGCAGAACTTGTCTCACCCTCAGTTGTTGCAGCATGGCTACCGTCACCCTTCGGTCTCATCTGCCATCCCTAGCCCATCTCCGGTCAATACACCGCCTCATCATGGCTCGGATATCCTCAGTCCTAATACTGCCACTCCTCGTGGCGAAATGTACCCGCAGCAACCTCAAGCTCAAAACCCCGACCGTGCTGTCAACCTGCTGAACCTGCTCAAGTTTAATCAGGGCGCTGCAGCTGCTCCGTCTCAACAACAGCCTACTGCTGTTGGAATGGAGCAGCCAAGGTCTCCTCTTGCCCAGGAAACTGGCTTCGAGGGTGTGTCTAGGTCTCACACGAGGAACATCTCGGCGTCTGATCTGGTTGCGTCCCTGTTCGGTCGACAGGCTCAAGCTTCACCTTCGGCTGCAACCCCACCCATGATGCCTACTACTTCGCAGTTCGCTCAGCCTGGTCATTCCGGTGTCGGCGAGAGTTCCCTGTCGGCGGCCCCTACTGCTGAAAACACGCAGGAGATGCTGCTTCGTCTGCTCAACCGACCATCACCGAGCCAGGACGTGTCCCACGGGCACGGGAAGGCGGTATCCCAACCAGCAGCGTCTGTCTCTCCGGTCAAGTCCCCTGTCGCTGAGCCGATCGCACAGGCGTCAGTTGAAGTGCACGGAGCGCGTCCTGAGGAAATGGTGTCTGGGAAGCCGGGCATAGTATCTTCTCAACAGTCCAAGTCGACGCCGACGCCCAAGGAAGGCATCTTCACATACACTAACCCCTTTGAGCAACTGGCAGCTGCATCGCCACGCAAGGCCTCTCCTCAGATCAAGTCTCGGAGTGCTAGCCCCGCCGTCGAGCTCACCCAGCGCCAGAAGATCAACGTAAGTGCAACTGCGGATGTTGCTCCCGTGACTCAGCCAGCAGCGTCATCTGCCGCGCAACGCCCATCATCACCAATTCTTGACGCAGAGCAGCGCGAGGCTGTTAACCAGGTAGTTGGCAAACTGGTGGATCAGATAGTTGGCCGCGACGTTGCTGAAGTGCGTGACAACACGGCCAAGGAAGAGGAGTCGTTGCCTGTACGAACGGACAAGGGAGAAAGCACTCAAGCGGTCATTTCCTCCATCGCTAGTCATCTTCGTGATACAGCTGCTGAGGCCAAGCAGTCTGCAAAGATTGAAGCAGCGGCCGCCCAAGACGCCGCGGCAGAGAGTACTGCAGCTATTAACGAAACTACTAATGGCGAAAGTGGCGAGGCCCTTGCAGACAGTTGGGAGAGCGCCGAGGACAGTGCTGCGAAGGAAGAAGAGCGCGTTGTTCCCGTGTACAACTTTCCTCTGAAGCCGTTCATCTCCATTGCCCTTAAGGGCAACGCCCAGGAACTTCCGACCATTCGGGATGATGGCATCATGGACATTGCCCGGTTGAAGAAGGAATTTGATCAACTGGACCGGTCCTTGACTTCGGCTACATCGGAATACATCGTTTACGCTCTAGCGAAGAATGGAGGCATGAGGATCATTCGTCAGGAGGATGGAAGTGACAAGCAAGTCTTCCGTGCAACCCGCGACCGTGTGTTTAATGTCACTCTCTGCACCTCAGCCACAACGAGCGGCGTATCCGAGGAGCAAGCGATCTTGGGCATTGGTGTCAGCGGCACGGTCTACTGGGCATTGATCTCGCGTGGAGAAAAGGATCTGTTCGAGCTGGATGCCTTGGAGAGCGAGAGCCTGATATTCCCGCCGTTCCCGGCTTCTGATGAGAACACTTCTGGTGGCCAGCTGAAAACGCGGGCCAAGAGAAGCTCTCGTCATCCCGGCTTCTTCGCCATCGGGCGTGGCAAGAATATCTACGTCGTCTGCCCCCAGGCGGCTGCCAATGCAAACTACGGTGTCTCGGGATCTCAACGCACCGTCAACACGGAGAAGTTTCTCAAGGAACGGGCCCTCAAGATCTCGACCGGCAAAGCTGGCAAGGACTTTGTGTTCAGTGATGACGATACTGTCATTGCTTCTCTAGACAAGACCGGCAGACTACGCTTCTGGGATATTCGCGAAGTGGTCAACAATCCCGATTTCTTCACGAACGTGCCTAGTCCAGCTGAGGTGCGCGTCCCATTGAACACCTTCGTTACCGGATCTCCCACCGAGAAGTCTTGGCCCACCTCTGTCCTGTTCATCGATAAGCTGCGTCCTTATGTCAAATCGATGGCGCTTCGTTACGTTTTGGTCGGACTTAAGCAAAACCACACCTTGCAGCTCTGGGATATTGGGCTTGGCAAGGCCGTGCAGGAGCTCAAGTTCCCCCACGAGAACGAATCGGATGCCATCTGTAGTGTCGCCTACCATGCAGCCTCTGGTATCATTGTGGTCGGACATCCTACGCGCAATTCCATCTACTTTGTTCACCTGTCCGCTCCTAGATATAATCTACAGCCCATGTCGCAGGCATCTTTCATCAAGCGCTCGGGTGAGAAGGACTCGAGCTTGCCCAAGCCAGAATCTACAGCATGCATGAGTGGCATTCGGGAGATTTCGTTTGCCTCCAAGGGCCAGTTGCGCAGCTTGGATCTTCTCCCTGCCAATAAGGCTCCTGGAGATAGCAAAGAAGACAGTGCGCTCTTCGAGCTTTACGTGATGCACTCGCGTGGCGTGACTTGCTTGACCATCAAGAAAGAAGACCTGGGATGGGGCGTCGACAATAAGATTATCCGCCCTGTGAATGCGCTAGAGGAGGGCTACATCGAAATTTCTGAGCTTCAGGCCTTCCCGAGCTACGTCGCCGATGAACCTTCAATCAATGGTGATTCGGCTTCTGCCTCCACCAGAGCTACGCCGAGGGAAGTGGCCAAGAAGACCCCTGAGGCGACCACTGAAGCTGCTGGTGCACCTGCTCCTTCAAGCACTGTGTCCCCTGTCAAGCCGGTTCTGAAGAAGAAGGCTGTCGATGAGCAGGCCGAGCCAGCTGCAGCGGCCAATGGCGTCGAGAAGCCTGAGAAAAAGAAG
The DNA here is from genome assembly GCF_001445615.1 of Aspergillus lentulus. Taxonomy (NCBI): domain Eukaryota; kingdom Fungi; phylum Ascomycota; class Eurotiomycetes; order Eurotiales; family Aspergillaceae; genus Aspergillus; species Aspergillus lentulus. The sequence continues at coordinate 2,945,342 of NW_028322113.1, forward strand.
AAAAAGAAGGCTGCTGCTGCTACCGCCGTTACCGGTGAGAGCCCAGCGAAAGCCAAGGAAGCAACATTCACTGCTGCTGAGAGGCTGTCCGGTGAGTCCGGCATTGTGCCTCAACCAACTGAGCAGCCCACCCAACTGGCACCTTCCACAACACAGCCATCAACCATGGACGCCCCTCTCCCTGCCGTCACTGCTGCCGCGCCCCTCTCCTCTGAAGCTGGTGCCAGTAAAACTGGCGAGATCTGGGCCAAGCACTTGGAGGCACTCCAGACTGGCGTCACTACTGAATTTAATAAGAGTCTCGGTCGCGAGCTTGAAGGCCTGTACTCCCGCTTCGACGAAGAGCGACGCAACTGGGACGCTGCATCTGCAGCCAAACAGGATCAAGTCTTGCGGTTGGTCTCTAGCACCCTGTCTGACAATGTGGAGAAGAATCTGGCTCGTATCGTGTCTAGCAGCATTCAATCTGAGGTTGTGCCTGCCCTGACTGAGCTTACCTCGGCCGCTGTTGGAAAGCAGCTAGATCAGGTCATTTCTCAGCACCTGGGCAGTCTTGTGCCTCGTGAGGTGCGCCAGGCTCTGCCTGACGCAGTTGCTCGTTCAGTCAAGCAACCTGAAGTGATGAAAGTCATTTCGGATGCCGTTGGTCAGAAAATTGCTTCCCACCTTGAGAGTGAGATGTCGAGGGCCTTGCACAACTCCATCACCCCCTCCTTCAAGACCCTTGCTCTGCAGGCCGCAGAACAGATCGGTTCGGACATGCAGAAGCAGCTGCAGGTGCAGATGAAGCAGTACGAAATTCAGCGCCACAACGATGCCGCGAAGATCGATCAGCTCACAACTCTTGTTCGTGGTCTGTCTGACACGGTCGCGTCGATGGCTGCGGCCCAGACCAACTTCCAAAACGAAATCCTGAGACTCAACCGCGTGTTGAGCGCCAAACAGCAGGACGAGGAAAGCCGCAGCTCGCAGCAGGCATCATCTGCCGGGCGGGCTGCTGCTCCCAGCGAGGCCAGAACCGCCGAGGATCTTGAACTGGCAGAGATTGCCCAGCTGATGAGTGAGGGTCGGTACGAAGAGGGCTCAGTCAAGGTAGGAACTCTTATATTTAGATCAAAAGCAAGCTACTGACTCTATTGGTGCTGTAGTGGCTTCAATCTAGTCAGCAGGCCGATCTGTTCGACAACCTCTTTGTCCGCCTCAACCCATCGTACCTGACTAGGCTTTCCCCCATCGTGGCGCTTTCAGTCGGTGTTGCAGTCACGTCTTCCCTCCACACAAACGTTGACGACCGTCTCACGTGGTTGGATGTTGTCCTCCAATCTGTTGATCTGAGGGTACGTTCTGACAGAATTCCCCCGCTTTGGTAGCCATGACTGACTGAATGTTACAATTAGGATCCCGACATTCACGAGGTTGCACCTAGGATCATCGAAATTCTCACACAGCGGCTGAATACCTTGTACATGGAAGTCGCTTCGAACAACCCTCATTCTCCCGTCATTCGCAAACTCGGTCCCATCAATCGGCGCTTGCAGGAGCTTTGCAGATAATCTATGTACTTGCCGCGTGGGGTCATCCACGACGGAGACAACCTTAGATAATGAATGGGGAGAGGGATATGTCGTTCGCGTCTACGCTCTGGAAACATGGCTCACGACGATTGAAGACATCTGCAGACGAGGGTAATGCCCAGACGAGAAGGATTGCGTGCACATTTGGGGGAGGCTTGGATGTGGTGGACAAGGCTCTTTGGGCATTTCTTTTGTTTATTAATGATTCAAGGGAATGATGATACGTGCTAGTACGGAGCGAGGGCTTCTTAGTCTAATGACCGATGCATAATATCATGACCTATCTATGAGGAGGCGATATTGCACCTTATACACCTGTCATTCTGGATCTTCCAGCTAGCCTTGCACAGCATTGCGCGGAAGCTACTTGGATGTATCAGGTGATCTTGCATTAATCCCGACATATAATGGAGCTAAATTCTGAGACTGATATAATTTTGGCTCCTGCATACGTAGGCAGGCAGGGCTAAATACATACAAAAGTATTAGCTATAATGTCTCCCTGCTGCCAGGCAGAGAAATTATAAGGATGGACAAGTAGTCAGAATGATGCATTCTTTCGATCCACCACTCTTCAAACGTCAAGGAAGACATGCTGTCATAACCACCATACTTGTACGGGTCCATACTCCATAGTGCATCTAGCATCACAGTTGGTATCATGCATGGAAAGGCACCGCAGTCTGACTCTCTGCACACTGAACAAGACCATCATCCTCGACAAACTCGAAGCCCAACGCCCGCCAGTTCAGCTCCTTGCGCCAGTGCAGACCGTAGTATTTTCGTTTTGTTGTCGGATCGGACGACTCTCCTCCCATTTGCACCTTCGCCTTCGATTCAGGCTCTTCAAGCTCGGCTTCAGGGCCATGACCGGGGCCGGGGTCACACGCTGGCGAGACAACAGGCTCCGAGGCCAGTCCGCCCGTAACCATCCGCCCCTTTCGAGGGAAGATTACCGCTCGGAAGCGCGAGAGGAGCATGCCCATGGAGCAGCATAAGCACGGCTCGTGGGTGAGGTATACGTCAAGGTCTGTGCAGAGGTAGCCGCCCTGCGCGCGCGGGCGGATACGCGGAGCAGCAACCGGAGCAAACGGAGGAGTGTTCGCTGTCGTGGGAACAACAGGCGAGGCGGAATTTGTCTTTAGAAGCTTTTCCGGTACTGGTGACGGTTCTTGCGAGTCTGACCTGGACGCGGAGGGTGATACCTCTGACTGGGAGAGAAAGTACGATTCCAGGGGACTTAGGTACGGTTTCGTGTCTGAAGCTGCGCAGTCTTCTTCACGCCGTTTCTGGGCAATCATCTCCACGGCGCGCATCAGCGCGTGCAGTTCAGGCCCGCCTTCCAGGTCAGAGTTGTATGTCTGTGCTGCTGCAGGTGGACCCGGTCCGACCTGCAGCTCTGACGTCGAGAGTGCCCCAGCTTCCCGACGAGAATATCGCGCGTCTCCTGCGACGGCAACAACGGCGTCCGTCCATCTCGTGCCGTCCTCGTCGTCAGTAGTGTCGATGGAAGCCAGGATTTCGGGATCGACGACCACCGCTCCGACTCTGCGGCCTCGGCCGGATTTCTCTGCTTCTTCTGCGACTTTCTCGGCCAGCGCCAAATAATATCCGGCTTCGGGTTGGATGGAGTCCAGTGCACGGTTTAGAATTTGCGGCGGCGGCGCTATCGTGGCTCGCGGGGCGGCGGGGTTGTAGACAACGGGCCAGTATGTCGATGTCCATTTTTCGGCTTGTTTAGCATTCAAGGGCGGTTGAGTAGGGATCCTGATTGTATGTAGGGAAATCGCAGGCGCTGGTTCGATCTGGCTTTCGGAAGAGGTCGAGGAGACGGGGGCAAATGGAGCAAGCACTTTTTGGAGAGCATTAACTTCTGGGAGAGGAGGCGAGATTAGGACAAAGATTGTCTGCGGTGAGGCTTCATTGTGGTCGATGGCTGAGCGCAGGGATTCTGGCAATTGGGAATGTTTGGCGAACCGTCGGAGATGGTTCACAGGGATAGCAGGGTCGCGAGGGAAAGCAGCATCAAGTGCTCTTTACAGCGATGTTAGCCAGTCACGATCTGTCTGCGCCTTGGAAGTTAAGTATCTTACTTGACCACTTTCGAGGCCAACTTCACGTTAACTTCAGCTACATATGCATCCTCTAAAGCCCGTCAGACAATGATCATTCTTAATAAAAGTCCATAGCCTCATGGTTGCTAGGGGAGACATACCAAACTCTTCAGTCGACTGTGTTTCCTGGACGGTCTTGATCGGCACTACACGTCCCTGAAGAGGCTCGATACTCCTCAGGATGTCTCGTCCCTCCATTGACGTGCGTCTCCGCGGTGGGGATGAACACAGCAAGACGAGCGCTTCTATCTCGTAATATGACGCTCCCGACCGCCGCAGCTCACGCGCAATTGATAGAACAATCCCAGAGCGATCGTGGAGTATCTACCTCTCGTATAGCAACCGCCGATCCATTATGACTTCATGGTTTGGCTGACAGTCGGTTGAGTTGCGGCTTTCCATGGATACGCAGTTGTCCAGACCGTAACCCTAACCCCTAAGCCCTAAGCCCTACGCCCTGTGTCCTAAGCCCTGCTGTAACCGGACCGGGGTTGATGCCTCAGGCAATACAATGATCCCTTACTAAAATTTCGCAGTTGACGCATAGGACGAGTCTATGACATAATGCTACCAAACTAGAAGAACGAATCTGAGACAATACACGTAGGAGGCTTAAATTAGATCGAAATGATAAGGGAGTATGATATTCCACACGCTAGTAACAATCGAACGCCCGAAAAATAGCATGAAGCTGTACAGAGATCATGACCAGGTAGTCCGCCAGGTCGTAGAAGCATGAGAAGAAGAAGGTGATAACAAGGCCAAAGAAGAGTCCTAAGGCATTAGACAGCACCAGAATGAGAAAAATGTCCCACATCGCCCATTAATGCATAGGAAGATCAACTCCGTTCCCGCTTTAGATGTATGGTATGTAGAAATACAATACAATGATTGGAGATCTGAAGGTCCACCCATAGAAAGGAGGTTAACAGCGCTGGAATCCAGCTAACTGCTGCATCGGTGCAGTGAAAGTACTCAGCCTTCACGCTGGATTTCGTACCCGTCGCACCTCTCGACGAGACTCTGATAGTAATCCACCAACACTTCTGGCTGGGGTACAATCCGCCACTCTACGCGGAATAAAAACTCTAACTCCAGAAGAGCCAACTCCGCCATGCTGATACCTCCCACGCGAGCATACGTCTTGTTGGTCCAGAAACTGTCACTGAGACCTTTACTGGCGACGGTCGCACTAGCAATAAGGAATCGGTGAATAGTCAGACTGGAGACGGTAAAGGCCGGATAGAGAGCGCAGAGCCGATCGATGTAATATACCATGCTGAGCAAGATCGGAGGCGACAAGGTGGCGTGGGTTGTAAGCCGTTGCAGATAGTCTTGGACCGAAATCCGAGGTGGTGATCGAGAATGGAAACGCGTCAGGCGTCCGTTATTCAGCGGGATCTTGTCGTTGAAGCGAATCAGCTCCATCAGCATGCTAGAAATTAAAATGACAAGGTCCCGCGGATCAGCCTGATCATAATTCACCGGCAGATATTTCACGTCGGGCTTGGATGGCCGCAGTCGTTTGGATTGACTGCCCTCGAAGTCCAAGTCCCCGGAGCGTCCCGCAAGCGAGGCGTCCACGCCATGATCATTCGGGCTGTTACGCTTGTTGGACCCTGTACTGACAGGGGCGGGCATTGGAGGAGCCAAGCAAGGCGCAGTAGCGGGGGCAGGGGCCTGAGCCTCTGCCGGAGCTGGGGCCGACGCGGGTACTGGAGGAGTACCGACAGGTTCAGTGTCCGTCGGACGATCAGAGGAATGCGGGTTAACAAGCGTAGCGACCGCAGGAATAGGAGTAGCGGACGAATACGTGCTATTTCCGCCCCCAAGGGTGGTCAGCCCGGCGGACATGCGGCCGCGAGGGAGATCCCCTGAGGGCCCCGGAGGCGAAGCTTCAACCGTATGTCGTGTCAAGGCCGATCGAAGTTCCTCGATGGCCAAGCGGGAAGAACGCGGACTGAAGTGACTACTGGACGCAGGAGGCTGACGAGCAGGCTCATAATGATTGTGACGAAGATTATGAGCTGCTGTTACGGCGCCGACGGCGGCAGTCGTGGATCGATGAGAAAAAGACGGAGAGGGGTGAGAGGGATGAGGAAGCGTTGGAGGAGAAGAGGAGGAAGGATGGAGGGTGGCGGACGGAGACGGTGATGAGACTAGCATGATTATTTCCGCCCAACGAGATCACCACGTGGGCGGACGATTGCACGACGTGCAACGGAGCTGGCAGACGCTGCGAAACCTTGAGCTGCTGCTGCTAGGGACGACAGCGTGCACAGACGCATCGTGATTTGCAAGGTCAGACTCTTTTCAACAAAGAGACTGAAGTCTGAAGGGGAGGGTTTTTAAAGGGCGGAGGAAACGTCCTTGGAAACCCAGATAATAATGATGATGGGTTAGAGTTAAAGCGAATCGTAGAAGTTTTATAAAAGAAAGGAAAAGGAGGGGAACACGGGACTCGGTTCCCAAGGAAAAAAAATTGTCAAAGAAAAAAGTAAAAAAAGGAAAAAAAAAAAGAAAGTATAAAGTCGGTTAGTTACAAAAATACGAAGGTTATGCCCATCTCCCAGAAACGCAAACTCCTTCACACCGATCTCCAAGAAAACAAGGAATTAAGGAGTAGCCTGGGCCAAGGGACATTGAAAATTGAGCCAAATTCCGCCCAATCGAAAGCAGCCTGGGAGCGCCTGGGCGGAAAGATTGGAGGCCCCTCTTACAGTCCTTACAGTTACAACTTACCGCTTGTTACAAGTATCGGCACCGTGAGCCGGTTCAATACGTATTACCAGGGGGTCTCCCAGTTGGAGTAGACAGATCCCTCGTAGATAAATACTCTTATGGATTATTAAAGGTGTTGATGGCGCCGATTGCCGTCTTCTGACAGGCTTGACAGTTCTCTGATCAGATTCTGAAGTCTTAATTAACTGGCCTGGATCTGATATCTAGCGGTCAGGTTCATGTAACTCAGGTACCCTCTCTGGTGGGGGCTCTATAATAGGTAGTTAGAGGCACTTACGGAGTAGACAGTTTAGACAGGACGGACTTACGACAAAGTACCTGAAGACTCCTACTATCTACTACTCAGACAGATAATAATGACGGGCCGTTGGTAGCTATTTGGTAGCCATGACCCCTATCATGCTTCACTTGGCTTCACTTGGCTTCACTTGGAGATAGGAGATAGTTTCCTAGGTCACATGGATGGCCACAAATACTCTGAAGCCCCCAATCTCCGCACTCGGTGGTTCAATCCATGTAATGATCACTTATGATTTGGTCATAGCTGAGGATGGACTCCCTAGATAAAATCCTCTTACATACTCCATGTATACCTGTTGAAAGAGCAAAGATCGAGAACAGCATTGAAAAACTACAATCCTCTTCTCCGTATGATAATTTATGAGCCGATGCTTGAGTAGGGTACTCCGTACATAAATTACAATGGATACTCTGACTGGCACCTGATGTAATGTAATGCAATTTCAGTTCCACTTCGATCCACTAGGTAAAAGGTAGGGCTGAATCAGTGAACAAGGGCGGAGTCATGTGACGCAGTATTGATTACCCAAGATACCCGTAGATGGTGCATCATGTGACCTGAAATCATGTGGCATCACGTGTACTTTTATTCCGGAAGCAGATGGCGCTCTGGGATACTACAAGATTACATGGTAAGGTAGGATTATAAAGGCAGTACGTAGGTAGGTAACTAACTATCTAGATAAGGCCCACGATGGATACCAAGAAAGATAATAAAAGTGCTGTCAGGCTGCTGTAAGTGGCACTGGTACCCCATATTCCGATCAGTTACTCCGGACCGCCAAGCTCTCCCCGACTTCAGCGACACATCAGTTTGCGAATGGTCTAGAAAGATTGTCCGTTGATGAAGGTTCACTTGTCACCGCAATTCGAGGCTCGTACATACATACTTATCCCTGTTTTCTCTGTTTTCTTTCTCTTTCTCTTCTCGGAGCGAATTTTATTTGTTTCAATAGACTCCTTATTGATCCGGTTCATTTCATCGCATCTAGCTTTATCCTTATCAATTGCTAGCTCACTGCATCAGACCCCTCCTGGACCTCCGCTCCGGCTTCCGTCGCCTGTACTCCACATGAGCAAGATATCGATCAAACATTGATTTTCGGATAGCAGCGCTCTTCGGCTTGTTGCATCGAGTCGGTCTCCGTCCCATTGTCGGTTGTCGCCAAAGAAGTCAAACGGATTCGTCTGGCGGCGGCGGCGGCGATCTAACCACTATGACGCGCACTTCTACACCTCCCACCCTACTCCAACTCCAAAGCGCAGACTCGGTATCATCTCAAGCTGCACTACTTCGCAGCTTGAAGAACGAAACGATTGGTCATGATCAGCGCAAAGAGATTTATGTCAAGCGGGGAATCATTCCGGTACTCACCAAGGTTCTCACGTCACGGAAACTGAGCGGGAAGAGCGTTACGGCGACGGTCAAAGAATCGTCTGGCATCAAGTCCGAGGAAGACGATGCTTGTCTACAGGCGATCATCATCCTTGGTAGTTTGGCTCAAGGTAAATTTCCAGTGATTCGTCCCAACTGCGCCAGTAGTGGTCACCATTACTGAGATCGTAAAAAACCAGGCGGCCCAGCGTTCCTTGCGCCCATCCTCGCCAGCAATATACTTCCAATTCTCCTGTCATTTCTGTCGTCTCCCAGCTGCCCTTCCTTCTTCCGCCTTCCCATTCTCCGAACACTCAATAGCATCGCGGATCGACTACCATTGCAGAGTCAGCAGAAACTGAACAAGGATACTCGTTTGGCCGAACTGCTCTTTTCTAAGGAGCATGTGGGCTGCTTGGCTCAGATCATCGGGCAAGATTATACATCTTATCAGGCACAGGCTTCCATTGAACTGGCTGCATCGTTGATTGGGAAGTTGTGCACCGAGGAGGCTCACAAGACTGTCCTGGCTGACTCGGGGGTGTTGGATGCTCTTGCTGTCAAGGTCGCCTCGTTTGTAGTCGCCCAAGGGTTCGTTCTGCCTGGCGCAGAAGAGCATGTCCAGGAGCCGGGCGCATTGGGATCCTTGCCCCCTCCAGCACCCCCGAGTGCCAAGCTCGCTCCAATCCTTCGTGCGGTCACAGTGATTATCGAGCACTCCAAGTGGCGAGCCGAACATTTCCTTTCGTCGCCAGGTATTGTGACTGTTTTCCCCAAGCAGTTACCCGAATTCGCTCCCTCGGACATCAAAAAGGGCCCCTGGGGGTCGACGTATTTCTCCGGTTCTGCCGTCCCCCGGCATGCCGGGATTAGCCCCCTTGAGAGTCTGCTGCCGTCGGTTCCATTATCTCCCTCGACGGCACCGGCGAATGCAGCCAATTTCCCACCTCTAGGTCACCAAGGGGCGCGCCGTCGCCCCAGCCACTCGTTCCCCACATCCTTCTCGCTTTTTGAGTCGACATCTACCGACGACGATGAGAATTGCATCGTCCCCTGGCTGCTTTACATGGTTCGTGCGGAGAACGGCATGGTTCGCTTGATGGCAGCTCGCCTCGTCACGGTCCTTTTCCGTCTTGGCCTGGCGAAGAAACATCGCGTCTCCCTGCTTTCCTATCTGTTGATCCCCATCCTTATCCGAATGCTCGACAAAGACTATGAAATACCGGGCGATGACAGTGTCGAGTACGGTGGCTTGATTCCCGCAACCGCGCGTGTTAAGGAGGAAGCCCCTGCAGTACTCGCAGCTCTGGTGATTGACGATCAGGAATTGCAAAAACACGCCGTCGATGGTGGCGCGATTAAGCGATTATCACAATTGCTGAAGGAGACCTACAATCCGATTCACGAAAATACCAAGCCAATGTGGCACCCGGACGCCGACGAATCTGGTCCAAATTCCGATACGCAGCCACTAGAATGTAGACTTGGACCACCCGGGTTCTCGCCAACTCATTGTCATGTAATGCGATATCGGGAGAATATTTTGAAGGCACTTGCAGCTCTCGTTCCTTTCAAGGATGAATATCGCAAGCTCGTGTGTGAGAATGGAGTGGTGCCGTACATTATCGACTCTCTCAAGCCTTGCCCTAGCGAGCTGCCAGTGGACCCATCGACTCTCAAGAACACTGCTACGGATGGCAATCCCACTCCGACTCTCTTGGCCGCTTGTGGTGCTGCGCGAATGCTTACTCGTTCTGTGAGCGTCTTGAGAACCAGTCTGATCGATGCTGGTGTCGCAGCTCCTCTCTTTGTGCTGATCCGTCATCCTGATATCGAAGTGCAAATTGCTGCGACGTCCGTAATCTGCAACCTGGCATTGGACTTTAGTCCTATGAAAGAGGTCAGTCCTTACCCCTTAGGGCTGCGCTAGATTTCGACTTGCAACTGACCCAAGTAGGCAATTATCTCATCGGATATTCTCCCGGTCCTATGCGAGCACGCGCACTCGCCGAACACAAAACTTCGTATCGAGTCATTGTGGGCACTGAAACATGTGTCCTATAATTCTGCCAACGATGTTAAGGTCAAGATTATTGACGGCCTTGGGCCTGGGTGGATCAAGCAGATTATTACGCAGGACCCTACCAGTGCCCTTGCGAAACGGGGAATGGAAGGCGATGTGGACAGTAGTGCGGCGGCGGGTATGAGCCGAGCCAATTCGGCCGGGGAACAAGTCGACCTTTTGAATCCGGTTGAGGATTCGCAAAGCCGGGGCGAAGATCTCAAAATGTCCGACACTCTGCCTGCCTCCAAGATGAGCCTGGAGATGTTTCTGCCGGATGCGACCAGGCGGCGAAAGCTCGTGTTGAATGGAGATTTGGACCAGACCACACAGGCTCGACAGGATGATATCGCGGTACAGGAGCAGACTTTCGACTTGCTGCGTAATCTTGTATGTGGGTCAGGAGCGTCGGAGATGATCGACCACCTCTTCAAGGAGATTGGGCAGGACCTTATCCTCGACGCGCTGGCGGACAAGCTTCGACCTCGCACCATCAATCTCCCCCACCGTCGGGATTCCTCAGCCAGCCGTGCACTCAACGTTCCCACCGAGATCCTCGTCTCGGTCACATATGTTATCATCCATCTTGCCGCGAGCCTTCCATGGCATCGGCAAGTCCTGGTGTCGCACCCCACCCTTCTGCAACATCTCATGTGGTACTTTAACCACAGCCACCGAGACGTGCGTATCAACTGTGTCTGGGTAGTCATCAATCTGACATACGAAGACGACGCGAGCGACCACGATGGCTGTCGCGAGCGAGCCTTCAAGCTACGGTCCCTGGGCGTAATGGAGCGGTTGACAAGCCTCCTTGATGACCCTGACCTTGACGTGCGAGAACGCACGAAAACGGCGGAGCATTTGATCAGTTCTTTGACGCAAACATAGTGATTGTGTATTACTTGACTGTCTCGTTGCTACTGGTTTCTTGTACCATGAGCATTGCTAGGAGACTGGATACGGGGTCCTTGACATGGGTGGGCGTTGGAGCGATTGTATAAAATGCATCGTCTACAAAATGTATTGTCTTCTACGCAACTGCTTGGCTTGAATATAATATCAGACTATCGACATATACCTCCAGTACCCCTAGAGACGTATCCTGTGTATGTCCAATGTTCTTGCGTGGCTTATCTTATCGGTCTGGTGGGGATTCGATGGTCCGACGACGTCATATCATCAGTTGACTGCGGTGTTAATAATAGCCCTGGGGAGCCATGTCTACTACTTGAAACTGGTTGCTTCACTCGTATCAAAACACCTCATAACATGGCACCAGTGCCTGCGTCAATTCTGCGTGCTCTCTCCCTCCCGGATGCCTCCACGGCCACCCTGTCGACCGCAAACCTAGGCTCCGGCTTCACCAGCACGGGGGTGATTCGAGCCACCGTCCCCACCGCCGACGGGACAGGCAAGGAAGAGCGACAGTACTTCGTCAAGACGTCCGCGGACGGCCAGGCCGCAGAGGAGATGTTCCGCGGCGAGTACGAGTCTCTCAATGCCATCGCCGACTCGGTCCCGGGGTTCTGTCCTCGAGCACTAGCCTGGGGACCGCTGGACGCGCAAGACAGCAAGGGAAAGGGCAAGAGTTTCTTTCTCGCGACCGAGTTTCTTGAATTAGGTGCTGGCGCTGGCGGCCGGCGGACAGGCGAGTCCCTCGCACAGCGGCTGGGCAAGTTACACTCTACGCCTGCGCCCGTGGACCCCGAGACGGGCAGGCGGCGGTTTGGGTTCCCTGTAGCGACGTTCTGCGGGGACACGAAGCAGCCGAATCGATGGCGGGATTCGTGGGCGGAGTTCTACGCGCAGGAGCGGCTGCTGACGGTGCTGGAGACGTCGGAGAAGCGGAATGGGAAGGATGCAGGGTTGCGGGAGATGGTGGAGCGGACGGTGCACAGCGTGGTGCCGGCGCTGCTGGGGGATGGACATCTGGGCTATGATCGGGAGGGGAACGGGGAGGGGATCACGCCGGTGGTGGTGCATGGGGATCTGTGGAGTGGGAATGCGGACCGGGGGCGGATTGTGGGCAGTGGGCGCAAGGAGGACGAGGAGGTGGGCGAAGTGGTGTATGATCCATCAGCGTGCTATGCGCACAGCGAGTATGAGCTGGGGATCATGAAGATGTTCGGAGGGTTTGGGTCGGCGTTTTTCGAGGCCTATCATCGCATCGTGCCCAAGACCGAGCCGGTGGAGGAGTATGAGGACCGCGTGAGGTTGTACGAACTGTAAGTGTGCCTTGCTTTGCATTGTGAGAGGTTTGGCTGACTTTAAAGGTATCATCACCTGAATCATCATGCCATTTTTTGGGGCTGGATATCGATCGGGTGCTGTATCGATTATGGAGAAGCTGCTTAAGAAATACGGCGATTAGTTGAGCCTTGGTCTCTATTGCTTCTAGATTCTCGATATATAGAGTAGAGATATCTGATGAATTCATGATTATCCATCAAGCATCTTAGAGCTATCCTGATTATCTATCTGCAGATGGTTGATTTACTGATACTTGGCCGTTTTGAAGATTCTCACCATTTGCAACGACGAATAAGGACAAAACTGGAGTAAATCCTGATGTGCAACAGCATCTTGTTAACTTATGGCATCATACCTGAGTCAGCAGATCTGCATGAAGGAATCCACGAAATATAAAGCTTAATGCCGTCCCTTGTCCCAAACCCTGGCACAAGACTTCTGATTGATCTGGAAATATTGGTACCTCGCTAGAGATTCTCAAGACAGCTACGATGCCTTCCATTCCAGACGCCGAGCTCTACCCCGAAGCCAGTGGCCCAGCAAAAGCGCTGGTTGACAGGCATCAGGCGGAGCAGCCTTTGAAGCTCTATGCGGGGTGGTTTTGTCCGTGAGTTCTTTACCCGTTTCACGTTCACTGTACAGAGCTGATCATCAACAGGTTTGGTACGCACCAGCGTAGAATAAGCGACGCTTAGATTGCCAGCTATCTAACCTTTGCAGTCCAACGTGTCTGGCTTGCTCTCGAAGAGAAGCAGATCCCCTACCAATACATCGAGGTCAATCCCTATCACAAGCCACAATCACTTTTATCCCTGAACCCGCGCGGGTTAGTCCCCACACTCGCTTGTCCTACGGGACAGAGTGACAGAAATGGCGTCAAGCTCAAGCCACTCTACGAGTCAAACATCATCCTCGAATACCTCGAAGAAGCGTATCCCGACCATCAGCCGCGTCTGCTTCCTGCAGACCCGTACGAGAAAGCCCGCGCGAAAATCTGGATGGATTTTGTGACCACCAGGGTTATCCCCGCGTTTCATCGCTTCCTGCAGTACCAGCCTCAGTCCAGAGACGAGGATGTGGCTGCTGAGACTGACAAAGTCCGCCAGCAGTTTCTGGATCGTCTGAAGGAGTGGACCAAGGAGATGCATCCCGAGGGGCCATTTTTTTTAGGGGATCAGATCTCAATGCCTGATCTTGTGCTGGGCCCTTGGGCCGTGCGGCTCTGGGTGTTTGATGAGTACAAGATAGGCGGTCTTGGGATTCCTGCTGAGGGTCAGGGGGGAGCGGATGAAGCTGTCTGGCAGCGATGGAGGACATGGCTCCGTGCAGTAGAAGGCAGACGGAGTATAAGGGAGACAACTAGTGAGAAGAAGCATTACCTCCCCATCTATCAGCGCTATGCAGACAATACTGCCCAGAGTGAGTTGGCAAAGGCCACAAGGGCTGGAAGGGGAGTGCCATGATTCCAAGCACTTGTGGATATGATTTATATGGATTCTCAACGGTTCAGAATGACACACATGCTCTCATATGTTCCCAACAAGAAGTTAGAAACAGACACCAGGATCCATCGGATCATAATAGTCTCATCTAACCTACAAGTTAATTGAATATATGCAAACAATAACGGAATAATATCTGACCCGTCTCACGTGACACTCCGCCAATCATGCGCGGCCAAAGATTCAATCGCATCCATCGCGCATCATTCTAGGTCCCCGTACATTTACCTATTTTACGTTCTCTACCTGGCAAGACAAGAAGGTTCTTCCGCCAGCACCACAGGATGTCTTCGGAGAAGAAGGATGACTCGACACAGCCGGCTGGAACCGACCCCTCTCTGCCGGAACCCCCTGCCATCCATCCGTCCTTCATCCAGGTAGCCAAGCCGTATATCTTTGAACAGACGATTCAGAAATGTATCGCGGCCATGGGGGTCAATCCTCTGCGCGAGGAAGCTCTGCGCTTGCAGGGGGTGACATGGATCGACAACGTGCGCCGTGTGCTTTATCTGTACGTCTGAATGCTTGAATTGCAAGTGAACATCACTTGAGCAGAACTATTGCTGACTCGACAGGCCTATTCGCACCTTCAACACTGCTGTTGTCTATTATCATAAATTTCGCCTTATTCACCCCGACACAGAGTACAATTATATGGTAGTCGCACCATGCGTTAATCTGCAGTGTAACTAAGCTGACTTGACTGGTCAGGATGCCGCTGCGGCTGCTCTATTCACGGCATGCAAGATTGAGGACACCCTTAAGAAGTCCCGGGAGATTGTATGCGCTGCGTACAACCTGAAGCTCCCTCCATCAGAGCACATGTCTCCTGACAACCCCGTGAGTTCCCCATCGTCTCTCTGGCAACCAGGGCCGACTAACATAGCCTTCATAGGTTTTCGAAGCTCATGCTCGAGGTATCATCGGTCTGGAGAGGCTCATGCTCGAAGCGTCTGGCTTCGACTTCCGCACCCGCCATCCGCAGAGGACGTTGATCAAACTAGCCAGACACTATGGCCTGTCGCCGCAATCCGAGGTCTCCAATCTCGCCTACCGCATCTCGCAGGATCTCTATCGAACCTTTGCCCCCATCAAACAGACCACCTCCACCATGGCCTTTTGCTGCCTCGAACTCGCGGGTCGCCTGCTAGATCAGCGTCTGGAGCCCGTGGAGCAGGGGTCCGATTACGAGCAGTGGAGGACGAGCCGCGAAGAAGTAATGGGTAGGTCCCCTGCCTTTTCTCAAGTCTACAGACAACAATAAATTCTAACAAAAGACTAGAAACCCTCTTTGACCTGCTCGAGTTATACACACACAACCGCAGCTCGACCACCGTTGGCCCGCATTTCCCACCTGATCGATTCCTCACAGTCCGTATTCCATTGAACAAAGAAGCAGAGGCCCAGAGATTACCCCGGTACACGCACTGGGTCGAAGACAGCAGAGATTCCAAGCCTACCAATGGCGCCAGGGACGGCAGGGATCGCCCCGCGCCAAAAGACAGAGATAGAGACAGGGGAGCCGGGACGGCACCCGCGGTGCACCCGCTCACCCCTGTCGCTGCGAACGGGGAGAGGCCCAAGGCTGGGGAACGAGGCCGGGACGGTGCCGTGCGCTTCATGCTTGATTCGGAGCGCGCAGAGGCCGAGAAGGCGCGCGTCGCTGAGTACTTCAAGATCGAAATGGAAGAGTACGAGGTGGAGGAATGAATGTCTTTGGACTTGAAGTCACGATACTACCCTACACAGACGACATACCCGCTACTGTTGGGTTTCCCGGCCCCTTCCGCAGCGGATGGACAGCTGGGTTCGAGCATTCGGGCAGCTACGCCGGTACGCTAGCCGCGATGGATCTGTTAGCCCGCCTGCCGCAAGATTCATGAGTCCAGCTGAGCACAGCACGCTTGGTGTGAGAGCTTGACAGGACGCGGATATAGCTGCGCTCTGAATGCGTAGCGTTATGCATTGAGCGACGAGCTGGGCGCCGCTGTTGAGTCCCCAATGTCGAGGACCATCCAGATACTCCTTGACGGTGTATCTACCGACGGAAAACCTGCACTGATGTTTCATGCGGCGTACGCCATACGCGATACAATCGCTGCAGGATAATAGCTACCAGCTACCTTGCACATTCTGTTGCATTACATGTCAAACGACAAATCTTTTTAGGTAGATAAGTACCTACACACCCACGTGAAAGCTATATATGATGGGACTTCACACAGTGCATCGAGCGCTCAGCCAATCCACCTCTAGGGGACGTAAGAGGATGTAAAACAAAAAGAATACGAATCCAGGCTGACCATGTCTTTTGCCCGGCTGAGTCAGGCAACCCGACCGACCTTTCCTGACTTGTATACACCAACAACCCCAATGCGTTGACAAGAAATTACAGTGAGAAAATAGAAAGATTAAAAAGAGGATGCATAGAAGCCGAACATGTTCATCAAGGGCCGCAGGCACCAAAAAGGAGATGGTCATTATCGAATCATTTTCAACGGCGTTTTAACTCGCCGTTAAGGCAATCCAGTATCTGTATGATTTGTGAGCAGGTGGACCTTTTGTATCGAAAACGATTGAACATACCGTCTCAGAAACGGTTCCCTGGTTGTAGAGGTATTTGCCCAAACCGCGAACCACTTCGAACTGCTCCTCCACTGTGAGGCCGTTGATGGCAGCCTCGATGATATCCCCAACGCTGGCCTTGTATACTGCAATGAAGCTGTGGTAATACATGTAGGAGAAGAAGCCCATGATAAACTGGCAGTCCATGCGGTCGGTGATACCACCGTGGCCCGGGATGGATTCACCGAAATCCTTGATCTTAAAGGTGCGCTTGAGGCCCGATGCGAAGAAGCCACCGAAAGGCGCAATGAGAGAGGCAAAGGTGGCAAACACCAGGATGTGGAACTGCATAGGCTCAACATAGAAGGTCTTAGCCAAGCCAGTCCATTCTGGGAGAGAATAGGGCTGAGGCACAAAGACAGGGTTGGGGTTGCATTGCAGTCCAGTCAGGACGTTAGCTCCCAAGTCGTTAACCGGGCAGACAAAGTACTTGTAGCGCATCAGGATGTTGGTCATAAAATAACCGAAAATAATAGTGCAAATCCATGCACCAAGGAAACCCTCAACAGTCTTCTTGGGCGACAGCTGGATCAGCTGAGTGCGACCAAAAGTGATACCACACACGTAGGCGAAGATGTCGTTTGTAATGACGAGGGAGGCCGGGAGGAAAAACCAGATCATGCCCTCGAAGACATTGTTCATGACAAAGTGCGCTTGGACGACGATCAGGTACAGGGCCATATGCGTCCATGCAAACTGGGTGAATTGAAAACGGTAGTGACCTTTTTGTAGCGATGCGACGAAGAAGACGAATCCTGAAAGTGGACAGTATCAGCGGCTGGACCGATCTTGTGGAGTAAGCGATCAAACTCACCCATAACATAGAGCGTAAAGCTGATAAAACGATGGTGAGTTGCCAGAGGAAGCAATCCCTTCTCAACTAGGAGGATATGCTTGAAATAGTAGATCACACTTTCTCCATACAAAAAGTACATGGTCGTGGCCAGGAAATACCAGTTGAGCGACTTGGTAAAGCGGATGTTCTTCTCCCTGCTGGGTACATTTGCAATGGCAATGACTTCCTTAAACGAAATGATCTGGATCGCTGTGACGATGCCGATGATGTAAATGTGGCCCGAAAACATGGCAATGAAGAAGAGGAAAATCATCACAAACGTCCATATTGTCCGAGTGATGAATGTCTGCTTCTTCTTCTCATATTCGGACAACTGAGGCTGTTCCTGTTTCTGTACGAGTATGTCAGCCTTCCATTGCCAAATGATCCAAACCAGTTCTCCTGTCTTAGGGCCTCACCTCTTCGGGAATCGTTGCGGGTTTGGAGACATTGCCATTCTTCGACGGGCTCCCAGGGTCGGAGGCCACATCACTGGCATCTGAGATGCTCATCCGACGGTTTTCAGATCCGTTACTTCCTCGGTGTTGAAACCGGACGTTCCGGCGTGACTTTGACATGGTCGAGCAAGGGTGTAAGGCAACAGAGAAAAGGAAGAAACCGCTTTCTCAGGGCGACTACGCGCGGGGAGCAGGTGAGACCGCGGGGAAATCTCAGGGAACCTGAGACTGGGGTCTGAAGAGACGAAATGGGGCCCGAACAAGGGTGAAAGATGGAGAATCGGGCCAAAAAAGAATCCTTGGGGACACGGCAAGTGAGGATGACTATTGGGGAGCGATCGTCGTGTTGATTACTAGTAAATTTTCATGTGAAGTAGGGACCGAAAGCGGTCGGGTGAAGGAGACGCGAGAGGATGCAAGAAGAGCTCTATGGGAGCCACAGAGCAAAAAATCCCAGAACTAAATCGTCAGCATTCAACCTGGGGATCATCAATTTGATGGCAGAAGGATGATCAAGCAGAAGAGAACTGATTAAGAGAGTAAGATAGAGAACAGGTTGAAGATGAGGACCAATTTCCCGTGACTCGGCACTACGTCAGGCCTTCGTCCGTTTTTCTTCCGTTGGTTCCTGGGGAAAACATAACGCTTTTTTTCTGGGTAACCAAATAAAACACAGCAAAACAAACATATTCGTGCTCTTTCTCAAGAATACTCAAGACAATCATTTTTGATTCATGGCGACCTCGCGTAGTGGGTTATGGAAGACAAGGACGATGACTTCTTCTCGGATGATGGCCTCGAGGATCTGCCTCCCAGTACATTGTTGCAGCTGGAACAGAACGCGTATCTAGCTACACAGGCGCAACGACCAGCGCAATCAGGATCTTCTATTCACACTGCTCCCGCTTCTCATGCGCAAGACAATCGACAGTTCCCGGTCGCAGAATCCCGATCAACACCTATCAATGCTACTTTGAAACCACCGGCGCGTCTACACACCGGTCTGACGAACGATTACCATTCCCTGGATGTGGGTGAATTGGATGCGGAAGTGCTCGATGATGATACTGGTTTCCCAGTTGCGCTGGATCAGCCGCCTGCTTCGGCAGGACAGGCTGTTCTTGTCCGCAACGAGTCCGCCTTTGAGCCTATGGACATTGAAGAAGGACTGGAGAACCCGTACCAAGCCAATCTCTACGAGTCTTACAATGAGATTGAGGGGAAGGTATCTGTTGTGGAAGCATCTACAATGCCAGGCTTTTGGCTAATGGGACTTATAGTTGCGCATAGAAGATGAGCGACTCAAACAGATGACGGAAGAGCTGGCGGCCGCCAAATCGCTAGCCGAGACGAAAGCGGGAGAAATTGCCATCATCCGAGCAAATCAAGCGAAATTAGTCGAGAACTATGATCGACAACTGGCTGCTTTGCGCAAGGCCATGGCGGAGGAGACAGCTAAGCATAAGGAGGAGGTAGAGGCAGCTCGAGCCGAAGGCAAACTGCTGGCCACAGAAAATGCGTTTCTAAAACAAGACCTGGCCGAAGAGACCATGCGGATCAATAATATGAAGGCAAAGAGCAGGGCGGAGGATAAAGCGCCGCCCGTGACGCCCAAGAAGACCAGAGTACTGCCTTTTCGCGATGGATTCGACGATGATGAAATCATGGCGATTTCGCCGAGCAAGTCCGCGAAATCGAAGCGGACGACTCCCACAGGGCCTGGGAAGAAGAAAAGGAAGCTCGACCCGGGCAGTCCGACACCTCTGCCACTAAGACAACCGGCAGAGCTTGTCGCGGAGCCGCCTGAGGACTTGTTGGACGATGCGATGATGGACGATGTGATGGTCGATGAGCCGGTCCCGCGCAAAGAGGACCGGAATGCAGAACTCATGAAATCCATTCTCAACCACAAATCGTATCCCAACGAGGAATGCGATATCGAGGTATTATCGCAAATGGCGTTTCCCTCGGAACCGCGACGGAAGCTGTCTACGATCGTTTTGGAGGAGACAGCAAAATTACACTCGGGCAACTATGTGGTGGAATACGCGCAAGTCATTGCTTCGCTATGGTCCCGGGCGCTAAAGGAGAAGTTCTTCAAGCCGGTGCCGATGTTCATGGAGATCACCCACCACCTATTAGCATTGGATGCACCGTCGTGTGTCCCGGACATGATAGACCATCTTGTGCCAGTACTACAAGAGTCGGGAGATATCAACGGAATTCCTCGTTTCAGAAACTCGCCCGTGTCGCGTCAGAACCTCGGCCAGGTACGGCAAACGCCGCTGTCCCAACTTGAAGCCCTTGTGGATTCTACCGAAGCGCTAAGCCTGTTGTACCGCATGGCGTATCTGTGTATACACATGGAGCGGACGATGGAGAGATTCTGGCGGCATATGCGCTACGACTTTGTCTTGATGATGCTGAATTGCTCACAACCTATTCGAGACATCACCTTAATGCTGAACCTGCTTTCAACGAGCATCCGAGCGGAGTCCTTTGGATCGGTCCAGGAGACCCAGCAAGATCAGCTTGCCAATGAGAATTACATTGTTGACCGTGTGGCCAACCTCTTAAGTGAGACACCACAACCGGATGAAGGGCAGCCTCCTTATACAGCGGCGGACATCTGCGGCATGCGCTTGCAGGCAATGTATTTTCTTACATCGGTAGTTTTTAATCCAGTCGCACCGGCCAGTGAGCACGGAAGCTCCGTTATTGCACAGCACCCAACGGTGCTCGCGCGGATGATACGAGCCATGCATGACGAACTGGATGCGCTCTACACGTACCCGCCGGAGCGAGATCTCCATGCGACCATGGTCAACGGCCTCATGCGCTTGGTCTACGGAGTGATCCGTCGTCACCAGAACGTGGATCTGCAATCGAAATTGTGTCGAGTCGCTGGTGGGAAGCAAAAGTTTCTAGTGGTGTTGACACGGTTGGCGTTCAGCGAAGGACCGGTACTCGAGGGCGGCATCGACGACGAGACGGTGGAGATGGCCCATGAGATCCTCGATGATGCCGTCACCCCTCAGGAAGCAGAAGCGCTCTTGGAGGCGTTCCCCAGTGCAAAGCGAGATGATTGACATGACTTATGTGTATAATAATGAACGTGCATTCAAATGATTAATAATAAATTCTTGCGTATTGAGTGATGAAGATTCGAGTGTATTTGTTTGTCGCATGGAGAAGACCAAAGACCCCAAACCTCTTAAAAGCAACAGCAACGCGGCGACAAGCGCACGGACATACAACGTAGCAACGACATCTACATGAAATAAGAGTTGTTTCATACAAAGCCTTGACTACCAATATGTCGCTACGCTATGTAAGAATCCAATCTCCCAGCTCTCTTCTCCATATCCCCGCGCAAGGCGAAGAAATGATGAAAAGAGAAAGATGATCCACCACAGAGTGGAAAGTGCCAAAGAATACGCCTGTCAATGACCCGAAGGCCGTTGAACGGATTGTTCCGCCGCGCTGTGCAATGCAGGGACCAATCCGTGGTGGACCGCCTTCTTGATCGCAGCCACCCAAACAAGGTAAGTATGAAGAAAAGAAAGAAGAAAAAATTCAAAGGGTGGAGGGGGAAGCGGCTTTATATAGCTTCCAGTGGATCCAGGCTCCGGCGCTAGTACTACGCGAGGTGTTTTCCACCAATCGCAGGTTAGGTGCTCGCTGTTGCTTTTTGCCTGATGGCTGAGGCAGGAACTTTGCATCACGTGCCTGATGTGAAGTTTTGGGGTCTCATTCCGCTCATCGTTGATACTGAAGGAGGATTCGTTGCAGGTCAATTCCAACGGACACTCGCCATCATGAGGAACAGGGCTACTACGCCGTTGAGCAAGGCGGTATGTTATTGCTACACATGCGATATTACTTAGATATCGACACCCCCTTTATCGCGTGACAAAAATCCTAATGGAGCTTGATACTAGAAAATCCGGCAATCATGGAGCAAATATAATTTGTTCAATCTGAGTCGATTTCGCGCCCCTCCGACCGCAAACCGCACCTTCTTCCAGCAGAAATGGACTGCCAAGTCCGTTGCCCGAGCATATCATGGTGAACAGGTCCGCGAAAGTCAATGGTCTCGGATGTTCACCCGCCGCATCCGCAGCGTCGTGCCCATGAGCCCAGAGAAATTGGCCAGTGATGACGGTTCTGCAATGTCCGCCGGTCGAGGAGCGGGCCTGGAATCTGAAGCGAGCGGCGATGGTACAGCGGGGGCCCAGGACCAGACTTCCTTGACACCGTATACACAGATGACCTTTGCTCCTCTCGAGCGTCGGCTGGATGTTGCCATCTTCCGGGCGATGTTCGCCAGCAGTACTCGGCAGGCCCGGCAGTTTGTTGTACATGGTGCGGTGACGGTTAATGGCAAGAAGGTATGCTTTCTTGGTCTTGTGATCTCGTCTTGCCGGATCTGGCGGCTGACACTGTTACTGAAATAGATGAGATACCCCGGTTACCTCCTGAATCCTGGCGATCTTTTCCAGGTTGAACCGGAGCGCGTCATGTATGCTACCGGCGCCCCCAAGGACAAGTTTGAACGTCGAGAATCCCGCGTCGCCAGGAGAAAGGCGGCAGAGTCGAACGAGGGCGAAAAAGAGGCGGAGGGTGCGGCTGCGGAGACGGAGAACAAGAAGGATGAGTCGGAAACAACAGAGGCACAGGATCAGCAAAAGGATGACCCGAAGGAAACATTGAAGACGCTGCTCACTCAGGCCAAGACGATCATGTCCAACAGCAAGGACGTTCTCCCCGCCAAGCGCAAGCAGGAACTGCGCGGCTTTCAGAAGGCCGTCCGTAGAGTGCTCTCTCGTTCCGAATCGAGCACCGTCTTGACCGATAACCTCGAGTCTCAGTTCTCCGAGCTTATCACCTTGCTGAAGGCCAAGAAAGCCGAGAAGAAGGAAGATAAGGAATCAGAGAAGACATCTTCGACACCCGCTGAGCAGACCTCGACCACCGCCTCTGAATCAACAGACGCTACCACCACCACTACCGCGACATCTGCTGCGGAGAACAAGCCTAGCGACAAGCTTTCCGAAGCCTTCCAGCAGGCGGCTCAGAACCCCGAAGGAGAGGTGGACACGTCAGAGCTCACGGAGGAGGAATTCGAAGTGCTTCGGCGGGCGCTGATTCAGATGCGCGATAATCCGATCGACCACAGCAAGCCCTACGCTACCCCTTGGCGACCACGCGACTACATGAGCGCTTTCGCCTTCATTCCTCGTTACCTCGAGGTCAACCACAACATCTGCGCAGCCGTGTACCTACGGCACCCCGTGGCGCGGCCAGGCCGCACAGAGGTGCCAACACCCTTCAATGAGAATATCAGCACAGCTGCGTTCGCCTGGTATCTCCGAAGACGTTAGACGGATGGGCTAGTGATATATTTCCTCTTTGGCTTTACCTTGTATTCTATCTTCTGCTGGCATGTTCCATCATCTTGTATTACTGGGTCTCTGGTGTGATTTCCTACTTGTTACGGTGCTCATAGATGTATCTGCCTTGTGGTTCCAGGGAAGGTTGAGCAAAAGTGTCATGTTGCAATGGTGTTGGACGCTACTTTACCTGGATGAGCCACATCTGTACAATCAATATCCCTAACATTGTACGTGCATCAATCAATCTTTTCTCAATATAGAGCATCGTGGCCATTTGTTGGTTCATATTTGCTTGCAAACATACGTGCAAAGAGGTCTCGTAATAATACGTATTCTATTTTGGCGGGGGATGAAAATTACCGTACACAAGCGCCAGCTCCCTAAGTGAAAGCAAAAACTCTCTTGTTCCCAACGCAAAATTTGCAAAAGCAACTGGTGATTTTTCATAATCGTCTCTTTATCATATCATATCCCGTCGCATTTATCCAGTGTTTATCATTCAAGAACTACCACAAAGAGGAGCCCATTAAGCCCCATTGTCACCCAGATCAAAGCTCCTCTCCTGCCCCTGGGTCCCCTCTGGCCCAACCAGACATCAATCATGTCAATGTATCCCTGGCATGGGACGACAGGCTCGAACGCTCATCATCACCAACACACGGGAACTGCAGCGGCCGCCCCTCGAATCGACCACACGGCTCCGTCGTCGTCGCCCTCGTCGTTCCAGATGCCTCAGCTCCGGTGGCTGCCGTCTATGATGTCGCGATCCCAGCAGAATACCCTGCCTACCATCTCGTCGAATCTGCGAATGGGCCAGAACTCGCACCACCAGCCCGTGTCGGTGGTGGTCGAGGCCAGACCACCTCCGCCGGACTCCAGCGAAGGATCCGAGAGTGATCGCTCTGACAGCGCTGTGCGAGACGGCACGGGGCCGGACGGCCTGGGCGATCCGGATTATGCGCCGTCGCCGGGGGATATGGCGGCTGGCGGGGTACAGAATGGGGTGTCTGGGGTTGGGGGCGCAGCGGGGACTGGTGGAGGGGTTGCAGGAGGCAGCAATGGTCACGGGCTTGTGACGGGTAGGTTGCTGGTCGACGAGGATCTGGACGGCACAGCGGGGGGAGGAGACACGCCGCGAAAGCACGGGAAACGACTGACGACCAAGGAGGAGGTATCGCTGTTTGACATCTGCAACCGACACGCGGCGGAGTTTGGGCAGCGCAGCAACCTGTGCAAGTGGTGGAAGACGGTCACGGAGGAGTTCACGCGCGACCAGGGGCATCCGTACTCGTGGCACTCGGTGCGTCGCAAGGTGGAGATCGTCACCAAGCAGCGCATGAAGTTCCTCGAGGAGCAGCGCGAGAAGGGCGGCACCGACGCCGACGACCTGTCGAATCCGCGGTGGCGCGCAGCCGTCGACGCCTGGATCCCCACGTGGCAGCGGTGGGAGGAGGCCGAGGCACGGCGCATTGAGAGGCGCGATTTGCGTGCTCGCAAGTCCCGCAAGAGGAAGGACAGGTCGTTTGACATGTGGGATGGGAATTCCGATGGCTGGCGGCCCTCTGCCACTCCGGTCGCGGAGAACCGATTCCAGGCTCCGGGTCAGGGTACGGTTCAGGGTCAGTCTCAACAAGCGCAGCCACCTTC
This sequence comes from Aspergillus lentulus, assembly GCF_001445615.1. Taxonomy (NCBI): domain Eukaryota; kingdom Fungi; phylum Ascomycota; class Eurotiomycetes; order Eurotiales; family Aspergillaceae; genus Aspergillus; species Aspergillus lentulus. The sequence continues at coordinate 2,970,222 of NW_028322113.1, forward strand.
TGTCTCTCCTGCGTCCCCTCCGGTTCCCACTGCTTCTACTGGAGTTGGAGCCGGAGCTACCCCCGTCCAGAATACCGTCCGCCTACCTCCAGGGTTTGACTCGATGTTCGCAAGCCAGACACCCCAGCCGAACCGGACGACCCCGGCGGCGGCAGGATGGTCGTACCCGCAAGCATCAACGACTGCTCACGCCCCATCCGCCCTGGAAAGCAGCATGATGACCGCTGTATTGGAGACTCTGGGGAAACTGAACAGACACCTCGACGCAGTCAGCGCCGACCCTCGCTCCTCGCCTCTTGTTACCTCTTTGACTACGAATGGGCAGATCGCTCGGGAGAACGGGATCTCGCACGACGGCGCCGTGGACATTGCGCCAGGATCAATGTCCTCAGCTTTCATCAGCCAACTTAAGGATGAGCTCCGGCAGGAGATGCAGGATGAACTGCGTCGTGAGCTGGAGAAAGACCGGGCTTCATTGGAGGAGAAACTCGATTCCGTGCAGCGGACCCAAGAAATGATCCTCGAGATGTTGCGACAGGAGCCCAGTTGATGTTTCTTCCTTTTAAGCTTGCTTTGTTCTTTTCAGTCGCTGTTTTCATTCGATTATGATACCCTTATGAGATGAACCGCCGATATGTGTTAACCGCGGCCCTCCCAAGACTTTTTATCAACACCTCCAATTGTAGATTTCTGACGTTACGGGAGAAATATAATGCGAAACATAAACAATAATTCCGGGCTAAATTACATATACTAGACGTGCTGTAGGGGGGTGGTTCATATGACCCTGCCAATTTCCGAGTTTACAACTTTTCTCTCCAACTCCTGCTTGCCAGACATCGAAAGGGAAGAGTTTAGTAGTAGAAGGTCTCGTCGACAGTGCGGCCTCTCATCCAGCGGGGCTCACTGCCGCGAACATAGATGTCCTCGAACAGAATGCGGGGGTTGTTCTCGGGGGCGGGCATCTGCTCGGCGATGGCAACCTCCTCGTCGACGTGGCTACGGGCAGACTTGTCCAGAGCCTTGAGCTCCTCCTCGGTCATGACGTTCCAGTCAAGGATCTTCTGCTTAAGACCGGCAATGGGGTCGTTGGTGCTGCGCATGCGCTGGATCTCCTCACGGCTACGGTAGGTGGTACCGGGGTCGGACATGGAGTGGCCACCGTACCGGTAGGTGACGTACTCGAAGACCAGGGGACCGTTGCCGGCGATGGTGTACTCTCTGGCGTACTGAACGGCAGCCTTGGTGGCAAGGACATCCATACCGTTGACCTTGATACCAGGGATGTACTGACCACGCTTGTAGTAGTCGGTCAAGGCGGAGGAACGAGCGGCGGAGGTACCCATACCATACTTGTTGTCTATGAATTGTCAGATTTGGACTGCCAGTAGGTGGCACCGAAAATCAACTTACTCTCACAGCCGAAGATGGCAGGAAGGTTCCACAGCTTGGCCATGTTGAAAGCCTCAAACACCTGACCCTGGTTGGAGGCACCGTCACCGTACAGAACAATGCTGGTAGCCTTCTCCTCGTTGTACTGCTGGGCGAAAGCAAGACCGGCACCCACGGGAACCTGAGCGCCGACGATACCGTTACCACCGTAGAAGTTGGGGGCGAACATGTGCATCGAACCACCTTTTCCGTAGGCGATACCTTCACGGCGACCGAGCAGCTCTCCGATGATCGAACGGACGGTACCACCGCGCATCAGAGCATAGCCGTGGCAACGGTAGGCAGTGATAACCTTGTCGTCGCGGGTGATGGCGTGTTCGATACCGGTAGCAACAGCTTCCTGACCGATAGATAAGTGGCAGAAACCTCTGATTTTCTTTTCCTTGTACAGACGGTCGGCGGCCATTTCCATGCGTCTAGACAAAGCAAAAACCATCAAAGGTTAGATACGAGTCGCGTAACAACATAAACACCTCTCCGCTCAGTCCATACCTGGTCACAACCATATCATAGTACATCTGCTTCAGGTCTTTCTTGGTGACCTCGAGCTCATATGGAGGAGGGTCGATCTCGTATGTCTCGAAGCTCTCATCGGAGAGTCTGACTGTGAAGGGCTTGTCATCCTCCTATACACAAACACCCATTTTGTCAGCATGACACCCTCCGACTCGGGGGTTTTTGGGCGTCTCAACAAACCTGCGGAATATTTTCAGCATGCGATGAGGCGGCATCGGTAGTGACAGAGCGGCGAGCGAGAGGAGCAAAAGCCTGACGCCTCAGAGGCGCAGCCTGACGGGCCCACGCAGCTCGGAAAAGCATGATGGGAGGTCGAGAAGTCCAATTGATATGGAGGAGGAGAGATAGAGGGAGATGAGGAGATCTTCTTGCCCTGTTATCTTCAACGCCGGAGATGTTGGGATTTGGGAACAAACTTCCCCTGCGACTAGGCGGAATTCGGCAGGCGGATTACTTAAGCCACGCTTCCATTCGGGGAGCGCCGGTGTAGTCACTGCAAACAGCGCAAACAAGCTTATGCTACTATGGTACGTATTCGGAGGTGATCAAGATGGACTGTAGGCCATCTCCGACGTAAACCAAAATCTATGATCTTTTACTATGGTGTCGAAAGGAGAGACCGCCAGCGGGTATGATGTCGAGCAGACTTGGCCGGTGTTTTACGGACTTTTGACTACCCAGACCTCATCCACTCAGGACCGTGAAAGTAGTCGCATGAAACGCTAATATACATGGTTGTCTACTGTACAATACGACTGTGGTCGTTCAGGAGTATGTGAGTCAACTAGGAGCATAGCTTGCTTCCAATGAATTTTGCAAGCTCATGCGCGACTATCGCCTCAACGTCTCCGCCGAGACGGTCAGTAAGTAGGTTGTCCCACTGGCTCGACTGGATTTCGTGAAGCTTCCGTCCATTCAATACTTCATGCACTCGGCGTGCTTGCTCGGATGCCACGTTTGGATCAGATGAGACTGAAATTTCACTCTCAATGATCGCACCATGCTTGAGGCGGAGAAATACTCTGGTCTAGATGATCGGTCAGCGAGTGAAAGCGACCAACACAGCAGCAGTAAGATCTTACTGAGGGAGGCAGTGACTCTGGCAATGCGGGTCTTTGGCGCGGATCCTCCTCGAAAGGGAACGTGGAAAAGGTGAACTGTGGTGTCTGAGTGTACTTCCACTCCAACGACTGGTTAAGATCATACGTCAGTAATGGTGCGACATACTATGCGCATTTGCCTTACCCGAAGCTCGTCAATGCCTTTTCTAATCTCCAGCTCTCCATATCCTTCCTGCGCTCCTACAACACCGGCCACCCAGTCGGCTCCAGCGTACAGCTCAGGCTCGTTGGCGTGAGCACGCTGCGCCCGACGGACAGCGTCAGGACTAACCTGATACAGTCGAGCAAATTGCTCCATAATGCCCTCCATCACCGCTTGTATCGAGAAGGGAGCAAACGCATTCTCAAAGGCGGTCGAGACATTGGTCACTGGTGACCGCACACTCTCCACGCCTTTGGCCTTTATATAGTCACGGGCAGGCGAACGTAGGAAGAACCCCAAATCGTTGATATTGGGGGAATCTAACAAGCAAGTCCCATGATGTAGTGCTCGATGCCTTGTCAATTTGAATGCTGAACCAGAGATTTTCCGAGGCAGCGATGTGCCAGGCCCTCCCTGCTCGCTTGGCTCGGAGGTCATGACAATGTCATGTCGGTCATTAACACTGGTGTTGGTCGCCCCGATATTGTGTAGAGCCTGTACAACCATCTCCGCATGTTTGTTGCGAGTAAAAGTGGTGCGCGGCGAAATCACACTGTAATTCAGATTCCCCAGGTCGTGAAATACAGCTCCTCCGCCCGATCTGCGTCGAACCAGTAGTACGTCTTCACTCTCGTTGTCCCCTTCTCCAACTTCCACGCGGTCATTATAAAGTGCTTCGAGGTTGGTCTCGAGCCATGGGTTCTGATTGCGTCCGATGACAACGCATGGCCGATTGACGTACAAGAAGAGAATGCTGCTGTCGACTGGAGCATGCTCCAGCAAGAAATGCTCGATGGACAGATTCAGATATGGATCGGATGATAGCGACTGGTAAATCTGGTGCCGGGAGGACTGACGGCTCGCTAGCTGTGCAAAATGGTCGGTGGATAATGCGGAGTTATATCGTACTGCACCTCCATAAGGGCTGCTACCGTTCAGTCTAGGAGCCAAAGCCGACGTCAGCAGGCATTGTCCCCGCAGCAGACGACGCATTGAGGAACGACGAGGTTCAGGCACGGAGTGAGCATGGTTGAAGCTGTTCGAAATTCGGACTCCATGGCGGAGATCAGATGGAGACTAGGTAATGTATGGTAAGATGGCGGTATCCGTGGCGCAGGTAAAAAATAAGGAGCTGGGTATTGTAATGTAAGATCTTGTTGATGAGGGATATCTCCGATCGCCGGCGCGCTAAACCCAGATAAGCAACACCGATGACTGTTGTTAAAAAGTCCCGCTTCAACTCTTTTGCGGCCCTCAAAAGTAAGGGCTGACACAGCAGTCAGATTAACACTGAATATACATTTCACGGCTATATTTGGTTTCAATTGTGAGGCCCCTGCATCTATTTGATTCGGTCTGACCATCATTGCCGACTGACGGTTCGTTGGTAAGCATCACAATGATTCTCCCTTGCGAATAGCCCCACCAACTAACGTGAGTCAAAAAGCAGAAGCATACACGGAAACAGAAGACCGTTTCGAAATGTCGACGTGGGGAGAATACTTCCGGGTCACCACGTACGCTATCCCTACCTGAGTTCCAGCCAAGTCAGACCTCTAACCTGTCTTCGCTCGCAGTTATGGTGAATCCCATTGCCGCTCTGTCGGCTGCATCGTCGATGGCTGCCCTCCGGGCATGGAGCTCACAGAGGAAGACATTCAACCCCAGATGACCCGAAGACGTCCCGGACAGAGTGCTCTGACGACGCCTCGAAATGAAAAGGACCGTGTAGAGATCCAGTCTGGAACGGAGTTTGGCGTTACCCTGGGTACACCGATTGGAATGATGGTGCGCAACGAGGATCAGAGACCCAAGGACTACGGTGGCAGCACAATGGATCTCTTCCCTCGTCCCAGTCACGCCGATTACACTTATCTGGAGAAATATGGTGTCAAGGCGAGCAGCGGTGGTGGACGGAGTAGTGCCCGCGAGACCATCGGTCAGTTTTGAGCACACCCACCGAGAAGACGAGTTGCCGTTTGCTAACCACTTCATCTTCAGGCCGTGTCGCCGCCGGTGCCATTGCGGAAAAGTACCTACGCCTGTCGCATGGTGTCGAAATTGTCGCCTTTGTCTCCTCCGTGGGCAACGAATACCTCTTCCCCCCGACTGCCGAGCACCCTTCTCCATCGACCAACCCGGAGTTCCTGAAGCTCATCGAGACCATCGACCGTAAAACTGTTGACACCTTCGTCCCCACTCGCTGCCCGAACGAGGAGGCCGCAGCGCGCATGACAAAAGTGATTGAGACCTTCCGGGACAACCAAGACAGCATCGGCGGCACCGTCACCTGCGTGATCCGCAACGTCCCCGTCGGCCTGGGCGAGCCCTGCTTCGACAAGCTCGAGGCCAAGCTGGCGCACGCCATGCTCAGCATTCCCGCCACCAAGGGCTTCGAGATCGGCTCGGGCTTCGGCGGCTGCGAGGTCCCCGGCTCCATCCACAACGACCCCTTCACCGTCTCCGAGGTCCAGACTCGCACCGGCAACAACACCATCAGCACGCAGCGCCTGACCACCAAGACCAACAACTCCGGCGGCATTCAGGGCGGTATCTCCAACGGCGCCCCCATCTACTTCCGCGTCGCCTTCAAGCCCCCCGCCACCATCGGCCAGGCCCAGACCACCGCCTCCTACGGCTTCGAGGAGGGCATCCTGGAGGCCAAGGGCCGCCACGACCCCTGCGTCACCCCGCGTGCCGTCCCCATCGTCGAGGCCATGTCCGCCCTCGTCATCATGGACGCCCTCATGGCCCAGTATGCCCGCGAGAGCGCAAAGAATCTGCTGCCCCCGCTGCCCAGCACCCTTCCTACCAAACCTACCCTTGGCTCCAGCGGTGCTCCCGCCTCTTCATAGACCTGTTTTCCCCTAGAATTTATATCATAGTTTTCAAATTCATTGCAAAAAATAGCATCTTTTTTTCGGGCTTTTCAACATGCACCTGATGAGTACTTGCATCGTTTCCATCTCATCTCGCGTCGCATTCAACGCGGCTGTTCTAGATCTTTCCCCGAATCTACAGCTGATAACGATATCTACTCTGTCAATGCAATCTACGCATGGCCTCGTCGTAGTCTCTAAACAGCTATCCAAAACAACAAGTGCTTTCTATTTACTTCTGTCTTCCAACGTACAGGCCACAAGGAACAGTAATATGTTCGCAATCTCGAGACTTCCTCCTGTCGTATGCCCACAAAACAGTCCAGTTGAGAGTCCCGCCCAGAAGCGAAGAGAAGGAAGAGAAAAGGTCGTGACTTCGTGCTTCATAGCATAGTCCGTATTCGTTCGTCAGACACAGCACCCGGGGTGTAGAAAAGAACACGCTCAAAACAGGCCAAACAAGAAATGAGGCAAGCAGGACAAAAGCCGCGGTTATCAACCCCTTTCGCCAGGAAGGGCAGGCAACAAAAAGAAAAAGCGAACAAGAAAGAGAAGAAAATCTTATGAATATACAATTGATCGCAGCGGTCATGGGATACACCTTTTGCGCTGTAACAACTCTAGCGGTCTAGGCTGTCGTTCATGCTGCGGTGTTACTCCGACTGATAGATCTCTCAGACATGTTATCCAAGTCTTGGGCGGTGGCGTTAACCACCCTCAATCTCTCCTTAGGAACTGTGAATGTGATTTGGACCCGTCTGCCCTCGGCTGCGCCCTCGACGTCCCAGTCGTCGTCGTCCACGTCTATCAGCCCGTCCAACGCCGAGTCATCCCGGGATGACCTGATGGTCTGAAGCCCCGTATCTCGGGAGCCTCGATTGCTTGCTCCCCAATCTTTGGCACCCTGTTTTCGTCTGAACAGCTCGGCCGAGGCACTCACGGCTCGTCGCGGGACCTTCGACTCATTCTGTGCGACATCCACCGTCCTGGCTCCGAGGACTGTACTCCTCCGATCAATGCCCGACGCCAGAGAGGCTGTTGTCGAGTCTCGTATCGCTGTAACTCGCCTCTGCGTTCCGGAAATCACGCGACGCACGCTGCCCATCCAGCCAAACGTCCGCGCTTTTGGAGTCAGCGGCGATCGACCCGGCGTTGAGGGTTCCTCGATTGGCACGTTTAATTCGGTATCATTTCTCAGAAGATGCTCCCCCTCGGCCCATCGTAGCGAAAGGGTTGTATGTGCGGTAGAGTATGAGTCCGAGGAGTAGCGCTTCTCTCTGGACAGTCCTGTCCCATAAGTGGACGTGGAAGGTGGCACTTCTGGCGAATTGCGTTCATTATCTGGCAAACTTGTAGGGGTACGAAGTGGCGCCTGGGGGCGAGGAGCACTACTCCCAGATCTAGCTGAAGAGTCCGAAAGATTCGACGAAGTGCGCTCGTCCTGGTCCGAGGGCAAAACTCCGTCTCGGGGTGGATCTTCCGCGGGTACAGCTCTAACTGTTCGGAATGAAATCCCAATTGGATTCGACATTGTACTGCGCGGAGTAACGAATTCAGCGCCTAAGAAAGGTCCAGAGGCCGCGGCAGTATCAGGGTCACCGAATGCTGGAGAACTAGCTTCCTCCTCGTCGTGTTCGTCAATTGGATGAATTTCACCTGCAGCCTCGCTTCTTCTGTACTCGCTGTATGGCGCTGAATATCGGTAAGGGCGCGTTCCCAAGCTTTGCTGGCTGTTTCTGTCAGGAGTCGGGATATCGCGAAGCAGGCTGGTGCTCTCGGCAGCACCTTCGCCGTTGTCCTGCCCGTTCCGGCTTGGAGCGGTAGTCCAGGAGATCGTCTTATTCTGGTCCCTGGTCTTGGACACGCGGATGCTGCTCGCCATTTCGGGCTCGTCCCTGCCCCAGAAGTGTGCCCTTTGTGCACTGAGAGCGAGCTTGCGCAGTTCGCGATCCCGAGACCGCCGCACACGGCGTCTCCGCCAGAACCACCAAGCAAACACAGCCAAGCCTGCAGCTGACGGAATCCCCAGTCCGAGTCCTGCACCCAACCCTGCCTTTTTCGACAATGAAGACGTGGAGCCACCAGAGGCTCCTACGAGTTCCGGTTCCGGTTCCGGCAGGCTTGGATTTCTATATGAATTCATCCAGCTTCCAGACGTAACATTGTATAGAAAGACTTGGGAGTTAGGCTGAGGCCCTACTGCCGACCGCTTCGTTGTTGTGGAAGTGCTGTACCCGCCGGCGATCATCATCACACCGCCAGGAAGCATTGCTGCACCATGACCGTAGATCCCAGTTCCGTCTGCGAGTCCGCTTCCTTGGTTAGATGGGACCGCCCAACGCCATGAGCCAGTGCCTCCAAACTCTTCACCCATCTCCAATATAGCCAGCTGAGGCTCAGCAGGTCGACTGGTACTGCCTACCCATCCGCCGAACACGATGACCTTGCTACCGTCGGGCGAGAGAACGGCCGTGTGGCCCGACCTTGGCTCCACGAATGCTGAATCTCGAACAGCAAGCTCAGTTTTCCCGATATCCGACCCTGACTCGACAGTGACGAAGCTCCAGCTGTCCTGAGGAAGAGAATAGATGGCAAGCTCAGACATATTGATGAAGGCTTTCTGGGTGTGGCCCCCAATGAAGAGAAAGTTCTGTTGCTGTAGTGTTCGACCTAAAGGAGACAGTGCGTAGGTAGGACGCAATGGAGTAATTGTGAACCCGCCCTCCGGGATAGGTGGTGCGCGCAGGCCAGCCGTTGATATTCGATATGAAGAGACACGGTCAGAGGTCGGAGGACTCAAGACGATCATGGACTGAGAATAGTTGGCCGCGTAGATCCAGGTGGCTTTCGGGGTCCTGTTGAACGGACACATGCCACCGAAGGTGTACAGCGAGCTCTCCGTCATGTTAGAAGATGACCAGGCGAAAGCGGCAGACAGATAGTTGGGTCCGTAGCTGTTGACTCCTAAGTTCCCTTGCCCTAAGTCTAAATCACGCACTTCCCACGTTCCATTGCCGCTCGAGTTGTTAAGACTTGGCGTAAACACCCAAAGCCTTCCTTGCTCGTTTGATTGTCCGCAGTCCCCTACATAGACCTTGATGAGACCATGTTGATCAATAGCCGGAACAAAGGCAGAGGATTGGTTGTCTGTGTGGAACGGCAGCTCATCTAGAAGAACCGTGTATTCCGGGCTGGCTGCGTTGACCTCTCCTGAGACATTCAACGAAAGAAACTGGGTGGCATGCGGCTGCGAGTCACTGGGCCGCAGTAAGTAAGCAAGAGAGTCGTTGTGCTGGGTGGTATAGAGGATATGGGACGGTGAGTATGGAATCGCTGCGCGGACAGGACAGACAAGCAGCGACACAAGCAAGACAATGGACGTCAGACTCATGACGGCAGTCCTGCCCATTCCAGATTTCCGTAAAGGGCCGTCATCCATGGAAGGGTAGGAGTGAAGATGCCAGAGTGTCTAGTGGATATGAAGACTGCGATCCGAGATGATGCGCGATGCATCTAGTGATCGATGATCTTAGCTTGTCACGAAGATTTAGGGTAGGCGCGGGCCAGGCACCAGATCGACCGTCATGGAGCAGGACTGTACGGTGGGACTATCGTGTAGTTCCTCTGTTAAAGGGGACGAGGATTGATAAATTCGAATGGATTTAGTAGATTGTTCTGCACCAAGGGTTGAATGAAGACGCCTTTGCGAAGAAAATATTAAGCGTGTAGGAGAGAGGCGCAAAGATGAAGGTAACAGCAACAGTAAACATCCCAGGCAACATCCACATCCTACCTTACGCGTACGTGAATACTCCAGAGTAGGAAGTCATCTAGCCGGATTGTCTGTCTATGACCCATTCTGAATCTTACTGCCCTCCACTGTTACACAATGTATGCAATCATTGAGCATCACTCGCGGCCTGAAGGACCAGTGAGAAGGGTACGTTGAGCAGCCCAAATAGATTAATGGTGTGGCCAAGTGAAGCTGTGATAGTAAACACGGGCGGGTTGCACTGGCAACGCTGGGCGGGGGATCCATCCTCATTTATTGACTGGATTAGAGGCAGAACTCTGATGATGAGGGGCGAAAGTCAAGACTATATTTGATAGAGTATGATGCTACGGAGACAGAAAGTAGATAGATAGCAGGTATTCATGAAGTGATATCTTGAATGAGGATGAGGATCCAGTCTGTCTTATCAATCAGTGGCATGTGTGATCGATCATCCCTTGATGTCTCAGGCGGAGAATGTGAGACAGCAAATGGTCGCAACCTCATCTACGGAGTAGTAACCATCTCTACAGACTGCATTCTGCGTATTATTGTGTAGAAGAAGATTGTACTCTGAAGCATCAAATCGAGGCCCAACTTATGAAACGGGAACGGTCCCAACGAGGAATCCTTCTATTTACACCACAGACGGTCTATCGTATAACCGACTATCGCCGAATACCACTAAGGTAGCTCTCTTGAATAATATAAGCACAGAGTATTCGTACACCATACACCATCTATCATCAAGCAAGGGATGAGCTTTCATGTGCTCGTGCGGGGTCTCACACATCAATACGTATAGATATGCGTGTACAGAGGTATATCATGGAGTACCTGTTTCCTGTTGAAACACCGCCACCACAGCAGAACAATAATGTAGAGACTGGCCAGCATCTGAAGACATCAGTATCGCTTCTCAGTTGCCCTTCACCGGATAATAGCAACATCCCAGCCTCCCAGTCCACGATTCCTACCCAATCCAAGGCGCAAATGCAACAAAATGTCCGTGCTGGCTTGGTACTACCTGACGCTTCAATCAAAGGCTCGGGTCGGCTACAAGCTGGGTATGAAATTGCAGCCGAAGTTGGCCACGAATCAGAATCCATTCATACCCTCTTGGTCTTCTAATGGCAATGGATTATTGTCTTCATACATATGCAACTAGCTAAACCCGGGGTTAGTGCGATGAGGGGTTGCGACCTGAGGCATAAGCAGGTAATAGAAGCATTGACCGTCCAAGGAAAAAGCAAACAACAATCTTGAACGATGATCATGGGGTTGGACTTAGCTACTGAGACTGGACTTAACCCTTAGTGTATCTAGTTCTTCATACGGAAGGCATTTGGTGGCTTGTAAAGTTATAGTCTTGAGACGCAATACGGAACTCGGCATAGGCTTCATTCTAATCCCTCACTTCAATATTGTCTAGTTGGCTAACTGTCTGAACTGTCTTAGGCTTACCATAAAACCCTATTCAGATAGCCAATGCAAGACGCCGTAGTTTGCAGCACTTCAGAACTTTCTCATTTGTTTGCGCGAGGCAGCTGGGTACTGTCATAAGTGATGGCAAGTACTGACCTGACAGTATTCAGTCCTTGGCTCCTTAGGATGCCAGGCTGGTAGTCAGTGATACCGTATGCATAGTCTGCACCGCATCCGGTGGCAATGATGCTTCTCACAGCAGTGATGATGCAGGGGTAGGACTGTTTGATGTGAGATCAAAAATTATATTAACTGCCTCAGTCTGCACTGCCCGCACAGGACAAGGTCGGACAGATCCATGGGTGGAATGATGGATGGCTGCAGGTAATTCTGTAAGCGAACTAGCGTCCGAGGACGGATGGCCCCAGCTTTCCGTCATGGTCTCCCTTTTACTTTACATCCATACCTAAAACTTTTGTTAAATTTCACTTGCGCTAGTTTTTCGATTTTCACCATACCAAGCCTACGGAGGACCCTAAAGCTTAGGTTGGTCACACTGCCACCTACTGGAATAGGAGGTGCTGTTTGACCATGAAAAAGCAACAGTGGTGGGTGTTACAGATAGATACTTTGTACAATGAAGGATGAGATTAGAAGGCAAATCGCTATTAGACTTAGAGCCACCCGCTCAACTACAACTCTCCTGCGGGCCGGCGTTTGACCCGTGCGCTTGCACAGTGCACTCACTCCATTTCGACGGAAAAATAATTCGACCTTGACGAGGCATCAGGTAGGTACGTACATACATGCATGCATCGACTGCAAACAGACCTCAATACGAAGGATGGCAAATTTGCGATGCAGCCCGGGAACCTACGTAGTAGTATTCAACATGCAGATGAAGTAATACACCGACGCCTTCGCAGTTCTGCCATGGTATCAAGCCTATCTATAACGTTCGAGACGCCTTCAACAGTTGGGTCACCAAGACAAAAAAGCCTAGCACCGTCAACTCCTGTATCAAAATTTCCGCCACTACCATCATATCCAGAGAGCGACCCGACTGAAAGTGCCCGTTTTGTCATCGAATAGAGAGGTATATGGTTGGCCGGTTGGCGCCCAATGATGTAATACTCGAGAGAGGTCGTTGCGATTGGGGCATGGTTCCGGAGAAACCATTTTGCTAGGTATCTTCTCCTGAGTTAGCGGAAACTCAAGTAGCATTTGGCTAAAGGTCAAAGACTAAAGTGAAAAAGACTAGGGGCGACTCTGCAGGTAGATGGAAGGGTTGGTTAGATGCTGGGGTCTATTTACAAGCGTATTCTGGGAGAGTTCTCGTCTCGCTTAGGAATGCTCCTGAAACCGGTTCAGACCTTGTGTGGAAGCATACGGAGTAGTACAGAGAGATGATAAATACGAGCTTCTCGTCTACCTTAGGTACCTTCTAGGTACTGGACACTAAGCCAGTGGTACCTACCTAAATCCTTGCCTACACAGGTGATCCTGCTATGCACAGTCTTGGAGGATCCAAAGGCAAAATTTTGACGGGAAAGTCTATCTTGTTCTTGTACGAGTCATGGGAAGAAAATGGGTACTTGGCGTCTTTCATTATCTACTTGTGCTTAAGGAGAGCTGCTTCTCAGTTTGTTCCTTATCACAGAGGTTAGGAAAACGTTCCTGTCAAGACATCAAGTCCAACCAAGGTTGCCTCTAAAGCAGCCACTCCTCGTGGGTTCCGACCGAAATTGGGTCGCATACGCGAATGATGATGCTGTAGAGAGGTACATGTAGTCTGTATAGGTGTAAGTTTCCACAGCCTTCCAATCACCCAGGAGACATCCTTAGATGGAGACTCTTGGGTCCAATGCTGACCGCGCCAAGAGGGCTTGCGCTGCTCTACAACGAAAGTGGATATAGGTTGCTTCAATATGTCGATACCATAATACTGACCTCGTCGAATATCAAACAAATGGTCGCTGAGGTGTTATGTTATTGTGCTTTCGCATGACGATATCTCATTCATTGTGCTTCATAGGTACTGAGCGAGAATCGTTGCATGAAAATTACTTCATACAGGTACATAAGGTACCTAATAAGTAGTTAGTCGGGTTTACTCAGACTGCCTAAATGTACCTACGGAGTAGAGAACAGACCTCCGGCTAACAGTCCAAGCTCAACGAGGCGAAGCAACGCGATTGGATGGTAAGACAAGACCGCTCCTCGGAGAAAATTCAGGTACCTACAGTGTATCTAATGGAAGAAATAAGTTCCAGACTTGGATATGATTGTGTCGATTGGTCCGGAAATTGATCAATCATTTCCATAATCTATCAGTGATCGACCGTCTGCGTATAGTGAAGTAGAAGATACTAGAAATTGGAGACAATTGAATAAAAGGTGCCTGGAATGGGCGAGAATAGTGGAGGGCAGGTTGGTAAATGGACGTTGGACCCACGGAACAGCAGATATGCTTCATGACGGGGACATGCTAATCGGCTCGAAGTATAGCGGTAAGGTGTTTGGGTGATATGATGAATCAGCTATCCATCAAAATGAAGGGGTAAGGCAGGTTAAAAATGCCACGATAGCAGTTCCTGAGCCTAAGAGCTTACTCTGAGTACATAACCTCAGAAAATGCTCTGGAGGACTGCAAGAGTGCAAGACTTGAGAATCGATGATGGCACTGAGTGGGCGATGAGGTCGTTGACCTGACGGAAAGAAAGGAATGGAAAAAGTCCCCTACGTAATATACTCCCGTCCGTGCTGTATCAGATGGCGGATGGTCAGTGGATAAGCTTGGCATCTTGCCACTCCATACCTTACCCTGATCTCTCACATCGTGTGGGAAATACTCTACTTGATTTCTACTTTCTCTATCGAAACTCCTCTGGAATTGCTAGATTAATTTAACGAGTACATACAGAGAGTGATCAAGTCAGGATAGGATGGCTTCTGTGATCATTCCAAGTAGATTAAAGTATTGTCCAAGTTATGGAACATCATATGGGCAACACCATTGGACCCATGGCATGGCTGACTGTCATATTACCATGTCATTCCGTCCAGCAAGTGATTATCGAGAAAACTTACCGTACCGTACATAATTTACAACCCTGTGACTCTTTACTTTACCAAACCCAAACTCCCTCAACCAAGCCCAATAACGAACCACTGCCAGTTTTAACCAAGAGCCCAAAGAGCCCGAGACACAATCAGTCCGGACAATCGGCCGAAGGGATAACCCCTTTGACACCAGCTGAAAGACGAAAACTTTGAATTGAAGAGAAATGCAAAATAATACAACTGGTACTATATCATATTGGATAAAGTAATGAGCTATGAAGTGTTGACTGTTGAGCTGTACACGAATTATTACCATATGATTACAATCTTAATTACCTACTTAATCATGGATATCAGGATCAGGAATAATTACCAACCTTCAGTCAATGATTTAGTTACCCACCAAAGTTCCCCACCACTACCAGAAATAACCCACTAGTCCTGGCTTGACCCATCCGCCTATCTGTCTATCTCTGATTAACTATTATTATTATTCTTTTTCCCTGAGTATTGATCATTACTACTATCGAATTCCCCCCTCCGCCTGTTCCCGCCTGACAAAAAGTTATTTTTCCCTAGAATAAAACACCTTTTGCCTGCCAAGTGCCTACGACCTTCATCTTTCCTGTTCTCTATACACCCTCGTCTCGCTCCCTCTTCCCTACTAATCAAACTTCTATCATCTCTTTTCCGTATTCGTCTTATTCTTCTTTCCTTCTGACTTCTTTCATCTCAACCCGTTGGGGAGACTTTTTTCTCATTTTCCCAAGTTCTTCCGCTCCCTTGTTTTCTATGCGCAGACGCTCCTTTCCTCTCAGTCCACCGTACTAGAACAAATCTCTCTCCGCCCTCCGTCATCGGCCCTCCGTACAACTCACATCTCCTTTTTTGAGATAAAGGGCCTTTCTTTTTTCATCGATTATTACTCTACGATTAACTCCCGCTGCTCTCCTTCTTTCCTGCCCGACGTTCAGAATCTCCTCTGTTTCGCCGGGCGCAAGATTCGATCCTCCACCATTTGACTGGCGCTGTAGCAGGTCTATCGCCGGACTTTTATCCGTCGTCACCGCTGTCCGGCACGCGGTGTCAGCTTTGCCCTTGCACCAACCGTCAATCATCCATTGCCAACTCAGCCTGCATGACTGCTGTCGCTTCCGCCCGAGTCGGACCCTGAGACAGAGTAATGCCGAATCATTCGTGCGCCCGATCACAACTTCCCGTCAGCCCGCCTTAAATTGAATGGTTTACTGCGGAAAAATAATAGACAGGAAAAAGAGAAGGAGCAGGAAGAAGAAGAAGAAGAGAGGGAGATAAAAAGTGCTTAGGTGGAGGAACAATTTATTAACAGGTCCCAACACACAGAGGACAGGGAGGAAAGCATCAACAAAAACCCAGATAGGAGGATGCACTGTCGCACTTCCTATATTGTTGGTTTGGAAAAAGGATAACAAAGAGTATGAAAATGACTGATCGCCCCTCATCAGCTGGCCTGGAGGAACCCGTGAATTTGGTTGCTCAAAATGGTCAAGAAGTGGACAGCGTTCCGTCCCGACGGAGTTCGGGTAGGTCTACTGAAGCTCTAGAAGCCTCGCAGCCTGCCCCAGCCGAGTCGATAGATGTCAGGCAGGCAGTCGCCAAACCTCCCAGTGCCAAACTTGCCCTGCCTAACGGCGAGGTGGCGGATGCTCAAACGTCTCTTCGTCACACATTTCCCCATTTATATCATTCTTCCAGTGCATCCCGATCACCCTCGACCCGTACTTCATCCAGCTCACTACAGGCGTTGAACGAAGACACCGTTGTTGACGCCCGGTCGGATCACGGTTTATGGACGAAGGCATCTCTCGGGCGAAGAATGTCCCATCGGAGTTCGACCGACCCGCAGCCTACCGATTACCCTGTATATCCTGATCAGTCCTACGCCGTGCTCCAATCACAAATTCACCCTACCTATCACCCTCCATTTCTGCGCTCCCGCAGTTCCTACCCGGTACGGACTGAGTCGCTTGGCCGACTTGTGACCCCACGCACCGCTCGCACTGCGGGCAACACTCCCGTATCGAGTCCTGGACTATTCTCTGTCAACAGTCCCCGCTCTACGCCTCCTCCCAACTCCGATGACGAAGGTCGCATTAGCAGTCCATATCTACACCCTACTCATCTCCAGCCGCCGAAAGAAACTCATACGGCGGAGGTTGATCGAGATCTCGTTACTGGGAACAAATTGATCAATCAATATGAGATTCTTGAAGAGCTGGGGCGGGGTGAGCATGGAAAAGTGAAATTGGGCCGCCATGTGACAACGCGTCAGAAAGTGGCAATCAAGATCGTTCAGCGCTATTCGAAACGACGCCGGCTGGGTAAATTGGGCAATCCCGAAGACAAGGTCAAGAAAGAAGTCGCCATTCTGAAGAAAGCTCGGCACCCGAATGTTGTCAGCCTGCTGGAAGTTATCGACGACCCGAACCGCCAGAAGGTATATATAGTCTTAGAGTTCGTTGAGAACGGCGAGATCATCTGGCGGAGGAAAGGACTACGCGAGATTGTACAAGTCGACAAGCGCCGCCTGGAACGTGAAAAGGCCGGTGTTCCCGAAACCCCGTCCTTCTGGGAGGAGAGTCGGCAATATATCAGGACGGCGCAGCGCCTTCGTCGCCAGCGAGAGAAGGCACGTGAACGGCGCCAAATGAAAGCGGTCCACGCCCAACAGGCACCTATCCCTGCCTGGAGTTTAGAGCATGGAGCCGAGTCGGACGAGGAAGAGGAGGTTGATTCAGCAATGGCCCGCACCATCAGTCGCTCCATTGCGAGTCACGACGAGACCCAAGAATCCCCGAGTCACTCTTTGGCATCCGCACATGACTCTGCGCTGGCCGCAATTGAAGGTACAATGTACGGACCCTATGTTGATTACTCCCTTGATAGGCGATTCAGTACCGCCTCGAGCAGCATGGGCTACGCACCCTCCGAGCCGGAGTGGTTCTCGGATGATGACGACATGTCGTATGTTCCATGTCTTACCGTCAACGAAGCGCGAAACGCATTTCGTGATTCTCTACTCGGTCTCGAGTATCTTCACTATCAAGGTATCATCCACCGCGATATCAAGCCGGCGAATCTTTTAGTCACAAGCAACCACCGCGTGAAGATTTCCGACTTTGGTGTTTCCTATCTTGGACGGCCGATGCGAGACGAAGAGGAGGAGCAAGTCGCTGAAACCGACGCGACTGAACTCGATGATGCTCGCGAGTTATCCAAAACTGTTGGCACCCCGGCCTTCTACGCACCCGAACTGTGCTACACCGGCGACGACTTTGAAGAGACAATTGGCTCGGTGCCCAAGATTACCGGCGCGATCGATGTGTGGTCTCTTGGCGTGACCCTCTATGGAATGATCTTCGGACGTCTGCCTTTCGTGTCCGACGATGAATACAGCATGTTTCAAACTATTGTCAAGAAGGATGTTTTCATTCCGCGCAAGCGCTTGCAGCCTGTCGAGGTAGACCCTGAGTCCGTCAGCCAATGGCCCCGATACTCGAACAACAACAAGCGCATGGAGGACGAGCTTGTGTATGAGGAGATCGATGATGAACTTTACGACCTACTGAAGCGATTGTTGACCAAGGATCCCGTCAAGCGCATTACGGTTAAGGAGATTAAGCACCACCCTTGGGTCCTACATGGCCTGCCGAATCCCCGAGCGTGGATTGAGGAAACGGATCCAGGCTATCAGAGCAAGGGCAAGAAGATCGAAGTCTCCAACGAGGAAGTCACTACCGCCGTCAGCAAGGTGCCGTTCATTCAACGGGTACGGTCCAATGTTGCCAAACTGTCGAATTACCTCACTGGAAGGTCGAAAGACAAGGATAAGGAAAGTCGCAAACGAACGTCTAGTACCACACCATCGGTCGAATCTTCCGCTTCAAGCAATGCTAGTTTGGGGAAATATATCCTGGACAGTCGTCGAGGCAGTCTCAGGGAGGAGGATTTATACCGGCCTGCCAGGCTGGCGACAAGGGACGCTGAACATCCGCTGTCGCACAGCGTGACGGCGAGTCCGGTCGGTCGGGATAATCAGACCTCATACTTTGATGACTTAAGAACTGATGCAACGCTTGATCGTACGCCGCGCCCGGATCCCCCTCATCGCGCGACGTCAACCTTGTCTACTGCCGGATCTGCAAAGACTATCCGGCCAGACTGGACAGCCACACCGTGTGCAAGCCAGCGGGTCAGTGCGTCTTCGAAGATTGAAAACCACGGCACCACTCATGTCGGGGGTCTCTTAGGCGGGGCAGGCCGTCGGCTAGCACGTGGCCTTCAAAGCAGAGAGTGGCGCTCGGATAGGTCCATTTCCGGAGATACTGCGGATTCCGTCTCTCTAGATGGTGATCGTCACTCAGAGCCCAGCCTTGCCTTGAGCGTCGCCTCCGCAGTCGGTCATGTACAAAGCTCGAGCTTCTTGCGGGACGAGGACTCTCACTATTTGCATGCAGAGAGCTTGAGCGCGGCGGAATCAGGGCACCGGCGCAATAGATCTCACCACCTTACGACCAAGTCGTCGCATGAGCCGTTTCAATTCGCCAAAGACGTTCTGCTGAGGAAGCGACGGAGTGGCATTTACCAGGCTCCTGCCGACGACCAAGTGCCACCGGAGATCAAGAGCAAGTCCACTGACTCGCTAAATCTTCGACCCGAGCCGCAACCAGAGACAACAGCATGCGCCATCGAACCTGCCACCACTGACCCCCCGTCTGGTGGACTAACCACATCACCACCCTCGGCTGCCACCATTTCTTCCTCCTCGGTCGACGACTACACCAGTGGAATGTCTCAGAGTGCTTCTCATCCAAGTATCCCCTCAGTCATTTCCGGTGCATCATCGCTTTCCGGTGATGGGTCCCTCAAGGACAAGGAATGCGACCAGGCGGTCGCAGTCCCTTCGATCCTTCGCACGGGCGAAACGGTCAAGGCTCGACTCCTGCGGCCCCAACGGTCGCACGAGGACGATGAGTCGCGGTACTACTGTGATGATGAAAATGATTCGGAGGACGACTCTGAAGATGAGGTTCTCGTCATTGGCAGAAAGAAGCCGAGCCCTCAGAAGCCAGTGATGTGTGGGACTCAGGCTTCCAATCCTAAGGCATGAGCTTGGTATAGAGAATTCGCCTGACATGGCCGACGAACCTTTCGATTCAGAGTTTGCAGCCCGAAGCAAAAGAAAGACAAGAGGAAACGTCATTCCTATTTTGACATCTCTAATACCTTGCTAAAGGCGCAGAAACCATTGCCCTATTTTACATTCTGTTATTGTTCTTTGAGCAGGCTCTGACGTGATGTTCAGTGGCTTGCTCCTTGCTGGGTCTCGTTTCTTTAATGTATATCAATTTTATCGCCAGGCCTTTTCCTTCCTGTGTGTTGCACTATCGCGGGTCCCTTCGACAGGCCATTTGATTGACTGCATTTGCTGTTGGCATACATGATACACTGCTTGTACATATATTCTCATGGGCGGCACGTCTATATTCGCTTTTTTTCTTTGCTTGCCTTTGCTCCCTTCTTCCTTTCTTATTGCGCACCCCGGCGTTCTTCGATTCGACCCTCTGCGATTATATATTGGGATTTTTCTGGGGCATGGGGTGTTTGAGATACAAACTCATCCGTTGTTGTACGTAATGTTGAAACACGAGGGAGGAATCTGGGGATGCAAAGGTTGGGATATACCGAGCCAGAGTCCTTTTGAGGAAGCTCGCATGATGCATGAATGTCTTTTTGTTTGCTTTTTCTTTCGCTTTGCGCGTTGTTCTGATGTGATGATGGATGATGATGACCTAAATTGGGAGACCTGGAACATCTCCGATGGCTTAGTATTTGAACCCAATTGGGATGAAGCAGTAACAATTGATGGATACTTGATTCTTATGAATTATATCTGCTCCGTAGATACCTTTCGAATTCACGATGATCCTTGGGCTGGACTGAGGCTAGATCAGCATTGGTGGTGAGGATGCTAGACATGACTCCGCACTCGGCTGTTTGAAATCCCCGGATCTGCAGTGCTCGGGGTTTCACTATCCAGGAACCCACCACTTAGTCTTCTCAAGGAATATATTCAACTGTTCCTCCACCAATAGTGGATGGTTCCTCGATTTACCTGTCCAAACTCGTGTCCTCCGTCATTCCATTCCATTTACCCGGGCCGTGCAGAAAGCGGGACACCGTTCGATCCTGCCAGGTCTTGTGTGTTCGGCTGACCCTGCTCGATGATGGCGCCGCAAGACTATCGCAGATTTCTGCTGAGACCGCTGTTGTCTCGGAATTATTGCTCTCTTACGTCCTGAGTGTGATTTGATGGATTAATGGGTGATCCACCCATTGGCTGCGTAGTCATGGGATAGTAGGAGACGAGATACATATATGTGCTATGAGACGCTCGGTTTCTTCGTCCCACAGGTTGCTCTTGTCCTAACGTCCAGTGAATCTGTTAGTGAAAGATGCTCGGCAAGATGATCCTTCTACCCCTTTTCCTTCTCCTCTGCCACTCTCTTGCTTCTGCGTCGCTTGCCTACCGCGGCGCTGATATTTCCTCCCTGCTGATCGAGGAGAAGGCCGGGATCAAGTACAAGAATGTGAACGGACAGACGCAGCCGCTTGAGAATATACTCAAGGCTAATGGTGTGAATTCCGTTCGCCAGCGAGTGTGGGTGAACCCCAGCGACGGATCTTACAATCTGGACTATAACCTGAAGTTGGCGAAGAGGGTGAAGGCCGCGGGGATGAGCGTTTACCTGGACTTGCACTTCAGTGATACATGGGCGGACCCGAGTCATCAGGTACGTGGGATTCAGACGCTCCAACAGTGCGTACTATGACTGAGATGAGACAAATGTAGACCACACCCAGTGGATGGTCAACCAACGACATTGGCACCCTCACCTGGCAGGTGTACAACTACACGAAGGAGGTCTGCGACACGTTCGCCAGCAACGGCATCGACGTCTCCATCGTGGCTATCGGCAACGAGATTCGCAACGGACTGCTGTGGCCGCTCGGCAAACCAAATAACTACGCCAACATCGCCAACATCCTGCATTCGGCGGCCTTTGGCGTCAAGGACTCGACTCTGTCGTCCAAGCCGAAGATCATGATCCACCTCGACAACGGCTGGGACTGGTCGGCGCAGAAGTTCTTCTACGACAGCGTCCTGTCGTCAGGCGGGAATCTGGTCAGGTCCGACTTCGACCTCATCGGCGTCTCTTACTACCCGTTCTACAACCCCGCCGCCACCCTGTCGGCGCTCACGACCAGCCTGAAGAACCTCCGCTCGACCTACAGCAAGGACGTGCTGGTCGTCGAGACGGACTGGCCCGTCTCGTGTCCGAACCCGGCGTATGCATTCCCTTCTGATCTCAAGGATATTCCCTTCTCGGAGGCGGGACAGAAGACGTTCGTGCAGCGGGTTGCGAATGTTGTCGCGCAGACACCGGGAGGCATAGGGCTGTATTACTGGGAGCCGGCTTGGGTTCAGAATGCGGGCCTAGGCTCGAGCTGTGCGGACAACTTGATGGTGGATTGGCGTACGGATCAGGCGAGGACAAGCCTGAGCGTGTTCGGGGCAATCTGATCGTCGTATATCCCTGTCTGTGAATGCTATACTCCGTACGACATTGTCTAGACCACTACCAAGCTACCAGGGGTCAATGCAATAATGTAGAATCCCAAGGCAGAAACATTTCTTTGAAACTTGATAGTCGAAAATGTGTTGATTAGTTGACCGCTCATACTCGGACATGACGCTCGGTGGCTGTGCACCGCAACTAGTATCGCCAGCACGTCTGGAGAGTCCACTTAGACCAAAAAGTTGACCTGTCAGAATCATGCAAGCTGGTAGCTAAGGAGTGAGATGCCTCAAGGCTCACATTGTAATGTAGCACAGATATAAAAAGAACGGAATGCTGTCAGGCTGACTTTTCGTACAGAAAGGGGAGGGATAGTCATTGCTATACTATGCTACGCTAGAGACAACGTGCCGATAATGGCAGTAGCTGACAGCCTGGAGCCGATCAATCATGGGGAATTGGATACTGATTCATGTGGAGAATTACACGAGACAAGACAGTTTCACACAAATATCTCAAGATCGATTTTGAATATCTGTAACCGGGATGGTTGATGGAGTCTTACTGGACCTGTCTACCTTAGTCCCGTAGCTCAGTCTTAAGCAAGTACTCAAGATACCTACTTGCCCTTAATCTTCTGGGTTTAGATCGAATTCTCCCCTTTAAACTTGTCAATACAGCCTATCAAGCACCTAGTATTTAGCCTAGGAATAGATCATACCTACTCCGTACCTAGATACCTGTCCAGAGGGTCGTTTGTTCTGTCCATGAATGCTCTGTAGACACGCATTGCGTTAGGGCGCCAAACCCCCAGAATCGCAGTAAGAGAAGCCCAACTCTTTTTGGCCCCTCTGTGGCCGTCATTCCCTTTTAGTCTCATATTCTCCTTTGTCAGGGGCCACAAGGCAAGACCTTATTATCATTTTTGATAACTACCAGCCTGCAAATATCATCGTCATTGTTGTCGTTGTCAGACAAGTTATTTGTTCCTCTTCGTCGCCAGAATAAATAGCGATAGCACGTGCCTGAGGGGAAACCATCATTATCTCTTCAGCTTCAACTTCATCATCCTCCTCCCTCCTCCGTCCCTTATCATTCTTCCTCTTTGAGTCCGATTGACAGAAATACGTCCCCAAAGTTTAGATCCTTCGATGATCTCTTGACGTTCTCCTATAATTTCTTCTCCCAGGTACTACATTTTCCATACTAGAGACATACTTCCCCCGAGAATGTGAAACAACCGCAAGACCGACCGCTGATGCTTGCGCCACGAGGCTGATTCGCAAGGTGCACTCCAAGTCTCCAACTCCAACTCCAACTCCAAACTCCCTGGATCTTGTCTCGTCCAGTCCTGATCGCTGCGGATGATATCCTCTTCTGATCCTCCTCCTTCTCTCCGCACTCGCATTGGTTATCCTCTCTGCGCTCGTTGATCCCTCCCTAGTCCCCCTTCACCGCCCCTCTCTTCCCGCCCATACATACTACGGCGGCGCTTCTCTATCGCACCACCCCTCCTCCGCCCGCGCGCTCCCTCGCTTGTCCCTGTTTCCGCGGCCATCTTCATCGCTAAGCCTCAGGGTCCAAATTTGTATCTATTCTGGGATCGCGTTTCACCAAACGTCATGACTTCACAGGAGATGTTCCCTGAGTTGGGGCAGTCTCCTGCACCTGGCGTTAAAAGCCGCGGTGTCAGCCCCTCTCCCCATCATCATCATCAGCAGCAGCCGCCGCAGCTACAGCAACAGCATCAACAAAATCAAGGACAATTTACGGGGACAGTCACTGGCTTGGATCTTGATTCTTCGATTGCTGCAGCTAATTCTTTCTCCAATTCGTCCTTCGATCCCAATAGCAACAACATTAGCCCTTGCGCCGAATCGTATGGTTATACTGCCGCTGGCTATCTCTCAGGCACTCCTGCATCGCAGACCGACCAGAACTACGCAAACAATCTTCAGCTTCCGCAATCGTACGACACCGGTCTAATTCCTCAGTTCAATGAGTCTCACGGCTTGTCCATACAGCAGCAGTCGCAACGACAACAACAACAACACCAGCAGCCCTCCATCGATGATAACTTCTCCAACCTTTTGAACTCCAATACCACCGATTACGACTTTAACACCGTCTACCAGAATCACAGTCCCAGTAGCAATACTGCTCCCGAGTACGACTCCTCCCTTCTGCTTGACCCTCAGGTCCACCAGCAGTCGCATCCGACCCAGATACCCTCCTCCCATTCCTCGACTTCTCCGCAGATTTCCCCTCTTGAGCAACAGCAGCACTCCTCACCGGGTCCGATGTCCGCCCAAGGCTCGACGACCGTGGCTTACTATACCCCTCAGCATTCCCGTCATGCATCCTTGGACCCCGCCACGGCCGCCTTTCTCACCAGTAACGCACATCCGGACTGGCAGGCCGTGATGGGCAATAGTGCTGCTTTCCAGGGCCATCGACGAGCTCCATCCGAGGTTTCTGAAATTTCGTCCGCCGCTCCTTCTCCGTATCTCTCACAACATGAGTCTTTTGATGGCGTAGACAACAATCCCTCTCCCCTGCTGGCACCCCAAAACGATCCCACCTTGTACGATAATGCTCTTGGGATCGAGAATTTCACTTTGTCCGAGCAGCAGCAGCATCAAGGGTTCAGCCCGGCGCACAGTCCGTACATCTCTCCGCGGCTGATGCCCCAACAGGGACAGGAAATGATGCCCAATGTGCCATTTCTCTCTGGCCCCGCTCCAAACGCGCAGTATCCGACACCTCCGAACGATATGTATGGCAATGGACCGGAGGGAATGATGAATATGTCGCAGGGGACTCATCCATCTGTGGACATCGGCCAAGCCTCTCAGATGGCTCCGCCGTCGATCAACGTGGAATTTGCACCTCCGTCGCGGATCCCCAGTTTTGGACCTTCAAAACCGGCCAGCAACCTCGACTCCTTGAGTCCTCCACCTTCGTCGACACGTAAGTAACCCCCTGCATTCAATTTTTGTTTGTCATCAGGGAACTAACCAAAAATGTAGGCTCTCGCGGGCGTAGCAAGTCTGATCCATATGCCCATCCTAGCACCAGTCGGTTGCGCTCCTCGTCGACTTCGAGCAGCCTGGACCCCCTTGCACCTAGTACTCCTCGGTCACTTTCTCCGTTCGACTCTTTTGGACGTCATCAGCAGAGCAATCCGAGCTCACGCGATCCGTCTCCGTCTAAATCCAGCCGACGTCTGTCGACCTCGTCCATCGATAGCCGCAATTACATTCTGGGCCTTGCGGATCCCCAACGGCCAGGCGCTAGCCCCAACGACTCGAAGCGTGTCCAGAAACATCCCGCAACGTTTCAGTGCAACTTGTGTCCGAAGCGCTTCACTCGGGCTTACAATTTGCGGTCACATCTCCGAACCCACACGGACGAGAGGCCGTTTGTCTGCACTGTATGTGGCAAAGCCTTCGCTCGACAGCACGATCGCAAACGGCACGAAGGGCTACACTCGGGCGAGAAGAAGTTCGTTTGTCAAGGAGAACTCTCCCGCGGCGGACAATGGGGTTGCGGTCGCCGATTTGCTCGGGCGGACGCTCTGGGGCGTCATTTCCGCTCGGAAGCGGGGCGGATCTGTATCAAACCCCTGCTAGATGAGGAGTCGCAAGAGCGTGAGCGTTCACTCATGGACCAGCAGCAACATCATTTGCAACCACTTCCACAACAAGTGATGGTACCAGTGGATAACCCACATGCTGGTAATTTTGTGCTGCCTGCCGCGCTGCTGGCTCAATATCCCGCTCTCCAGACCCTGCAGTGGGACCAGATTGCCGCATCGGCGGATGATCCCAGTGACATAGGGGGCCGTAGCAGCTTCGACGCCAGCTCCGGCAACGAATTCGGCTTCGAGGATGACGATTCGGGGCTCAGTAGCGTATCCGGCATCAATGCTGGATATTCTGGTGCCGCTAATTTCTATTGAGTTAACCATCCGGTCAGATCCCTGGTGTCTCCAGGAGAGATACCAATAATATCGACGCTGACTGGAAGGCCTGTCTCTCTGCTGTCATCCGCGTTCTCACGTTCAGCTTGAGATAGACTTCGCATTCAATCTTGGAAGTTCAGGCCCTGCGTCACACAAGCACAAGGAAGTGATTTGATTTGAAACTATATAGATGGATTTTGGCGTTGTGATAAAAGGTTGGATCACAAGGTTAACCAAATAACCGGCGGGTATACCTTTGTTTATACCTTGATTTTCGTTTAAATTAATTTTTTTTTTTTTTTTTTTTTTTTTTTTTTTTTTTTTGGCTCTTCTTCTTTCCGCCTTACTTTATTCCCCATTTGGTCTTATATTCTTCTTCAGCCCCCTTAGGCTGTTTACATTCAGCTGGTCCACGGACCTCCTTTTTACGTTGTTATGATGACATTTGGAACTCATACCCATGGATTTGCTCCATTTTATTCATGTCGAGCTGTCTATTTACTGCCTCTTGTCAGGATACTCTGAACTAAGAATGGACTCTTGTCTTCAATTGATTGATCTGAATGTCGGGCAGGGAGAAATGCCTGGTGGGATGATCGTAGACTGGATTAGAGCTCATCGTCGAGCCGAGAATATAAACTATGACAACAATCTATACTGGTCTCGGCGTCTAAGCTTAAGCTTACACAACATTACCAGGAGAAATTAGAAAAGGAAGTTGTCGCGTAAGGTATACACAGATAGACAATCCGCAAAGGAGGCTACTCCTCGATCTGGGCCTAGCAATCGCAGTTCATCGGCGGCGCATCTCGACCAACTTCCCAACCTCTTCGATCCATTTCTGAGAGAACTCCTCCTCGGTGAACCGCAGAGCGGACTTGCGGGCGCGCTGGCGCATCGCGACTTTCTCCTCCGCCGGCAGGGCCAGGGCGGCCTCGAACGCGGCAGCAAATTCGTCCTCGGTGGAGGCGCGGAAGCCTGTCGCCCCGTCGCCGAGGTCGATGACAATGTCCTCGCGCGGGCCGCCGGAGTCGTGGACGACGCTGATCAGACCTGCGGCCTGGTACTCGACGACGCATATGCCAAAGTGCTCGTTCCACATGGCGTTAACACCGACTGAGGCGGACCGCAGATGCGACAGGATGGTCGGCCAGCTCGCGTCGCAGATGAAGGTGGTGTGGTCGCGGATGCGGAGCTCATGGGCCAGCAGGCGGAGGTTATAGATGTGCGTTTCGTCGGGGCTGGATTGACGGACGGAACCGATGAGGACCAGTTTGGGCTGGGGGAGGGAGGCCGACGTGGGGTTCTTCTTCCGCTCGCTGAGGAAGCGGGCGAACGAGCGCAGGACCAGCGGGTGGTTTTTCTCGGGCCGGAATTGAGCGATATAAAGGATGATGGGTTCCCGGCTGCGCTCTGAGTCCTCGTCGACTGTGATGGTCGACTCGATCTCTGACACTGCCGTGGGTGGAAAGATGACAATGGGCTCTTTGAAAGTCCTGCGTGTCCGTGCGGGGCCCCAGATGGTCCGGATATGGGCCGATGTCCAGGAAGAGTTACACATGACAACGTCAACATGACCTCCAACCCAACCGTAGAGACGGGCAAATGCCAGCCAGTACTTGCGCTTGACCTGGCCCTTGAACCCCTTGCCCGCACCCGCATTGACCCCTTTTAGGCCAGTGCTGTCATCCAGGGATTGAAGCATGTCGGTCGAGATGGTAGGGTAGTGGACGTATGCACCTGTAGGGACAGAGGGGAAAAGCATCTTGCAGAATGCAAGGGTGAATGCGTAGCCCATGGTGTCGATGAACACATCCGGAACGAGCAGGTTGAAGGCGTCATAGGCTACCACCAGAGACCCGAGAGACTGTCCCAGAAGCGTCATGTACGGATACATGCTGCTCAGAACATATTTACGTGTAGTCAAATAGAGCAGAACAACAGTGGGCGCATGAAGTTGAATATTGAAGCGGTTCTGCAGGGTTGAGTCAGCGAGTCCTTCGTACACAGACCGGCTAGACTCACCTCTACTCTCTCCAGCATGGCCGTCTTGTTGACCTCGTGGTCACCAGTATATATAGCGCAGATTGCCTTCGGCCATCGCCGTTGCGTTGCTCTTACAGCTTCCCAAAGAACACGTTCTCCTCCTCCGCCAGCGTTACTAAGTCGACAATTCAAGATCGTTAGCCAATGCTGGTGCCTGGTGAAGCTTTATGAGATTCCTCCTACCAGAAGGGGTGAAAGAAACCGACAATGCCCTCCCAGTCTGCAGCTTCTGAACCTTTCTTGCCGCTATTCCCGCCTTTCTTACTGGGGCCAGCTGTCCCGGAGCTGGAACTCGAGCTATCAACCTTCTCCCAGTCCTCATCCTCTCCCCTCGGAGACGACTTGGATTGCTTTACCAGCTGTTCCTCCTCATCTGCTCGAACTCTCGAGATCAGAAACTCCCTGCGAGACCGTGTTCTCTTCTGAATGACCCATCCGACACCACGGAGCACGAAGCGGAGAATCCCCAAGGGGAGCTGGGGAAGGAGGACGCAGGTCGCAAGGAGGGCGAGAAGTGTGAGGAATGTCTTTAACAGAAAAAGCATCATGATCAACTCGAGACAAAAGACATAGCCGATGGGGTTTTCCTGTAGATCGGTGCGTCGAGGACAGAAGATAATGAATGGGTGGGATGTCCGGCTGACGACTGCCGACTGATCATATTCGGCTCAAAATAGCAGCTGTATTATTTGGCAGTTTCCTATCGATAGTAGCTGGCGATAACAACACATGACGATAACACCTGATGATAACAGCAGATCGTGTATGTAATGTATGTAATGTTCTGTCTTGTTCGGTTTGATACTATACTGTCAGGTATCGCAGCTCAAAACGCCACGTGATATGCTCCCTGGAGCTTTTGGAGCATCACTTTGTTTTTTCTGAGTGTAGACAAGCAGAACCGTACTTGCACTGCTCCATTGCAAGTGGATATTAATGTCATCTCATTCTGTTTCCTCAGAATAAATATTTTATTTCTTGTCGCTCATTAACTCTGTCTTGATTCCCTCTTTCAGCAATTGAGCTGTCCATACGATGAGACCGCTTCGTCCTTCGCTCCGTTCGCCGCATACTGCCGGCAAACGGGTAGCCCAGCAAATACGGCATTTCCACGCCACGCGGCCATCTCCTTTTATTAATGAAGTGCTGAGCGTTTCGTCTGGCTTCATTCATGCCGTTCATTCGATCAGTGGCCTTCCATGGGCCTTGTCCATCCCATTGACCGCCTTGATCGTCCGAACCACCGTTGCGATGCCGCTGCAGATGTACACCAAAATCCAAGCACGCAAGGAGCGGGACCTAGCTCCGCTACTTCACTCATGGAGGAAACATTTTCAAGCACAAATCAAAAAGCGTGTTGATGCCGAGAATCACAACCCAATCCTCCCGAGAGAGGCAATCCGAGAGTTGGCGACAAAGATCAAGGCGAAGCGGAAGGAACTGCACAAGCGATGGAACGTGCCCCGATTCTGGAAGCCTGTCAGCTTCCTGCAGATACCGATATGGATTTCAGTTATGGAGAGTCTCCGCGCCATGTCTGGGAACAACAAGGGTCTCGTACCGTACCTCCTCTCCCTGGTTGAACCCTCCTCCGCAGAGCCAAGCACTGCGGTCCACCTGGCGGTTGAGCCGTCGCTGGCCACTGAAGGAGCCCTCTGGTTCCCCGACCTCTTGGCTGGAGACTCGACGGGCATTCTTCCAGCTGCGCTCACTCTGTCAATCATACTCAATATTCGTGCTGGGTGGAAGGCTCCTGCTCTATCGGACATGGCTGACTTACCGCGGATCGAGATTGCAAAGAACCTGACTGTGCGTGGTATCAGGGTACTGGTCCAGGCGCTTGCCTTGAATATCGGCGTTTCGTCCTATCTGTACGAAATGCCTTCTGCGCTCATGATCTACTGGATAAGCAGTACGAACATTGCTACTTTACAAACTTTCTTGCTGGAGAGGTACATGTTGTCAAAGCCGCTCCTTGAGCCCTGGAGACAGATTCATATTGGCTATCCTCAACTAGGTGAAAAGACGTCTTCGTTGAAAAAATGATCAAGATTGCACGCCAGGGGAGCGCAAATGGCCAACCAGCTATGATGAACGAAATGGAGAACACCGATGAGACCAAGCGTGCAAGAATGAGCTCACCAGTGATAGGCTGAAGAAGAGCTAAGGCAGAGATAACCTTTCAGGGCCACACGGGTCAAAATGGCTTTCCGCTCGTGCTGATGCCGCCTTAGCGACGCTCAGGTATGTGGCACTTGCTTCCGATGACTAGACTCAAGACACGCTCTACACAGGCGGCGGAGCCCCGTGCAAGTCGGTGTACGTGCCGCTTGTGTAGTCAAAGAAGCGATAGTTTGGAATCTGGCGAGGGACCCCAGTTGCTCGTCGAGTGCGGGCCCAGCCCTGGCCCCATTCCTGTGCCACTGTATCGCGCTCTCCCCAATCAAGCTCTTGAGGGCTCCTGTCGTCCACACTGAAGAATGGGTCAGGGTCATGTCCAAGGCCAGATAGCCACTTCAAAATGATTTCCTCGCGTGTCATTGGACCTTCAGGTGCAGCAGATTCAACTGGGACCCCACCTCTATCTTCGGATACAGTGTCAGTCTCCACTGGGACTTGAACATTCTCGTTCTCAGTCGCTGGGTTGACTCCGTCCGGGATTGGGAATCCCTTATTCTCCTTTTCGGTGACATCGTCGTGAAGGTCAATCCCGAGTCCATGATTGTTGAGGTCTTGGACATTG
Organism: Aspergillus lentulus; assembly: GCF_001445615.1. Lineage (NCBI taxonomy): Eukaryota > Fungi > Ascomycota > Eurotiomycetes > Eurotiales > Aspergillaceae > Aspergillus > Aspergillus lentulus. The sequence continues at coordinate 3,000,964 of NW_028322113.1, forward strand.
TCGTTGCCAGCTCCAGCGTCTTTGGCTGGTGATTGTGCGTTCTCAGACTTGTCCTCGGGGGTCACAAGAGCAAGATGCTCGATTCCAGCGTTGTATGTGACCCAAAAGCTGAGATACTCATCCTCCTCCAATCTGAGATCTTCCATGTTGGTACTGCTCTTTAAGAGAAATGCTCCCCGAATCAGCCGTGGACTCAAAGCTCCATTAGTCAGGCTATGACTTACCCGGCTGGACGGTTGAACGCTGCTCTGACTTCGAATGGCAAATGCCGCAGACTTGAAGGAACGATCTTATTGGAATTATCAACGGGCAAGATCACAGAACAGGACACTCAGTCAAGAGACGAAACACAACTGGGCTCTTTTCAAGTTTTCGAGCTGAGTTGTAGTATGTGAACAATTCCAAAACACAAGGGGATTTCGACTTGCTTCTTCCAAAAAGCACTATTAGCTGGACAAGGTGTCTGGAAGAGAAAAGACTCCGAGGTCGAGAAAGAAAGAGGGATAGGGACAGAACATGAATACAAAGGGTGTGAGAGGTGTGCGGCAAAAGGTCCAGGAAGCTATAGTCACTGTGCTTGCAGAAACTTGCTCGCCCTCTTTCCCAAAAGGGTCGTGATTGACGCTATCTGAGACGACACCTTTCTCTGTATGATGTCGTTGCAGAGTAGTATAGTGCTCTCTCTCTTGTATCTACTAAAAGAAGACGTCTAAAATTCACTATAATCACATTCCTACTTCCTGAAGCACCTTTAGCCATCTACAGATCAGTCTGCATACACCAATAGCAGACCCTAACAGCCATACATCTGAATACATCTAAGGAAACGCCTTCTGCAGCAGTCTAGAGACCAGCACCTTAAGTATAGTCCTGAACTCTCTTCCTGGGCAAAGATGGACGATACCTTGGCTCCGTCAGGTCTATACTCACTGTGGTGTTTCAGGGCATGCCTCCTCACGTGGCTTCACTGTTCCCCAGGTCCACGTGGGTCCACGTGACTCATAGTACATGGCCTCGCTGCCACCCTCATAATAAACTCCCTAGTGAATTTTTCTCTAAATGTCATTTTCTGGCTTTTAACTTTTTTTAACCTATCCATGGATCTTATTAGCGAAATGGTTTTCAATGCGTGTTAGGACTTATATTCATTCTTGATCAAAGGTACATGGAGCAGGGTACTCCAAGACCAGAATCATATCCTTAAGATTGCAAATCTACCATGTTGAACAGTTTACGAGTATTGCCACTGCAGTAGTATCACGAACGCCAGACCCAAGAACCACGCCAGCATATGCACTGGAAAATAACTCGGCCAAACCCAAGAGAGTCACTTGAGAGTTTCATCCGATGGTATCCTCCCCAGAAACAAACAGTAGAAAGTGAAGACCACGTAGAAGAAAGTGGCGTCCCTGCGCTAGAGGAAAATGTAAATCGGATGCTACGATGCTACTGGTTCGACAAGGTATCGATGCTATCATAGCTTGGCCTTCTGGTTTTCCTCCGATGCGCTGGCTTCCTGGTTGACGGTGATGGTCCGGTTGTCGGGGCCGTCACCGAAGAAGATGACCTCGACGGTAATGTCATCGCTGGTGAATTTGTCAGTTCATTTTCAAAGATAGAGATTGTGGCGCAAAGCTCGAGGGATAATGGAGTATTGCTTACCGGTATCTGCGGGAGTACGGACTAGGAAGCGTGAGCAAAGCGCAAACCATGTCCCTGTCCTTGCCACCCATCGCGTTGCGCACGAGATGAGTTGCTGCGTTCTTATCTTCCACGACAAAACGACTGGCGACGCCCGAAATGTCGTACTGCTGCTGACGGATCGGACGGCGCTGGCCTTCGGTGGTCGTTTCCTTGGGTGCCTCTACGGGCAGATGCTTGTCGTCCAAGCCAAACCAGCTCTGCAGCCACGCCTTATTAGTTCCGTTGCTGCCAGCCCGCTGCTGGTCAACCCATTGGCCCACAAGGCCAACGACTTCTTCATTGCTCAGCATTTCCCAAAGGCCGTCCGTAGCCATAACGACAAAGTCACCCTTACTAGGCTCAATCTTCGTGGTCGTGATGACAGGTTCGGCGGTGACATAAGGAGGAGTCTTCAACAGGGGATGAGGGGTCCTTCCGAAAAACTGCTTCTTGATTTTCTCCTGGGTCTCCTTGCTCCACTTGTAGAATGCATCTCCAAAGGAACGGCTAGGCTCCAGTTGGCCGAGAATTCTTCCGTTACGCACGACGTTCGGTTCGCCGGGATGCTCGTCCCGCAGACGCTTCATTTCTGAAGGGGTGCCGCCAGTCTGGTCCTCAGAAAGTGGTGTTGCCGTCCATTTTCCGGTAGGTCCCCGGCGGCCAAGAACAGCTCTTGAGTCACCAGCACAGGCAACCTTGAGGTCTTTGGACTGCGAGTCATAGAATGCAAGCAGAGCACAGGATCCGGAGAGAGCGGGGGCAAGCAGCTCGGCAGCGGCTCGGCGGGAGTTGGATTTGAGAACCTTATCGACACTACTATGCACGATATCGTTATCAAGGCGGACAAATGCTTGCTTGATTGCCCCGTCCACGGCTTCGGATGATGGGCTAATAAGCGAAGGATTGGTGGCTGCAGCCTTGTAGGTCGTGTTCAGCTCCCGGGCCACGTATGAAATCAGAACATTGCGCAGTTTGGCCGAGGTTGTCCATCCCCTAGCTCAGACGTTAGAACTTGCAGGTATGGTTTCTTAAAAAGCAGGCTTACGAATGACCATCAAATACAGCCCAGAACATCCAATCACTAGTCGACTCGCCTTCGTTCGCCGCAGCTACGGAGGAAGGCACTTCGACAATCTTCTCTGCATGATCATCCTCGATCGGCGAGTTGCTCGGAACCTGGACGACATCGTATCGCACGACACCTTTGCCCCTGTTCACCATAAAAGACTGCTCATTCCTCCTCAACTTCTGTGTCGCCTGTTCAGGCGTCAACATCTCCAGAATTCGGCGGTCGGAATCGTCAGTCTGCTTGTAAAGAGGCTGGTCTCCAGATAGTGTTGCCGTGTAGAACTGATCATTATCCACAAGGATCGCACGTCTTGTAGATTCCGCGGATTCCTCAGCGTGCACTCCTGAAGATGCGTCTGTAGCTATCGACCGTGTCTGCGATGGGGACGTCACAGGGCTCTGCTGAGAGTTGCTACCCTGATAAGCGTACCAAGCGCCAGATGCGACAACCGTCGATATCACCGCAACAGAAAAGTTTCGGAGATGCATCGATGATTGCAAGGTCGCTGGAATGAAGGAGGGATGTCGTCCACGGGAGGAGAGCCGGAGACATAGAGGCTGATTATGGGAGAAAGACACAGCGCACGGTTTCCTAGCGCCGACCTTCCATACTGGTACACGACGAGCAGTACGGAAAGTCTGTAGGGCCAGGCGACGCATTGAACTTGCGGTAACGTTCAGACAATTGAGAAACCGTAGGATCCAGCGAGGCTGGTACGGAAAAGGAGAATGGATTGTTCGCTGTTCGCCCTGACCAGAAACATGGAGAGCGGTCCCAGGCATCAAGGCATTCCGGGAGATGATAACGTCATGTGATAGATAACGTATCGTTTGGTAATATTGAACGAACTTGGTAAGATACCGTACAGTAATCTATGGAGTCCCGCACTAAGCCTAAGCGGGCTGTGTCGTCATGTCTGCGGTCTTCGTTTGTTCTCCAAATATCTGCCAGAAACAGATCATTTGAGGATTGATCGCCATCAAACCATTATAAGGTTAGGTATAACTGACATAGAGTCACGTCGTCCTCCGCAACTCGATCCTGAATGTCCTCCCGAGCGATTCGCAAGCTGCAGAAGCTTCGCGAACAAGAACTGCAACAAGCCCACCTACATGCGGAGCAAGATAACGATGAGTCGGATGAGTACGAGCCAGTAATCCGGCCCTCAAGGCCGAAGCTGAATGCTTTTGATCTCCTCAACGCTGGTGACGATGAGGATGAGGAACGCGAGTCTGATCACGATATCGAAGAGACGGTGACTCAGCCGCCGGATGATGTCCCTGCCCGCGCAAAATCCGCAGATTCTAGTAAGAAGAAGAAAAAGAAGAACAAGAAGAAGAAGGCGGCAGTGGCAAAGGTCACGGCCACAGGAGGAGCTCCCGGTGCCAAATCAGATGACGAGCTGGACGAGATCGATCGAGCTCTGAAGGAACTAGCTGTTGAATCCAAGGGTACTGACAGTCAAAAGGCTGCAGCTGTGTCCCCAGAGAATGTCCGCTGCGCATCATTTCCCAAGACACCAGAGGAGCTGCTCTCTATTGAGCCTAAATTCCTCAACGCCATGAATGAGATGCGAAGATTGTTTGGGAATGTCGTATTGGAGAGTTTCGACGAAGAATCTGGGACAGGTCGCAGGAGAGACAGAAATAGGGAAATGGTTGATCTGGGTCGCGCTTTGACTGGTAGGTATAGTCCTGCCAGCAAAGGTCTAAGTCTAGCAGGGACTACGCAGCGACGGAATGTTCTCATGCAGGGAAAAGACGAGTGGCCGCGCGCTCCCAGTGGTGGTTTGGGAATGGAGCTGGTAGAAAAACTACCCACTGGAGCTACGAAATACCAGATTGTCCACAACTCTGCGTATACAGACGTGCAAAGGCAATTTGATATGTGCGTCGAGTCTATGGATCCGCAACGAATGATACACCTCTTGCAATATAACCCGTACCACATCTCTACTCTCCTTCAAGTGTCCGAGATAGCAAAACATCAGGGCGATCATGCCGTTTCCGCCGATCTCCTCGAGCGAGCACTGTTCAATATCGGGCGCTCAGCTCACTCATCGTTTGGCAATCGCTTAAAGGAAGGTCAGGCAAAACTTGACTTTGTCCACATGGCAAATCGTGAGCTATGGCTTGTGGGTTGGAGGTATATTGCGAATCTTGGGATGAAAGGAACATGGAGAACAGCATATGAATGGGCTAAGCTACTGTTGAGCCTGAATGATGACGACCCATATTGCATCAGGCTTCTGATCGACCATCTGGCGCTCCGGGGCAGAGAATACTCGCACTTTGTCGATTTGTGCACTCAAACTAGACTGACTGAGGACTGGGCGCTATTGCCCAATATCCAATGCTCACTCGCACTGGCATATCTTCGGTTGAACAAACCAAAGGAATGCCGCGAGCAGCTGCGTCGTGCCATGTTGAGGTATCCATGGGTATTCTGTAAGCTTGCGCAGGAGTTGGATATTCAACCCATGCCCAAACGCATATGGGGCAAGATGCCTCCGACGGACGCCCACGAATTGCTCACTGAGCTCTACATTGCCAGAGCCAAGGACCTCTGGAATACTCCTGAAGCGGTCTCCCTGATTGTGGAAATTGCCGACACTCTTCCAGATGAAGAAGAGCCCATCGAACCTCCGGAAATCACTCTAGACATTGCACGCCATGTCGTCCTCTCGGATATTCCCCGCGTGACAACACATTTGCCTGGACGATTTGTATCGGGGCGAATTTCAGCATCTGATCCTCTCCCGCCTTACGACTCTGAGGCTCATCGGCAGCAATCGGACCCAACGCCATCCTACTTGGCGCAGATGCCAGAAGTAGGCCGACCACAATGGCTTCGCGATCTGCTAGACCAGCTGAACAACGGAGCGCTTCATTTTCCTCGATTCCACGGGGGCGACAATGAAGAGATCCGCGATAATGACATATCCGCCAACGATCGGGAAGAAGCTGGTGGCGAGCGCCAACATCCTATGGCCGGCCAGGGAGCATCACTAGAGCAGTGGCTTCTGGGAGATGGTATGCAGAGCTTGCAAGCCTTTTTGAATCAGTACGGAGTCGATCGTGGTAACTGGGGTGATGTGGTCGACTACTCTCCCTTGACGGAGTATCTGGACGGTCTTGATGCTGTGCAGCCGGATGAGGCACGATACGAGTTACTTCATGGGCGAATCAGAGAGATCATGGGTGATATGGTTGTTGATATGCTCGAGAATGAGCTTGAACTTCAGCAGTATGACGACGAGGACGAAGTCTGATCATAGTTCCTGGACTCGGTCAACTGGTTGTATATACCCTGTATAGCACTAAAAGTCGGTCGACTTCTCCCGGCCTGCAATATATTGATTGATCATCTGTCAAAGCAAGGTAGCTATTATGTTGGAGTATGCAGTCATTCTGCGGATATGTTCGTCCAGATATATACTTCTGCAGCGATAAGACTCAGCACTACTGTCTACATATATGTGCACCACGATGTGACTAAAACATGCTAATACGAACCACAGGAGCGGTCCCTCCAACTATAAGGTATACTCTCGAGGTTACATCTCATAGGATACAGAATGACTTCAATTTCCATAGTGATAATAGAACGCCTTACTGACAGGCAGCCAATCCCAGTGCTCGCTTAGTCACAATCTCTTATCGGATGCGGCCACCAAACGGGATTTAGTACTCCGTAGAGAGAGTGCTAAGAGCTGCTATTAATATAGAATCGCATCAAGGAAAATCTTCATTTTTCGCTTTGAAAACTCTTCTTGTTTCAAATAGCCGAAAGCCGAAAGCTGGATGTACTTGGACTAGTGACTAGACTCGTTCCGACTGAGACGGCGTCGATTGGCACTCAAAGTTTTCCGAGCTTGTTCTGTGTCATTGATTGTTCCTTCACTTGCTTTCTTTTCTGCAATCGCAGGGCTCGGGTCGCAGAATCGTAATGTCCCTCCTACTGGCGCTGGGAGATATCCCTGCGGGAAATTCTGTCCCGATCACACCGCGTGAAGCTGCCTCTGGTCTTCTGGGCTCTATCTCCTTGACCTGTTGGTTTTTCTTACTGGTATGGCTCGCAGCGACCTGGTTATCGCGATCATCCATTCGAACAAGACAAACAAGAGTTCAATGCTGATCGCAACCCCCGTGCAGGTTCCCCAACTCATTGAAAACTACTGGAATGGCAATGCTGAAGCCATCTCGCTCCTCTTTCTCTTCGTCTGGTTCATTGGCGATATCACCAACCTGATCGGAGGCGCTTGGGCCGGTCTCGTCCCCGTCATTGTGGCCATTGCGGTCTATTTTTGTATCGCGGACGGTGTGCTCATCGCGCAATGTCTGTACTACAAAACCCGCAATGCTCGTCGCGAGAGTTTGCTTCGTCGTCGGCGCTCCTCCTCCGTTACCCCCGACCCGACCACCCCTTTGCTCGGCCGTCGATTCAGCGACACCCTAGAACGGGGTCCGGCTTCGCGACGCCGATCTATGACGTCGCAGCGTAGCGGGCGTGGCAGTCACGGTCACCCTGACGATGCTCTAGCCAATATCATCGAGGAGAACGAGGTTGGCCGGAGCGCTTGGGTGAAGAACTTCAGCAGTGTCCTGGCAATCTGCGTCATCGGCATGGCCGGTTGGACGGTCGCCTGGCAGACCGGGGTCTGGCACCCAGCCCCGAAGGAGCGTAATGGAGGCGTGGATACGGCAGCTGGCGCGCAAGTGCTGGGCTATATCAGTGCCGTTTGTTACCTGGGGTGAGTGTGCCTTCGGACGGAAATGGAGCTGAACTGACGGTAGGCTTCTAGTGCGCGGCTTCCTCAGATCTACAAGAACTATTGCGACAAGTCATGCGAAGGTATGTGCTTTGACCTTCAAGACAATTCATACAAGAAAGCCCCCTTTTTACTAACCTTTTCATAAGGACTTTCATTGCTTTTCTTCATCCTCTCTTTGATGGGCAATCTTACCTATGGCGCTGGCGTAAGTAGAAATCTACTACCCATCATACCTCACCCCCGGCCTAACCATTCGCAGATTCTCTGCCATTCAACGGATAAGAATTACGTCGTGACAAACCTACCCTGGCTAATTGGCTCTTTGGGCACGATGTTTGAGGATGTGGTCATTTTCATACAATTTCGCCTTTACGCCGAGCAGAGTCCTCAGCTCACGACTGCAGTGTCGTGATATCTCGCTCTTCGCTGCAGCATACGACTTTACGCTTAGCAGCGGCTGATGTACTATCCTAAGTATGCTCCTTTTTTATATATTGTCATGTCCTGTGCTGTATTCCGACAAAAGTTCTGCTGTTTTTCTTTTCTTTTCGCTCCAGGGGTGACGGAGTATGTTCTGCAGGTTTGGCACGGCGTTGGTGGTTCGGTTGACTGGAAGATTGCTAGAACGGTGTATTTCAAACAACTTATACGTTGTATACTGCGCGAAACATGAGGACACAGGGATTTACGAGGTGTATACAATGGGACAATTGCAGCAGAAGGAATCCTTTGTTCATGGTCGCATGACAGACATAGCATGAGAACTGGGCAACTATGCTAGAAAAGTATCTAGCATCAAGTAAATGGCAAAAACTTTTTCTCAGAACCTATTATGATTCTAACCGAGGGCGGCCACAACGATCTCGCCCTCGGCAGATATGGATATGCCAATTCTCCCTTTACTTGACGGCCCGAAATCCTAGCGTCATCCGTACCGGTACCTCTGTCACGACGGAACCCATCATGCAAGCAAAGCGCCCAGTCCCACCAGATGTCCTCGTCCGTTTGATTCTTCTTTTTTTCCCTTTTTGGTCTTCGTGCAGTCGCGTTGTATCGGGTACAAGAGATTCGAGTGATGTAAGGAGATAGGAGAGAAACGAGGAAAAAAAAGAAAACAGAACGTCGAACGGATTAGGACGTTTAGTCGAACAGACCGAAGCCCATGTCCTCGTCGGACTCCTCCTTCTCTGTACAAACGATCAGTGTTCCTGTTCCCAAAGCCCAGTCTCACAAGTATCGAGTCTTTACCTTCTTCCTTCTTCTCCTCAGCAGCAGCCTCGGCGGGAGCGGCAGCACCGGCAGCAGCACCGCCAACGGCAGCGGGGGCAGCAGCACCACCGGAGCCGACGTTGGTCAGGAGGTCCTTGATGTCCTTGCCCTCAAGAGCCTGAGAAAAAAGAAGTCACAGCGTAAGCGTTTGTCCAGATCGCGGGCCCAATTTTTCGTTCCATTGTCACATAAGATTGTTGCGAAAAGGTGGTGCAGTATTTACCTTGGCGAAGAGGGAAGTCCAGATGGGCTCAACATCGGCGACCTTAGCAGCACCGAGGAGGGTCTGGATCTTGTCGGCCTATAATCGCAGAAAAACCATGAATCAGCCCAGTTCCTTGTTTGCCTTGCAGTTTCGTAGCCGTTTCTGAATTTTTCCTCCTCTGCCCGTGCAATCCATCCAAAGTTGTTTGCCAATTCCATGCCGCAGATAATTCGAGAAATTCATGGACCAATACGTACGGTGATCTCGACGCCATCATCGGCGAGGATGAGGGCGGCGTAGGAGCAAGCGAGCTCGGCAGTAGACATGGTGGTCGACGGGTTGGACTTGACAGGGAGTCTCGAGAGGGATGGGGATAGGAGGAGAGAGGAAGAGGAAGACGGAGACTTTTTTTTCTACTGTCTTGTCGATGGAGATGGTCGGGCTGGCACTTGTTCCCAGAGCGGAAGTTGTGTGTTTGGTGCAAAAGCCCTCGCTTAGGGCTGTCCCGATCGGGATTAGTCCCAAAGCTTTCCCGTGATTCTGCCCTAGTCCCAATGGGGAAAGGATGATGCCATCATAGAAACACCCCTCCTCATTCCGACAGCTTCCAATCTACTAGTACCTAGAGGGGTTATCGGATGTCTGTACTGGTGTCTACTCCACACGGCCGACTCTTCTTTTGACTTGGTGCATAATTTTCGGATTCTGTACCACTAACCGACCTTCTTATATCGGTTCGACATTTCCATTCTTTTTTCTCTCTCCTATTGGCATCATGGACTCTCCCGCGGTCCCCGTCCCCTTCGACCCGCAGGAGCAGCCGATTT